>NC_057823.1:3973014-4598014 GCF_910594005.1 Cervus elaphus
TGAATGCAGTGCAGGGGAATCGGGCCTCATCTTGCGGCGAGGGGGAAGTCTCATTGTTTTTCTCGAGTTGCAGCGGGAACCTGTGGTATATTCTCGAGTTCCCACGGGGATGGCCCTTCCACCCACGTGTTTGTTCAGCGACGACAGGACTCCTGCCTAGTTGGGAGGGACAACTCGGGATTCTCCTCGAGGCTTTGCAGGGCAATTGGGACGCCTCTCCAGCTGAGGCGGGAGACCAAGGATCCCTTTCCACGTGCCACAGGAATCCTGGGACTCCTATCAAGTTTCACGAGGAGTCAGGCATCGTCTCCCTTGGAGGCACTGATCTCCGCGTCCGTCTGGAGTTTTCAAAGGAAGTGAGGCCTCCGGACGCGATGAGGTGGGGAACTAGGTCTTTCTCTGTGGTCTCCACAGGGGATTCAGACATCCTTTCGTCTTGGGAGATGCAAGACGAGCCTGCATTCAAGTCACTGCAGGGATATCCGGCCTTATTTCGCGTCAGGGCATCGCAGTGTCCATTCCACTTGAGGCTGCAAACTCAGGGTACCTCTCACATACCTAGAGCTGAGAGAAGCCTCCTCTTGAGGTGCTTGTGGTAAGGTGGTATTACTCTGGAGTCGAAGCCAGGGACTAACCTCTCATCTCGAGTTGATTTTTGGTCCACGGAGCTCTTTCGTGTTGCTACAGTGACCTCAGGATCCCTCTAGCCTTGAAACAGTGTTCCTGGGGTTTCTCTGGAGTGCCATCAAGGAAATCAAGGCTCCTTTCATGTTTGATGTGCAATACGGAATTGCTTTGAATGCAGTGCAGGGGAATCGGGCCTCATCTTGCGGCGAGGGGGAAGTCTCATGGTTTTTCTCGAGTTGCGGCGGGAACCTGGGGTATATTCTCGAGTTACGACGGGGATGGCCCTTCCACCCACGTGTTTGTTCAGCGACGTCAGGACTCCTTCCTAGTTGCGAGGGACAACTCGGGATTCTCCGCGAGGCTGGCAGGGCAATTGGGACGCCTCTCCAGCTGAGGCGGGAGACCAAGTGTCCCTTTCCACGTGCCACAGGAATCCTGGGACTCCCATCAAGTTTCACGAGGAGTCAGGCATCGTCTCCTTTGGAGGCACTGATCTCAGTGTACATCTGGAATTTTCAAAGTATGTGAGGCCTCCGGTCGCGATGAAGTGGGGAACTTGGTCTTTCTCTGTGGTCTCCACAGGGGATTCAGACATCCTTTCGTCTTGGGAGATGCAAGACGAGCCTGCTTTCAAGTCACTGCAGGGATATCCCTCCTTCTTTCGCGTCAGGGCATCGCAGTGTCCATTCCACTTGAGGCCACAAAATTAGGGTCCCTCTCACATACCTAGAGCTGAGAGAAGCCTCCTCTTGAGGTGCTTGTGGTAAGGTGGTATTCCTCTGGAGTCGAAGCCAGGGACTAACCTCTCATCTCGAGTTGATTTTTGGTCCACGGAGCTCTTTCGTGTTGCTTCAGTGACCTCAGGATCCCTCTAGCCTTGAAACAGTGTTCTTGGGGTTTCTCTGGAGTGCCATCAAGGAAATCAAGGCTCCTTTCATGTGTGATGTGCAACACGGAATTGCTCTGCACGCAGTGCAGGGGAATCGGGCCTCATCTCGCGACGAGGGGGAAGTCTCATGGTTTTTCTCGAGTTGCGGCGGGAACATGGGGTATATTCTCGAGTTACGACGGGAATGGCCCTTCCACACACGTGTTTGTTCAGTGACGTCAGGACTCCTGCCTAGTTGCGAAGGACAACTCGGGATTCTCCTCGTGGCTTGGCAGGGCAATTGGGACGCCTCTCCAGCTGAGGCGGGAGACCAAGGGTCCCTTTCCACGTGCCACAGGAATCCTGGGACTCCTATCAAGTTTCACGAGGAGTCAGGCATCGTCTCCTGTGAAGGCACTGATCTCCTGGTACCTCTGGAGTTTTCAAAGGATGTGAGGCCTCTGGTCGCAATGAGGTGGGGAACTAGGTCTTTCTCTGTGGTCTCCACAGGGGATTCAGACATCCTTTCGTCTTGGGAGATGCAAGACGAGCCTGCATTCCAGTCACTGCAGGGATATCCAGCCTTATTTCGAGTCAGGGCATCGCGGTGTCCATTCCACTTCAGGGCGCAAACTCAGGGTCCCTCTCACATAGCTAGAGCTGAGAGAAGCCTCCTCTTGTGGTGCTTGTGGTAAGGTGGTATTCCTCTGGAGTAGAAGCCAGGGACTAACCTCTAATCTCGAGTTGATTCTTGGTCCACGGAGCTCTTTCATGTTGCTACAGTGACCTCAGGATGCCTCTAGCCTTGAAACACTGTTCTTGGGTTTTCTCTGGAGTGCCATCAAGGAAATCAAGGCTCCTTTCATGTGTGATGTGCAACACGGAATTGCTCTGCACGCAGTGCAGGGGAATCGTGCCTCATCTCGCGGCGAGGGGGAAGTCTCATGGTTTTTCTCGAGTTGCGGCGGGAACCTGGGGTATATTCTCGAGTTACGACGGGAATGGCCCTTCCACACACGTGTTTGTTCAGTGACGTCAGGACTCCTGCCTAGTTGCGAAGGACAACTCGGGATTCTCCTCGTGGCTTGGCAGGGCAATTGGGACGCCTCTCCAGCTGAGGCGGGAGACCAAGTGTCCCTTTCCACGTGCCACAGGAATCCTGGGACTCCTATCAAGTTTCACGAGGAGTCAGGCATCGTCTCCTTTGGAGGCACTGATCTCCGCGTACCTCTGGAGTTTTCAAAGGATGTGAGGCCTCCGGTCGCGATGAGGTGGGGAACTAGGTCTTTCTCTGTGGTCTCCACAGGGGATTCAGACATCCTTTCGTCTTGGGAGATGCAAGACGAGCCTGCATTCAAGTCACTGCAGGGATATCCGGCCTTATTTCGAGTCAGGGCATCGCGGTGTCCATTCCACTGGAGGCCGCAAACTCAGGGTCCCTGTCACATACCTAGAGCTGAGAGAAGCCTCCTCTTGAGGTGCTTGTGGTAAGGTGGTATTCCTCTGGAGTCGAAACCAGGGACTAACCTCTCATCTCGAGTTGATTTTTGGTCCACGGAGCTCTTTCATGTGGCTACAGTGACCTCAGGATCCCTCTAGCCTTGAAACAGTGTTCTTGGGGTTTCTCTGGAGTGCCATCAAGGAAATCAAGGCTCCTTTCATGTGTGACGTGCAACACGGAATTGCTCTGCACGCAGTGCAGGGGAATCGGGCCTCATCTCGCGGTGAGGGGGAAGTCTCATGGTTTTTCTCGAGTTGCGGCGGGAACCTGGGGTATATTCTCGAGTTACGACGGGAATGGCCCTTCCACACACGTGTTTGTTCAGCGACGTCAGGACTCCTGTCTAGTTGCGAGGGACAACTCGGGATTCTCCTCGAGGCTTGCAGGGCAATTGGGACGCCTCTCCAGCTGAGGCGGGAGACCAAGTGTCCCTTTCCACGTGCCACAGGAATCCTGGGACTCCTATCAAGTTTCACGAGTAGTCAGGCATCGTCTCCTTTGGAGGCACTGATCTCCGCGTACCTCTCGAGTTTTCAAAGATGTGAGGCCTCCGGTCGCGATGAGGTGGGGAACTAGGTCTTTCTCTGTGGTCTCCACAGGGGATTCAGACATCCTTTTGTCTTGGGATATGCAAGACGAGCCTGCATTCAAGTCACTGCAGGGATATCCGGCCTTATTTCGAGTCAGGGCATCGCGGTGTCCATTCCACTTGAGGCCGCAAAGTCAGGGTCCCTCTTACATAGCTAGAGCTGAGAGAAGCCTCCTCTTGAGGTGCTTGTGGTAAGGTGGTATTCCTCTGGAGTCGAAGCCAGGGACAAACCTCTCATCTCGAGTTGATTTTTGGTCCACGGAGGTCTTTCGTGTTGCTACAGTGACCTCAGGATCCCTCTAGCCTTGAAACAGGTTTCTTGGGGTTTCTCTGGAGTGCCATCAAGGAAATCAAGGCTCCTTTCATGTGTGATGTGCAACACGGAATTGTTTTGAATGCAGTGCAGGGGAATCGGGCCTCATCTCACGGCGAGGGGGAAGTCTCATGGTTTTTCTCGAGTTGCGGCGGGAACCTGGGGTATATTCTCGAGTTACGACGGGGATAGCCCTTCCACCCACGTGTTTGTTCAGCGACGTCAGGACTCCTGCCTAGTTGCGAGGGACAACTCGGGATTCTCCTCGAGGCTTGGCAGGGCAATTGGGACGCCTCTCCAGCTGAGGCGGGAGACCAAGGGTCCCTTTCCACATGCCACAGGAATCCTGGGACTCCTATCAAGTTTCACGAGGAGTCCGGCATCGTCTCCTTTGGAGGCACTGATCTCAGTGTACCTCTGGAATTTTCAAATTATGTGAAGCCTCCGGTCGCGATGAGGTGGGGAACTAGGTCTTTCTCTGTGGTCTCCACAGGGGATTCAGACATCCTTTCGTCTTGGGAGATGCAAGACGAGCCTGCATTCAAGTCACTGCAGGGATATCCGGCCTTATTTCGCGTCGGGCATCGCAGTGTCCATTCCACTTGAGGCCGCAAACTCAGGGTCCCTCTCACATACCTAGAGCTGAGAGAAGCCTCCTCTTGAGGTGCTTGTGGTAAGGTGGTATGCCTCTGGAGTCGAAGCCAGGGACTAACCTCTCATCTCGAGTTGATTTTTGGTCCACGGAGCTCTTTCGTGTTGCTACAGTGACCTCAGGATCCCTCTAGCCTTGAAACAGTGTTCTTGGGGTTTCTCTGGAGTGCCATCAAGGAAATCAAGGCTCCTTTCATGTGTGATGTGCAATACGGAATTGCTTTGAATGCAGTGCAGGGGAATCGGGCCTCATCTTGCGGCGAGGGGGAAGTCTCATGGTTTTTCTCGAGTTGCAGCGGGAACCTGGGGTATATTCTCGAGTTACGACGGGGATGGCCCTTCCACCCACGTGTTTGTTCAGCGACGTCAGGACTCCTGCCTAGTTGTGAGGGACAACTCGGGATTCTCCTCGAGGCTTTGCAGGGCAATTGGGACGCCTCTCCAGCTGAGGCGGGAGACCAAGGATCCCTTTCCACGTGCCACAGGAATCCTGGGACTCCTATCAAGTTTCACGAGGAGTCAGGCATCGTCTCCCTTGGAGGCACTGATCTCCGCGTCCGTCTGGAGTTTTCAAAGGAAGTGAGGCCTCCGGACGCGATGAGGTGGGGAACTAGGTCTTTCTCTGTGGTCTCCACAGGGGATTCAGACATCCTTTCGTCTTGGGAGATGCAAGACGAGCCTGCTTTCAAGTCACTGCAGGGATATCCGGCCTTATTTCGAGTCAGGGCATCGCGGTGTCCATTCCACTTGAGGCCGCAAACTCAGGGTCCCTCTCACATACCTAGAGCTGAGAGAAGCCTCCTCTTGAGGTGCTTGTGGTAAGGTGGTTTCCTCTGGAGTCGAAGCCAGGGACTAACCTCTCATCTCGAGTTGATTTTTGGTCAACGGAGCTCTTTCGTGTTGCTACAGTGACCTCAGGATCCCTCTAGCCTTGAAACAGTGTTCTTGGGGTTTCTCTGGAGTGCCATCAAGGAAATCAAGGCCCCTTTCATGTGTGATGTGCAGCACGGAATTGCTCTGCACGCACTGCAGTGGAATCTGGCCTCATCTCGCGGCGAGGGGGACGTCTCATGGTTTACCTCGAGTTGCGGCGGGAACCTGGGGTATAATCTCGAGTTACCACGGGGAAGGCCCTTCCACACACGTGTTTGTTCAGCGACGTCAGGACTCCTGCCTAGTTGCGAGGGACAACTCGGGATTCTCCTCGAGGCTTGGCAGGGCAATTGGGACGCCTCTCCAGCTGAGGCGGGGGACCAAGGGTCCCTTTCCACGTGCCACAGGAATCCTGGGACTCCTATCAAGTTTCACGAGGAGTCAGGCATCGTCTCCTTTGGAGGCACTAATCTCCGAATACCGCTGGAGTTTTCAAAGGATGTGAGGCCTCCGGTCGCGATGAGGTGGGGAATTAGGTCTTTCTCTGTGGTCTCCAGAGGGGATTCAGACATCCTTTCATCTTGGGAGATGCAAGACGAGCCTGCATTCAAGTCACTGCAGGGATATCCCTCCTTCTTTCGCGTCAGGGCATCGCAGTGTCCATTCCACTTGAGGCCACCAAATTAATGTCCCTCTCACATACCTAGAGCTGAGAGAAGCCTCCTCTTGAGGTGCTTGTGGTAAGGTGGTATTCCTCTGGAGTCGAAGCCAGGGACTAACCTCTCATCTCGAGTTGATTTTTGGTCCACGGAGCTCTTTCGTGTTGCTTCAGTGACCTCAGGATCCCTCTAGCCTTGAAACAGTGTTCTTGGGGTTTCTCTGGAGTGCCATCAAGGAAATCAAGGCTCCTTTCATGTGTGATGTGCAACACGGAATTGCTCTGCACGCAGTGCTGGGGAATCGGGCCTCATCTCGCGACGAGGGGGAAGTCTCTTGGTTTTTCTCGAGTTGCGGCGGGAACCTGGGGTATATTCTCGAGTTACGACGGGAATGGCCCTTCCACACACGTGTTTGTTCAGTGACGTCAGGACTCCTGCCTAGTTGCGAAGGACAACTCGGGATTCTCCTCGTGGCTTGGCAGGGCAATTGTGACGCCTCTCCAGCTGAGGCGGGAGACCAAGGGTCCCTTTCCACGTGCCACAGGAATCCTGGGACTCCTATCAAGTTTCACGAGGAGTCAGGCATCGTCTCCTTTGGAGGCACTGATCTCCGCGTACCTCTGGAGTTTTCAAAGGAAGTGAGGCCTCCGGACGCGATGAGGTGGGGAACTAGGTCTTTCTCTGTGGTCTCCACAGGGGATTCAGACATCCTTTCGTCTTGGGAGATGCAAGACGAGCCTGCATTCAAGTCACTGCAGGGATATCCGGCCTTATTTCGAGTCAGGGCGTCGCGGTGACTATTCCACTAGAGGCCACAAACTCAGGGTCCCTCTCACATACCTAGAGCTGAGAGAAGCCTCCTCTTGAGGTGCTTGTGGTAAGGTGGTATGCCTCTGGAGTCGAAGCCAGGGACTAACCTCTCATCTCGAGTTGATTTTTGGTCCACGGAGCTCTTTCGTGTTGCTACTGTGACCTCAGGATCCCTCTAGCCTTGAAACAGTGTTCTTGGGGTTTCTCTGGAGTGCCATCAAGGAAATCAAGGCTCCTTTCATGTGTGATGTGCAATACGGAATTGCTTTGAATGCAGTGCAGGGGAATCGGGCCTCATCTTGCGGCGAGGGGGAAGTCTCATGGTTTTTCTCGAGTTGCGGCGGGAACCTGGGGTATATTCTCGAGTTACGACGGGGATAGCCCTTCCACTCACGTGTTTGTTCAGCGACGTCAGGACTCCTGCCTAGTTGCGAGGGACAACTCGGGATTCTCCTCGAGGCTTTGCAGGGCAATTGGGACGCCTCTCCAGCTGAGGCGGGAGACCAAGGGTCCCTTTCCACGTGCCACAGGAATCCTGGGACTCCTATCAAGTTTCACGAGGAGTCAGGCATCGTCTCCTTTGGAGGCACTGATCTCAGTGTACCTCTGGAATTTTCAAATTATGTGAGGCCTCCGGTCGCCATGAAGTGGGGAACTAGGTCTTTCTCTGTGGTCTCCACAGGGGATTCAGACATCCTTTCGTCTTGGGAGATGCAAGACGAGCCTGCATTCAAGTCACTGCAGGGATATCCGGCCTTATTTCGCGTCAGGGCATCGCAGTGTCCATTCCACTTCAGGCCGCAAACTCAGGGTCCCTCTCACATACCTAGAGCTGAGAGAAGCCTCCTCTTGAGGTGCTTGTGGTAAGGTGGTATGCCTCTGGAGTCGAAGCCAGGGACTAACCTCTCATCTCGAGTTGATTTTTGGTCCACGGAGCTCTTTCGTGTTGCTACAGTGACCTCAGGATCCCTCTAGCCTTGAAACAGTGTTCTTGGGGTTTCTCTGGAGTGCCATCAAGGAAATCAAGGCTCCTTTCATGTGTGATGTGCAATACGGAATTGCTTTGAATGCAGTGCAGGGGAATCGGGCCTCATCTTGCGGCGAGGGGGAAGTCTCATGGTTTTTCTCGAGTTGCAGGGGAACCTGGGGTATATTCTCGAGTTACGACGGGGATGGCCCTTCCACCCACGTGTTTGTTCAGCGACGTCAGGACTCCTGCCTAGTTGCAAGGGACAACTCGGGATTCTCCTCGAGGCTTTGCAGGGCATTTGGGACGCCTCTCCAGCTGAGGCGGGAGACCAAGGATCCCTTTCCACGTGCCACAGGAATCCTGGGACTCCTATCAAGTTTCACGAGGAGTCAGGCATCGTCTCCCTTGGAGGCACTGATCTCCGCGTCCCTCTGGAGTTTTCAAAGGAAGTGAGGCCTCCGGACGCGATGAGGTGGGGAACTAGGTCTTTCTCTGTGGTCTCCACTGGGGATTCAGACATCCTTTCGTCTTGGGAGATGCAAGACGAGCCTGCATTCAAGTCACTGCAGGGATATCCGGCCTTATTTCGCGTCAGGGCATCGCAGTGTCCATTCCACTTGAGGCTGCAAACTCAGGGTCCCTCTCACATACCTAGAGCTGAGAGAAGCCTCCTCTTGAGGTGCTTGTGGTAAGGTGGTATTCCTCTGGAGTCGAAGCCAGGGACTAACCTCTCATCTCGAGTTGATTTTTGGTCCACGGAGCTCTTTCATGTTGCTACAGTGACCTCAGGATCCCTCTAGCCTTGAAACAGTGTTCTTGGGGATTCTCTGGAGTGCCATCAAGGAAATCAAGGCCCCTTTCATGTGTGATGTGCAGCACGGAATTGCTCTGCACGCACTGCAGGGGAATCTGGCCTCATCTCGCGGCGAGGGGGACGTCTCATGGTTTACCTCGAGTTGCGGCGGGAACCTGGGGTATATTCTCGAGTTACCACGGGGATGGCCCTTCCACACACGTGTTTGTTCAGCGACGTCAGGACTCCTGCCTAGTTGCGAGGGACAACTCGGGATTCTCCTAGAGGCTTGGCAGGGCAATTGGGACGCCTCTCCAGCTGAGGCGGGAGACCAAGGGTCCCTTTCCACGTGCCACAGGAATCCTGGGACTCCTATCAAGTTTCACGAGGAGTCAGGCATCGTCTCCTTTGGAGGCACTAATCTCCGAATACCTCTGGAGTTTTCAAAGGATGTGAGGCCTCCGGTCGCGATGAGGTGGGGAATTAGGTCTTTCTCTGTGGTCTCCAGAGGGGATTCAGACATCCTTTCATCTTGGGAGATGCAAGACGAGCCTGCATTCAAGTCACTGCAGGGATATCCCTCCTTCTTTCGCGTCAGGGCATCGCAGTGTCCATTCCACTTGAGGCCACAAAATTAGGGTCCCTCTCACATACCTAGAGCTGAGAGAAGCCTCCTCTTGAGGTGCTTGTGGTAAGGTGGTATTCCTCTGGAGTCGAAGCCAGGGACTAACCTCTCATCTCGAGTTGATTTTTGGTCCACGGAGCTCTTTCGTGTTGCTTCAGTGACCTCAGGATCCCTCTAGCCTTGAAACAGTGTTCTTGGGGTTTCTCTGGAATGCCATCAAGGAAATCAAGGCTCCTTTCATGAGTGATGTGCAACACGGAATTGCTCTGCACGCAGTGCAGGGGAATCGGGCCTCATCTCGCGACGAGGGGGAAGTCTCTTGGTTTTTCTCGAGTTGCGGCGGGAACCTGGGGTATATTCTCGAGTTACAACGGGAATGGCCCTTCCACACACGTGTTTGTTCAGTGACGTCAGGACTCCTGCCTAGTTGCGAAGGACAACTCGGGATTCTCCTCGTAGCTTGGCAGGGCAATTGGGACGCCTCTCCAGCTGAGGCGGGAGACCAAGGGTCCCTTTCCACGTGCCACAGGAATCCTGGGACTCGTATCAAGTTTCACGAGGAGTCAGGCATCGTCTCCTTTGGAGGCACTGATCTCCGCGTACCTCTGGAGTTTACAAAGGATGTGAGGCCTCCAGTCGCGATGAGGTGGGGAACTAGGTGTTTCTCTGTGGTCTCCACAGGGGATTCAGACATCCTTTCGTCTTGGGAGATGCAAGACGAGCCTGCATTTAAGTCACTGCAGGGATATCCTGCCTTATTTCGAGTCAGGGCGTCGCGGTGTCCATTTCACTTGAGGCCACAAACTCAGGGTCCTTCTCACATACCTAGAGCTGAGAGAAGCCTCCTCTTGAGGTGCTTGTGGTAAGGTGGTATTCCTCTGGAGTCGAAGCCAGGGACTAACCTCTCATCTCGAGTTGATTTGTGGTCCACGGAGCTCTTTCGTGTTGCTACAGTGACCTCAGGATCCCTCTAGCCTTGAAACAGTTTCTTGGGGTTTCTCTGGAGTGCCATCAAGGAAATCAAGGCTCCTTTCATGTGTGATGTGCAGCACGGAATTGCTCTGCATGCAGTGCAGGGGAATCGGGCCTCATCTCGCGGCGAGGGGGACGTCTCATGGTTTTTCTCGAGTTGCGGCGGGAACATGGGGTATATTCTCGAGTTACGACGGGGATGGCCCTTCCACCCACGTGTTTGTTCAGCGACGTCAGGACTCCTGCCTAGTTGCGAGGGACAACTCGGGATTCTCCTCGAGGCTTGGCAGGGCAATTGGGACGCCTCTCCAGCTGAGGCGGGAGACCAAGGGTCCCTTTCCACGTACCACAGGAATCCTGGGACTCGTGTCAACTTTCACGAGGAGTCAGGCATCGTCTCCTTTGGAGGCACTGATCTCCGCGTACCTCTGGAGTTTTCAAAGGATGTGAGGCCTCCGGTCGCCATGAAGTGGGGAACTAGGTCTTTCTCTGTGGTCTCCACAGGGGATTCAGACATCCTTTCATCTTGGGAGATGCAAGACGAGCCTGCATTCAAGTCACTGCAGGGATATCCGGCCTTATTTCGCGTCAGGGCATCGCAGTGTCCATTCCACTTGAGGCCGCAAACTCACGGTCCCTCTCACATACCTAGATCTGAGAGAAGCCTCCTCTTGAGGTGCTTGTGGTAAGGTGGTATGCCTCTGGAGTCGAAGCCAGGGACTAACCTCTCATCTCGAGTTGATTTTTGGTGCACGGAGCTCTTTTGTGTTGCTACAGTGACCTCAGGATCCCTCTAGCCTTGAAACAGTGTTCTTGGGGTTTCTCTGGAGTGCCATCAAGGAAATCAAGGCTCCTTTCATGTTTGTTGTGCAATACAGAATTGCTTTGAATGCAGTGCAGGGGAATCGGGCCTCATCTCGCGGCGAGGGGGAAGTCTCATGGTTTTTCTCGAGTTGCGGCGGCAACCTGGGGTATATTCTCGAGTTACGACGGGGATGGCCCTTCCACCCACGTGTTTGTTCAGCGACGTCAGGACTCCTGCCTAGTTGCGAGGGACAACTCGGGATTCTCCTCGAGGCTTGGCAGGGCAATTGGGACGCCTCTCCAGCTGAGGCGGGAGACCAAGGGTCCCTTTCCACGTGCCACAGGAATCCTGGGACTCCTATCAAGTTTCACGAGGAGTCAGGCATCGTCTCCTTTGGAGGCACTGATCTCAGTGTACCTCTGGAATTTTCAAAGCATGTGAAGCCTCCGGTCGCGATGAGGTGGGGAACTAGGTCTTTCTCTGTGGTCTCCACAGGGGATTCAGACATCCTTTCGTCTTGGGAAATGCAAGACGAGCCTGCATTCAAGTCACTGCAGGGATATCCGGCCTCATTTCGAGTCAGGGCATCGCAGTGTCCATTCCATTTGAGGCCGCAAACTCAGGGTCTCTCTCACATACCTAGAGCTGAGAGAAGCCTCCTCTTGAGGTGCTTGTGGTAAGGTGGTATTCCTCTGGAGTTGAAGCCAGGGACTAACCTCTCATCTCCAGTTGATTTGTGGTCCACGGAGCTCTTTCGTGTTGCTACAGTGACCTCAGGATCTCTCTAGCCTTGAAACAGTGTTCTTGGGGTTTCTCTGGAGTGCCATCAAGGAAATCAAGGCTCCTTTCATGTGGGATGTGCAGCATGGAATTGCTCTGCACGCAGTGCAGGGGAATCGGGCCTCATCTCACGGCGAGGGGGAAGACTCATGGTTTTTCTCGAGTTGCGGCCGGAACCTGGCGTATATTCTCGAGTTACGACGGGGATGGACCTTCCACCCACGTTTTTCTTCAGCGACGGCAGGACTCCTGCCTAGTTGCGAGGGACAACTCGGGATTCTCCTCGAGGCTTGGCAGGGCAATTGGGACGCCTCTCCAGCTGAGGCGGGAGACCAAGGGTCCCTTTCCACGTGCCACAGGAATCCTGGGACTCCTATCAAGTTTCACGAGGAGTCAGGCATCGTCTCCCTTAGAGGCACTGATCTCCGCGTACGTCTGGAGTTTTCAAAGGATGTGAGGCCTCCGGTCGCGATGAGGTGGGGAACTAGGTCTTTCTCTGTGGTCTCCACAGGAGATTCAGACATACTTTCGTTTTGGGAGATGCAAGACGAGCCTGCATTCAAGGCACTGCAGGGATATCCAGCGTTATTTCGCGTCAGGGCATCGCAGTGTCCATTCCACTTAGGGCTGCAAACTCAGGGTCCATCTCACATACCTAGAGCTGAGAGAAGCCTCCTCTTGTGGTGCTTGTGGTAAGGTGGTATTCCTCTGGAGTCGAAGCCAGGGACTAACCTCTCATCTCGAGTTGATTTTTGGTCCACGGAGCTCTTTCGTGTTGCTACAGTGACCTCAGGATCCCTCTAGCCTTGAAACAGTGTTCTTGGGGTTTCTCTGGAGTGCCATCAAGGAAATCAAGGCTCCTTTCATGTGTGATGTGTAACACGGAATTGCTCTGCACGCAGTGCAGGGGAATCGGGCCTCATCTCGCGGCGAGGGGGAAGTCTCATGGTTTCTCTAGAGTTGCGGCGGGAACCTGGGGTATATTCTCGAGTTACGACGGGGAAGGCCCTTCCACACACGTGTTTGTTCAGCGACGTCAGGACTCCTGCCTAATTGCGAGGGACAACTTGGGATTCTCCTCGAGGCTTGGCAGGGCAATTGGGATGCCTCTCCAGCTGAGGCGGGAGACCAAGGGTCCCTTTCCACGTGCCACAGGAATCCTGGTACTCGTATCAAGTTTCACGAGGAGTCAGGCATCGTCTCCTTTGGAGGCACTGATCTCCGCGTACCTCTGGAGTTTTCAAAGGATGTGAGGCCTCCGGTCGCGATGAGGTGGGGAACTAGGTCTTTCTCTGTGGTCTCCACAGGGGATTCAGACATCCTTTCATCTTGTGAGATGCAAGACGAGCCTGCATTCAAGTCACTGCAGGGATATCCGACCTTATTTCGCGTCAGGGCATCGCAGTGTCCATTCCACTTGAGGCCGCAAACTCAGGGTCCCTCTCACATACTTAGCGCTGAGAGAAGCCTCCTCTTGAGGTGCTTGTGGTAAGGTGGTATTCCTCTGGAATCGAAGCCAGGGACTAACCTCTCATCTCGAGTTGATTTTTGGTCCACGGAGCTCTTTCGTGTTGCTACAGTGACCTCAGGATCCCTCTAGCCTTGAAACAGTGTTCTTGGGGTTTCTCTGGAGTGCCACCAAGGAAATCAAGGCTCCTTTCATGTGTGATGTGCAACACGGAATTGCTCTGCACGCAGTGCAGGGGAATCGGGCCTCATCTCGCGGCGAGGGGGAAGTCTCATGGTTTTTCTCGAGTTGCGGCGGGAACCTGGGTTATATTCTCGAGTTACGACGGGGATGGCCCTTCCACCCACGTGTTTGTTCAGCGACGTCAGGACTCCTGCCTAGTTGCGAGGGACAACTCGGGATTCTCCTCGAGGCTTGGCAGGGCAATTGGGACGCCTCTCCAGCTGAGGCGGGAGAGCAAGGATCCCTTTCCACGTGCCACAGGATTCCTGGGACTCCTATCAAGTTTCACGAGGAGTCAGGCATCGTCTCCTTTGGAGGCACTGATCTCTGTGTACCTCTGGAGTTTTCAAAGTATGTGAGGCCTCCGGTCGCGATGAGGTGGGGAACTAGGTCTTTCTCTGTGGTCTCCACAGGGGATTCAGACATCCTTTCGTCTTGGGAAATGCAAGACGAGCCTGCATTCAAGTCACTGCAGGGATATCCGGCCTTATTTCGAGTCAGGGCATCACAGTGTCCATTCCATTTGAGGCCGCAAACTCAGGGTCCCTCTCACATACCTAGAGCTGAGAGAAGCCTCCTCTTGAGGTGCTTGTGGTAAGGTGGTATTCCTCTGGAGTCGAAGCCAGGGACTAACCTCTCATCTCGAGTTGATTTTTGGTCCACGGAGCTCTTTCGTGTTGCTTCAGTGACCTCAGGATCCCTCTAGCCTTGAAACAGTGTTCTTGGGGTTTCTCTGGAATGCCATCAAGGAAATCAAGGCTCCTTTCATGTGTGATGTGCAACACGGAATTGCTCTGCACGCAGTGCAGGGGAATCGGGCCTCATCTCGCGACGAGGGGGAAGTCTCTTGGTTTTTCTCGAGTTGCGGCGGGAACCTGGGGTATATTCTCGAGTTACAACGGGAATGGCCCTTCCACACACGTGTTTGTTCAGTGACGTCAGGACTCCTGCCTAGTTGCGAAGGACAAATCGGGATTCTCCTCGTAGCTTGGCAGGGCAATTGGGACGCCTCTCCAGCTGAGGCGGGAGACCAAGGGTCCCTTTCCACGTGCCACAGGAATCCTGGGACTCGTATCAAGTTTCACGAGGAGTCAGGCATCGTCTCCTTTGGAGGCACTGATCTCCGCGTACCTCTGGAGTTTACAAAGGATGTGAGGCCTCCAGTCGCGATGAGGTGGGGAACTAGGTGTTTCTCTGTGGTCTCCACAGGGGATTCAGACATCCTTTCGTCTTGGGAGATGCAAGACGAGCCTGCATTTAAGTCACTGCAGGGATATCCTGCCTTATTTCGAGTCAGGGCGTCGCGGTGTCCATTTCACTTGAGGCCACAAACTCAGGGTCCTTCTCACATACCTAGAGCTGAAAGAAGCCTCCTCTTGAGGTGCTTGTGGTAAGGTGGTATTCCTCTGGAGTCGAAGCCAGGGACTAACCTCTCATCTCGAGTTGATTTGTGGTCCACGGAGCTCTTTCGTGTTGCTACAGTGACCTCAGGATCCCTCTAGCCTTGAAACAGTTTCTTGGGGTTTCTCTGGAGTGCCATCAAGGAAATCAAGGCTCCTTTCATGTGTGATGTGCAGCACGGAATTGCTCTGCATGCAGTGCAGGAGAATCGGGCCTCATCTCGCGGCGAGGGGGACGTCTCATGGTTTTTCTCGAGTTGCGGCGGGAACATGGGGTATATTCTCGAGTTACGACGGGGATGGCCCTTCCACCCACGTGTTTGTTCAGCGACGTCAGGACTCCTGCCTAGTTGCGAGGGACAACTCGGGATTCTCCTCGAGGCTTGGCAGGGCAATTGGGACGCCTCTCCAGCTGAGGCGGGAGACCAAGGGTCCCTTTCCCCGTGCCACAGGAATCCTGGGACTCGTGTCAACTTTCACGAGGAGTCAGGCATCGTCTCCTTTGGAGGCACTGATCTCCGCGTACCTCTGGAGTTTTCAAAGGATGTGAGGCCTGCGGTCGCCATGAAGTGGGGAACTAGGTCTTTCTCTGTGGTCTCCACAGGGGATTCAGACATCCTTTCATCTTGGGAGATGCAAGACGAGCCTGCATTCAAGTCACTGCAGGGATATCCGGCCTTATTTCGCGTCAGGGCATCGCAGTGTCCATTCCACTTGAGGCCGCAAAGTCAGTGTCCCTCTCACATACCTAGATCTGAGAGAAGCCTCCTCTTGAGGTGCTTGTGGTAAGGTGGTATGCCTCTGGAGTCGAAGCCAGGGACTAACCTCTCATCTCGAGTTGATTTTTGGTGCACGGAGCTCTTTTGTGTTGCTACAGTGACCTCAGGATCCCTCTAGCCTTGAAACAGTGTTCTTGGGGTTTCTCTGGAGTGCCATCAAGGAAATCAAGGCTCCTTTCATGTTTGTTGTGCAATACGGAATTGCTTTGAATGCAGTGCAGGGGAATCGGGCCTCATCTCGCGGCGAGGGGGAAGTCTCATGGTTTTTCTCGAGTTGCGGCGGCAACCTGGGGTATATTCTCGAGTTACGACGGGGATGGCCCTTCCACCCACGTGTTTGTTCAGCGACGTCAGGACTCCTGCCTAGTTGCGAGGGACAACTCGGGATTCTCCTCGAGGCTTGGCAGGGCAATTGGGACGCCTCTCCAGCTGAGGCGGGAGACCAAGGGTCCCTTTCCACGTGCCACAGGAATCCTGGGACTCCTATCAAGTTTCACGAGGAGTCAGGCATCGTCTCCTTTGGAGGCACTGATCTCAGTGTACCTCTGGAATTTTCAAAGCATGTGAAGCCTCCAGTCGCGATGAGGTGGGGAACTAGGTCTTTCTCTGTGGTCTCCACAGGGGATTCAGACATCCTTTCGTCTTGGGAAATGCAAGACGAGCCTGCATTCAAGTCACTGCAGGGATATCCGGCCTTATTTCGAGTCAGGGCATCGCGGTGTCCATTGAACTTGAGGCCGCAAACTCAGGGTCCCTCTCACATAGCTAGAGCAGAGAGAAGCCTCTTCTTGACGTGCTTGTGGTAAGGTGGTATTCCTCTGGAGTCGAAGCCTGTGACTAACCTCTCATCTCGAGTTGATTTTTGGTCCCCGGAGCTCTTTCGTGTTGCTACAGTGACCTCAGGATCCCTCTAGCCTTGAAACAGTGTTCTTGGGGTTTCTCTGGAGTGCCATCAAGGAAATCAAGGCTCCTTTCATGTGGGATGTGCAGCATGGAATTGCTCTGCACGCAGTGCAGGGGAATCGGGCCTCATCTCACGGCGAGGGGGAAGTCTCATGGTTTTTCTCGAGTTGCGGCCGGAACCTGGCGTATATTCTCGAGTTACGACGGGGATGGACCTTCCACCCACGTTTTTGTTCAGCGACGGCAGGACTCCTGCCTAGTTGCGAGGGACAACTCGGGATTCTCCTCGAGGCTTGGCAGGGCAATTGGGACGCCTCTCCAGCTGAGGCGGGAGACCAAGGGTCCCTTTCCACGTGCCACAGGAATCCTGGGCCTCCTATCAAGTTTCACGAGGAATCAGGCATCGTCTCCCTTGGAGGCACTGATCTCCGCGTACGTCTGGAGTTTTCAAAGGATGTGAGGCCTCCGGTCGCGATGAGGTGGGGAACTAGGTCTTTCTCTGTGGTCTCCACAGGAGATTCAGACATACTTTCGTTTTGGGAGATGCAAGACGAGCCTGCATTCAAGGCACTGCAGGGATATCCAGCGTTATTTCGCGTCAGGGCATCGCAGTGTCCATTCCACTTGAGGCTGCAAACTCAGGGTCCATCTCACATACCTAGAGCTGAGAGAAGCCTCCTCTTGTGGTGCTTGTGGTAAGGTGGTATTCCTCTGGAGTCGAAGCCAGGGACTAACCTCTCATCTCGAGTTGATTTTTGGTGCACGGAGCTCTTTTGTGTTGCTACAGTGACCTCAGGATCCCTCTAGCCTTGAAACAGTGTTCTTGGGGTTTCTCTGGAGTGCCATCAAGGAAATCAAGGCTCCTTTCATGTGTGATGTGTAACACGGAATTGCTCTGCACGCAGTGCAGGGGAATCGGGCCTCATCTCGCGGCGAGGGGGAAGTCTCATGGTTTCTCTAGAGTTGCGGCGGGAACCTGGGGTATATTCTCGAGTTACGACGGGGAAGGCCCTTCCACACACGTGTTTGTTCAGCGACGTCAGGACTCCTGCCTAATTGCGAGGGACAACTTGGGATTCTCCTCGAGGCTTGGCAGGGCAATTGGGATGCCTCTCCAGCTGAGGCGGGAGACCAAGGGTCCCTTTCCACGTGCCACAGGAATCCTGGTACTCGTATCAAGTTTCACGAGGAGTCAGGCATCGTCTCCTTTGGAGGCACTGATCTCCGCGTACCTCTGGAGTTTTCAAAGGATGTGAGGCCTCCGGTCGCCATGAAGTGGGGAACTAGGTCTTTCTCTGTGGTCTCCACAGGGGATTCAGACATCCTTTCATCTTGTGAGATGCAAGACGAGCCTGCATTCAAGTCACTGCAGGGATATCCGACCTTATTTCGCGTCAGGGCATCGCAGTGTCCATTCCACTTGAGGCCGCAAACTCAGGGTCCCTCTCACATACTTAGCGCTGAGAGAAGCCTCCTCTTGAGGTGCTTGTGGTAAGGTGGTATTCCTCTGGAGTCGAAGCCAGGGACTAACCTCTCATCTCGAGTTGATTTTTGGTCCACGGAGCTCTTTCGTGTTGCTACAGTGACCTCAGGATCCCTCTAGCCTTGAAACAGTGTTCTTGGGGTTTCTCTGGAGTGCCATGAAGGAAATCAAGGCTCCTTTCATGTGTGATGTGCAAGACGGAATTGCTCTGCACGCAGTGCAGGGGAATCGGGCCTCATCTCGCGGCGAGGGGGAAGTCTCATGGTTTTTCTCGAGTTGCGGCGGGAACCTGGGTTATATTCTCGAGTTACGACGAGGATGGCCCTTCCACCCACGTGTTTGTTCAGCGACGTCAGGACTCCTGCCTAGTTGCGAGGGACAACTCGGGATTCTCCTCGAGGCTTGGCAGGGCAATTGGGACGCCTCTCCAGCTGAGGCGGGAAAGCAAGGATCCCTTTCCACGTGCCACAGGATTCCTGGGACTCCTATCAAGTTTCACGAGGAGTCAGGCATCGTCTCCTTTGGAGGCACTGATCTCAGTGTACCTCTGGAATTTTCAAATTATGTGAGGCCTCCGGTCGCGATGAGGTGGGAAACTAGGTCTTTCTCTGTGGTCTCCACAGGGGATTCAGACATCCTTTCGTCTTGGGAAATGCAAGACGAGCCTGCATTCAAGTCACTGCTGGGATATCCGGCCTTATTTCGAGTCAGGGCATGGCGGTGACCATTCCACTTGAGGCCGCAAACTCAGGGTCCCTCTCACATACCTAGAGCTGAGAGAAGCCTCCTCTTGAGGTGCTTGTGGTAAGGTGGTTTCCTCTGGAGTCGAAGCCAGGGACTAACCTCTCATCTCGAAATGATTTTTGGGCCACGGAGCACTTTCGTGTTGCTACAGTGACCTCAGGATCCCTCTAGCCTTGAAACAGTGTTCTTGGGGTTTCTCTGGAGTGCCACCAAGGAAATCAAGGCTCCTTTCATGTGTGATGTGCAACACGGAATTGCTCTGCACGCAGTGCAGGGGAATCGGGCCTCATCTCACGGCGAGGGGGAAGTCTCATGGTTTTTCTCGAGTTGCGGCGGGAACCAGGGGTATATTCTCGAGTTACGCGGGGATGGCCCTTCCACCCACGTGTTTGTTCAGCGACGTCAGGACTCCTGCCTAGTTGCGAGGGACAACTTGGGATTCTCCTCGTGGCTTGGCAGGGCAATTGGAACGCCTCTCCAGCTGAGGCGGGAGACCAAGGGTCCCTTTCCACGTGCCACAGGAATCCTGGGACTCCTATCAAGTTTCACGAGGAGTCAGGCATCGTCTCCTTTGGAGGCACTGATCTCCGCGTACCTCTGGAGTTTTCAAAGGATGTGAGGCCTCCGGTCGCGATGAGGTGGGGAACTAGGTCTTTCTCTGTGGTCTCCACAGGGGATTCAGACATCCTTTCATCTTGGGAGATGCAAGACGAGCCTGCATTCAAGTCACTGCAGGGATATCCGGCCTTATTTCGAGTCAGGGCATCGCGGTGTCCATTCCACTTGAGGCCGCAAACTCAGGGTACCTCTCACATACCTAGAGCTGAGAGAAGCCTCCTCTTGAGGTGCTTGTGGTAAGGTGGTATTCCTCTGGAGTCGAAGCCAGGGACTAACCTCTCATCTCGAGTTGATTTTTGGTCCACGGAGCTCTTTCGTGTTGCTACAGTGACCTCAGGATCCCTCTAGCCTTGAAACAGTGTTCCTGGGGTTTCTCTGGAGTGCCATCAAGGAAATCAAGGCTCCTTTCATGTGTGATGTGCAACACGGCATTGCTCTGCACGCAGTGCAGGGGAATCGGGCCTCATCTCACGGCGAGGGGGAAGTCTCATGGTTTTCCTCGAGTTGCGGCGGGAACCTGCGGTATATTCTCGAGTTACGACGGGGATGGCCCTTCCACCCACGTGTTTGTTCAGCGACGTCAGGACTCCTGCCTAGTTGCGAGGGACAACTCGGGATTCTCCTCGAGGCTTGGCAGGCATATTGGGACGCCTCTCCAGCTGAGGCGGGAGACCAAGGGTCCCTTTCCACGTGCCACAGGAATCCTGGGACTCCTATCAAGTTTCACGAGGAGTCAGGCATCGTCTCCTTTGGAGGCACTGATCTCCGCATACCTCTGGAGTTTTCAAAGTGTGTGAGGCCTCCGGTCGAGATGAGGTGGGGAACTAGGTCTTTCTCTGTGGTCTCCACAGGGGATTCAGACATCCTTTCGTCTTGGGAGATGCAAGACGAGCCTGCATTCAAGTCACTGCAGGGATATCCGGCCTTATTTCGAGTCAGGGCATCACGGTGTCCATTCCACTTGAGGCCGCAAACTCAGGGTCCCTCTCACATACCTAGAGCTGAGAGAAGCCTCCTCTTGAGGTGCTTGTGGTAAGGTGGTATTCCTCTGGAGTCGAAGCCAGGGACTAACCTCTCATCTCGAGTTGATTTTTGGTCCACGGAGCTCTTTCATGTAGCTACAGTGACCTCAGGATCCCTCTAGCCTTGAAACAGTGTTCTTGGGTTTTCTCTGGAGTGCCATCAAGGAAATCAAGGCTCCTTTCATGTGTGATGTGCAGCACGGAATTGCTCTGCACGCACTGCAGGGGAATTTGGCCTCATCTCGCGGCGAGGGGGACGTCTCATGGTTTTTCTCGAGTTGCGGTGGGAACCTAGGGTATATTCTCGAGTTACAACGGGGATGGCCCTTCCACCCACGTGTTTGTTCCGCGACGTCAGGAATCCTTCCTAGTTGCGAGGGACAACTCGGGATTCTCCTCGAGGCTTGGCAGGGCAATTGGAACGCCTCTCCAGCTGAGGCGGGAGACTAAGGGTCCCTTTCCACGTGCCACAGGAATCCTGGGACTCCTATCAAGTTTCACGAGGAGTCAGGAATCTTCTCCTTTGGAGGCACTGATCTCCGCGTACCTCTGGAGTTTTCAAAGGATGTGAGGCCTCCGGTCGCGATGAGGTGGGGAACTAGGTCTTTCTCTGTGGTCTCCACAGGGGATTCAGACATCCTTTCGTCTTGGGAGATGCAAGACGAGCCTGCATTCAAGTCACTGCAGTTATATCCGGCCTTATTTCGAGTCAGGGCATCGCGGTGTCCATTCGACTTGAGGCCGCAAACTCAGGGTCCCTCTCACATACCTAGAGCTGAGAGAAGCCTCCTCTTGAGGTGCTTGTGGTAAGGTGGTATTCCTCTGGAGTTGAAGCCAGGGACTAACCTCTCATCTTCAGTTGATTTGTGGTCCACGGAGCTCTTTCGTGTTGCTACAGTGACCTCAGGATCTCTCTAGCCTTGAAACAGTGTTCTTGGGGTTTCTCTGGAGTGCCATCAAGGAAATCAAGGCTCCTTTCATGTGTGATGTGCAACACGGAATTGCTCTGCACGCAGTGCAGGGGAATCGGGCCTCATCTCGCCGCGAGTGGGAAGTCTCATGGTTTTTGTCGAGTTGCGGCGGGAACCTGGGGTATACTCTCGAGTTACGACGGGGATGGCCCTTCCACCCACGTGTTTGTTCAGCGACGGCAGGACTCCTGCCTAGTTGCGAGGGACAACTCGGGATTTTCCTCGAGGCTTGGCAGGGCAATTGGGACGCCTCTCCAGCTGAGGCGGGAGACCAAGGGTCCCTTTCCACGTGCCACAGGAATCCTGGGACTCCTATCAAGTTTCACGAGGAGTCAGGCATCGTCTCCCTTGGAGGCACTGATCTCCGCGAACCTCTGGAGTTTTCAAAGGATGTGAGGCCTCCGGTCGCGATGAGGTGGGGAACTAGGTCTTTCTCTGTGGTCTCCACAGGGGATTCAGACATCCTTTCGTCTTGGGAGATGCAAGACGAGCCTGCATTCAATTCACTGCAATTATATCCGGCCTTATTTCGAGTCAGGGCATCGTGGTGTCCATTCGACTTGAGGCCGCAAACTCAGGGTCCCTCTCACATACCTAGAGCTGAGAGAAGCCTCCTCTTGAGGTGCTTGTGGTAAGGTGGTATTCCTCTGGAGTTGAAGCCAGGGACTAACCTCTCATCTCCAGTTGATTTGTGGTCCACGGAGCTCTTTCGTGTTGCTACAGTGACCTCAGGATCTCTCTAGCCTTGAAACAGTGTTCTTGGGGTTTCTCTGGAGTGCCATCAAGGAAATCAAGGCTCCTTTCATGTGTGATGTGCAACACGGAATTGCTCTGCACGCAGTGCAGGGGAATCGGGCCTCATCTCACGGCGAGGGGGAAGTCTCATGGTTTTTCTCGAGTTGCGGCGGGAACCTGGGGTATATTCTCGAGTTACGACGGGGATGGCCCTTCCAACCACGTGTTTGTTCAGCGACGTCAGGACTCCTGCCTAGTTGCGAGGGACAACTCGGAATTCTCCTCGAGGCTTGGCAGGGCAATTGGGATGCCTCTCCAGCTGAGGCGGGAGACCAAGGCTCCCTTTCCACGTGCCACAGGAATCCTGGGACTCCTATCAAGTTTCGCGAGGAGTCAGGCATCGTCTCCTTTGGAGGCACTGATCTCAGTGTACCTCTGGAATTTTCAAATTATGTGAGGCCTCCGGTCGCGATGAGGTGTGGAACTAGGTCTTTCTCTGTGGTCTCCACAGGGGATTCAGACATCCTTTCGTCTTGGGAAATGCAAGACGAGCCTGCATTCAAGTCACTGCTGGGATATCCGGCCTTATTTCGAGTCAGGGCATGGCGGTGACCATTCCACTTGAGGCCGCAAACTCAGGGTCCCTCTCACATACCTAGAGCTGAGAGAAGCCTCCTCTTGAGGTGCTTGTGGTAAGGTGGTTTCCTCTGGAGTCGAAGCCAGGGACTAACCTCTCATCTCGAAATGATTTTTGGGCCACGGAGCTCTTTCGTGTTGCTACAGTGACCTCAGGATCCCTCTAGCCTTGAAACAGTGTTCTTGGGGTTTCTCTGGAGTGCCACCAAGGAAATCAAGGCTCCTTTCATGTATGATGTGCAACACGGAATTGCTCTGCACGCAGTGCAGGGGAATCGGGCCTCATCTCACGGCGAGGGGGAAGTCTCATGGTTTTTCTCGAGTTGCGGCGGGAACCTGGGGTATATTCTCGAGTTACGCGGGGATGGCCCTTCCACCCACGTGTTTGTTCAGCGACGTCAGGACTCCTGCCTAGTTGCGAGGGACAACTCGGGATTCTCCTCGTGGCTTGGCAGGCATATTGGGACGCCTCTCCAGCTGAGGCGGGAGACCAAGGGTCCCTTTCCACGTGCCACAGGAATCCTGGGACTCCTATCAAGTTTCACGAGGAGTCAGGCATCGTCTCCTTTGGAGGCACTGATCTCCGCGTACCTCTGGAGTTTTCAAAGGATGTGAGGCCTCCGGTCGCGATGAGGTGGGGAACTAGGTCTTTCTCTGTGGTCTCCACAGGGGATTCAGACATCCTTTCATCTTGGGAGATGCAAGACGAGCCTGCATTCAAGTCACTGCAGGGATATCCGGCCTTATTTCGAGTCAGGGCATCGCGGTGTCCATTCCACTTGAGGCCGCAAACTCAGGGTACCTCTCACATACCTAGAGCTGAGAGAAGCCTCCTCTTGAGGTGCTTGTGGTAAGGTGGTATTCCTCTGGAGTCGACGCCAGGGACTAACCTCTCATCTCGAGTTGATTTTTGGTCCACGGAGCTCTTTCGTGTTGCTACAGTGACCTCAGGATCCCTCTAGCCTTGAAACAGTGTTCCTGGGGTTTCTCTGGAGTGCCATCAAGGAAATCAAGGCTCCTTTCATGTGTGATGTGCAACACGGAATTGCTCTGCACGCAGTGCAGGGGAATCGGGCCTCATCTCGCGGCGAGGGGGAAGTCTCATGGTTTTCCTCGAGTTGCGGCGGGAACCTGGGGTATATTCTCGAGTTACGACGGGGATGGCCCTTCCACCCACGTGTTTGTTCAGCGACGTCAGGACTCCTGCCTAGTTGCGAGGGACAACTCGGGATTCTCCTCGAGGCTTGGCAGGCATATTGGGACGCCTCTCCAGCTGAGGCGGGAGACCAAGGGTCCCTTTCCACGTGCCACAGGAATCCTGGGACTCCTATCAAGTTTCACGAGGAGTCAGGCATCGTCTCCTTTGGAGGCACTGATCTCCGCATACCTCTGGAGTTTTCAAAGTGTGTGAGGCCTCCGGTCGCAATGAGGTGGGGAACTGGATCTTTCTCTGTGGGTTCCACAGGGGATTCAGACATCCTTTCGTCTTGGGAGATGCAAGACGAGCCTGCATTCAAGTCACTGCAGGGATATCCGGCCTTATTTCGAGTCAGGGCATCGCGGTGTCCATTCCACTTCAGGTCGCAAACTCAGGGTCCCTCTCACATACCTAGACCTGAGAGAAGCCTCCTCTTGAGGTGCTTGTGGTAAGGTGGTATTCCTCTGGAGTCGAAGCCAGGGACTAACCTCTCATCTCGAGTTGATTTTTGGTCCACGGAGCTCTTTCGTGTGGCTACAGTGACCTCAGGACCCCTCTAGCCTTGAAACAGTGTTCTTGGGGTTTCTCTGGAGTGCCATAAAGGAAATCAAGGCTCCTTTCATGTGTGATGTTCAACACGGAATTGCTCTGCACGCATTGCAGGGGAATCGGGCCTCATCTCGCGGCAAGGGGGAAGTCTCCTGATTTTTCTCGAGTTGCGGCAGGAACCTGGGGTATATTCTCGAGTTACGACGGGGATGGCCCTTCCACCCACGTGTTTGTTCAGCGACGTCAGGACTCCTGCCTAGTTGCGAGGGACAACTTGGGATTCTCCTCGAGGCTTGGCAGGGCAATTGGGACGCCTCTCCAGCTGAGGCGGGAGACCAAGGGTCCCTTTCCACGTGCCACAGGAATCCTGGGACTTGTATCAAGTTTCACGAGGAGTCAGGCATCGTCTCCTTTGGAGGCACTGATCTCCGCGTAGCTCTGGAGTTTTCAAAGGATGTGAGGCCTTCGGTCGCGATGAGGTGGGGAACTAGGTCTTTCTCGGTGGTCTCCACAGGGGATTCAGACATCCTTTCGTCTTGGGAGATGCAAGACGAGTTTGCATTCAAGTCACTGCAGGGATATCCGGGCTTATTTCCCGTCAGGGCATCGCGGTGTCCATTCCACTTGAGGCCGCAAACTCAGGGTCCCTCTCACATACCTAGAGCTGAGAGAAGCCTCCTCTTGAGGTGCTTGTGGTAAGGTGGTATTCCTCTGGAGTCGTAGCCAGGGACTAACCTCTCATCTCGAGTTGATTTTTGGTCCACGGAGCTCTTTCGTGTAGCTACAGTGACCTCAGGATCCCTCTAGCCTTGAAACAGTGTTCTTGGGGTTTCTCTGGAGTGCCATCAAGGAAATCAAGGCTCCTTTCATGTTTGATGTGCAACACGGAATTGCTCTGCACGCAGTGCAGGGGAATCGGGCCTCATCTCGCCGCGAGGGGGAAGTCTCATGGTTTTCCTCGAGTTGCGGCAGGAACCTGGGGTATATTCTCGAGTTATGACGGGGATGGCCCTTCCACCCACGTGTTTTTTCAGCGACGTCAGGACTCCTGCCTAGTTGCGAGGGACAACTCGGGATTCTCCTCGAGGCTTGGCAGGGCAATTGGGACGCCTCTCCAGCTGAGGCGGGAGACCAAGGGTCCCTTTCCACGTGCCACAGGAATCCTGGGACTTGTATCAAGTTTCACGAGGAGTCAGGCATCGTCTCCTTTGGAGGCACTGATCTCCGCGTAGCTCTGGAGTTTTCAAAGGATGTCAGGCCTCCGGTCGCCATGAAGTGCGGAACTAGGTCTTCCTCTGTGGTCTCCACAGGGGATTCAGACATCCTTTCATCTTGGGAGATGCAAGACGAGCCTGCATTCAAGTCACTGCAGGGATATCTGGCCTTATTTCGCGTCAGGGCATCGCAGTGTCCATTCCACTTGAGGCCGCAAACTCAGGGTCCCTCTCACATACCTAGAGCTGAGAGAAGCCTCCTCTTGAGGTGCTTGTGGTAAGGTGGTATTTCTCTGGAGTCGAAGCCAGGGACTAACCTCTCATCTCGAGTTGATTTTTGGTCCACGGAGCTCATTCGTGTTACTACAGTGACCTCAGGATCCCTCTAGCCTTGAAACAGTGTTCTTGGGGTTTCTCTGGAGTGCCATCAAGGAAATCAAGGCTTCTTTCATGTTTGATGTGCAACACGGAATTGCTCTGCACGCAGTGCAGGGGAATCGGGCCTCATCTCACGGCGAGGGGAGAGTCTCATGGTTTTTCTCGAGTTGCGGCGAGAACCTGGGGTATATTCTCGAGTTACGAAGGGGATGGCCGTTCCACCCACGTGTTTATTCATCGACGTCAGGACTCCTGCCTAGTTGTGAGGGACAACTCGGGATTCTCCTTGAGGCTTGGCAGGGCAATTGGGACGCCTCTCCAGCTGAGGCGGGAGACCAAGGGTCCCTTTCCACGTGCCACAGGAATCCTGGGACTCCTATCAAGTTTCACGAGGAGTCAGGTATCGTCTCCTTTGGAGGCATTGATCTCTGCATACCTCTGGAGTTTTCAAAGGATGTGAGGCCTCCGGTCGCGATGAGATGGGGAACTAGGTCTTTCTCTGTGGTCTCCACAGGGGATTCAGACATCCTTTCGTCTTGGGAGATGCAAGACGTGCCTGCATTCAAGTCACTGCAGGGATATCCGGCCTTATTTCGAGTCAGAGCATCGCAGTGTCCATTCCACTTGAGGCCGCAAACTCAGGGTCCCTCTCACATACCTAGAGCTGAGAGAAGCCTCCTCTTGAGGTGCTTGTGGTAAGGTGGTATTCCTCTGGAGTCGAAGCCAGGGACTAACCTCTCATCTCGAGTTGATTTTTGGTCCACGGAGCTCTTTCGTGTGGCTACAGTGACCTCAGGACCCCTCTAGCATTGAAACAGTGTTCTTGGGGTTTCTCTGGAGTGCCATAAAGGAAATCAAGGCTCTTTTCATGTGTGATGTGCAACACGGAATTAGTCTGCAGGCAGTGCAGGGGAATCGGACCTCATCTCGCGGCAAGGGGGAAGTCTCATGATTTTTCTCGAGTTGCGGCAGGAACCTGGGGTATATTCTCGAGTTACGACGGGGATGGCCCTTCCACCCACGTGTTTGTTCAGCGACGTCAGGACTCCTGCCTAGTTGCGAGGGACAACTTGGGATTCTCCTCGAGGCTTGGCAGGGCAATTGGGACGCCTCTCCAGCTGAGGCGGGAGACCAAGGGTCCCTTTCCACGTGCCACAGGAATCCTGGGACTCCTATCAAGTTTCACGAGGAGTCAGGCATCGTCTCCTTTGGAGGCACTGATCTCCGCGTACCTCTGGAGTTTTCAAAGGATGTGAGGCCTCCGGTCGCGATGAGGTGGGGAACTAGGTCTTTCTCAGTGGTCTCCACAGGGGATTCAGACATCCTTTCGTCTTGGGAGATGCAAGACGAGTTTGCATTCAAGTCACTGCAGGGATATCCGGGCTTATTTCGAGTCAGGGCATCGCGGTGTCCATTCCACTTGAGGCCGCAAACTCAGGGTCCCTCTCACATACCTAGAGCTGAGAGAAGCGTCCTCTTGAGGTGCTTGTGGTAAGCTGGTATTCCTCTGGAGTCGAAGCCAGGGACTAACCTCTCATCTCGAGTTAATTTTTGGTCCACGGAGCTCTTTCGTGTTGCTACAGTGACCTCAGGATCCCTCTAGCCTTGAAACAGTGTTCTTGGGGTTTCTCTGGAGTGCCATCAAGGAAATCAAGGCTCCTTTCATGTGTGATGTGCAACAAGGAATTGCTCTGCACGCAGTGCAGGGGAATCGGGCCTCATCTCGCGGCGAGGGGGAAGTCTCATGGTTTTACTCGAGTTGCGGCGGGAACCTGGGGTATATTCTCGAGTTACGACGGGGATGGCCCTTCCACCCACGTGTTTGTTCAGCGACGTCAGGACTCCTGCCTAGTTGCGAGGCACAACTCGGGATTCTCCTCGAGGCTTGGCAGGGCAATTGGGACGCCTCTCCAGCTGAGGCGGGAGACCGAGGGTCCCTTTCCACGTGCCACAGGAAACCTGGGACTCCTATCAAGTTTCACGAGGAGTCAGGCATCGTCTCCTTTGGAGGCACTGATCTCCGCGTACCTCTGGAGTTTTCAAAGGATGTGAGGCCTCCGGTCGCGATGAGGTGGGGAACTAGGTCTTACTCGGTGGTCTCCACAGGGGATTCAGACATCCTTTCGTCTTGGGAGATGCAAGACGAGTTTGCATTCAAGTCACTGCAGGGATATCCGGCCTTATTTCGAGTCAGGGCATCGCGGTGTCCATTCCACTTGAGGCCGCAAACTCAGGGTCCCTCTCACATACCTAGAGCTGAGAGAAGCCTCCTCTTGAGGTGCTTGTGGTAAGCTGGTATTCCTCTGGAGTCGAAGCCAGGGACTAACCTCTCATCTCGAGTTGATTTTTGGTCCACGGAGCTCTTTCGTGTAGCTACAGTGACCTCAGGATCCCTCTAGCCTTGAAACAGTGTTCTTGGGGTTTCTCTGGAGTGCCATCAAGGAAATCAAGGCTCCTTTCATGTGTGATGTGCAACAAGGAATTGCTCTGCACCCAGTGCAGGGGAATCGGGCCTCATCTCGCGGCGAGGGGGAAGTCTCATGGTTTTACTCGAGTTGCGGCGGGAACCTGGGGTATATTCTCGAGTTACGACGGGGATGGCCCTTCCACCCACGTGTTTGTTCAGCGACGTCAGGACTCCTGCCTAGTTGCGAGGGTCAACTCGGGATTCTCCTCGAGGCTTGGTAGGGCAATTGGGACGCCTCTCCAGCTGAGGCGGGAGACGAAGGGTCCCTTTCCTCGTGCCGCAGGAATCCTGGGACTCCTATCAAGTTTCACGAGGAGTCAGGCATCGTCTCCTTTGGAGGCACTGATCTCCGCGTACCTCTGGAGTTTTCAAAGGATGTGAGGCCTCCGGTCGCGATGAGGTGGGGAACTAGGTCTTTCTCTGTGGTCTCCACAGGGGATTCAGACATCCTTTCGTCTTGGGAGATGCAAGACGAGCCTGCATTCAAGTCACTTCAGGGATATCCGGCCTTATTTCGAGTCAGGGCATCGCGGTGTCCATTTCACTTGAGGCCGCAAACTCAGGGTCCCTCTCACATACCTAGAGCTGAGAGAAGCCTCCTCTTGAGGAGCTTGTGGTAAGGTGCTATTCCTCTGTAGTCGAAGCCAGGGACTAACCTCTCATCTCGAGTTGATTTTTGGTCCACGGAGCTCTTTCGTGTGGCTACAGTGACCTCAGGATCCCTCTAGCCTTGAAACAGTGTTCTTGGGGTTTCTCTGGAGTGCCATCAAGGAAGTCAAGGCTCCTTTCATGTGTGATGTGCAACACGGAATTGCTCTGCATGCAGTGTAGGGTTATCGGGCTTCATCTCGCGGCGAGGGGGAAGTCTCATTGTTTTTCTCCAGTTGCGGCGGGAACCTGGGGTATATTCTCGAGTTACGACGGGGATGGCCCTTCCACCCACGTGTTTGTTCAGCGACGTCAGGACTCCTGCCTAGTTGCGAGGGACAACTCGGGATTCTCCTTGAGGCTTGGCAGGGCAATTGGGACGCCTCTCCAGCTGAGGCGGGAGACCAAGGGTCCCTTTCCACGTGCCACAGGAATCCTGGGACTCCTATCAAGTTTCACGAGGAGTCAGGCATCATCTCCTTTGGAGGTACTGATCTCCGCGTACCTCTGGAGTTTTCAAAGTGTGTGAGGCCTCTGGTCGCAATGAGGTGGGGAACTAGGTCTTTCTCTGTGGTCTCCACAGGGGATTCAGACATCCTTTCGTCTTGGGAGATGCAAGACGAGCCTGCATTCAAGTCACTGCAGGGATATCCGGGCTTATTTCGAGTCAGGGCATCGCGGTGTCCATTCCACTTGAGGCCGCAAGCTCAGGGTCCCTCTCACATACCTAGAGCTGAGAGAAGCCTCCTCTTGAGGTGCTTGTGGTAAGCTGGTATTCCTCTGGAGTCGAAGCCAGGGACTAACCTCTCATCTCGAGTTGATTTTTGGTCCCCGGAGCTCTTTCGTGTTGCTACAGTGACCTCAGGATCCCTCTAGCCTTGAAACAGTGTTCTTGGGGTTTCTCTGGAGTGCCATCAAGGAAATCAAGGCTCCTTTCATGTGTGATGTGCAACACGGAATTGCTCTGCATGCAGTGCAGGGGAATCGGGCCTCATCTCGCGGCGAGGGGGAAGTCTCATGGTTTTTCACGAGTTGCGGCGGGAACCTGGGGTATATTCTCGAGTTACGACGGGGATGGCCCTTCCACCCACGTGTTTGTTCAGCGACGTCAGGACTCCTGCCTAGTTGCGAGGAACAACTCGGGATTCTCCTCGAGGCTTGGCAGGGCAATTGGGACGCCTCTCCAGCTGAGGCGGGAGACCAACGGTCCCTTTCCTCTGCCACAGGAATCCTGCGACTCCTATCAAGTTTCACGAGGAGTCAGGCATCGTCTCCTTTGGAGGCACTGATCTCCGCGTACCTCTGGAGTTTTCAAAGAATGTGAGGCCTCCGGTCGCGATGAGGTGGGGAACTAGGTCTTTCTCTGTGGTCTCCACAGGGGATTCAGACATCCTTTCGTCTTGGGAGATGCAAGACGAGCCTGCATTCAAGTCACTGCAGGGATATCCGGCCTTATTTCGAGTCAGGGCATCATAGTGTCCATTCCACTTGAGGCCGCAAACTCAGGGTACCTCTCACATACCTAGAGCTGAGAGAAGCCTCCTCTTGAGGTGCTTGTGGTAAGGTGGTATTCCTCTGGAGTCAAAGCCAGGGACTAACCTCTCATCTCGAGTTGATTTTTGGTCCACGGAGCTCTTTCGTGTTGCTACAGTGACCTCAGGATCCCTCTAGCCTCGAAACAGTGTTCTTGGGGTTTCTCTGGAGTGCCATCAAGGAAATCAAGGCTCCTTTCATGTGTGATGTGCAACACGGAATTGCTCTGCACGCAGTGCAGGGGAAACAGGCCTCATCTCGCGGCGAGGGGGAAGTCTCATGGTTTTTCTCGAGTTGCGGCGGGAACCTGGGGTATATTCTCGAGTTACGACGGGGATGGCCGTTCCACCCACGTGTTTGTTGAGCCACGTCAGGACTCCTGCCTAGTTGCGAGGGACAACTCGGGATTCTCCTCGAGGCTTGGCAGGGCAATTGGGACGACTCTCCAGCTGAGGCGTGAGACCAAGGGTCCCTTTCCACGTGCGACAGGAATCCTGGGACTCCTAAGAAGTTTCACGAGGAGTCAGGCATATTCTCCTTTGGAGGCACTGATCTCCGTGTACCTCTGGAGTTTTCAAAGGATGTGAGGCCTCCGGTCGCGATGAGGTGGGGAACTAGGTCTTTCTCTGTTGTCTCCACAGGGGATTCAGACATCCTTTCATCTTGGGAGATGCAAGACCAGCCTGCATTGAAGTCACTGCAGGGATATCCGGACTTATTTCAAGTCAGGGCATCGCGGTGTCCATTCCACTTGAGGCCGCAAACTCAGGGTCCCTCTCACATACCTAGAGCTGAGAGAAGCCTCCTCTTGAGGTGCTTGTGGTAAGGTGGTATTCCTCTGCAGTCGAAGCCAGGAACTAACCTCTCATCTCGAGTTGATTTTTGGTCCACGGAGCTCTTTCGTGTTGCTACAGTGACCTCAGGGTCCCTCTAGCCTTGAAACAGTGTTCTTGGGGTTTCTCTGGAGTGCCATCAAGGAAATCAAGGCTCCTTTCATGTGTGATGTGCAACACGGAATTGCTCTGCACGCAGTGCAGGGGAATCGGGCCTCATCTCGCGGCGAGGGGGAAGTCTCATGGTTTTTCACGAGTTGCGGCGGGAACCAGGGGTATATTCTCGAGTTACGACGGGTGTAGCCCTTCCACCCACGTGTTTGTTCAGCGACGTCAGGACTCCTGCCTAGTTGCGAGGGACAACTCAGGATTCTCCTCGAGGCTTGGCAGGGCAATTGGGACGCCTCTCCAGCTGAGGCGGGAGACGAAGGTTCCCTTTCCACGTGCCACAGGAATCCTGGGACTCCTATCAAGTTTCACGAGGAGTCAGGCATCGTCTCCTTTGGAGGCACTGATATCCGCGTACCTCTGGAGTTTTCAAAGGATGTGAGGCCTCCGGTCGCGATGAGGTGGGGAACTAGGTCTTTCTCTGTGGTCTCCACAGGGGATTCAAACATCCTTTCGTCTTGGGAGATGCAAGACGAGCCTGCATTCAAGTCACTGCAGGGATATCCGGCCTTATTTCGAGTCAGGGCATCGCGGTGTTCATTCCACTTGAGGCCGCAAACTCAGGGTCCCTCTCACATACCTAGAGCTGAGAGAAGCCTCCTCATGAGGTGCTTGTGGTAAGGTGGTATTCCTCTGGAGTCGAAGCCAGGGACTAACCTCTCATCTCGAGTTTATTTTTGGGCCAAGGAGCTCTTTCGTGTTGCTACAGTGACCTCAGGATCCCTCTAGCCTTGAAACAGTGTTCTTGGGGTTTCTCTGGAGTGCCATCAAGGAAATCAAGGCTCCTTTCATATGTGATGTGCAACACGGAATTGCTCTGCACGCAGTGCTGGGGAATCGGGCCTCATCTCGCGGCGAGAGGGAAGTCTCATGGTTTTTCTAGAGTTGCGGCGGGAACCAGTGGTATATTCTCAAGTTACGACGGGGATGGCCCTTCCACCCACGTGTTTGTTCAGCGACGTCAGGACTCCTGCCTAGTTGCGAGGGACAACTCGGGATTCTCCTCGAGGCTTGGCAGGCCAATTGGACGCCTCTCCAGCTGAGGCGGGAGACCAAGGGTCCCTTTCCACGTGCCACAGGAATCCTGGAACTCCTATCAAGTTTCACGAGGAGTCAGGCATCGTCTCCTTTGGAGGCACTGATCTCCGCGTACCTCTGGAGTTTTCAAAGGATGTGAGGCCTCCGGTCGCGATGAGGTGGGGAACTAGGTCTTCCTCTGTGGTCTCCACAGGGGATTAAGACATCCTTTCATCTTCGGAGATGCAAGACATGCCTGCATTCAAGTCACTGCAGGGATATCCGGCCTTATTTCGAGTCAGGGCATCGCAGTGTCCATTCCACTTGAGGCCGCAAACTCAGGGTCCCTCTCACATACCTAGAGCTGAGAGAAGCCTCCTCTTGAGGTGCTTGTGGTAAGGTCGTATTCCTCTGGAGTCGAAGCCAGGGCCTAACCTCTCATCTCGAGTTGATTTTTGGTCCACGGAGCTCTTTCGTGTGGCTACAGTGACCTCAGGATCCCTCTAGCCTTGAAACAGTGTTCTTGGGGTTTCTCTGGAGTGCCATCATGGAAATCCAGGCTCCTTTCATGTGTGATGTGCAACACGGAATTAGTCTGCACGGAGTGCAGGGGAATCGGGCCTGATCTCGCGGCAAGGGGGAAGTCTCATGATTTTTCTCGAGTTGCGCGGGAACCTGGGGTATATTCTCGAGTTACGACGTGGATGGCCCTTCCACACACGTGTTTGTTCAGCGACGTCAGGACTCCTGCCTAGTTGCGAGGGACTTCTCGGGATTCTCCTCGAGGCTTGGCAGGGCAATTGGGACGCATCTCCAGCTGAGGCGGGAGACCAAGTGTCCCTTTCCACGTGCCACAGGAAACCTGGGACTCCTATCAAGTTTCACGAGGAGTCAGGCATCGTCTCCTTTGGAGGCACTGATCTCCGCGTACCTCTGGAATTTTCAAGGGATATGAGGCCTCCGGTCGCGATGAGGTGGGGAACTAGGTCTTTCTCTGTGGTCTCCACAGGGGATTCAGACATCCTTTCGTCTTGGGAGATGCAAGACCAGCCTGCATTGAAGTCACTGCAGGGATATCCGGCCTTATTTCGAGTCAGGGCATCGCAGTGTCCATTCCACTTGAGGCCGAAAACTCAGCGTCCCTCTCACATAGCTAGAGCTGAGAGAAGCCTCCTCTTGAGGTGCTTGTGGTAAGGTTGTATTCCTCTGGAGTCGAAGCCAGGGACTAACCTCTCATCTCGAGTTGATTTTTGGTCCACGGAGCTCTTTCGTGTGGCTACAGTGACCTCAGGATCCCTCTTGCCTTGAAACAGTGTTCTTGGGGTTTCTCTGGAGTGCCATCAAGGAAATCCAGGCTCTTTTCATGTGTGATGTGCAACATGGCATTAGTCTGCACGCAGTGCAGGGGAATCGGGCCTCATCTCGCGGCAAGGGGGAAGTCTCATGATTTTTCTAGAGTTGCGGCGGGAACCTGGGGAGTATTCTCGAGTTACGACGGGGATGGCCCTTCCACCCACGTGTTTGTTCAGCGACGTCAGGACTCCTGCCTAGTTGCGAGGGACTTCTCGGGATTCTCCTCGAGGCTTGGCAGGGCAATCGGGACGCCTCTCCAGCTGAGGCGGGAGACCAAGGGTCCCTTTCCACGTGCCACAGGAAACCTGGGACTCCTATCAAGTTTCACGAGGAGTCAGGCATCGTCTCCTTTGGAGGCGCTGATCTCCGCGTACCTCTGGAGTTTTCAAGGGATGTGAAGCCTCCGGTCGCGAAGAAGTGGGGAACTAGGTCTTTCTCTGTGGTCTCCACAGGGGATTCAGACATCTTTTCGTCTTGGGACATGCAAGACGAGTTTGCATTCAAGTCACTGCAGGGATATCTGGCCTTATTTCGAGTCAGGGCATCGCGGTGTCCATTCCACTTGAGGCCGCAAACTCAGGGTCCCTCTCACATAGCTAGAGCTGAGAGAAGCCTCCTCTTGAGGTGCTTGTGGTAAGGTGGTATTCCTCTGGAGTCGAAGCCAGGGACTAACCTCTCATCTCGAGTTGATTTGTGGTCCACGGAGCTCTTTCGTGTTGCTACAGTGACCTCAGGATCCCTCTAGCCTTGAAACAGTGTTCTTGGGGTTTCTCTGGAGTGCCACCAAGGAAATCAAGGCTCCTTTCATGTGTGATGTGCAACGCGGAATTGCTCTGCTCGCAGTGCAGGGGAATCGGGACTCATATCGGGGCGAGGGGGAAGTCTCATGGTTTTTCTCGAGTTGCAGCGGGAACCTGGGGTATATTCTCGAGTTACGACGGGGATGGCCCTTCCACCCACATGTTTGTTCAGCGACGGCAGGACTCCTGCATAGTTGCGAGGGACAACTCGGGATTCTCCTCGAGGCTTGGCAGGGCAATTGGAACGGCTCTCCAGCTGAGGCGGGAGACCAAGGGTCCCATTCCATGTGCCACAGGAATCCTGGGACTCCTATCAAGTTTCACGAGGAGTCAGGCATCGTCTCTTTTGGAGGCATTGATCTCCGCGTACCTCTGGAGTTTTCAAAGGATGTGAGGCCTCCGGTCGCGATGAGGTGGGGAACTAGGTCTTTCTCTGTGGTCTCCACATGGGATTCAGACATCCTTTCGTCTTGGGAGATCCAAGACGAGCCTGCATTCAAGTCACTGCAGGGATATCCGGGCTTATTTCACGTCAGTGCGTCGCGGTGTCCATTCCACTTGAGGCCGCAAAATCAGGGTCCCTCTCACATACTTAGAGCTGAGAGAAGCCTCCACTTGAGGTGCTTTTGGTAAGGTGGTATTCCTCTGGAGTCGAAGCCAGGGACTAACCTCTCATCTCGAGCTGATTTTTGGTCCACGGAGCTCTTTCGTGTTGCTACAGTGACCTCAGGATCCCTCTAGCCTTGAAACAGTGTTCTTGGGGGTTCTCTGGACTGCCATCAAGGAAATCAAGGCTCCTTTCATGTGTGATGTGCAACACGGAATTGCTCTGCACGCATTGCAGGGGAATCGGGCCTCATCCCGCGGCGAGGGGGAAGTCTCATGGTTTTTCTCGAGTTGTGGCGGAAAACTGGGGTATATTCTCGAGTTACGAGGGGGATGGCCCTTCCACACAAGTGTTTGTTCAGCAACGTCAGGACTCCTGCCTAGTTGCGAGGGACAACTCGGGATTCTCCTCGAGGCTTGGCAGGGCAATTGGGACGCCTCTCCAGCTGAGGCGGGAGACCAAGGGTCCCTTTCCACGTGCCACAGGAATCCTGGGACTCCTATCAAGTTTCATGAGGAGTCAGGTATCGTTTCCTTTGGAGGCACTGACCTCCGCTTTCCTCTGGGGTTTTCAAAGGATGTGAGGCCTCCGATCGCGATGAGATGGGAAACTAGGTCTTTCTCTGTGGTCTCCACAGGGGATTCAGACATCCTTTCGTTTTGGGAGATGCAAGACGAGCCTGCATTCAAGTCACTGCAGGGATATCCGACCTTATTTAGAGTCAGGGCATCGCGGTGTCCATTCCACTTGAGGCCGCAAAATCAGGGTCCCTCTCACATAGCTAGAGCTGAGAGAAGCCTCCTCTTGAGGTGCTTGTGGTAAGGTGGTATTCCTCTGGAGTCGAAGCCAGGGACTAACCTCTCATCTCGAGTTGATTTTTGGTCCACGGAGCTCTTTCTTGTTGCTACAGTGACCTCAGGATCCCTCTAGCCTTGAAACAGTGTTCTTGGGGGTTCTCTGGAGTGCCATCAAGGAAATCAAGGCTCCTTTCATGTGTGATGTGCAACACGGAATTGCTCTGCACGCAGTGCAGGGGAATCGGGCCTCATCTCGCGGCGAGGGGGAAGTCTCATGGTTTTTCTCGAGTTGCGGAGGGAACCTGGGGTATATTCTCGAGTTACGACGGGGATGGCCCTTCCACCCACGAGTTTGCTCAACGACGTCAGGACTCCTGCCTAGTTGCGAGGGACAACTCGGGATTCTCCTCGAGGCTTGGCAGGGCAATTGGGACGCCTCTCCAGCTGAGGCGGGAGACCAATGGTCCCTTTCCACGTGCCACAGGAATCCTGGGACTCCTATCAAGTTTCACGAGGAGTCAGGCATCGTCTCCTTTGGAGGCACTGATCTCCGCGTACCTTTGGAGTTTTCAAAGGATGTGAGGCCTCCGGTCGCGATGTGGTGGGGAACTAGGTCTTTCTCTGTGGTCTCCACAGGGGATTCAGACATCCTTTCGTCTTGGGAGATGGAAGACGAGCCTGCATTCAAGTCACTGCAGCGATATCCGGCCTTATTTCTCGTCAGGGCATCGCGGTGTCCATTCCACTCGAGGCCGCAAACTCAGGGTCCCTCTCACATACCTAGAGCTGAGAGAAGCCTCCTCTTGAGGTGCTTGTGGTAAGGTGGTATTCCTCTGGAGTCGAAGCCAGGGACTAACCTCTCATCTCGAGTTGATTCTTGGTCCACGGAGCTCTTTCGTGTTGCTACAGTGACCTCAGGATCCCTCTAGACTTGAAACAGTGTTCTTGGGGTTTCTCCGGAGTGCCACCAAGGAAATCAAGGCTCCTTTCATGTGTGATGTGCAACACGGAATTGCTCTGCACGCAGTGCAGGGGAATCGGGCCTCATCTCGCGGCGAGGGGGAAGTCTCATGGTTTTTCTCGAGTTGCAGCGGGAACCTGGGGTATATTCTCGAGTTAAGACGGGGATGGTCCCTCCACCCACGTGTTTGTTCAGCGACGTCAGGACTCCTGCCTAGTTGCGAGGGACAACTCGGGATTCTCCTCGAGGCTTGGCAGGGCAATTGGGACGCCTCTCCAGCTGAGGCGGGAGACCAAGGGTCCCTTTCCACGTGCCACAGGGATCCTGGGACTCCTATCAAGTTTCACGAGGAGTCAGGCATCGTCTCTTTTGGAGGCATTGATCTCCGCGTACCTCTGGAGTTTTCAAAGGATGTGAGGCCTCCGGTCGCGATGAGGTGGGGAACTAGGTCTTTCTCTGTGGTCTCCACATGGGATTCAGACATCCTTTCGTCTTGGGAGATGCAAGACGAGCCTGCATTCAAGTCACTGCAGGGATATCCGGGCTTATTTCACGTCAGTGCGTCGCGGTGTCCATTCCACTTGAGGCCGCAAAATCAGGGTCCCTCTCACATACTTAGAGCTGAGAGAAGCCTCCAGTTGAGGTGCTTTTGGTAAGGTGGTATTCCTCTGGAGTCGAAGCCAGGGACTAACCTCTCATCTCGAGCTGATTTTTGGTCCACGGAGCTCTTTCGTGTTGCTACAGTGACCTCAGGATCCCTCTAGCCTTGAAACAGTGTTCTTGGGGTTTCTCTGGAGTGCCATCAAGGAAATCAAGGCTCCTTTCATGTGTGATGTGCAACACGGAATTGCTCTGCACGCAGTGCAGGGGAATCGAGCCTCATCTCGCGGCGAGGCGGAAGTCTCATGGTTTTTCTCCGGCTGCGGCGGGAACCTGGGGTATACTCTCGAGTTACGACGGGGATGGCCCTTCCACCCACGTGTTTGTTCAGCGAAGTCAGGACTCCTGCCTAGTTGCGAGGGACAACTCGGGATTCTCCTCGAGGCTTGGCAGGGCAATTGGGACGCCTCTCCAGCTGAGGCGGGAGACCAAGGGTCCCTTTCCACGTGCCACAGGAATCCTGGGACTCCTATCAAGTTTCACGAGGAGTCAGGCATCGTCTCCTTTGGAGGCACTGATCTCCGCGTACCTCTGGAGTTTTCAAAGGATATGAGGCCTCCGGTCGCGATGAGGTGGGGAAATAGGTCTTTCTCTGTGGTCTCCACAGGGGATTCAGACATCCTTTCATTTTGGGAGATGCAAGACGAGCCTGCATTCAAGTCACTGCAGGGATATCCGGCCGTATTTCGAGTCAGGGCATCGCGGTGTCCATTCCACTTGAGGCAGCAAAATCAGGGTCCCTCTCACATACCTAGAGCTGATAGAAGCCTCCTCTTGAGGTGCTTGTGGTAAGGTGGTATTCCTCTGGAGTCGAAGCCAGGGACTAACCTCTCATCTTGAGTTGATTTTTGGTCCACGGAGCTCTTTCGTGTTGCTACAGTGACCTCAGCATGCCTCTAGCCTTGAAACAGTGTTCTTGGGTTTTCTCTGGAGTGCCATCAAGGAAATCAAGGCTCCTATCATGTGTGATGTGCAACACTGAATTGCTCTGCAGCCACTGCAGGGGAATCGGGCCACATCTTGTGGCGAGGGGGAAGTCTCATGGTTTTTCTCGAGCTGCGGCGGGAACCTGGGGTATATTCTCGAGTTACGACGGGGATGGCCCTTCCAACCACGTGTTTGTTCATCGACGTCAGGACTCCTGCCTAGTTGCGAGGGACAACTCGGGATTCTCCTCGAGGCTTGGCAGGGCAATTGGGACGCCTCTCCAGCTGAGGCGGGAGACCAACGGTCCCTTTCCACGTGCCACAGGAATCCTGGGACTCCTATCAAGTTTCACGAGGAGTCAGGCATCGTCTCCTTTGGAGGCACTGATCTCCGCGTACCTTTGGAGTTTTCAAAGGATGTGAGGCCTCCGGTCGCGATGAGGTGGGGAACTAGTTCTTTCTCTGTGGTCTCCACAGGGGATTCAGACATCCTTTCGTCTTGGGAGATGCAAGACGAGCCTGCATTCAAGTCACTGCAGGGATATCCGGCCTTATTTCGCGTCAGGGCATCGCGGTGTCCATTCCACTCGAGGCCGCAAACTCAGGGTCCCTCTCACATACCTAGAGCTGAGAGAAGCCTCCTCTTGAGGTGCTTGTGGTAAGGTGGTATTCCTCTGGAGTCGAAGCCAGGGACTAACCTCTCATCTCGAGTTGATTCTTGGTCCACGGAGCTCTTTCGTGTTGCTACAGTGACCTCAGGATCCCTCTAGACTTGAAACAGTGTTCTTGGGGATTCTCCGGAGTGCCACCAAGGAAATCAAGGCTCCTTTCATGTGTGATGTGCAACACGGAATTGCTCTGCACGCAGTGCAGGGGAATCGGGCCTCATCTCGCGGCGAGGGGGAAGTCTCATGGTTTTTGTCGAGTTGCGGCGGGAACCTGGGGTATATTCTCGAGTTAAGACGGGGATGGTCCCTCCACCCACGTGTTTGTTCAGCGACGTCAGGACTCCTGCCTAGTTGGGAGGGACAACTCGGGATTCTCCTCGAGGCTCGGCAGGGCAATTGGGACGCCTCTCCAGCTGAGGCGGGAGACCAAGTGTCCCTTTCCACGTGCCACAGGAAACCTGGGACTCCTATCAAGTTTCACGAGGAGTCAGTCATCGTCTCCTTTGGAGGCACTGATCTCCGCGTCCCTCTGGATTTTTCAAAGGATGTGAGGCTTCCGGTCGCGATGTGGTGGGGAACTAGGTCTTTCTCTGTGGCCTCCACAGGGGATTCAGACATACTTTCGTCTTGGGAGATGCAAGAAGTTTCTGCATTCAAGTCACTGCAGGGATATCCGGCCGTCTTTCGAGTCTGGGCATTGAGGTGTCCATTCCACTTGAGGCCGCAAACTCAGGGTCCCTCTCACATACCTAGAGCTGAGAGAAGCCTCCTCTTGAGGTGCTTGTAGTAAGGTGGTATTCCTCTGGAGTTGAAGCCAGGGACTAACCTCTCATCTCGAGTTGATTTTTGGTCCTCGGAGCTCTTTCGTGCTGCTACAGTGACCTCAGGATCCCTCTAGCCTTGAAACAGTGTTCTTGGGCTTTCTCTGGAGTGCCATCAAGGAAATCAAGGCTCCTTTCATGTGTGATGTGCAACACGGCATTGCTCTGCACGCAGTGCAGGGGAATTGGGCCTCATCTCGCAGCGAGGGGGAAGTCTCTTGGTTTTTCTCGAGTTGCGCGGGAACCTGGGGTATATTCTCGAGTTACGACGGGGATGGCCCTTCCACAAACGTGTTTGTTCAGCGACGTCAGGACTCCTGCCTAGTTGCGAGGGACAACTCGGGATTCTCCTCGAGGCTTGGCTGGGCAATTGGGACGCCTCTCCAGCTGAGGCGGGAGACCAAGGGTCCCTTTCCACGTGCCACAGGAATCCTGGGACTCCTATCAAGTTTCACAAGGAGTCAGGCATCGTCTCCTTTGGAGGCACTGATCTCCGCGAATCTCTGGAGTTTTCAAAGGATGTGAGGCCTCCGGTCGCGATGAGGTGCGGAACTAGGTCTTTCTCTGTGGTCTCCACAGGGGATTCAGACATCCTTTCGTCTTGGGAGATGCAAGACGAGCCTGCATTCAAGTCACTGCAGGGATATCCGGCCTTATTTCGAGTCAGGGCATCGCGGTGTCCATTCCACTTGAGGCCGCAAACTCAGGGTCCCTCTCACATACCTAGAGCTGAGAGAAGCCTCCTCTTGAGGTACTTGTGGTAAGGTGGTATTCCTCTGGAGTCGAAGCCAGGGACTAACCTCTCATCTCGAGTTGATTCTTGGTCCACGGAGCTCTTTCGTGTAGCTACACTGACCTCAGGATCCCTCTAGCCTTGAAACAGTGTTCTTGGGGTTTCTCTGGAGTGCCATTAAGGAAATCAAGGCTCCTTTCATGTGTGATGTGCAACACGGAATTGCTCTGCACGCAGTGCAGGGGAATCGGGCCTCATCTTGCAGCGAGGGGGAAGTCTCATGGTTTTGCTCGAGTTGCGGCGGGAACCTCGGGTATATTCTCGAGTTTCGACGGGGATGGCCCTTCCACCCACGTGTTTGTTCAGCCACGTCAGGACTCCTGCCTAGTTGCGAGGGACAACTCGGGATTCTCCTCGAGGCTTGGCAGGGCAATTGGGACGCCTCTCCAGCTGAGGCGGGAGACCAAGGGTCCCTTTCCACGTGCCACAGGAATCCTGGGACTCCTATCAAGTTTCACGAGGAGTCAGGCATCGTCTCCTTTGGAGGCACTGATCTCTGCGTACCTCTGGAGTTTTCAAAGGATGTGAGGCCTCCGGTCGCGATGAGGTGGGGAACTAGGTCTTTCTCTGTGGTCTCCACAGGGGATTCAGACATCCTTTCGTCTTGGGAGATGCAAGACGAGCCTGCATTCAAGTCACTGCAGGGATATCCGGCCTTATTTCGCGTCAGGGCATCGCAGTGTCCATTCCACTTGAGGCCGCAAACTCAGGGTCCCTCTGACATACCTAGAGCTGAGAGAAGCCTCCTCTTGAGGTGCTTGTGGTAAGGTGGTATTCCTCTGGAGTCGAAGCCAGGGACTAACCTCTCATCTCGAGTTGATTCTTGGTCCACGGAGCTCTTTCGTGTAGCTACAGTGACCTCAGGATCCCTCTAGCCTTGAAACAGTGTTCTTGGGGTTTCTCTGGAGTGCCATGAAGGAAATCAAGGCTCCTTTCATGTGTGATGTGCAACACGGAATTGCTCTGCACGCAGTGCAGGGGAATCGGGCCTCATCTCGCGGCGAGGTGGAAGTCTCATGGTTTTTCTCGAGTTGCGGCGGGAACCTGGGGTATATTCTCGAGATACGACGGGGATGGCCCTTCCAGCCACGTGTTTGTTCAGCGACGGCAGGACTCCTGCCTAGTTGCGAGGGACAACTCGGGATTCTCCTCGAGGCTTGGCAGGGCAATTGAGACGCCTCTCCAGCTGAGGCGGGAGACCAAGTGTCCCTTTCCACGTGCCACAGGAATCCTGGGACTCCTATCAAGTTTGACCAGGAGTCAGGCATTGGCTTCTTTGGAGGCACTGATCTCCGTGAATCTCTGGAGTTTTCAAAGGATGTGAGGCCTCCGGTCGCGATGAGGTGGGGAACTAGGTCTTTCTCTGTGGTCTCCACAGGGGATTCAGACATCCTTTCATCTTGGGAGATGCAAGACGAGCCTGCATTCAAGTCACTGCAGGGATATCCGGCCTTATGTCGAGTCAGGGCATCGCGGTGTCCATTCCACTTGAGGCCGCAAACTCAGGGTCCCTCTCACATACCTGAAGCTGCGAGAAGCGTCCTCTTGGGGGACTTGTGGTAAGGTGGTATTTCTCTGGAGTCGAAGCCAGGGACTAACCTCTCATCTCGAGTTGATTTTTGGTCCACGGAGCTATTTCGTGTTGCTACAGTGACCTCAGGATCCCTCTAGCCTTGAAACAGTGTTCTTGGGGTTTCTCTGGAGTGCCATGAAGGAAATCAAGGCTCCTTTCATATTTGATGTGCAACACGGAATTACTCTGCATGCAGTGTAGGGGAATCGGGCCTCATCTCGCGGCGAGGGGGAAGTCTCATGGTTTTTCTCGAGTTGCGGTGGGAACCTGGGGTATATTCTGAAGTTATGATGGGGATGGCCCTTCCACCCACGTGTTTGTTCAGCGACGTCAGGACTCCTGCCTTGTTCCGAGGGACAACTCGGGATTCTCCTCGAGGCTTGGCAGGGCAATTGGGACGCCTCTCCAGCTGAGGCGGTAGACCAAGGGTCCCTTTCCACGTGCCACAGGAATCCTGGGCCTCCTATCAAGTTTCACGAGGAGTCAGGCATCGTCTCCTTTGAAGGCACTGATCTCCCCGTACCTCTGGAGTTTTCAAAGCATGTGAGGCCTCCGGTCGCGATGAGGTGGGGAACTAGGTCTTTCTCTGTGGTCTCCACAGGGGATTCAGACATCCTTTCATCTTGGGAGATGCAAGACGAGCCTACATTCAAGTCACTGCAGGGATATCCGGCCTTATTTCGAGTCAGGGCATCGCGGTGTCCATTCCACTTGAGGCCGCAAACTCAGGGTCCCTCTCACATACCTAGAGCTGAGAGAAGCCTCCTCTTGAGGTGCTTGTGGTAAGGTGGTATTCCTCTGGAGTCGAAGTTAGGGACTAACCTCTCATCTCGAGTTGATTTTTGGTCCACGGAGCTATTTCGTGTTGCTACAGTGACCTCAGGATCCCTCTAGCCTTGAAACAGTGTTCTTGGTGTTTCTCTGGAGTGCCATGAAGGAAATCAAGGCTCCTTTCATGTGTGATGTGCAACACGGAATTACTCTGCATGCAGTGCAGGGGAATCGGGCCTCATCTCACGGCGAGGGGGAAGTCTCATGGTTTTTCTCGAGTTGCGGCGGGAACCTGGGCTATATTATCGAGTTACGATGGGGATGGCCCTTCCACCCACGTGTTTGTTCAGCGACGTCAGGACTCCTGCCTAGTTGCGAGGGACAACTTGGGATTCTCCTCGAGGCTTGGCAGGGCAATTGGGACGCCTCTCCAGCTGAGGCGGGAGACCAAGTATCCCTTTCCACGTGCCACAGGAATCCTGGGACTCCTATCAAGTTTGACGAGGAGTCAGGCATTGGCTTCTTTGGAGGCACTGATCTCCGCGTAGCTCTGGAGTTTTCAAAGGATGTGAGGCCTCCGGTCGCGATGAGGTGGGGAACTAGGTCTTTCTCTGTGGTCTCCACAGGGGATTCAGACATCCTTTCGTCTTGGGAGATGCAAGACGAGCCTGCATTCAAGTCACTGCAGGGATATCCGGCCTTATTTCGAGTCAGGGCATAGCGGTGTCCATTCCACTTGAGGCTGCAATCTCAGGGTCCCTCTCACATACCTAGAGCTGAGAGAAGCCTCCTCTTGAGGTGCTTGTGGTAAGGTGGTATTCCTCTGGAGTCGAAGCCAGGGACTAACCCCTCATCTTGAGTTGATTTTTGGTCCACGGATCTCTTTCGTGTTGCTACAGTGACCTCAGAATCCCTCTAGCCTGGAAACAGTGTTCTTTGCGTTTCTCTGGAGTACCATCAAGGAAATCAAGGCTCCTTTCATGTGTGATGTGCAACACGGAATTGCTCTGCATGCAGTGCAGGGGAATCAGGCCTCATCTCGCAGCGAGGGGGAAGTCTCATGGTTTTTCTCGAGTTGCGGCGGGAACCTGGGGTATATTCTCGAGTTACGACGGGGATGGCCCTTCCACCCACGTGTTTGTTCAGCGACGTCAGGACTCCTGCCTAGTTGCGAGGGACAACTCGGGATTCTCCTCGAGGCTTGGCAGGGCAATTGGGACGCATCTCCAGCTGAGGCGGGAGACCAAGGCTCCCTTTCCACGTGCCACAGGAATCCTGGGATTCCTATCAAGTTTCACGAGGAGTCAGGCATCGTCTCCTTTGGAGGCACTGATCTCCGCGTACCTCTGGAGTTTTCAAAGGATGTGAGGCCTCCGGTCGCGATGAGGTGGGGAACTAGGTCTTTCTCTGTGGTCTCCACAGGGGATTCAGACATCCTTTCATCTTGGGAGATGCAAGACGAGCCTGCATTCAAGTAACTGCAGGGATATCCGGCCTTATGTCGAGTCAGGGCATCGCGGTGTCCATTCCCTTGAGGCCGCAAACTCAGGGTCCCTCTCACATACCTGAAGCTGCGAGAAGCGTCCTCTTGAGGTGCTTGTGGTAAGGTGGTATTTCTCTGGAGTCGAAGCCAGGGACTAACCTCTCATCTCGAGTTGATTTTTGGTCCACGGAGCTATTTCGTGTTGCTACAGTGACCTCAGGATCCCTCTAGCCTTGAAACAGTGTTCTTGGGGTTTCTCTGGAGTGCCATGAAGGAAATCAAGGCTCCTTTCATGTTTGATGTGCAACACGGAATTACTCTGCATGCAGTGTAGGGGAATCGGGCCTCATCTCGCGGCGAGGGGGAAGTCTCATGGTTTTTCTCGAGTTGCGGTGGGAACCTGGGGTATATTCTGAAGTTATGATGGGGATGGCCCTTCCACCCACGTGTTTGTTCAGCGACGTCAGGACTCCTGCCTTGTTCCGAGGGACAACTCGGGATTCTCCTCGAGGCTTGGCAGGGCAATTGGGACGCCTCTCCATCTGAGGCGGTAGACCAAGGGTCCCTTTCCACGTGCCACAGGAATCCTGGGACTCCTATCAAGTTTCACGAGGAGTCAGGCATCGTCTCCTTTGAAGGCACTGATCTCCGCGTACCTCTGGAGTTTTCAAAGGATGTGAGGCCTCCGGTCGCGATGAGGTGGGGAACTAGGTCTTTCTCTGTGGTCTCCACAGGGGATTCAGACATCCTTTGATCTTGGGAGATGCAAGACGAGCCTGCATTCAAGTCACTGCAGGGATATCCGGCCTTATTTCGAGTCAGGGCATCGCGGTGTCCATTCCACTTGAGGCCGCAAACTCAGGGTCCCTCTCACATACCTAGAGCTGAGAGAAGCCTCCTCTTGAGGTGCTTGTGGTAAGGTGGTATTCCTCTGGAGTCGAAGCCAGGGACTACCCTCTCATCTCAAGTTGATTTCTGGTCCACGGAGCTCTTTCGTGTTGCTACAGTGACCTCAGGATCCCTCTAGCCTGGAAACAGTGTTCTTGCGCTTTCTCTAGAGTGCCATTAAGGAAATCAAGGCTCCTTTCATGTGTGATGTGCAACACGGAATTGCTCTGCATGCAGTGCAGGAGAATCGAGCCTCATCTCGCAGCGAGGGGGAAGTCTCATGGTTTTTCTCGAGTTGCGGCGGGAACCTGGGCTATATTCTCGAGTTATGATGGGGATGGCCCTTACACCCACGTGTTTGTTCAGCGACGTCAGGATTCCTGCCTAGTTGCGAGTGACAACTCGGGATTCTCCTCGAGGCTTGGCAGGGCAATTGGGACGCCTCTCCAGCTGAGGCGGGAGACCACGGGTACCTTTCCACGTGCCACAGGAATCCTGGGACTCCTATCAAGTTTCACGAGGAGTCAGGCATCGTCTCCTTTGGAGGCACTGATCTCCGCATACCTCTGGAATTTTCAAAGGATGTGAGGCCTCCGGTCGCGATGAGGTGGGGAACTAGGTCTTTCTCTGTGGTCTCCACAGGGGATTCAGACATCCTTTCGTCTTGGGAGATGCAAGACGAGCCTGCTTTCTAGTCACTGCAGGGATATCCGGCCTTATTTCGAGTCAGGGCATAGCGGTGTCCATTCCACTTGAGGCTGCAATCTCAGGGTCCCTCTGACATACCTAGAGCTGAGAGAAGCCTCCTCTTGAGGTGCTTGTGGTATGGTGGTATTCCTCTGGAGTCGAAGCCAGGGACTAACCTCTCATCTCGAGTTGATTTTTGGTCCACGGAGCTCTTTCGTGTTGCTACAGTGACCTCAGGATCCGTCTAGCCTGGAAACAGTGTTCTTTGGGTTTCTCTGGAGTGCCATCAAGGAAATCAAGGCTCCTTTCCTGTGTGATGTGCAACACGGCATTGTTCTGCACGCTGTGCAGGGGAATCGGGTCTCATCTCTCGGCGAGGGGGAAGTCTCATGGTTTTTCTCGAGTTGCGGCGGGAACCTGGGGTATATTCTCGAGTTACGACGGGGATGGCCCTTCCACACACTTGTTTGATCAGCGACGTCAGGACTCCTGCCAAGTTGAGAGGGACATCTCGGGATTCTCCTCGAGGCTGGGCAGGGCAATTGGGACGCCTCTCCAGCTGAGGCGGGAGACCAAGGGTCCCTTTCCACGTGCCAAAGGAATCCTGGGACTCCTATCAAGTTTCTCGAGGATTCAGGCATCGTCTCTTTGTAGGCACTGATCTCCGTGTCCCTCTGAAGTTTTCAAAGGGTGTGACGCCTCCGGTCGCGATGAGGTGGGGAACTAGGTTTTTCTCTGTGGTCTCCACAGGGAATTCAGACATCTTTTCGTCTTTGGAGATGCAAGACGAGCCTGCATTCAAGTCACTGCAGGCATATACGGCCTTATTTCTAGTCAGGGCATCGTGGTGTCCATTCCACTTGAGGCCGCAAACTCAGGGTCCCTCTCACATACCTAGAGCTGAGAGAAGCCTCCTCTTGAGGTGCTTGTGATAAGGTGGTATTCCTCTGGAGTGGAAGCCAGGGACTAACCTCTCATCTCGAGTTGAATTCTGGTCCACGGAGCTCTTTCGTGTTGCTACAGTGTCCTCAGGATCCCTCTAGCCTTGAAACAGTGTTCTTGGGGTTTCTCTGGAGTGCCATCAAGGAAATCAAGGCTCCTTTCCTGTGTGATGTGCAACAGGACATTGCTCTGCACGCAGTGCAGGGGAATTGGACATCATCTCCCGGCGAGGGGGAAGTCTCATGGTTTTTCTCGAGTTGCGGCGGGAACCTGGGGTATATTCTCGACTTACGACGGGGATGGCCCTTCCACCCACGTGTTTGTTCAGCGACGTCAGGACTCCTGCCTAGTTGCGAGGGACAACTCGGGATTCTCCACGAGGCTTGGCAGGGCAATTGGGACGCCTCTCCAGCTGATTCGGGAGACCAAGGGTCGCTTTCCACGTGCCACAGGAATCCTGGGACTCCTATCAAGTTTCACAAAGAGTCAGGCATCGTCTCTGTTTCAGGCGCTGATCTCCGCGTACCTCTGGAGTTTTCAAAGGATGTGAGGCCTCCGGTCGCGATTAAGTGGGGAACTAGTTGTTTCTCTGTGGTCTCCACAGGGGATTCAGACATCCTTTCGTCTTGGGAGATGCAAGACGAGCCTGCATTCAAGTCGCTGCAGGCATATCCGGCCTTATTTCGAGTCAGGGCACTGCGGTATCCATTCCACTGGAGGCCGCAATCTCAGGGTCCCTCTCACATACCTATAGCTGAGAGAAGCCTCCTCTTGAGGTGCTTGTGGTAAGGTGGTATTCCTCTGGAGTCGAAGCCAGGGACTAACCTCTCATCTCGAGTTGACTTTTGGTCCACGGAGCTCTTTCATGTTGCTACCGTGACCTCCCGATCCCTCCAGCCTTGAAACAGTGTTCTTGGGTTTTCTCTGGCATGCCATCGAGAAAGTCAAGGTTCCTTTCATGTGTGATGTGCAACACGGAATTGCTCTGCACGCAGTGCAGGGGAATCGGGCCTCATCTCGCAGCAAGGGAAAAAAGGTGAGAGAAGCCTCCTCTTGAGGTGCTTGTGTTAAGGTGGTATTCCTCTGGAGTCGAAGGAATGGACTAACCTCTCATCTCGAGTTGATTTTTGGTCCACGGAGCTCTTTCGTGTTGCTACAGTGACCTCAGGATCCCTCTAGCCTTGAAACAGTGTTCTTGGGGATTTTCTGGAGTGCCATCAAGGAAATCAAGGCTCCTTTCATGGGTGATGTGTAACACGCAATTGCTCTGCATGCAGTGCAGGGGAATCGGGCCTCATCTCGCGGCGAGGTGGAAGTCTCATGGTTTTTCTCGAATTGCGGCGGGAACCTGGGGTATATTCTCGAGTTACGACGGGAATGGCCCTTCCACACACGTGTTTGTTCAGCGACGTCAGGACTCCTGCCTAGTTGCGAGGGACAACTCGGTATTCTCCTCGAGGCTTGGCAGGGCAATTGGGACGCCTCTCCAGCTGAGGCGGGAGACCAAGTGTCCCTTTCCACGTGCCACAGGAATCCTGGCACTCCTATCAAGTTTCACGAGGAGTCAGGCATCGTCTCCTTTGGAGGCACTGATCTTCCCATCCCTCTGGAGTTTTCAAAGGATGTGAGGCCTTCGGTCGCGATGAGGTGGGGAACTAGGTCTTTCTCTGTGGTCTCCACAGGGGATTCAGACATCCTTTCATCTTGGGAGATGCAAGACGAGCCTGCATTCAAGTCACTGCAGGGATATCCGGCCTTATTTCGAGTCAGGGCATCGCGGTGTCCATTCCACTTGAGGCCGCAAATTCAGAGTCCCTCTCACATACCTAGAGCTGAGAGAAGCCTCCTCTTGAGGTGCTTGTGGTAAGGTGGTATTCCTCTGGAGTCAAAGCCAGGGGATAACCTCTCATCTCGAGTTGATTTTTGGTTCACGAAGCTCTTTCGTGTTGCTACAGTGACCTCAGGATCCCTCTAGCCTTGAAACTGTGTTCTTGGTGTTTCTCTGGAGTGCCATTAAGGAAATCAAGGCTCCTTTCATGTGTGATGTGCAACAGGGAATTGCTCTGCACGCAGTGCAGGGGATTCGGGTCTCATCTCGCGGCGAGGGGGAAGTCTCATGGTTTTTCTCGAGTTGCCGCAGGAACCTGGGGTATATTCTTGAGTTACGACGGGGATGGCCCTTCCACACACGTGTTTGTTCAGCGACGTCAGGACTCCTGCCTAGTTGCGAGGTACAACTCGGGATTCTCCTCGAGGCTTGGCAGGGCCATTGTGACGCCTCTCCAGCTGAGGCGGGAGACCAAGGTTCCCTTTCCTCGTGCCACAGGAATCCTGGGGCTCCTATCAAGATTCACGAGGAGTCAGGCATCGTCTCCTTTTGAGGCACTGATCTCCGCGTACCACTACAGTTTTCAAAGGATGTGAGGCTTCCGGGCACGATGAGGTGGGAGACTAGGTCTTTCTCTGTTGTCCCCACAGGTGATTCAGACAACCTTTCATCTTGGGAGAGGCAACGAGCCTGCATTCAAGTCACTGCAGTGATATCTGGCCTTATTTCGAGTCAGGGCATCTCGGGGTTCATTCCACTTGAGACCGCAAACTTGTCACCTTTTGAGGCATTGATCTCCCCGTACCTCTGGAGTTTTCAAAGGATGTGAGGCCTCCGGTCGCAATGAGGTGGGGAACTAGGTCTTTCTCTTTGGTCTCCACAGTGGCTTCAGACATCCTTTCGTCTTGGGAGATGCAAGACGAGCCTGCATTCAAGTCACTGCAGGGGTATCCGGCCTTATTTCGAATCAGGGCATCTCGCTGTCCATTTCACTTGAGGCCGAAATCTCAGGGTCCCTCTCACATACCTAGGGCTGAGAGAACCCTCCTCTTGAGGTGCTTGTGGTAAGGTGGTATTCCTCTGGAGTCGAAGCCAGGGACTAACCTCTCATCTCGAGTTGATTTTTGGTCCACGGAGCTCTTTCGTGTTGCTACAGTGACCTCAGGATCCCTCTAGCCTTGAAACAGTGTTCTTGGGGTTTCTCTGGAGTGCCATCAAGGAAATCAAGGCTCCTTTCATGTGTGATGTGCAACACGGAATTGCTCTGCACGCAGTGCAGGGGAATCGGGCCTCATCTCGTGGCGAGGGGGAAGTCTCATGGTTTTTCTCGAGTTGCGGCAGGAACCTGGGGTATATTCTCGAGTTACGACGGGGATGGCCCTTCCACACACCTGTTTGTTCAGCGACGTCAGGACTCCAGCCTAGTTGCGAGGGACACCTCGGGAATCTCCTCGATGCTTGGCAGGGCAACTGGGACACCTCTCCAGCTGAGGCAGGAGACCAAGGATCCCTTTCCACGTGCCACAGTTATCTTGGGACTCCTATCAATTTTCAAGAGAAGTCAGGCATCGTCTCCTTTTGAAGCATTGATATCTGCGTTCCTCTCGGGTTTTAAAATTATGTGAGGACTCAGTTCACGATGAGGTGGGAACTAGGTCTTTCTCTGTCGTCTACAAAGGGCATTCAGACATCCCTTCGTCTTGGGAGATGCAAGACGAGCCTGCATTCAAGTCACTGCAGGTATATGCGGCCTTATTTTCAGTCATGGCTTCTCTGTGTCCTTTCTACTTGAGGCCGCAAACTCAGGGTCCCTGTCACATACCTAAAGCTGTGAGAAGCCTCCTCTGGAGTTGCCTGTGGAAAGTTGGTATTCCTCTTGAGTCGGATCCAGGGACTAAGCTCTTATCTCGAGTAGATTTTGGGTCCACGGATCTCTTTCATGTTGCTACAGTGACCTCAGGATCCCTCTAGACTTGAGACAGTATTCTTGGGCTTTCTCTGGAGTGCCATCAGGGTAATCAAGACTCCTTTCATGTTTGATGTGGGACACGGAATTGCTCTGCATGCAGTGCAGGGGAATCGGACCTCATGTCGCGGCGAGGGGGAAGTCTCATGGTGTTTCTCGAGTTGTGGTGGGAACCTGGGGTGTATTCTTGAGTTACGACGGGCATGGCCCTTCCAAACACGTGTTTCTTCAGCGAAATCAGGACGCCTGTCTAGTTGCTAGGGATACGTCTCGATTGTCCTCGTGGCTTGAAAGGGCAAAAGGAACACCTCTCGAACTGAGGCCTCAGATTAAGGGGCCCTTTCCTGTTGCCACTGGAATCCAGGGATTCCTGTCAATTCTCAAGAGGAGTGAGGCATCGTCTCCTTTTGAATCATTGAACTCCACGTTCCTCTCGAGTTGTCAAAGGGATGTGAGGCCTGCTGTCGAGATGGAGCACGGAGTTAGGGCTTTCTCTAGGGTCTCCCCAGGGGATTCAGACATCCCTTCATCTTGTGAGATTAAAACCAGCTTGCATTCAAGTCACTGCACGGAATTCCTGCCTATTTCGAGGCTGGACGTCTCGGTGTCATTTCCATTTGAGGGTGCAAATTCAGGGTGTTCTCACATACATATAGCTGAGAGAAGACTCTTCTTGTGGTGCTTGTGGAAACTTGGCATTCCTCTTGATTTGAAGCCAGGAAATCATCTCTGATCTCGAGATGATTCCAGATACATGAAGCTCTTTGGTGTTGCTGCAGTGACCTCAGGATCCCTCTAGACTTGACACAGAGTTCTTGCGGTTTCTCTGCAGTGCCATCGAGGAAATCAAGTCTCCTTTCCTGTTTGATGTGGAAAACGGAATTGCTCTGCACGTAATGCAGGTGAATCGGGCCTCATCTCGCGGTGAGGGGGAAGTCTCATGGTTATTCTCGAGTTGCGGCTGGATCCTGGGGTATATTCTCGAGGTAGGACGGAGATGGCCCTTCAAAACACGTGTTTCTAAAGCAATGTCTGGACTCCTGTCTAGTTGCGAGGGACACCTCGGGATTCTTCTCGAGGCTTGGCAGGGCAATTGGGACGCCTCTGCAGCTGATGCGGGAAACCAAGTGTCCCTTTCCACGAGCGACAGGAATCCTGGGACTCCTATCAATTTTCAAGAAGAGTCAGGCATCGTCTCCTTTTGAAGCATTGATCTCCGCATAGCTCTCGAGTTTTCAAAGGATGTGAGGCCTCCGGTCGCCATTAGGCGCAGAACTAGGTCTTTCTCTATGGTCTCCACAGGGGATGTAGACGTCCCTTCATCTTGGGAGATGCAAGACGAGCCTGCATTCAAGTCACTGCAGGGATATCCAGCCTTATTTCGAGTCAGGGCATCTCGGTGTCCATTCCACTTGAGGTCGCAAACTCAGGGTCCCTCTCACATACCTAGAGCTGAGAGAAGCCTCCTCTTGAGGTGCTTGTGGAAAGTTGGTATTCATCTTGAGTCGAAGCCAGGGACTCAGCTCTCATCTCGAGTTGATTTGGGGTACACGGAGCTCTTTTGTGTTGCTACAGTGACCTCCGGATCCCTCTCGACTTGAGACAGTGTTCTTGCCGTTTCTCTGGAGTGCCATCAAAGAAATCAAGGCTCCTTTAATGTTTGATGTGGAACACGGAATTGCTCTGCATGCAATGCAGCAGACTCGGGCCTCATCTTGCAGCGAGAGGGAAGTCTCATGGTTTTTCTCGAGTTGCTGCGGCAACCTGGGGTATATTCTCGAGTTACGACAGGGATGGCCCTTCAAAACACGTATTTGTTCAGCGACGTCAGGACTCCTGCCTAGTTGCGAGGGACACCTCGGGATTCTCCTTGAGGCGTGAAAGGGCAATAGGAACACCTCTCGAAGTGAGGCGGCAGACCCAGGTTCCGTTTCCTGTTGCCACTGGGATACTGGGATTCCTGTCAATATTCCAGAGGAGTCAGGCATCGTCTCCTTTTGAATCACTGAACTCTGCGTTCCTCTCAAGTTGTCAAAGGGATGTGAGGACTCCTGTCGAAATGGGGCGGGGAGCTAGGGCTTTATCTAGTTTCTCCCAGGGGATTCAGACCTCCCTTCTTCTTGTGAGATGAAAACCAGCTTGCATTCAAATCACTGCAGGGAATTCCGGCCTTATTTCAAGTCAGGGCATCTCGGTGTCAATTCCATTTGAGGCCGCAAATTCAGGGTCCCTCTCACATATGTATAGCTGAGAGAAGACTCTTCTTGTGGTGCTTGTGGAAACTTGGCATTCCTCTTGATTTGAAGCCAGGAAATCAGCTCTCATCTGGAGATGATTTGGGATGCATGGAGCACTTTCGTGTTGTTGCAGTGACCTCAGGATTCCTCTAGACTTGAGACAGTGTTCTTTGGGATTCTCTGGAGTGCCATCAAGGAAATCAAGGCTGCTTTCATGTTTGGTGTCGAACACAGAATTGCGCTGCATGCAATGCAGGGGAACCAGGCCTCATCTCGCAGCAAGGGGGAAGTCTCATTGTTTTTCTCGAGTTGCGGCGGGAACCTGGGGATTTTCTCGAGTTGCGACGGGGATGGCCCTTCCAAACACGTGTTTGTTCAGCGACGTCAGGACTCCTGCCTAGTTACGAGGGACACCTCGGAATTCTCCTCAAGGCTTGAAAGGGCAATAGGAACACCTCTCGAGATGAGGCAGCAGACGCAGGGTCCCTTTCCTGTTGCCCCTGGGATCCTGGGATTTCTGTCAACTCTCAAGAGGAGTCAGGCATCGTCTCCTTCTGAATTATTGAACTCCACGTTCCTCTCGAGTTGTCAAAGGGATGTGAGGCCTGCTGTCGAGATGGGGCAGGGAGCTAGGGCTTTCTCTAGTGTCTCCCCAGGGGATTCGGACATCCCTTCATCTGGTGAGATTAAAACCAGCTTGCATTCAAGTCACTGCAGGGATATCCGGCCTTATTTAGAGTCAGGGCATCTCGGTGTCCTTTCCACTTGAGGCCGCAAACTCAGGGTCCCTCTCACATACCTATACCTGAGAGCAGCCTCCTCTTGAGGTGCTTGTGGAAAGTTGGAATTCCTCTTGAGTCGAAGCCAGGGACTAAGCTGTCATCTCGAGTTGATTTGGGATACACGGAGCTCTTTCATGTTGCTACAGTGACCTCAGGATCCCTCTACACTTGAGACAGTGTTCTTGGGGTTTCTCTGGAGTGCCATCAAGGAAATCAAGGCTCCTTTCATGTTTGATGTGGAACACGGAATTGCTCTGCACGCAATGCAGGGGAATCGGGCCTCATCTCGCGGCGAGGGGGAAGTCTCATGGTTTTTCACGAGTTGCGGTACTAAACTGGGGTTATTCTTCAGTTACGACAGGGATGGCCCTTCCAAACACATGTTTGTTCAGCGACGTCAGGCCTCCTGCCTAGTTGCGAGGGACAATTCGGGATTGTCCTCGAGGCTTGAAAGGGCAATAGGAACACCTCTCGAGGTGAGGCGGCAGACCCAGGGTCCCTTTCCTGTTGCCACTGTGATCCTGGGATTCCTGTCAATTTTCAAGAGGAGTCAGGCATCGTCTCCTTTTGAATCATTGAACTCCGTGTTCCTCTCGAGTTGTCAAAGGGATGTGAGGCCTGCTGTTGAGATGGGGCGGGGAGATAGGGCTTTCTCTAATGTCTCCCCAGGGGATTCAGACATTCCTTCATCTTGTGAAATGAAAACCAGCTTGCATTCACGTCACTGCAGGGAATTCCTGCATTATTTCGTCAGGGCATCTCAGTGTCCATTCCTTTTGAGACCCCAAATTCACGGTCCCTCTGTCATACATATAGCTAAGAGAAGCCTCCTCTTGTGGTGCTTGTGGAAATTTGACATTTCTCTTGATTTGAATCTAGGAAATCAGCTCTCATCTAGAAATGATTTGGGGAACATAGGGCTCTTTTTTGTTGCTGCAGTGACCTCAGGATGCCTCTAGACTTGAGACAGTGTTCTTGGGGTTTCTCTTGAGTGCCATCAAGGAAATCAAGACTCCTTTTGTGTTTAATGTGGAACATGGAATTTCTCTGCACGCAATGCAGGGGAATCCGGCCTCATCTCGCGACGAGGGGAAAGTCTCATGGTTTTTCTCGAGTTGCGCCGGGAACCTGGGGTATATTCTCGAGTTCCATCGGAGATGGCCCTTCAAAACACATGTTTGTTCAGCAACGTCTGGAATCATAGCCAGTTCCGATGGACACCTCGGGATTCTCCTCGAGGCCTGGCAGGTCAATTGGGACACCTCTCCATGTGAGCTGGGAGGCCCAGGGTCCCTTTCCACCTGCCACAGGGATAATAGGATTCCTATCAATTTTCAAGAAGACTCATGCATCATCTCCTTTGGAAGCATTGATCTCCCCGTAGCTCTCGAGTTTTCAAAGGATGTGAGGCCTCCAGATGCCATTAGTCGGGGAACTAGGTCTTTCTATATGGTCTCCACAGGGGATGCAGACATCCCTTCGTCTAGGGAGATGAAAGACGAGCCTGCATTCAAGTCACTGCAGGGATATCCGGCCTTATTTCGAGTCAGGGCATCTCGGTGTCCATTCCACGTGAGGCCGCAAACTCATGGTCCTTCTCACATACCTATAGCTGAGAGAAGCCTCCTCTTGAGGGGCTTGTGGAAAGTTGGCATTCCTCTTGAGTCGAAGCCAGGGAATCAGCTCTCATCTCGAGATGATTTGGGGTACATGGAGCTTTTCTCGAGTTGCTGTACTGACCTCGGTTTTCCTCTAGACTTGAGATGGTATTCTCGGGTAATCTCTGGAGTTGCCTAAAGGAAGTCAAGCCACTTGTTGTGTTTGATGGGGAATGCGGGATGGCTCTGGAGACAATGCAGGGGAATCGGGCCTCATCTCGAGTTGATTTGAAGTGCACGGTGTGCTATCATGTTGATGCGGGTGCCTCAGTGTCCCTCTAAACTTGTGACAGTGTTCCTGCGGACTTTCTGGAGTTCCATCAAGGAAGTCAAGGATCCTTTTCTGATTGATAGGGAACACGGACTTGCTCTGCTCGCAATGCAGGGGAATCGGGCACCATCTCGCAGCGAGGGGAAATTCTCATTGTTTTCTCGAGTTGTGGAGCGAACCTGGGGTGTGTTCTCGAGTTACGATGGGGATGGCCCTTCAAAACTCGTGTTGGTTCTGCAACGTCAAGACTCCTGTCTAGTTGTGACGGATACCTTTGGATTCTCCACGAGGCTTGACAGGACAATAGGGACACCTCTCGAAGTAAGATGGGAGACCAAGTTTCCTTTTGCAGTTGCCAGAGAGATGCTGTGACACCTGTCAGTTTCCAAGAGGAGTCAGGATTCGTGTCCTTTTGAAGCATTGAACTCCGCGTGCCTCTCGTATTTTCAAAGGGATATGAGGCCTCCTGTCAAGATGAGGAGGGGAACTAGGGCTTTCTCTAGTGTCTTCACAGGGGATTCAGACATCCTTTCATCTTGTGAGATGCAAGACGAGCCTGCATTCAAGTCACTGCAGGGAATTCCAGCCTTATTTCGAGTCAGGGCATCTCGGTATCCATTCCACTTGAGGCAGCAAACTCAGGGTCCCTCTCACATACATATAGCTGAGAGAAGACTCCTCATGAGGGGCTTGTGGAAAGTTGGCATTCCTCTTGAGGCAAAGCCAGGGAATCAGCTCTCATCTCGAGATGATTTGGGGAACACAGAGCTTTTCTCGAGTTGCTGTGCTGAACTTGGTATTCCTGTAGACTTGTGACGGTATTCTCATGGAATCTCTGGAGTTGCCTAAAGGAAGTCAAGCCACTTGACGTGTTTCATGGGGAATGCAGGATGGCTCTAGAGACAATGCAGGGGAATCAGGCCTCATCTTGAGTTGACCTGGAGTACACAGAATGCTTTCCTGTTGCTGCTGGGACATCAGGGTCCCTCTATACTTTTGAGAGTCTTCTTGGGGACTCTCTGGAGTTCCATCAAGGAATTCAAGGCTCCTTTCATGTTTGACGGGGAACACGGACTTGCTCTGCACTCAATGCAGGGGAATCTGGTCTCATCTCTCATCGAGCGAGAAGTCTCATGGTTTTTCTTGAATTGCGGAGAGAACCTGAGGTATATTCTCGAGTTACGGCGGGGATGGCCCTTCTAAACTTGTGTTGGTTCAGCGACGTCAGGACTCCTGTCTAGTTGCAAGGGATACATCAGTATTCTCCTCGAGGCTTGGCAGGACAATAGGGATGCCTCTCGAGTTGAGGCAGGAGACGAATTTTCCCTTTGCAGTTGCCAGAGCGATACTGTGACTCCTGTGAGTTTTCAAGAGGAGTCAGGCTTTGTCTCCTTTTGAAGCATTGAACTCCACGTGCCTCTTGTATTGTCAAAGGGATGTGAGGCCTCCTGTCGAGATGAGGCGGGGAACTAGGGTATTCTCTAGGGTCTCCACAGGGGATTCAGACATCCCTTCATCTTGTGACATGAAAGATGGGCCTGCATTCAAGTCACTGCAGGGAATTCCGGCCTTATTTCGAGTCAGGGCATCTCGATGTCCATTCCACTTGAGGCAGCAAACTCAGAGTCACTCTCACGTACCTAGAGCTGAGAGAAGCCTCCTCTTTAGGTGTTGTTTAAAGCTGGCATTCCTCTTGAGTCAAAGCCAGGCAATCAACTCTCATCTCACGAAGATTTGAGGTACACGGAGCTGATTTCTAGTTGCTGTGTTTAACGTGGTGTTTCTGTATACTTAGTATGGTGATCTTGGGGAATCTCTGGAGTTGCCTAAAGGAACTCAAGCCACTTGTCATGTTTGATGGGGAATGCCGGATGGCTTGGAGACAGTGTAGGGGAATCTGACCTCATCTCGATTTGATTTGGGGTACACCGAGATCTTTTGTGTTGCTGCGGGTACCTCAGGTTCCCTCTAGACTTGTATCAGTGTTCTTGGGGACTCTGGTGTTACATCAATGAAGTCAGGGCTCCTTTATTGTTTGATGGGGAACACGGCATTGCTCTGCATGCAATGCAGGGGAATCTGATCTCATCTCTCATTGAGTGGGAAATCTCAGGGTTTTTCTCGAGTTGCGGAGGGATCCCGTGTTATATTCTCGAGTTAAGGCGGGGATGGCCCTTGAAAACTCGTGTTGGTTCAGCGACATCAGGACTTCTGCCTAGTTGTGAGGACACATGGGGATTCTCCTCGAGGCTTGGCAGGATGATAGGGACGCCCCTCGAAGTGACCAGGGAGACCCAGGGTCCATTTCAGTTGCCACAGGAATTTTGGGATTCCTATCAATTTTCAAGAGGAGGCAGACATCCTCTCCTTTTGAAGTATTTAACCCTGCATGTCTCTGAAGGTTTCAAAAGATTGTGAGGTCTCCTGTTGAGATGAGCCAGGAACTAGGGCTTTCTCTAGGGTCTCCACAGGGGGTTTAGACATCCCTTCATCTTCTGTGATGATAGATGAGCCTGCATTCAAGTCACTGCAGGGAAATCCGACCTTATTTCGAGTCACGGCATCTCGGTGACCATTCCACTTGACGCAGCAAACTCAAGGTCCCTCTCACTTACCTATAGCTGAGAGAAGCCTCCTCTTGAGACGCTTGTGGAAAGTTGGCATTCCTCTTGAGTCGAAGCCAGGAAATCAGCTCTCATCTCGAGATGATTTGGGGTACACGAAGCTTTTCTCGAGTTGCTGTGCTGAACTTGATTTTCCTCTAGACTAGAGATGGTATTCTCGGGTAATCTCTGGAGTTGCCTAAAGGAAGTCAAGCCACTTATGTTTGATGGGGATGCGGGATGGCTCTGGAGACAATGCAGGGGAATCAGGCCTCATCTCGAGTTGATTATAAGTACACGGTGTGCTTTCATGTTGTTGGGGGAACCTGAGTGTTCCTCTAAACTAGTGACAGTATTCCTGGGGACTCTCTGGAGTTCCATCAAGGAATTAAAGGCTCCTGTCATGTTTGATAGGGAACATGGACTTGCTCTGCACGCAGTGCAGGGGAATCGGGCCTCATCTCGAGTAGATTTGAAGTACACGGTGTGCTTTCATGTTGCAGCGGGGACCTCAGGGTCCCTCTAGACTGTTGACAGTGTTCCTGGGGACTCTCTGGCATTCCATCAGGGAAGTCAAGGCTCCTTTCCTGTCTGATGGGGAACACGGACTTGCTCTGCTCGCAATGCAGGGGAATCAGGTATCATCTCGCGGCGAGGGGAAATTCTCACGGTTTTCTCGAGTTGTGGCATGAACCTGGGGTATGTTCTTGAGTTACGGTGGGGATGGCCCTTCAAAAGTTGTGTTAGTTCTGCAACATCAGGACTCCTGTCTAGTTGCGAGGGACACCTTAGGATTCTCCTCAAGGATTGGCAGGACAATAGGGATGCCTCTCGAGGTGAGGCGGGAGACCAAGTTTCCCTTTGCAGTTGCCAGAGAGATACTGTGACACCTGTCAGTTTCCAAGAGGAGTCAGGATTCGTGTCCTTTTGAAGCATTGAACTCCGCATGCCTTTCGTTTTGTCAAAGTGATGTGAGGCATCCTGTTGAGATGAGGCGGGAGACTAGGGCTTTCTGTAGTGGCTTCACAGGGGATTCAGACACCCTATCATCTTGGTAGATGCCAGACGAGCCTACATTCAAGTCACTGCAGGGAAATCCAGCCTTATTTCGAGTCAGAGCATCTCGGTGTCCATTCCACTTGAGGCAGCAAACTCAGGGTCCCTCTCACATACATATAGCTGAGAGAAGACTCCTCATGAGGGGCTTGTGGAAAGTTGGCATTCCTCTTGAGTCAAAGCCAGGGAATCAGCTCTCATCTCGAGAAGATTTGGGGTACACGGGGCTTTTCTCGAGTTGCTGTGCTGAACTTGGTATTCCTGTAGACTTGTGACGGTATTCTCATGGAATCTCTGGAGTTGCCTAAAGGAAGTCAAGCCAAATGACGTGTTTGACGGGGAATGCGGGATGGCCATAGAGGTAATGCAGGGGAATCGGGCCTCATCTCGAGTTGACTCGGAGTACACGGAGCTCTTTCCTGTTGCTGCTGGGATATCAGGGTCCCCCTATACTTTTGAGAGCCCTCTTGGGGACTCTCTGGAGTACCATCAAGGAATTCAAGGCTCCTTTCTTGTTTGGTGGGGAACACGGACTTGCTCTGCACTCAATGCAGGGGAATCTGGTCTCATCTCGCATCGAGCGGGAAGTCTCATGGTTTTTCTCGAATTGCCTAGAGAACGTGGGGTATATTCTCGAGTTACGGCGGGGATGGCCCTTCTAAACTTGTGTTGGTTCAGCGACGTCAGGACTCCTGTCTAGTTGCAAGGGACACATCAGGATTCTCCTCGAGGCTCGGCAGGACGATAGGGATGCCTCTCGAGTTGAGGCAGGAGACGAATTTTCCCTTTGCAGTTGCCAGAGCAATATTGTGGCTCCTGTGAGTTTTCAAGAGGAGTCAGGCTTCATCTCCTTTGGAAGCATTGAACTGCGTGTGCCTCCCCTGTTGCAAAGGGATGTGAGGCCACCTGTAGAGATGAGGCAGGCAACTAGGGTATTCTCTAGGGTCTCCACAGGGGATTCAGACATCCCTTCATCTTGTGAGATAAAAGACGAGCCTGCATTCAAGTCACTGCAGGGAGGTCTGGCCTTATTTCGAGTTGGGGCATCTCGATGTCCATTCCTCTTGAGGCAGCAAACTCAGAGTCACTCACACGTACCTACAGCTGAGCAAAGCCTCCTCTTTAGGTGTTGTTTAAAGCTGGCATTCCTCTTGAGTCAAAGCCAGGAAATCAGCTCTCATCTCGAGAAGAGTTGAGGTACATGGAGCTGTTTTCTAGTTGCTGTGCTGAACGTGGTGTTCCACTATACTTAGGACGGTGAACTCCGGGAATCTCTGCAGTTGCCTAAAGGAAGTCAAGCCACTTGTCATGTTTGATGGGGAATGTCGGATGGCTCTGGAGCCAGGGTAGGGGAATCTGGCCTCATCTCGAGTTGATTTGGGCTACACCGAGCTCTTTTGTGTTGCTGCCGGTACCTCAGGGTCCCTCTAGACTTGTATCAGTGTTCTTGGGGACTCTCTGGAGATCCATTAAGGAAGTCAAGGCTCCTTTATTGTTTGATGGGGAACAAGGCATTGCTCTGCACGCATTGCAGGGGAATCTGATCTCATCTCTCATCGAGCAGGAAGTCTCACGTTTTTCTCGAGTTGCGGAGGGATCCTAGGTTATATTCTCGAGTGACGACGGGGATGGCCCTTAAAAACTCGTGTTTGTTCAACGACATCAAGACTCCTGTCTAGTTGCGAGGGACAACTCGGGATTATCTTTGAGGCTTGGCAGGGCAATAGGGGCACCTCTAGAGGTGAGGCGGGAGACCAAGTGTCCTTTCAAGTTGCCAAATGGATACTGGGGTTTCTGTCAATTTTCAAGAGGAGTCAGTCATCGTCTACTTTTGAAGCATTGCACTCCACGTTCCACCCGTGTTCTTAAAGGGATGTGAGGCCTCCTGTCGAGATGAGGCGGGGAACTAGCACTTTCTCTAGGGTCTTCACAAGGGATTCAGACATCACTTCATCTTTTGAGATGATAGACGAGCCGGCATTCAGGTCACTGCAGGGAAATCCGGCCTTATTTCGAGACAGGGCATCTCAGTGTCCATTCCACTTGAGGCAGAAAACTCAGGGTCCCTCTCACATTCCTAAGGATGAGAAAAGCTTCCGCTTGTGCTGCTTGTGGAAAGTTGGTATTCCTCTTGAGTCGAAGCCAGGGAATCAGCTCTCATCTCGAGATGATTTGGGGTACACGGAGATTTCCTCGAGTTGCTGTGCTGAACTTGGTTTTCCTCTAGAACTGAGATGGTATTCTCGGGGAATCTCTGGTATTGCCTAATGAAGTCAAGCCACTTGTTGTGTTTGATGGGGAATGCGGGATGGCTCTGGAGAAAATGCAGGGGAATCGGGCCTCATCTCGAGTTGATTTGAAGTGCACGGTGCGCTTTCATGTTGATGCGGGTACCTCAGGGTCTCTCTAGACTTGTGACAGTGTTCCTGGGGACTCTCTGGAGTTCCATCAAGGAAGTCAAGGTTCCTTTATTGTTTCATGGGGAACACGGCATTGCTCTGCATGCAATGCAGGGGAATCTGATCTCATCTCTCATCAAGCGGGAAGTCTCACGGTTTTCCTCGAGTTGCGGAGGGATGCTAGGTTATATTCTCGAGTGACAACGGGGATGGCCCTTCAAAACTCGTGTTTGTTCAACGACATCAAGACTCCTGTCTAGTTGTGAGGGACAACTCAGGATTATCTTCGAGGCTTGGCAGGGCAATAGGGATGCCTCTCTAGGTGAGGCAGGAGACCCAGTGTCCTTTCAAGTTGCCACACAGATACTAAGGTTTCTGTCAATTTTCAAGAGGAGTCAGTCATCGTCTACTTTTGAAGCATTCCACTCCTGTTGTCAAAGGGATGGGAGGCCTCCTGTCGAGATGAGGCGGGGAACTAGGGCTTTCTCTAGGGTCATCACAGGGGATTCAGACATCCCATCATCTTTTGAGATGAAAGACGAGCCGGCATTCAGGTCACTGCAGGGAAATCCGGCCTTATTTCCAGTCAGGGCATCTCGGTGTCCATTCCACTTGAGGCAGAAAACTCAGGGTCCCTCTCACATACCTAGAGATGATAAAAGCCTCCGCTTGAGCTGCTTGTGGAAAGTTGGCATTCCTCTTGAGTCGAAGCCAGGGAATCAGCTCTCATCTCAAAATTATTTGGGGTACACGGAGATTTCCTCGAGTTGCTGTGCTGAACTTGGTGTTCCTCTAGACTTGGGACGGTGTTCTCGGGGAATCTCGGTAGTTGCCTAAAAGAAGTCAAGCCACTTGTACTGTTTGATGAGGAATGCAGGATTGCTCTGGAGCCAATGCAGGGCAATCGGGCCGCATCTCAAGCTGATTTGCAGTACACGGGGCTCTTTCATGTTGTTGCGTTGACCTCAGGGTCCCTCTAGACTTGTGACAGGGTTCTTGGGGACTATGTGGAGTTTCATCTAGGAAGTCAAGGCTCCTTTCGTGTTTGATGGGGAACATGGATTTGCTCTGCATGCAATGCAGGGGAATCGGGCCTCATCTCACGGCGAAGGGGAACTCTCATGGTTTTCTCGAGTTGTGGCGGGAACCTGGGTTATGTTCTCGAGTTACGGCGGGGATGGCCCTTCAAAGCTCGTGTTGGTTCAGCGACATCAGGACTCCTGTATATTTGCGAGGGACACATCGGGATTCTCCTCGAGGCTTGGCAGGACAATAGGGATGCCTCTCGAGGTGACGGGGGAGACCCAGGGTCCATTCCAGTTGCCACAGGAATTTGGGGATTCCTATCAATGTTCAAGAGGAGGCAGACATCCTCTCATTTTGAAGCATTTAACTCTGCGTGTCTCTGAAGGTTTCAAAAGTATGTGAGGCCTCCTGTCGAGATGAGCCGGGGAACTAGGGCTTTCTCTAGGGTCTCCACAGGGAGTTCAGACATCACTTCATCTTGTGTGATGAAAGAAGAGCCTGCATTCAAGTCACTGCAGGGAAATCCGACCTTATTTCGAGTCGCGGCATCTCGGTGACCATTCCACTTGACGCAGCAAACTCAGGGTCCCTCTCACATACCTATACCTGAGAGAAGCCTCCTCTTGAGGGGCTTGTGGAAAGTTGGCATTCCTCTTGAGTTGAAGCCAGGGAATCAGCTCTCATCTCGAGATGATTTGGGGTACACGTAGCTTTTCTCGAGTTGCTGTGCTGAACTTGGTTTTCCTCCAGAGTTGAGATGGTATTCTCGGGTAATCTCTGGAGTTGCCTAAAGGAAGTCAAGCCACTTGCCATGTTTGATGGGGAATGAGGGATGGCTCTGGAGACAATGCAGGGGAATCAGGCCTCATCTTGAATTGATTTGAAGTACACGGTGCACTTTCATATTGCTGCGGGGACCTCACGGTCCCTCTAGACTTGTGACAGTGTTCCTGGGATCTCTCTGGAGTTCCATCAAGAAAGTCAAGGCTCCTTTCGTGTTTGATGGGGAACACGGCCTTCCTCTGCATGTGGTGCAGGGGAATCGTGTCTCATCTCGAGTTGATTTGAAGTACACGGTGCGCTTCATATTGCTGCGGGGACCTCAGGGTCCCTCTAGACTTGTGACAGTGTTCCTGGGGACTCTCTGGATTTCCATCAAGGAAGTCAAGACTCCTTTCGTGTTTGAACAGGAACACGGACATACTCTGCATGCATTGCAGGGGAATCGAGCCTCTTCTCGCAGCGAGTGGAAAGTCTCATTGTTTTTCTGGAGTTCCCGGGGGAAGCAGGGTTATGTTCTCGAGTTGCGGCGGGTATGGCCCTTCAAAACTCGTGTTTGCTCAGCGATGTCAGGACTCCTCTCTAGTTGGGCGGGACACCTTGGGATTCTCCTTGAGGGTTTGCAGGACAATAGGGATGCCTCTCGAGGTGAGGCGGGAGATCAAGTTACCCTTTGCAGTTGCCAGAGCGATATTGTGATGGCTGTCAGTTTTCAAGAGGAGTCAGGCTTCGTCTCCTTTTGAAGAATTGAACTCCGTGTGCCTCTCCTGTTGTCAAAGGGATGTGAGGCCTCCTGTCGAGATGAGGCGGGGATCTAAGGCTTTCTCTAGTGTCTTCACAGGGGATTCAGGCATCCCTTCATCTTGTGAGATGAAAGACCAGCCTGCATTCAAGTACCTGCAGGGAATTCCAGCCTTATTTCGAGTCAGGGCATCTCGGAGTCCATTCCATTTGAGGCAGCAAACTCACGGTCCCTCTCACATACATATAGCTGAGAGAAGCCTCCTCTCACATACATATAGCTGAGAGAAGCCTCCTCGTGAGATGCTTGTGGAAAGCTGGCATTCCTCTTGAGTCAAAGCCAGGGAATCAGCTCTCATCTCGAGATGATTGGGGTACTCGGAGCTTTTATCGAGTTGTACTGCTGAACTCGGTGTTCCTCTAAACTTGGAACGGTATTCCCGTGGAATCTCTGGTGTTGCCTAAAGGAAGTCAAGCCACTTGTCGTGTTTGATGGGTAACGCGGGATAGCTCTGGAGCCAATGCAAGGGAATCGGGCCTCATCTCGAGTTGATTTGGAGTACATGGAGTGCTTTGGTGTTGCTGCAGGGACCTCAGGGTCTCTCTATATATGTCAGAGTGTTCTTGGCGACTCTCTGGAGTTCCATCAAGGAATTCAAGGCTACTTTCTTGTTTGATGGCGAACACGGACTTGCTCTGCACTCAATTCAGGGGAATCTGGTCTCATCTCTCATCGAGCGGGAAGTCTCACGGTTTTGTCGAATTGCGGAGGGAACCTGGGGTATAGTCTCGAGTTACGCCGGGGATGGCCACGAAAAACTCCTGTATGTTCAGTGACGTCAGGATGCTTGTCTAGTTGCAAAGGTCACCTCGGGATTCTCTTCGAGGCTTGGCTGGGCAATAGGGACGCCTCTCGAGGTGAGTAGGAAGAACCACTGTAACTTTCAAGTTGCTATAGGGATACTGGGTTTCCTGTCAATTTTCAAGAGGAGTCAGGCTTCGTCTCCTTTTGAAGCATTAAACTCCGTGTCCCTCTCCTGTTGTCAAAGGGAAGTGAGGCCTCCTGTCGAGATGAGGCGGGGAACTAGGGTATTCTCTAGAGTCTCCACAGGGGATTCAGACATCCCTTCATCTTGTGAGATGAAGGAAGAGCCTGCATTCAAGTCACTGCAAGGAAATCTGGCCTTATTTCGAGTGAGGGCGTTTCGGTCTTCATTCCACTTGATGCAGCAAACTCAGGGTCCATTTCACGTACCTATAGCTGAGAGAAGCCTCCTCTTTGGGTATTGTTTAAAGCTGGCATTCCTCTTGAGTCAAAGCCAGGGAATTAGCTCTCATCTCGAGATGATTTGATGTACACGGGGCTGATTTCTAGTTGCTCTGCTGAACGTGGTGTTCCTCTATACTTAGGACGGTGATCTCCTGGAATCTCTGGAGTTGCCTAAAGGAAGTCAAGCCACTTGTTGTGTTTGATGTGGAACGCCAGATGGCTCTGGAGCCAATTAATAGGAATCTGGCCTCATCTCGAGTTTAATTGGGGTACACCGAGCTCTTTCGTGTTGCTGCAGTGACCTCATGGTCCTTCTAGACTTGTATCAGTGTTCTTGGGGACTCTCTGGAGTTCCATCAAGGAAGTCAAGGCTCCTTTCAGGTTTGATGGGGAACACGGAATTGCTCTGCACGCAATGCAGGGGAATCTGATCTCATCTTTCATCGAGCGGGAAGTCTCATGGCTTTTCTCGAGTTGCGAACGGAACCTGGGTTATATTCTCGAGTGAAGTCGGGGATGGCCCCTCAAAACTCGTGTTTGTTCAGCGACATCAGGACCCTGTCAAGATGCGAGGGACAAATCAGTATTCTCTTTCAGGCTTGGCAGGGCAATAGGGACGCCTCTCGAGGTGAGGCAGAAGACCCAGTGTCCTTTCAAGTTGCCACACTGATACTGGGATTCCTGTCAGTGTTCAAGAGGAGTTAGTCATCGTCTCCTTTTGAAGCACTGACCTCCACATTCCACTCGTGTAGTCATAGGGATGTGAGGCCTCCTGTCAAGATGAGGCGGGGAACTAGGGCTTTCTCTAGGGTTTTCACAGGGGATTCAGACATCCCTTCATCTTGTGAGATGCAAGACGAGCCTGCATTCTAATCACTGCAGCGAAATCTGTCCTTATTTTGTGTCAGGGCATCTCGGTGTCCATTCCAGTTGAGGCAGCAAACTCAGGGTCCCTCTCACATACCTATAGCTGAGAGAAGCCTCCTCTTGAGATGCCTGTGGAATGTTGGCATTCCTCTTGAGTCGAATCCAGGGAATCAGCTCTCATCTTGAGATGATTTGGGGTATACGGAGCTTTTCCCGAGGTGCTCTCCTGAAATTGGTGTTCCTCTAGATATGGGACGGTACTCTCGGTGGATCTCTGGAGTTCCTAAAGGAAGTCAAGCCACTCGTCCTATTTGATGGGGAATGTAGGATGGTTCTGGAGCCAATGCAGGGGAATCGGGCCTCACCTCGCGGCCAGGGGGAAGTCACATGGTTTTTGTCGAGTTGCGGCGGGAACCTAGGGTATGTTCTCGAGTTACGTCGAGGATGACCCTTCAAAACCCGTGTTGCTTGAGTGGTGACAGGACTCCTGTCTAGTTTCGAGGGACACCTCGGGATTCTCCTCGAGGCTTGGCAGGACAATAGGGATGCCTCTCGAGGTGAGGGGGTGACCCAGTTTCCCTTTGCAGTTGCCACAGGGATATTGTTATTCCTTTCAATTTTCAAGAATAGTCAGTCATCGTCTACTTTTGAAGCATTGAACTCCAAGTTCCTCTCGAATATTCAAAGAAATGTGAGGACTCCTGTCGAGATGAGGCGGGGAACTAGGGCTTTCTCTAGGGTCACCACAGGGGATTCAAACATCCCTTCATCTTTTGAGATGAAAGACAAGCCTGCATTCATGTCACTGCAGGGAAATCCGGCCTTCTTTCGAGTCACGGCATCTCGGTGACCATTCCACTTGATGCAGCAAACTCAGGGTCCATCTCACATACCTATAGCTAAGAGAAGCCTCCTCTTGAGGAGCTTGTGGAAAGTTGGCATACCTCTTGAGTCAAAGCCAGGGAATCAGCTCTCATCTTGAGATGATTTGGGGTGCACGTAGCATTTCTCGAGTTGCTGTGTTGAACTTGGTGTTCCTCTAGACTTGAGATGGTATTCCCGGTGAAACTCTGGAGTTGCCTAAAGGAAGTAAGCACCTTGTCATGTATGATGGGTAATGCGGGATGGCTCTGGAGACAATGCAGGGGAATCGGGCCTCATCTCAAGTTGATTTGGAGTACACGGAGCCCATTCATGTTGATGCGGGGACCTCAGGGTCCTTCTAGACTTGTGACAGTGAACTTGGGGTATCTCTGGAGTTCCCTCAAGGAAGTCAATGCTCCTTTCGTGTTTGATGGGGAACACTGACTCACTCTGCATGCATTGCAGGAGAATTGTGCCTCATCTCGCGGCGAGTGGAAAGTCTCAATGTTTTTCTAGAGTTGCGGCAGGAACCTGGGTTATGTTCTCGAGTTACGGCAGGGATGGCCCTTCAAAACTCGTGTTTGTTCAGCGACATCAGGACTCCTGTCTAGTTGCGAGGGACACCTTGGGATTCTCCTCGAGGCTTGGCAGGACAATAGGGATGCCTCTCGAAGTGAGGCGGGAGACCAAGTTTCCCTTTGCAGTTTCCAGAGTGATACTGTGACGGCTGTCAGTTCACAAGAGGAGTCAGGCTTCGTCTCCTTTTGAAGCATTGAACTCCGTGTGCCTCTCCTGTTGTCAAAGGGATGTGAGGCCTCCTGTCGAGATGAGGCGGGGAACTAGGGTACTCTCCACAGGGGATTCAGACATCCCTTCATCTTGTGAGATGAAGGAAGAGCCTGCATTCAAGTCACTGCAAGGAAATCCGGCCTTAGTTCGAGTGAGGGTGTTTCGGTGTCCATTGCACTTGAGGCACCAAACTCAGGGACCCTCTCATGTACCTATAGCTGAGAGGAGCCTCCTCTTTAGGTGTTGTTTAAAGCTGGCATTCCTCTTGATCAAAGCCAGGGAATTAGCTCTCATCTCGAGATGATTTGAGGTACATGGAGCTGTTTTCTAGCTGCTGTGCTGAACGTGGTGTTCCTCTATACTTAGGACGGTGATTTCGGGGAATATTTGGAGTTGCCTAAAGGAAGTCAAGTCACTTGACGTGATTGATGTGGAATGCTGGATGGCTCTGGAGCCAATTAATAGGAATCTGGCCTCATCTCGAGTTTAATTGGGGTACACCGAGCTCTTTCATGTTGCTGCAGTGACCTCATGGTCCCTCTAGACTTGTATCAGTGTTCTTGGGGACTCTCTGGAGTTCCATCAAGGAAGTCAAGGCTCCTTTCAGGTTTGATGGGGAACACGGAATTGCTCTGCACGCAATGCAGGGGAATCTGATCTCATCTCTCATCGAGCGGGAAGTCTCATGGTTTTTCTCGAGTTGCGAACGGAACCTGGGTTATATTCTTGAGTGACATCGGGGATGGCCCCTCAAAACTCGTGTTTGTTCAGCGACATCAGGACTCCTGTCAAGATGCGAGGGACAAATCAGTATTCTCTTTCAGGCTTGGCAGGGCAATAGGGACGCCTCTCGAGGTGAGGCAGAAGACCCAGTGTCCTTTCAAGTTGCCACACTGATACTGGGATTCCTGTCAGTGTTCAAGAGGAGTTAGTCATCGTCTCCTTTTGAAGCACTGACCTCCACATTCCATTTGTGTAGTCATAGGGATGTGAGGCCTCCTGTCAAGATGAGGCGGGGAACTAGGGCTTTCTCTAGGGTTTTCACAGGGGATTCAGACATCCCTTCATCTTGTGAGATGCAAGACGAGCCTGCATTCTAGTTATTGCAATGAAATCCAGCCTTATTTTGTGTCAGGGCATCTCGGTGTCCATTCCAGTTGAGGCAGCAAACTCAGGGTCCCTCTCACATACCTATAGCTGAGAGAAGCCTCCTCTTGAGATGCCTGTGGAATGTTGGCATTCCTCTTGAGTCGAATCCAGGGAATCAGCTCTCATCTTGAGATGATTTGGGGTACACGGAGCTTTTCCCGAGGTGCTCTCCTGAAATTGGTGTTCCTCTAGATCTGGGACGGTGCTCTCGGTGAATCTCTGGAGTTGCCTACAGGAAGTCAAGCCACTCGTCCTGTTTGATAGGGAATGTGGGATGGCTCTGGAGCCAATACAGGGGAATTGGGCCTCATCTCGAGTTGATTTGAGTTACCCAAGCTCTTTCATGTTGCTGCGGTGACCTCAGGGTCCCTCTAGTCCTGAGACTGTGTTCTTGCGGACTACGTGGAGTTTCATCTAGGAAGTTAAGTCTCCTTTCGTGTTTGAAGGGAAACACGAACTTGCTCTACACTCAATGCAGGGGAATCGGGCCTCACCTCGCGGCCAGGGGGAAGTCTCATGGTTTTTGTCGAGTTGCGGCGGGAACCTAGGGTATGTTCTCAAGTTACGTCAAGGATGACCCTTCAAAACCCGTGTTGCTTGAGTGGCGACAGTGTCCTGTCTAGTTGCGAGGGACACCTCGGGATTCTCCTCGAGGCTTGGCAGGGCAATAGGTATGCCTCTCGAGGTGAGGGGGTGACCCAGTTTCCCTTTGCAGTTGCCACAGGGATATTGTTATTTCTTTCAATTTTCAAGAGGTGTCAGGCATCGTCTCCTTTTGAAGCATTGAACCCCACATTCCTCTCGAGTTGTCAAAAGGATGTAAGACCTCCTGTCAAGGTGAGGCGGGGAACTAGGGCTTTCCCTAGGGTCTCCACAGGGGATTCAGACATCTCTTCATCTTGTGAGATGAAAGACGAGCCTGCATTCAAGTTACTGCAGGGAAATCCGGCCTTATTTTGAGTCAGGGCATCTCGGTGTCCATTCCACTTGAGGCACTAAACTCAGCGTCCCTCTCACATACCTAGAGCTGAGAAAAGCCTCCGCTTGAATTGCTTGTGGAAAGTTGGCATTCCTCTTGAGTCGAAGCCAGGGAATCAGTCCTCTTCTCGAAATGTTTTGAGGCACATGGAGCTTTTGTCGAGTTACTGTGCTGAACTTGGTGTTCCTCTAGACTTGGGCCGGTGTTCTTGGGGAATTTCAGGAGTTGCGTAAAGGAAGTCAAGCCACTTGACCAGTTTCATGAGGTATGCGGGATTGCTCTGGAGCCAATCCAGGGGAATCGGGCCTCATCTCGAGTTGATTTGGGGTACTTGGAGCTCTTTCTTATTGTTGCGGTGACCTCTGGGTCCCTCTTGACCTGTGACAGTGTTCTTGGGGACCATGTGGAATTTCATCTAGCAAGTCAAGGCTCCTTTCTTGTCTGATGGGGAACACGAATTGCTCTGCACGCAATGCAGGGGAATCGCGCCTAATCTCGCAGCGAGGAGGAATTCTCATGGTTTTTCTCGAATTATGGAGGGAACCTGGGGTATATTCTCGAGTTACGACGGGATGGCCCCTCAAAACTCCTGTTTGTTCAGCAACGTCAGAATGCCTCTCAAGTTGCGAGGGCCACCTCGGGATTCTCCTCGAGCCTTAGCTGGGCAATAGGGACACCTCTCGAGGTGAGGCGGGAGACCCACTGTCACTTTCAATTTGCTACAGGGATACTGGGATTCCTGTCAATTTTCAAGAATAGTCAGTCATCGTCTACTTTTGAAGCACTGAACTCCAAGTTCCTCTCGAGTTGTCAAAGAAATGTGAGGACTCCTGTCAAGATGAGGCGGGGAACTAGGGATTTCTCTAGGGTCTCCACAGGGGATTCAGACATCCCTTCATCTTTTGAGATGAAAGACAAGCCTGCATTCATGTCACTGCAGGGAAATCCGGCCTTATTTCGAGTCATGGAATCTCGGTGATCATTCGTCTTGATGCAGCAAACACAGGGTCCCTCTCACATAACTATAGCTGAGAGAAGCCTGCTCTTGAGGGGCTTGTGGAAAGTTGGCATTCCTCTTGAGCCGAAGCCAGGGAATCAGCTCTCATTTCAAGATGATTTGGCTGGTCAACCACTTGTAAAAGAATGAAACTAGAACACTTTCTAACACCGTACACAAAAATAAACTCAAAATGGATTAAAGATCTAAATGTAAGACCAGAAACTATAAAACTCCTAGAGGAGAACATAGGCAAAACACTCTCTGACATAAACCACAGCAAGATCCTCTATGACCCACCTCCCAGAATATTGGAAATAAAAGCAAAACTAACCAAAGGGACCTAAGGAAACTTAAAAGCTTTTGCACAAAAAAGGAAACTATAAGTAAGGTGAAAAGACAGCCCTCAGATTGGGAGAAAATAATAGCAAATGAAGAAACAGACAAAGGATTAATCTCAAAAATATACAAGCAACTCCTGCAGCTCAATTCCAGAAAAATAAATGACCCAATCAAAAAATGGGCCAAAGAACTAAACAGACATTTCTCCAAAGAAGACATACAGATGGCTAACAAACACATGAAAAGATGCTCAACATCACTCATTATCAGAGAAATGCAAATCAAAACCACAATGAGGTACCATTACACGCCAGTCAGGATGGTTGCTATTCAAAAGTCTACAAGCAATAAATGCTGGAGAGGGTGTGGAGAAAAGGGAACCCTCTTACACTGTTGGTGGGAATGCAAACTAGTACAGCCTCTATGGAAAACAGTGTGGAGGTTTCTTAAAAAACTGGAAATAGAACTGCCATATGACCCAGAAATCCCACTTCTGGGCATAGGCACTGAGGAAACCAGATATGAAAGAGACACGTGCACCCCAATGTTCATTGCAGCACTGTTTATAATAGCCAGGACTTGGAAGCAACCTAGATGCCCATCAGCAGATGAATGGATAAGGAAGCTGTGGTACATATACACTATGGAATATTACTCAGCCATTAAAAAGAATTCATTTGAACCAGTTCTAATGAGATGGATGAAACTGGAGCCCATTATACAGAGTGAAGTAAGCTAGAAAGATAAAGAACATTACAGCATACTAACACATATATATGGAATTTAGAAAGATGGTAATGACAACCCTATATGCAAAACAGAAAAAGAGACACAGAAGTACAGAACAGACTTTTGAACTCTGTGGGAGAAGGTGAGGGTGGGATGTTTTGAAAGAACATGATGTATATTATCTATGGCGAAACAGATCACCCAGCCCAGGTGGGATGCATGAGACAAGTGCTCGGGCCTGGTGCACTGGGAAAACCCAGAGGAATCGGGTGGAGAGGGAGGTGGGAGGGGGGATCGGGATGGGGAATAGGTGTAAATCTATGGCTGATTCATATCAATGTATGACAAAACCCACTGAAAAAATAAATAAATAAATAAATAAAAAGATGGTTTGGTGCACACGGAGCTTTTCTCTAGTTACTGTGTTGAACTTGGTGTTCCTTTAGATTTGAGACGGCATTCTCAGGGAAACTCTGGAGTTGCCTAAAGGAAGTAAGCCCCTTGTCAGGTATGATGGGTAATGCGGGATGGCTCAGGAGACAATGCAGGCGAATTGAGCCTCATCTCGAGTTCATTTGGAGTACACGGAGCCCTTTCATGTTGCTGCAGGGACTTCAGGGTCCCTCTAGAATTATGACAGTGTTCTTGGGGTCTCTCTGGAGTTCCATCAAGGAAGTCAGGGCTCCTTTAGTGTTTGATGGAGAACACGGACTTACACTGAATGCATTGCAGGGGAATCGGGCCTCATCTCGCGGTGAGTGGAAAGTCTCATTGTTTTTCTGCAGTTGAGGCGGATACCTGGATTGTGTTCTTGAGTTACAGCGGGGATGGCCCTTCAAAACTCGTGTTTCTTCAGCGACGTCAGGAGTCCTGTCTAGTTGCCAGGGACACCTTGGGATTCTCCTCGAGGCTTGGCAGGACAATAGGGATACCTCTCGAGGTGAGGCGGGAGACCAAGTTTCCCTTTGCAGTTGCCAGAGAGATACTGTGACTCCTGTCAGTTTTCAAGAGGAGTCAGGCTTCGTCTTCTTTTGAAGCATTGAACTCCACGTGCCTCTCGTGTTGTCAAAGGGATGTGAGGTCTCCTTTAAGATGAGGCGGGGAAATAGGGCTTCCTCTAGGGTCTCCACAGGGGATTCAGACATCTCTTCATCTTGTGTGATCAAAGTAGTGCCTGCATTCAAGTCACTGCAGGGAAATCCGGCCTTATTTCAAGTCACAGCATCTCGGTGACCATTCCACTTGTCGCAGCAAACTCAGGGTCCCTCTCACATACCAATAGCTGAGAGAAGCCTCCTCTTGAGGGGCTTGTGGAAAGTTGGCATTCCTCTTGAATCAAAGCCAGGGAATCAGCTCTCATCTCTAATGATTTCGGGTACACGGAGCTTTTCTCGAGTTGCTGTGCTGAACTTGGTGTTCCTCTAGACTTGAGACGATATTCTCGGGTAATCTCTGGAGTTGCCTAAAATAAGTTAAGCCATTTCTCGTGTTTTATGGGGAACGCATGATGGCTCTGGAGACAATGCAGGGGAATCGGGCCTCATCTCGAGTTGATTTCAATTACACGGTGAGCTTTCATGTTGATGTGGGTACCTCAGGGTCCCTCTAGACCTGTGACAGTGTTCCTGGGGACTCTCTAGAGTTCCATCTAGGAAGTCAAGTCTCCTTTCATGCTTGATGGGGAACACGGACTTGCTCTGCACACTGTGCATGGGAATCGGGCCTCATCTCGAGTTGATTTCAATTATACGGTGAGCTTTCATGTTGATGTGGGGACCTCTGGGTCATTCTAGACTTGTGACAGTGTTCTTGGCGTCTCTCGGGAGATCCATCAAGGAAGCGATGGCTCCTTTCGTGTTTGATGGGAAACACGGACTTACTCTGCATGCATTGCAGGGGAATTGGGCCTCATCTCATGGCGAGGGGAAAGTCTTATTGTTTTTCTGGAGTTGCAGCAGGAACCTGGGTTGTTTTCTCGAGTTATGGCGGGGATTGCCCTTCAAAACTCATGTTTGTTCAGCAACCTCAGGACACCTTGGGATTCTCCTCGAGGCTTTGCACGAAAATAGGGACGCCTCTCGAGGTGAGGGGGGAGACCAGGGTCCTTTCTAGTTGCCACAGGCATTTTGGGATTCCTATCAATTTTCAAGAGGATGCAGCCATCCTCTCCTTTTGAAGCATTTAACTATGCATTCCTCTCGAGGTTTCAAAAGGATGTGTTTCTTCCTCTCGAGATGAGCCGGGTAAGTAGGGCTTTCTCTAGGATCTCCACAGGGAATTCAGACATCGCTTCATCTTGTGTGATGAAACACGAGCCTGCATTCAAGTCACTGCAGTGAAATCGGCCTTATTTCGAGTCACAGCATCTCGGTGACAATTCCACTTGACGCAACAAACTCAGTGTCCCTCTCACATACCTCTAGGTGAAAGAAGCCTCCTCTTGAGGGGCTTGTGGAAAGTTGACATTCCTCTTGAGTCAAAGCCAGGGAATCAGCTCTCATCTCGAGATGATTTGGGATATACGTAGCTTTTCTCGAGTTGCTGTGCTGAACTTGGTGTTCCTCTAGTCTTGAAACGGTATTCTCGGGTAATCTTGGAGTTGCCTATAGGAAGTCAAGCCACTTGTCGTCTTTGATGGGGAATGCCTGATGGCTCTAGAGACAATGCAGGGGGATCGGGCCTCATCTCAAGTTGATTTCACGTACATGGTGCACTTTCATGTTGCTGTGGCGAACTCAGGGTCCCTCTAGACTTGTGACAGTGTTCCTGGGGTCTCTCTGGAGTTCCATCAAGGAAGCCAAGGCACCTTTCGTGTGTGGTGGGTAACATGGACTTATTTTGCATGGTTTGCAGGTGAATCGGGCCTCATCTCGTGGCTAGGGGAAAGTCTCATTGTTTTTCTGGAGTTGCTGCGGGAACCTGGGTTATGTTCTCGAGTTACGGTGGGGATGGCCCTTCAAAACTCGTGTTTGTTCAACGACGTCAGGAGTCCTGACTAGTTGCGAGGGACACCTTGGGCTTCTCCTCGAGGCTTGGCAGGACAATAGGGATGCCTCTCAATGTGATGTGGGAGACCAAGTTTCCCTTTGCAGTTGCCAGAGCGATACTCTGACTCCTGTCAGTTTTCAAGAGGAGTCAGGCTTCATCTCCTTTTGAAGCATTGAACTCCGCGTGCCTCTCATGTTTTCAAAGGGATGTGAGGCCTCCTGTCGAGATGAGGCAGGGAACTAGGGTATTCTCTAGGGTCTCTACAGGGGATTCAGACATCCCTTCGTCTTGTGAGATGAAAGATGAGCCTGCATTCAAGTCACTGCAGGGAAATCTGGCCTTATTTCGAGTCAGGGCATCTCGGTGTTCATTCCACTTGAGGCAGCAAACTCAGGGTCCCTCTCACGTACCTATAGCTGAGAGAAGCCTCCTCTTTAGTTGTTGTTTAAAGCTGGCATTCCTCTTGATCAAAGCCAGGGAATCAGCTCTCATATCGAGATGATTTGAGGTACTCGGAGCTGTTTTCTAGTTGCTGTGCTGAACATGGTGTTCCTCTTGTTCTGCCCGTAGTCCGAGTCCCCTGTTGGGAAAGAAGACTCCTCGAAACAATGCAGCTCGCAATAGGGGAATTTATTACTGACTCGAGCCAGGGCCTCTCGCCCTCACCAGGTGTGTGAGGATGAAAAGCCCCGAGCCCCAGTTCTCTAGGGTATTTATTAGGTCAAAATAAGCAGCAGGTAGTTGGCGCAATCAGATTGGTTACACAGTGGGTATTTGGCGTAAGCAGATTGGTTACACAATTGCAAGGTAATTTTTGTTGGCCCAACGTGGGGCTTTCAGCTTTCCCCTGATAGGTTCCCTTTTTTCTGGCTAGGCATATATTGATTGGCTGGCTCCAGGAGGCCTGATAATTATGTTACCCCGGGAAACCAGGCCTACTCCTAATCTAGGCTGCCTGCCATGGCATTAGCTGTGACAGCCTCACATTTCCCCCATGTCTGTTGTTCAAGTAGAGGAATCTTCCTCTTCACCCTGTGAAATTGACTGATATTGTTGTCTCAATATCATAATTTGGATGGTATTTAGGGGCTCTCTAATAAATGAGACCAGACGGTTTAAAATGCATGGACCAAAGGTCAATAACAATATTATTATTATAAGTGGACCCAGGAGGGTGGAAATCTAAGTGGTCAACCAGGGGGAGCGCTGAAACCAAGATTCAAACCAGCCTTGTTGGGCTTTTCTTTCTCTCTTCCACTGGGCTAGTCTCTCTCTTACTTTTTGGAGAGATTTTTGTACCACCCCTGAATGGTCGATATAGAAACAGCATTTTTCTCTCAGTGCTGCACATAATCCTCTTTGTTGCAGAAACAACAAATCTAAACCTCTCTTATTCTGTAACACTACTTCAGCCAAGGAGCTCAAGGATTCTTGGAGGTGTGAAATGGACTGTTCCCGTGGTTTCACAACCCCAAGCGGCGCAAGAAAAAGAGTCATCTTCCTCACATTTTTCAATTTGGTTTCGATCCCTTCTTCCCCCCGGGCAGACATAGACAGGCACCTGTTCATAGTACTGTGGTCCTTTTCGCTCACAGTTACTGGAGAACAGACCAAAAGAGCCGTGGGCAAATAACTTGGTCAGTTGGTGGGGACCAAACCCATTACTGTCAGCCACCAGCATGCACAAATCAAAGGTCAGTACTGGCCACCATGTCCCTTTGGGGGCCACGTTGGAGCTCGAATTAAGCACTTCTCTAGTCTCAGGATTGTAGATCACCCAAGTCAGGTTAGCTGGCTGATGGGGGTTGTGGCTGGTTGCTCCTGGGCCGATGAAAACTGTTATCAGCAGGAGAGTTAAGAGGGCTCCCGTCGTACGAGTTTCAGTTTCAAAGGATTTGACGGGTGAGGTCTTGTCTCCCATTCTGCTTGTGCCTTTTTCTGTTCTTCCGGGGTGGCTTGCCACACATGATTGCAGTGAACCTAGGGCCCGATCTCGTCGACCTTAACAGCAGTAGGAGTGGTAAGGAGAACAACATAAGGGCCTTTCCATCTAGGTTCTAATGATTTTGATTGGTGTCATTTTACCCAAACCCAATCACCCGGGCCAATATAATGTGAGGAGATGGTCCCCTTGCTTGGACCCTCGTGTATCTCTCAAATTAATTTCTAAACATGGCTACGTACCTTACTTAATGCCATCAGTGATTGCTGGAATTGTCCCAAGGTAGGGGGTGGTAGGCATTTTCTCTCGAATATAGGACACACAGGAGGGGGTCTCCCATACAGAATCTCAAAAGGGGTAAGATTCAGCTTATAAGGGGTGTTACACGCTCGAAAGAGCACAAAGGGAAAGAGGGTCACCCAGTCGCCGCCAGTCTCTATTGCCAACTTTGTCAAAGTTTCTTTTAGGGTCCGACTCATTCTCTCAACCTGTCCTGAGCTCTGGGGATTATATTCACAATGTAACTTCCATTTTGTCCCCAGAGCTTGGGCCAGCCCTTGTACAATCTGGCTCACAAAGGCAGGTCCGTTATCAGAGCCCATAGTCACTGGCAGCCCGTACCTAGGCACTATCTCCTCTAAGATCTTTTTAGCAACCACTGTTGCTGTCTCTCCCTTAGTGGGGAAGGCTTCTACCCGTCCTGAGAAGGTATCTACCAGAACCAACAGATAGCAATACCCGTACTTGCCTGGTCTTACCTCAGTGAAATCTATCTTCCAGTGTCGCCCTGGCTCTTCCCCTCAGTACCTCGTTCCAGTGTGTTGCCTTTTCCCTGTCCTCATCAGCTGGCACGCTTTGCAAGCCTGGATTATCTCTCGTACAGTTGCATTTTGTCAAGGGAACCTCAGGCAGGCCGTCTGGAGAAGTGTCGAGGTCTTTTTTTCTCCCAAGTGTGTAGTTGTGTGCAGGTGTTCACATAGGTGACGACCCAGGATGGCAGGCAATATCAGGTTGTTGTTTTGATCTCGGTACCATCTATCTTTGTCATCCTTCTGGAGGGTGGTATCCTCGTTGATCCAAACCAGGTCAGGGAGGGAATAGTCAGGGACTGGCGGCAGAGTCCCCATACCAGGAGGTGGAAGTCCCACGGCTAATGTGGGGGTGGCGTAGTCCCGGTTGGCCGCTTCTCGAGCAGCCGCATCAGCAGCCCAATTGCCACATGCCCTAGGGTCTTCTCTTTTCTGGTGACCGGGGACATATACATGTGTTACTGCCCGGGGCAGTTGAACAGCTTTCAGGAGCCTGCGGATCTCGGGCAAATTTTTGACTTCTTTTCCCTCCGCTGTTTTAAATCCCCTTTCCTGGTATATCAGACCTTGAATATGGACAGTGCTAAAAGCATATCGGCTGTCAGTAAAAATGGTGACTCTCTTCTCTTTTGCTTGTTCCAGAGCCTGTATTAGGGCAATCAACTCTGCTTTTTGTGCAGACGTGTTTGGGGGAAGTGTCTTAGCCCATATTGTCTGCCCTGAATCATCAACTATAGTGGCTCCCGCCTTCCTTTGTCCATCTTTTACATAGCTGCTCTCATCAGTGAACCATACTAGCTTACTGTTGTTTAGCAACACATCAGTTAAGTCTTTCTGAGCCGCCAGGGCCTCAGCCAGTATCTCACTGCAATCATGGAGAGGGTGGTCCTTCTCTGGGTTAGGTAGAAGCATGGCTGGATTCAGGAAGCAAGGGGTCTGAAAACGCACCCATGGGGCATCAAGCAGCAGGGCCTGGTAATGTGTCAAATGGGCATTGGAGATCCACTTACCCGGCGGCTGCTTTAGAACCCCTTCAATGGCGTGGGGAGTGTAAACCCAGAGTTGCTGTCCATACCTCAACTTGTCGGCATCGCGGACGAGGAGGGCAGTGGCTGCAATGATGCAGAGGCAAGGGGGCCACCCAGAGGCCACCTGGTCCAATCGCTTTGAAAGGTATGCTACCCGCCGCTTCCATGGTCCCCATTGTTGCATCAAGACCCCCTTTCCTATTCCTTGCTTTTCATCTACAAACAGCTGGAATGGCTTATTTGGGTTAGGCAGGGTAAGGGCTGGGGCTTCTAGTAGGGCCCGTCTGAGTGTCTGGAAAGCCTGTTTCATTGGCTCAGTCTAAGTCCAGTTTGGGGTCTCTTTACTTCTCTCATACAAGGGCCGGGCCTTTTCAGCAAACCCCATGATCCACAGTCTACAATATCCAACAGTCCCCAAAAACTCTCTCACTTGGCGGGGGGTTTTGGGCTCTGGTATCTGCAATATTGTTTCTTTCATGGCCTGAGTTAGCCACCTTTGTCCCTGCCTGATCTTATACCCCAAATAGGTGACCTCTTACCGGGATATTTGTGCCTTCTTTGTGCTAGCACGATGTCTCAAGGTGCCTAGAGTCTGTAAGAGGTCACCAGTGGCACGGCTGCATGCCTCCTCTGTGGTTCCAGCCAACATAAGGTTATCCACATATTGCAGCAGGATGACCTCTGGGTGGTTGAGTCCGATATTCATAGAGGTCCTCACTCAAAGCCTCATTAAACAAGGTAGGGGAGTTTTTGAACCCTTGTGGGAGGCGGGTCCAAGTTAGTTGTACTACCAGTTGGCCTTCCCCCTCAGTCCACTCAAAGGCAAATATTTCTTGGCTCTGGGCCACCAGGGGTAGGCTGAAAAAAGCATCTTTTAAGTCCAACACAGTGTACCAAGTGTACTCAGGCAGCAGACTGCTCAGGAGGGTATATGTGTTGGGGACAGTAGGGTGTATGTCACTCACCCGCTTGTTGACTTCTCGTAGGTCCTGGACAGGTCTGTAATCTGTACTCCCCGGCTTCTTCACCGGTAGTAAGGCGGTGTTCCAAGGGGATTGGCACCGCTTGAGAATTCCAGCATCCATGAGCCATTGAATGTGGGGAGTGATCCCCCGCCGAGCCTCCTGGCTCATAGGGTATTGCCTCACCCTCACAGGAGTCACCTCGGCTTTTAGTTCAATGACGACTGGATGTCTCTGTTTAGTCAGTCCCATTCCTGCTGTTTCTGCCCATGCCAACGGGTATTTGTGGACCCAAGGTTGTATATCTGGTGCTATAACATCTGAGGGCTTAGGCACAAAAAGTCTGTATTCATCTCTTAAAGCTAGAGACAAGACATGTATCGGCTGTCCAAGTCCATCTGTGACTGACATTCCCCCAGGGTCAAAATGGATCTGAGCATTAACTTTAGTCAACAAGTCCCGTCCAAGTAGAGGGGCTGGGCATTCTGGTATCACCAAAACCGAATGGGACACCTGATGGGTCCCCAAATTTACTTTCCGTTCTGTGGTCCAACAATATTTTTTTGTCTACCTGCACCAAGCTGGTTTTCTTAGACATTGGTCCCAGGTTTTGATTTAAAACAGAGCATCGGGCGCCAGTGTCCACCATGAAGCTAACAGGTTTCCCCTCCACATGTATGGTTACCCAGGACTCAGGGAGGGGTGCCGAGTCTTGACTTCCCTAGTCACTGTCTTCCCCCACATATAGAACTCGAATTCCAGGGGAAATTCTCTCTCTCTGGGTTGTTCTTGTCTTCGGGTCTCTCTTAGGGCACTCATTTTTCTAGTGCCCCCATTCTTTGCAGTAAGCGCACTGATCTTTCTTTAGGGCCTGCCTTTTTGGTCTCTCTTTTATTAAATACCATTTCAGCTGCTTTCAGTACGTCTTGTATTGTCTGTTCTCCCAACCCCTCTATCTTTTGTAATTTCCTCTTAATATCTGGGGCTGCCTGATTCACAAACGCTAGTAGAACTGCAGTGCGTGATTCCTCAGCCTGGGGGTCCATGGGTGTATATTGCCTAAAGGCTTCCATTAGCCTCTCTAGGAAGGCTGACGGGCTCTCAGTGGGCTCTTGCCTTACTAAATTTACCTTTGTCAAATTTGTCAGCTTCTTAGCTGCGGCCCGCAGGCCAGCCATTAGAGTCTGGCGGTACACTCGGAGACGCTCTCTACCTTCCACTCACTCAAAATCCCAGTTAGGCCACAACAGAGGAAACCCCTCGTCCATGAGATGAGGCTGGGCGGTTGGTCTCCCTTCGACCTCCGGGACCCGTTTTCGCGCCTCTGCCAGGATTCGCTCCCGTTCTTCCGTGTTGAAGAACACCTGCAACAGCTGCTGGCAATCATCCCAGGTGGGGTTATGAGTGAACAAAATGGAATCTAAGAGGTTAATGAGGCCTTGGGGTTTCTCCGAAAAAGGAGGATTTTGGGTTTTTCAATTATATAGATCACTCGTGGAAAAGGACCAGTACTGATAGGTTCACTCTCCTTCCGGGTTAGCTGGTCCCACCCAGACGGGGAGCGCCTGTACAGTAGATGAAGGTAACTCTGGGTCCCCATGATCCTGCTCACCCCTATTTCCTCTATTTCTTCTCTGGGGTCAGGATTCCCTTGTCCCTTCTGATTCATCAGGGGGCAGGGGGCTCTTTCCCCCCGGGGGAACCTGCAACGGAGGAGGGGCATATGGCGGGGGCCTAATTTTCATCTCCAAGTCAATCAGGTTCCAGTCCGAGGATTCCTGCAAGACTGGTTTTGGGCCCTTATTCTTCTTGGCTTCCCCTGGAGGAGTGGGAGTTTCCATAACCAGGGCCTGTACATTAGGAGAATCAGGGAGTTTGTGAACAAAAGGTTTTAACCATTTGGGTGGATCTTCTACCAGATCTTGTCAGACTATAACATATGGGACTTGGCTCGGGTGGCCCCAGAGATCAGGAGCCATAACTTTTTCTTTCACCGTCCGAATAATAAAAGGTTGAAAAGTTTCTTCTGGAGGCCATCCAACTTGGACGGCGGGCCACTCTGCAGAGCAAAAGGTTATTAATTTACTGTTTGTAACCAGTAGCGACAGATCATACACTCTAGCCCTGACATCCGAGAAATGATCAGTCATGAAAGAGAGTGGGGTGGATTTTCCTTGCCCCATAGCGAGAGTCAGAAGAAAGTCACCGAGAATTACCACCAGTAAATCCTATCGGGAATGGTGGCCGCCAGGAGGTTGGGCTTGTGGTATGCTTCATGGAACTATTTGAGTGCCTTAGTCGTTGCATGGAAGTTTTCTTGCTAGGGGCGGGCACCCTAAGGGTTTTCAGCCCATTCCGTGACCCCCTTATCCTTTCACAGGAGTCTTCCAGTGGCAGGTACCCTATCGGCTCTTAAGTGCCTGTCCCGTGCCCACAAAGACGGGTTTTTATTTGGCCAGATTCTCAGTTTAGAATACGAGGAAAAAAAGGAAAGTGTTTCACCCTCTAGGGCTCCCATTACTAGGGCTGACTTGTTGGGAGGCCTTCAGAATCTTCCAGGGAGTAGCCCTGGCCGGTACTCATCAGTTGCCCCGACAACTGTCTGCCTGTTCACTGAAACTCCCAGAAACAGGAATGAGGCTCCAAGGCTTTATAGGAAGAAGTAGACAATGACACACCAGAGAACAACGAGACAGGAGACAATGCCAGCAGTTATACAGAAAAACACACAGACTGACACACATCAGCCGACAACATAGATCCTCTGGAACAAGGGTCACCTTACCATATGGCGTCCACTGTTCTCCAGATTCGGGCTTAGGAGAGGAGGTCTCCTTCCCACAGAGCTGCCTGCCTACCAGTGCGCTCACTGGCCTCGGCCTCACGCCAGCCGAAACAGCCAGTCCGTTCCCTCATGGAAAGCATTCCCTAACACCAGACACCTTCCTGCTTCACAGCAGGGCCCTGGATTTACTCTGGTCTTTCTGCACCAGACACCTTCCTGCTTCACAGCAGGGCCTCGGCATTACTCTGGTCTTTCTGCGCTAGACACCTTCCTGCTTCACAGCAGGGCCTCAGCTTTACTCTGGTCTTTCTGTGCCAGACACCTTCCTGCTTCACAGCAGGGCCTCGGATTTACCCTGGACTTTTCTAGACGTGCCTGAGCACCAGTGCTATTACCTGTCTTTTTTACCCCTTTGTTCCAAAGAGCGTTCTTCCCGGGTCAAGGAATCCTGGATGAGCCCCCAAATGTTCTGCCCATAGTCCGAGTCCCCGGTCGGGAAAGAAGACTCCTTGAAACAATGCAACTCGCAATAGGGGAATTTATTACTGACTCGAGCCAGGGCCTCTCGCTCTCAACAGGTGTGTGAGGATGAAAGGCCTTGAGCCCCAGTTATCTCGGGTATTTATTAGGTCAAAATAAGCAGCAGGTAGTTGGAGCAATCGGATTGGTTACACATTGGGTAGTTGGCATAAGCGGATTGGTTACACAGTTACAAGGTACTTTTTGTTGGCACAACGTGGGGCTTTCAGCTTTCCCCTGATAGGTTCCCTTTTTTCTGGCTAGGCATATGTTGATTGGCTGGCTCTAAGAGGCCTGATAATTATGTTACCCAGGGAAACCAGGCCTACTCCTAATCTAGGCTGCCTGCCATGCCATTAGCTGTGACAGCCTCACACTCAATACTTAGGACGGTGTTCTCGGGGAATCTCTGCAGTTCCCTAAAGGAAGTCAAGCCACTTGACCTGTTTGTTGAGGTATGCGGGATGGCTCTGGAGCCAATGCTGGGGAATCGGGCCTCATCTCGAGTTGATTTGCGGTACACGGGGCTCTTTCTTGTTGCTGTGTTGACTTCAGGGTCCCTCTAGACTTGTGATTGAGTTCTTGGGGACTATGCGGAGTTCATCTAGGAAGTCAAGGCTCCTTTCGTTTTTGATGGGGAACATGGACTTGATCTGCACGCAATGCAGGGGAATCGAGCCTCATCTCGCAGCAAGGGGCAATTCTCATGGTTTTCTCGAGTTGTGGCGGGAACCTGGGGTATGTTCTCGAGTTACGGTGGGGATGGCCCTTCAAAACTCGTGTTGGTTCAACGACATCAGGACTCCTGTCTAGTGCGAGGGACACCTTGGTATTATCCTCAAGGCTTGGCAGGACAATAGGGATGCCTCTGGATGTGAGGGGGGAGACCCAGGGTCCTTTCCAGTTGCCACAGGAATTTTGGAATTCCTATCAATTTTCAACAGGAGGCAGCCATCCTCTCCTGTTGAAGCATTTAACTATGCGTTCCTTTCAAGTTTTCAAAAGGATGTGATTCTTCCTCTCGGGATGAGCGAGGGAACTAGGTCTGTCTCTAGCGTCTCCACAAGGGATTCAGACATCCCTTCATCTTGTGTGATGAAACACGGGCCTGCATTCAAGTCACTGCAGTGAAATCTGGCCTTATTTCGAGTCACGGCATCTCAGTGACGAGTCAACTTGATGCAGCAAACTCAGGGTCCCTCTCACAGACCTATAGTGGAGAGAGCCTCCTCTTGAGGGGCTTGTGGAAAGTTGGCATTCCACTTGAGTCAAAGCCAGGGAATCAGCTCTCATCTCGAGATGATTTGGGGTACACGGAGCTTTTCTCGAGTTCCTGTGCTGAACTTGGTGTTCCTCTAGACCTGAGACAGTATTCTCGGGTAATCTCTGGAGTTGCCTAAAGGAAGGCAAGACACTTGTGTTTGATGGGGAATCTGTGAGCTTTTCTTGAGTTCCTGTGCTGAACTTGGTGTTCCTCTAGACTTGAGACGGTATTCTCGGGTAATCTCTGGAGTTGCCTAAAGGAAGGCAAGCCACTTGTCATGTTTGATGGGGAATCCATGATGGCTCTAGAGACAATGCATGGGAATCGGGTTTCATCTCGAGTTGATTTCACGTACATTGTGCACTTTCATGTTGCTGTGGGGACCTCAGGGTCCCTCTAGACTTGTAACAGTGTTCCTGGGGACTCTCTGGAGTTCCATCAAGGAAGTCAAGGCTCCTTTCGTGTTTGGTGGCTAACATAGACTTATTCTGCATGCATTGCAGGTGAATCGGGCCTCATCTCACGGCGAGGGGAAAGTCTCATTGTGTTTCAGGAGTTGCGGCGGGATGCTGGGTTATGTTCTCGAGTTATGGAGGGGATGTTCCTTCAAAACTCAGGTTTGTTCAGTGACGTCAGGACCCCTGTCCAGTTGTGAGGGACACCTTGGTATTCTCCTCGAGGCTTGGCAGGACAATAGGGATGCCGCTCGAGGTGAGGCGGAAGACCAAGTTTCCCTTTGCAATTGCCAGAGCAATACTCTGACTCCTGTCAGTTTTCAAGAGGAGTCAGGCTTCGTCTCCTTTGGAAGCATTGAACTCCGCGTTCCTCTCAAGTTGTCAAAGGGATGTGAGGCCTCATGTCGAGATGAGGCAGGGAACTAGGGATTTTTCTAGGGTCTCCACAGGGGATTTAGACATCCCTTCATCTTTTGAGATGAAAGACAAACCTGCATTCATGTCACTGCAGGGAAATACGACCTAATTTCTTATCACGGCATCTCGGTGACCATTCCACTTGACGCAGCAAACTCAGTGTCCCTCTCACATACCTCTAGGTGAGAGAAGCCTCCTCTTGAGGGGCTTGTGGAAAGTTGGCATTCCTCTTGAGTCAAAGCCAGGCAATCAGCTCTCATCTCGAGATGATTTGGGGAACACGGAGCTTTTCTCGAGTTGTTGTGTTGAACTTGGTGTTCGTTTAGACTTGAGACGGTATTCTCGGGGAAACTCTGGAGTTGCCTAAAGGAAGTAAGCGCCTTGTCGTGTATGATGGGTAACGTGGGATGGCTCTGGAGACAATGCAGGGGAATCGGGCCTCATCTCGAGTTGGTTTGGAGTACACGGATCCCTTTCATGATGTTGCGGGGATCTCAGGGTTGCTCTAGACTTGTGACAGTATTCTTGGGGTCTCTCTGGAGTTCCATCAAGGAAGTCAAGGCTCCTTTCCTGTTTGATGGGGACGACGGACTTACTCCGCATGCATTGCAGGGGAATCGGGACTCATCTCGAGGCGAGGGGAAAGTCTCATTGTTTTTCTGGTGTTGCGGCGGGAACCTGGGTTATGTTCTCGAGTTACGGCAGGGATGGCCCTTCAAAACTCGTGTTTGTTCAGCGACGTCAGGACTCCTGTCTAGTTGCGAGGGAAACCTTGAGATTCTCCTCGAGGCTTGGCAGGACAATAGGGACGCCTCTCGAGGTGAGGTGGGAGACCATGTTTCCCTTTGCAGTTGCCAGAGTGATACTGTGACTCCTGTCCGTTTTCAAGAGGAGTCATGTTTAGTCTCCTTTTGAAACATTGAACTCCATGTGCCTCTCGTGTTGTCAAAGGGATGAGAGGCCTCCTGTCGAGATGAGGCGGGGAACTCGTGCGATTGCTAGGGTCTCCACAGGTCATTCAGACATCCCTTTATCTTGTGAGATGAAAGTCGAGCCTGCATTCAGGGCACTGCAGGGAAATCCGGCCTTATTTCAAAGCAGGGCATCTCGGTGTCCATTCCACTTTAGGCAGCAAACTCAGGGTCCCTCTCACGTACCTATAGGTGAGGGAAGCCTCCTCTTTAGGTGTTGTTTAAAGCTGGCATTCCTCTTGAGTCAAAGCCAGGGAATCAGCTCTCATCTCGAGATGATTTGATGTACATAGAGCTGTTTTCTAGTTGCTGTGCTGAACATGTTGTTCCTCTATACTTAAGACGGTGTTCTTGGGGAATCTCTGGAGTTGCCTAAAGGCAGTCAATCCACTTGTGGTGTTTGATGGGGAGCCATGGATTCATTGTGAAGCCAATGTAGGGGAATCTGACCTCATCTCGAGTTGATTTGGTGTACACCGAGCTCTTTCGTGTTGTTGCGGGTACCTCAGGGTCCCTCTAGACTTGTATCAGTGTTCTTGGGGACTCTGTGGAGTTCCATCCAGGAAGTCAAGGCTCCTCTCATGTTTGATGGTAAACACGGAATTGCTTTGCATGCAATGCAGTGGAATCTGATCTCATCTCTCATCGAGCGGGAAGTCTCATGGTTTTTCTTGAGTTGCAGAGGAAACCTGGGTTATATCCATGCTTGACGAAGGGGATGGGTCCTCAAAACTGATGTTTGTTCAGCCATGTCAGGACTCCTTTCTAGTTGCGAGGGACACATCGGGATTCTCTTTGAGGCTTGGCAGGTCAATAGGGATGCCTCTCGAGGTGAGGCGGGAGACCCAGTGTCCTTTCAAGTTGGCACAGGGATACTGGGATTCCTGTCAATTTTCAAGAGGAGTCAGTCATCGCCTACTTTGAAGCATTGAACTCCACGTTCCACTCGTGTTGTCAAAGGGATGTGAGGCCTCCTGTCGAGATGAGGTGGGGAACAAGGTCTTTCTCTAAGGTATTCACAGGGGGTTCAGACATCGCTTCATCTTGTGAGATGAAAGACGAGCCTGCATTCAAGTCACTGCAGGGAATTCCGGCCTTATTTCGAGTCAGAACACTAATGCAAGTCTAGAGGGACCCTGATGTTCACGCAGCAAAATGAAAGGGCCCTGTGTACTCCAAATCAACTCGAGATGAAGCCCGATACACCTGCACTACGTGCAGAGCAAATCCGAGTTCCCCATGAATACAAAAACAGACTTGACTTCCTTGATGGAACTCCATAGAGTCCCCAGGAACACTGTCACAAGTCTAGAGGGAATCTGAGGTCCTGCAGCAACATTAAAGTGCACGGTGTATTTGAAATTAACTCGAGATGAGGCCCGATTCCCCTGTATTGTCTCTAGAGCCATCACGCGTTCCCCATCAAACACGACAAGTGGTTTGACTTCCCTTAGGCAACTCCAGAGAATACCCGAGAATACCGTCTCAAGTCTAGAGGAACACCAAGTTCAGCACAGCAACTCAAGAAAAGCTCCGTGTACTCCAAATCTTCTCAAGTTGAGAGCTGATTCCCTGGCTTTGAATAAAGAGGAATGCCAACTTTCCACAAGCCCCTCAAGAGGAGGCTTCTCTCAGCTATAGGTATGAGAGAGGGACCCTGAGTTTGCTGCGTCAAGTAGAATGGTCACCGAGATGCCATGACTGGAAATAAGGCCGGATTTTCCTGCAGTGACTTCAATGCAGGCTCATCTTTCATCACACATGATGAACGGTTGTCTAAATCCCCTATGGAGACCCTAGAGAAAGCCCTAGTTCCCCAGCTTATCTCGACAGGAGGCCTCACATCTTTTTGAAACCTCGAGAAGCATGCGGAGTTAAATGCTTCAAAGGGAGAAGATGGCTGCCTCCTCTTGAAAATTGAGAGGAATCCCAAAATTCCTGTGGCAACTGGAAAGGACCCTGGGTCTCCCCCCTCACATCGAGAGGCATCCCTATTGTCCTGCCAAGCCTCGAGAAGAATCCTGATGTGTCCCTCACAACTAGAGAGGAGTTCTGACATCGCTGAACCAACAAGAGTTTTGAAGGGCCGTTCCCGCCGTAACTAGAGAACATTCCCCAGGTTCCCCCCAAAACTCGAGAAAACAGTGAGAATTATGCTTCGCTGCAAAATGAGGCCCGATTCCACTGAATTGCGTGCAGAGCAAGTCGGTGTTCCTCATTAAACACAAAAGGAGCATTGACTTCCTAAATGAACCTCCACATAGTCCCCAAGAACTCACAAGTCTAGAGGGACTCTGAGGTCAATGCAGCAACACGAAAGAGACCCGTGTACTGCAAATCAATTTGAGATGAGGCCCGATTCCCCTGTATTGGCTCCAGAGCCATCCAGCGTTCCCCATCAAACATGACAAGTAGCTTGACTTCCTTTAGGTAACTCCAGAGATTAACCGAGAACACCGTCCTAAGTATAGAGGAACACCACGTTCAGCACAGCAGCTAGAAAACAGCTCCGTGTACCTCAAATCATCTCGAGATGAGAGCTAATTCCCTGGCTTTGACTCAAGAGGAATGCCAGCTTTAAACAACACCTAAAGAGGAGGCTTCACTCAGCTATAGGTACGTGAGAGGGCCCCTGAGTTTGGTGCCTCAACTGCAATGGACACCGAGATGCCCTGACTCGAAATAAGGCCGGATTTCCCTGCAGTGACTTGAATGCAGGCTCGTCTTTCATCTCACAAGATGAAGGGATGTCTGAATCCCCTTTGGAGACCCTAGAAAATACCCTAGTTGCCCACCTCATCTCGACAGGAGGTCTAACATCCCTTTGACAACACGAGAGGCACACAGAGTTCAATGCTTCAAAAGGAGACGAAGCCTGACTCCTCTTGAAAACTGACAGGAATCACAGTATCGCTCTGGCAACTGCAAAGGGAATCTTGGTCTCCATCCTCACCTCATGAGGCACCCCTATTGTCCTGCCAAGCCTCGAGGAGAATCCCAAGGTGTCCCTCGCAACTAGACAGGAGTCCTGACGTCGCTGAATCAACACGTGTTTTGAAGGGACATCCCCGCCGTAACTCGAGAACATAACCCAGGATCCTGCCGCAACTCCAGAAAAACAATGAGACTTTCCCCTCGCCGTGAGATGAGGCCCGATACCCCTGCATTGTCTCCAGAGCCATCCCGGGTTACCCATCATATTTGACAAGGGGCTTACTTCCTTTAGGCAACTCCAGAGTTTCCCCGAGAATACCGTCTCAAGTCTAAAGGAACACCAAGTTCAACACAGCAACTCAAGAAAAGCTCCATGTCCCCCAAATCATCTCGAGATGAGAGCTGATTCCATGGTTTCGACGGAAGAGGAATGCCAACTTTCAAAAAGCCATTCAAGAGGAGGCTTCTCTCAGCTATAGGTATGTGAGAGGGACCCTGTGGTGTCTGTCTCAAGTGGAATAGACACTGAGATGCCCTGACTCAATATAAGGCTGGAATTCCCTGCAGTGACTTGAATGCAGGCTCGTCTTTCATCTCACAAGATGCAGGGATGTCTGAATCCCCTGTGAAGACCCTAGAGAAAGTCCTTGTTCCCCACCTCATCTCCACAGGAGACCTCACATCCCTTTGACAACATGAGTGGAATGCGGAGTTCAATGCTTCAAAAGTAGACGATGACTGACTCCTCTTGAAAATTGACAGGAATCCCAGTATCCCTGTGGCAACTTGAAAGCATACTTGGTCTCACGCCTCACCATGAGAGGCGTCCCTATTGCCCTGCCAAGCCTCGAATAGAATCCTGAGTTGTCCCTTGCAACTAGACAGCATTCCTGAAGTCGTTGAACAAACATGAGTTTTGTGGGGCCATCCCCATCGTCAATCGATAATATAACGCAGGTTCCCTCTGCAACTCGAGAAAAACCATGAGGCTTCCCGCTCGATGAGAGATGAGATCAGATTCCCCTGCATTGCATGCAGAGTAATTCCTTGTTCTCCATCAAACATGAAAGGAGCCTTGATTGCCTTGATGGAACTCCAGAGAGTCCCCAAGAAGAGTGATACAACTCTAGCGGGACCCTGAGGTCCCCGTAGCAACATGAAATCATTCCGTGTACTCCAAATCAACTCGAGATGAGGCCCGATTCCCCTACATTCACTCCAGCGCCATCCGGCGTTCCCCATCAAACAAGAAAAGTGGCTTGACTTCCTTTAGGGAACTGCAGAGATTCCACGAGATTACTGTCACAAGTGTAGGGGAAAACCATGTTCAGCACAGAAACTCGAGAAAGGCTCTGTGTACCCCAAATCATCTCGAGATGAGAGCTGATTCCCTGGCTTTGACTCAAGAGGAATGCCAACTTTCCACAAGCACCTCATGAGGAGGCTTCTCTCAGCTATATGTAGGTGAGAGGGACCCTGAGTTTGCTGCCTCAAGTGGAATGGACACTGAGATGCCCTGACTCAAAATAAGGCCGGAATTACTTACAGTGACTTGAATGCAGGCTCATCTTTCATCTCACAAGATGAAGGGATGTCTGAATCCCCTGTGAAGACCCTAGACAAAGCCCTAGTTCCCCGCCTCATCTCGACAGGAGGCCTCACATCCCTTTGACAATACGAGTGGAATGCGGAGTTCAATGCTTCAAAAGTAGACAATGACTGACTCCTCTTGAAAATTGACAGGAATCCCAGTAGCCCTGTGCCAACTTGAAAGTACACTGCGTCTCCCGCCTCACCTCCAGAGGTGTCTCTATTGCCCTGCCAAGCCTCAAAGAGAATCCCGAGTTGTCCCTTGCAACTAGACAGGAGTCCTGATGTCGCTGAACAAAAAAAGCAGTTTCGAGGTGTCATTCCTGTCGTAAGTTGTGAATATAACCCAGGATCCCGCCGCAACTCGAGAAAAACCATGAGTCTACCCGCTCGATGAGAGATGAGATCAGATTCCCCTGCTTTGCATGCAGAGCAATTCCGTGTTCCCCATCAAACATGAAAGGAGCCTTGACTTCCTTGATGGAACTCCAGAGAGTCCCCAAGAAGACTGATACAACTCTAGAGGGACCCTGAGGTCCCCGAGGATCACAAAAGGGCTCCATGTACTCCAAATCAAATCGAAATGAGGCCCGATTCCCCTGCATTTTCTTCAGGGTCATCCCGCATTACCCATCATAAACGATAAGGGCCTTACTTCCTTTAGGCAACTCCAGAGTTACCCCCAGAATACCGTCTCAATTCTAAAGGAACACCAAGTGCAACACAGCAACTAGAGAAAAGTTCTGTGTGCCCCAAGTCATCTCGAGATGAGAGCTCATTCCCTGGCTTCGAATCAAGAGGAATTCCAACTTTCCACATGCCCCTCAAGAGGAGGCTTCTCTCAGCTATAGGTATGTGAGAGGGACCCTGATTTTGCTGCCTCAAGTGGAATGGACACAGAGATGCCCTGTCTCAAAATAAGGCCGGATTTCTCTGCAGTGACATGAATGCAGGTTTCTCTTTCATCTCAAAAGATGAAGGGATGTCTGAAACCCCTGTGGAGACGCTAGAGAATACCATAGTTCCCCACCTCATCTCGACAGGAGGCCTCACATCCCTTTGACAATACGAGAGGCACGTGGAGTTCAATGCTTCAAAAGTAGACGAAGCCTGACTCCTCTTGAAAACTGACAGGAGTCAGAGTATCGCTCTGGCAACTGCAAAGGGAAACTTGGTCTCCTGCCTCACCTCCAGAGGCGTCCCTATTGTCCTGTCAAGCCTCGAGGAGTATCTCGATGTGTCCCTCACAACTAGACAGGAATCCTGACGTCGCTGAACCAACACGAGTTTTGAAAGGCCATCCCCTCCGTTACTCGAGAACATACCCCAGGTTCCCGCCACAACTCGAGAAAACCATGAGAATTCCCCCTCGCCACGGGATGAGGCCCGATTCCCCTGCATTGCATGCAGAGCAAGTCCGTGTTCCCCATCAAACATGAAAGCAGCCTTGACTTCCTAGATGAAACTCCACATAGTCCCCAAGAACTGTGTCACATGTCTAGAGGGACATGGAGGTCAATGCAGCAACACGAAACAGACCCTTGTAGCGCAAATCAACTCGAGATGAGGCGCGATTACACTGCCTTGGCTCCAGAACAATCCTGCATTACTCATCAAACAGGAAAAGTGGCTTGACTTCTCTTAGGCAACTCCAGAGATTCCCGAGAACACTGTCCCAGGTCTAGAGGAACATCAAGTTCAGCACAGCAACTCGAGAAAAGCTCCGTGTACCCCAAATCGTTTCGAGATGAGAGCTGATTCCCTGGCTTTGAATCAAGAGGAATGTCAACTTTCCACAAGCAGCTCAAGCGGAGGCTTCTCTCAGCTCTAGGTATGTGAGAGGGACCCTGAGGTTTCTGCCTCAAGTGGAATAGACACCGAGATGCCCTGACTCGAAATAAGGCCGGAATTCCCTGCACTGACTTGAATGCAGGCTCAGCTTTCATCTCACAAGATGAAGGGATGTCTGAATCCCCTGTGAAGACCCTAGAGAAAGCCCTAGTTCCCCACCTCATCTCGACAGGAGGCCTCACATCCCTTTGACAACACGAGTGGAACGCGGAGTTCAATGCTTCAAAAGTAGACGATGACTGACTCCTCTTGAAAATTGACAGGAATCCCAGTACCCCTGTGGGAACTTGAAAGCACACTGGGTGTCAGCCTCACCACGAGAGGCGTCCCTATTGCCCTACCAAGCCTCGAAGAGAATCCCGAGTTGTCCCTCACAACTAGACAGCATTCCTGACGTCACTGAACAAACACGAGTTTTGAGGGGCCATCCTTGCCATAACTCGTGAACATAACCCAGGATCCCGCCGCAAGTCAGAAAAACATTGAGACTGTCCGCTCGCCGCGAGATGATGCCCGATTCCCCTACAATGCATGCAGAGTAAGTCCGTGTTCCCCATCAAACACGAAAGGAGCCTTGACTTACTTGATGGAACTCCAGAGAGACCCCAAGAACACAGTCACAAGTCTAGAGGGACACTGAGGTCCCCGCAGCAACATGAAAGGGCTCCGTGTAATCGAAATCAACTCGAGATGAGGCCCAATTCCCCTGCATTGTCTCCAGAGCCATCCCGCACTACCCATCATATACGACAAGGGGCTTACTTCCTTTAGGCAACTCCAGAGTTTCCCCGAGAATACCGTCTCAAGTCTAAAGGAACACCATGTTCAACACAGCAACTCGAGAAAAGCTCTGTGTGCCCCAAATCATTAGAGATGAGAGCTGATTCCCTGGCTTCAACTCAAGAGGAATGCCAACTTTCCACAAGCCCCTCAAGAGGAGGCTTCTCTCAGCTATAGGTATGTGAGAGGGACGCTGAGGTGTCGGCCTCAAGTGGAGTAGACACCGAGATGCCCTGACTTGATATAAGGCCGGAATTCCCTGCAGTGACTTGAATGTAGACTCGTCTTTCATCTCACAAGATGAAGGGATGTCTGAATCCCCTTTGGAGACCCTAGAGGAAGCCCTAGTTCCCCACCTCATCTCGACAGGAGGCCTCACATCCCTTTGACAACACGAGAGGCATGCGGAGTTCAATGCTTCAAAAGGAGACGAAGCCTGACTTCTCTTGAAAACTGACAGGAGTCAGAGTATCGCTCTGGCAACTGCAAAGGAAAACTTGGTCTCCCGCCTCACCTCGAGAGGCCTCCGTATTGTGCTGCAACGTCTCGAGGAGAATCTCGATGTGTCCCTCCCAACAAGACAGGAGCCCTGACGTCACTGATCCTCCCCCCAGGCCCTGCACCTGGGGTCACTTGTCCAGTTTCCAAGGTGACTCCACCTGAAATATCCTGTGTCTGGAATCACATGTGCACATCTCCAGGATGACCCCACTTCCCAGACCCAGTACCTGTGGTCACGCTTGCACAATCTCCAGGGTGACCACAACATACTGGACCATGCACCTGGGGTCATATGTCCACAGTCTGCAGGGTGACACTCTCCCAAACCCTATATCTAGGATCACATATCTACAGTACCCTGTGTGATCCCTCCCTGACACTGTACCTGGAGTCACACATCCACAGTCTCCATGGTGACCCCTTCCCAAGCCTTGCAACTGGGCTCACAATTCCACAGTCTCCAGGGTGACTTCCTTCTGACCATTCCCCTGGGGTCACATATCCACATTCTCCAGGGTGACCAACCCAGTCCCTGTCCATGGGGTCACATATCAACAGTCTCCAGGGTGACACTCCTCCCCTGAATGCACATTTCAAGGGGAGCACAAAACAGCACACCCAAAATATGCCCATTTGACAAAAGGGTTATTTTGGACTGATTAATTAAAAAAAAAGAAAAGAAAAGAAAACAGCCGCCCCAGGAGGATCTTTGAAAACCAAGTCGAAATGCCATTTTAGAAAGTAGATTTACATTTATTAAGGATATCTCCATCTTTAAGGATGTGTCCCTGTCTGGACCAGGAAATAGAGGATGACTAAATATCAAGAATGGACTAAGTATCAAGGCTGACTTGATTTCACTAAATGATTTGACTAAATATCAAGAAGGTCTATGGAATGGACCTGGAAGTTAATCTGCATACCACCATGCCTTTGGTTACTGTGCTTCACCTAATAATCTCCCTTAAATAGCTTCTTCCATTCCTTAGCCTCCTTCTTTCATTCTTAGCTGATGATAGCATTTAAGGTAAAGTCTTGGACCATTTCAGAAAGTGACTGTTTTCCCAGGTATCTTTCAACTATATAGGAGGTATGCATGGCATATATTAAACTTCTGATTGTTTTTCTCCAATCCATCTCCCTTTCATTATGAACATCTCAGTGAAGAACATTGAGGCTAGGGGGAAAATTATTTTTCCTCTCATCTAATGCAATAAAATAGCATTCAGAGATATAGAGGAATGAACCACAGACCAATTTAAAAAAAATAAAGAAAGAAAAGCATGAATCTAACACTTACATTACTAAGTGAAGGAATCCAGCCTGAAGTGCTACACACTGTATGATCTTATAAGACATTCTAGCAAAGGTAAAACAGACATGATAAACAGTTTATGGAATATATGGCTGAAATATTTCACATGGTACTTTAGTGAGGAATACCTGCCACTATGCATTTGTCTAAGCACATAGATTTTTGTTTTCAGAACACAAGTAATTTACCTATTCACATTTATTTATTTATGGTATGGAGTGCCAAAGACTGGAATGCAGAATTTAACAAAGAATCTAACAGATTGAAAAGTACATGAAAAGCTTCAGACTTCCCTAGGGGCCCAGTGGTTAAGACTCCGCGTTGTCAGTGCAGGAAAGGTGGGTTCAATTCCTGGTCAGGGACCTAAAACCCCACATGCCGCGGCACAGCCAAAAGATTTAAAAGGAAGAAGAAAATTTTTAAAAAGCCACTCTCACTGTTAGGACAAAATTATCTGAACTAAGTTCACTGTGTAATTGAATGGAATCTGCAGGCCAAAGGCAAAATGTACCATACATAAACAATGGGCTCTGTAAGTTCTTTCCACGGGGGTTTGTAGCTAACAGGACTGAAACTACCATATCAGTCATTGAAGGAGCAAGCCCTGAATTTGATAACTGATGAGTAGTGGAAGCCAGGTTTCTTACCATTGGAGTGGGAAGTTACAGGCAGACAAAAGGAGAAGGTTATAATACCTGTGTCATAAGAGATCAGGTCGGAGACATCATTATAAACTATCTTTAGCCTAATACAGAAACATATAACTCTATGTGAAAATCTTCATAACCGTGTGTATGCATAGTCTGGATACATGCATGTGTATTTCCATGCATTGTCTGCTGAGATTATTAAGTTCCCACATACAAGTTTTTATTAATATGCTCTAATAAAAAGGGACAAGGACTCTTTAAATATGTGTCTGATACTAGGACTGAGACAGTAAATATGTAAAGCAGCATAATCTTAAAATGTGAGAAAGAAGGACCACAAAGCCCCATAAAAGCTGAATTATGTAAAATAAAAGCAGGAGAGTATGGAAAAAGCTCTCAATAGCCAAAGCTAGAATGAACTAAGCAGTCTAATTGGCTGGATTATAGCCAAAAGAAAGTGAAAGTGAAGTTGCTCAGTCGTGTCTGACTCTTTGCAACCCCATGGACTGTAAGCTATGAGGAGCCTCCATTCATGAAATTTTCCAGGCAAGAGTACTGGAATGGGTTGTCATTTCCTTCTCCAGGGGATCTTCCCCACCCAGGGATTGAACCCAGGTCTCCTGCATTGCAAGCATATGCTTTTACAGGCTGAGCCACCAGGGAAGCTCCCAAAAGTTTAAAATAATTTTCAGGTGTCCAAACTGGTAAAAAGTAAAAATTAGGTTTTATGAGTAATGTTGAATAAAAATCTCACTCAGAAAGATTCTAAATAATCGATACAGACTCAGCTGTCCATCAAGTATATGAAGGTAACTCCCCTCTCCTCAAATGTGGGTCTTGCATTATGACTTCCTCCTTAATAAGGCATGCAGGATCGACATGAGGAAAATCAACAATAAAGACAAATGACAAATGTTGGCGAAAATGTACGAAATTGAAACTCAAAACTTTACTTGAGGAGAGGTAAAATGGTGCAATCAATGTGTGCAAAACAAGCATTTTCTTGAAAACATAAAAATGTAATTATATCACTCAGCAGTGGCCACAGGACTGGAAAAAGTCAGTTTTCATTCCAGTCCCAAAAAAGGCAAAGCCAAAGAATGTTCCAACTACCACACAGTTGCACTAATCTCACACATTAACAAAGTAATGATCAAATTTCCCCGAGCCAGGCTTCAACAGTAAGTGAACCATGAATTTCTAGATGTTCAAGCTGGATTTAGAAAAGACAGAGGGACCAGAGATCAAATTGCCAACACCTGTTGGATCATTGAAAGAGCAAGAGAGAAAAACATCCAGAAAAATATTTACTTCTGCTTTGTTAACAATGCCAAAGCCTTTGACTGTGCAGATCACCACAAACTGTGGAAAATTCTGAAAGGTATGGGAATACCAGACCACCTTACCTGCCTCCTGAGAAATCTGGATGCAGGTGAAGAAGCAACAATTAGAACTAGACATGGAACAATGGACTGGTTCCAAATCAGGAAAGGAGTACAGCACCCTGTTTATTTAACTTATATGCAGAGTATATCATGTGAAATCCCAGGGCTGGATGAGGCACAAGCTGGAATCAAAATTGCCAGGAGAAATATCAATAATTTCAGATACGCAGATGACACCACTCTTATGGCAGAAAGCAAAGAAGAACTAAAGTGAAAGTGAAAGAGGAGAGTGAAAAAGTTGGCTTAAAACTCAGTATTCAGAAAACTAAGATCATGGCTTCTGGCCCCATCACTTCATGGCAAATAGATGGGAAAACAATGGAAATGGTGACAGATTTTATTGTGGGGGGTGCCTCCAAAATCACTGAAGATGGTGACTGCAGCCATGAAATTAAAAGACACCTGCTCCTTGGAATAAAAGTTATGACCAACCTAGATAGCATATTAAAAAGCAGGGACATTACCAACAAAGGTCCATGTACTCAAAGCTATGGTTGTTCCAATAGTCATGTATAGATGTTACAGCTGGACTACAAAGAAAACTGAGCACTGAAGAAGTGATGCTTTGGAACTGTGGTGTTGGAGAAGACTCTTGAGCATCACTTGGACTGCAAGGAGATCCAACAAGTCAATCCTAAGGGAAATCAGCCCTGAATATTCATTGGAAGGACTGATGCTGAAGCTGAAACTGCAATACTTTGGCCACCGAATGTGAAGAACTGACTCATTGGAAAAGACCCTGATGCTGGGAAAGATTGAAGGCAGGAGCAGAAGGGGATAACAGAGGATGAGATGGTTGATGGCATCACCAACTCGATGGACATGAGTTTGAGCAAGCTCCGGGAGTTGGTGATGGATAGGGAAGCCTGGTGTGCTGCAGTCCACAGGGTCACAAAGAGTCGGACATGACTGAGTGACTGAACTGAAATATCATGTTTTGGTAACTCCACTCCTAGATATACATCCAAAGAATTTAAAAGAGGTGTTCAAATATGTACTTGTGCACCAATATTTACAGCAGCAGTGTTCTTGATAGCCCAAGTTAAAAACAATGAAAATGTCCACCAACAAGTGAATGGAAGAGCAAACAGGGCAGTTCCATCCATGAGATGAATTACTCTGCCATATAAAGGAATCTAGTAAAATAATGCCACAGCTTCAGAAAATAGTAGGGGGCTTTTCAGAAACTTAAACACAGAGTTAACATAGAATCCATCAATTCCGGTCCAGGTTATACACTCAAAATATTTAAAACCAAATACTGGAACAGATATTCAAACCCCATATTCATAGCAGGATTATTCATAGTAACCAAAAGGTGGAAGCAGCACACGTGTTCAACAGGTGACTGGATAAGCACGATGCAGTATATACACAATGGGATGTGATTCAACCTTTAAAAACAAGACAACTCTCATACATGCTATAGTGTAGATGAACCTTCAAGTCATTAGGTGAAGTGAAACAAGCCTGACACAAAAGAAAAAATGTTCTATGATTCCACTAGTATGAGATATCCATATAAGACAAATTCCAAGTAGAATAATATGGCCAGAGATTGGGGGTTATGAGTATTTAATGGTTACAGGGTCACTTCAGGAAAAGGAAAAGATTCTGGAGATGAATGGTGGGGAAATTTTTACAATGTGAGTGCAGTTAATGCTATAGAAGTTCATACTTAAAATGACTCAAATAATAAATGTTGTTATATTTTTGTAAGCACAATGAAAAAAATGACACAAGGCACAACATGGAAAAGCACTAAAAACATTCTCGGTGAAAGAAACCACACTGAAAAGCCACCCAGATCATAGTCATCTTGTCACTTTAAATCCATGAAGGTTTTTAACATGAAGGAAAGCCCCAGGGATGGCTCCAGAAAAAGAAAACTGCATTAGAATGAAGAAAGACAGTTGCACAAAGCTTGGGCAGCTGATGAAAGTTGAACTGGTCCTGTGGATAGGATTGTAATGTGGAAACCATAATTATCCCCCATTTTGGGGTTGTGGGCTGGTTCCCCAGGAAAGTGACCATGTTTTGGGTAAAACACTTTGCGGTATTTGGTGTGAATGTAGAAAAGTTTGTACCACTATTTAAAGTAGACACGTTTGAAATTTTACTAGAAAGTAAGTTACTTTTCAATACAGCCATGTAAGTCACATGCCAGAAAATCAGAGATGACATCAAACATTGCAATAGAGGCCAAGACTTAACCAAACCAAATTCAGCTAAAGTAGTTTGATGCTAATTGCCGTGTAGTAGTCCACATGGTATTAACAGGCACCATAGGAAGAGTATATTAGTAGACACCATGCCCTGGGTGCTGTGGATGACCAGATGGAACTGAAACTATGTAATGTCTTAATTCTAGTTTTCCGCATAACACTACACCAAAGCAACTGTCAGAACTAAAAAGCGAATTCACGGACTTTCCTGGCAGTCCAGTGGTTAAGACTGCACTTCCACTGCAGGGGGTACAGGTTTAATCCTTGGTCAGGGAACTAAGATCCAACATGTCGAGCTGCGGGGCCAAATAAGAAAAAAGAAAGTCAGCAGAACTGCAAGATCATTTGTGATTCTCTACACTAATAATGAACTATCAGAAAGAGAAATTAAGAAAATAATTCCTTTTACAATTGCATCCCCTCCCCCACATAACTAGAAATCTAACCAAGGACTTGAAAGACCTGCAAGCTAAAAACTACAAGACAATGATCAAAGAAACTGAATGGACACAAGTAAAAAGATATCCCATGCTTATGGGTGAAAATACCATTAAAATATCCATTCTAAACAAAGCAACGTACACATTCATGCAATCACTGCCAACATTTCAATGACATTTTTCACAGAAACAAAAGCAATCTTCACATCTGTGTGGAGCCACAAAGGAACCAGGAGAGCCAAAGGGATCCTGAGAAAGCAGAACAGGCTGGTGGCATGTCTATCCCTGACGTCAATCTAGAGTATGGACCTAAAGTCACCAGAAGACGTGTGGAATTGGCACAGAAATAGTCAAGAGAGCTCAGAAGTAAACCTACAGGTGCATGGTAATTAATTTACAGGAAAGGAACTAAGAACATACACGCGGGAAAGGACAGTCCCCCCGCCCCAATAAACCGTGCTTGGAAAAATGGAAACCACACACCAAGGAACAGTATAGGACACCATCTTATACTACAGACAAAAACTGACTAAAATCCCACCACTTTCCACATCAAGCCCTAACAGTCTTGGGTCCTCTTAAGACAGATTTTCAGCAACAGCCACACACAGAAGCTTCTTCCCAATTTTCCTCACTTTTTCTTTCAGCAGCTCATCGTTGCAGGAATCTTGAGGAAACCAGACTCCCGTCAGACTCAACTGAACCCCACAATGTCCCAAAGCTGAAGCACCAATGGGTTCTGAGGAGATCAGAGTCCTGTCAGCCTCAACTGAACCCCACAATGCCCCAAAATTGAAGTCCTAGTGGATCCTGAGGAGACTAGATTCCATCAGCCAAAACTAAACCCCATAATGCCCCAAAGCCAAAATACAGTGGATCCTGTGGTGATCCATCTCCTGTCAGCCTGAACTGAACCCCACAATGTCACAAAGCTGAACCTCCATAAGGTCCTGAGGAGATCAAGTTCTTTCAGCCTGAATTGAACCCCACAATGCCCCAAAGCTGAAACCACATGGGTCTTGTGGTGACCCATCTCCTGTCAGCCTGAACTGAACCCCACAATGTCCCAAAGCTGAACCCCCAGCAGGTCCTGAGGAGACCAGATTCCATCAACCTGAACTAAACCCCACAATGCCCCCAAACTGAAGCCCCAGTGGGTTCTGAGGAGATCAGATTCCATCTGCCTGAACTGAACCTCACAGTATCCCAAAGCTGAAGCCCTAGTGGGTCCTGAGGAGACCAGAGTGCTGTCAGTGGCCACCAACAGCCAGGTGCTCCAGCAGAGTGGGGAGTTCCCCCTGGGGTGAGGGGAGTGTCAGGGAGGCGGGCTCTTCATTATCACAAATAGGCATGATCAAGAAGGTTTGCAGGGGCCAGGGCAAGGGCAAGGGAGACAAGATCCAGCTCCGAGTATTCTAAGTCCCCACTTTCTGAGATTGCATGACCTACATGATCCAGACTTTGCAAGGAGCAAGCTGAGTTACAGAGGCAGAAGGAGCAGGAGGTGATGTAAAATTTTAACGTTTCCTCTTCAGGTTCAGAAAGACGAAGACCTCCCAGGTTCCCAGGCCCTTGTGCCCCAGTGACTGTGAGCTCTTCCTCCTGGGTGTATGACCAACCCCCACACTAAGTCCCCTCTACACCCATGGCCCTGGCCCAAGCCTAACCTCCCCCTCAGGCCCTGATGAAGCTCCCTGCTCACATTGTGTATCTCACATCCCACCCCAACGTGGTCTTTTTGAAGCCTAAACAAGACCATACTCCTCTCCTCCCTGTGATTCCCCTCACCTGATGAAGCCAGGCCTTCATCCATTCCAGGTGACTCCAAGGGCCTCATTCTCTCCAGTCTCCATGTGTGTGGCCGCTCTCTGTGCCCGTCTTTATGGGCCTGTGGTGATCTCCTAAAATGAGGGTTATTTGATACAGAGAGAATGGGGTAAATGGTGGCCACCAAACATGTGTCCCCCCAGAACAGGGCCGTATCTGGGAAAAGAGTCTTTGTAGATGTAGTTAAGGATAACAAGGTAAGGTCATCTAGGGTTAGGTTGACCTTCAATCCAACTGACAGACTCCTTCAAAGAGACGAAAGAGGACACAAAGGGGAAGCCTCTTAAAGGCAGAGGCAGAGATGGGAGGGAGGGTGCCACAAGCCCAGGGACCCCTGGAGCCCCTGAAGTTGGAAAAGGCAAGAATGATCCTATCCTGGAGCCTCTGGAGGGACCTCAGCCCTGTGCCACCTTGATTTCCGATGTCTGGTCTCCAGGACTGGGGGAGGATGAACTCCTGTTGTTTTAAACCACCCAGCTTGTGATCATGTTAGAGAAGCCACAGAGCAGCCACACAGACCCTGCTCTGTAGGATCCTAGATATGTGGGTCTCATTAAAGCAGATGAAGGGTGGATTACAGAACTCTTAAAATCAGCACTGGACCCTCAGAAATGCTAAAGCAGTGGCTGGGCTCCAGAATGTTGAGGGGTCAAGTCTGAAGCCTGTGCCTAGGGGTACTGGATGCACACACCTCCCCAGGTTCTTACACCAGTACATGTGGTGTAACATCTCAGTCCTGATGGAGGACATTTAATATCAGTGGCCACATTGCGAATTAAGAAGCCACCAGTTGCACAGGTGAAAGCCCAATTAGGGCACTTGCTTCAGGGATGAGCAATTCTGAAGATGGTCAGGGATGGGGACTTACTCATGTGTAGCCAGCAGCCCTTACACATACCCCACCCCCTCCCCTCCCAAGGAGGGTCCTCAGTGGGAAGCTGGGAGACTCCACGGAGTCATCTCTAAGTAAATGCTGGCTGACCCCCAGGCTAGCCATTCCTGAACCTCATCCGCCCTTCATAGACAAAACACTTGAATATGTGCAAAGACCTCACAGGCTGGAGAAAAGTGGAGCCACTCCACCGACAGCATGCTTACTGACGTGGCTCCTGTAGGTCAGGCAGAATGGTCTTGGACTGGGTGATCTGGAAGCTTTGCATTTTCCTACCTGAGTTACTCCTCCTGTGCTGCTCCCATTGCCTGTTTTCTTGCTTCCTCATCTCTGCCTAAGAAGATTTCCAACAGCAGGAACAGGCGACACAGCCCATCCTTAGGAAGTGACAGCTTAGCACCTCCTGCAGAAGGTCCAGCAGAGCCCAACACAGACCCAATCCCCCAAAACACCATGGGCCCTCACTCTCTCTTATCAAGCCAGCCCTGCAAGATCTAAGCAGAAAGACAGCATCAGGTACAGCTGCAGGCACTTGACAGGGTTTATATAGACCTCAACCCAGGCACACATCCAAAGGGCAGGCCAGTCAGGTCAGCCAATCTGCCCACCTGGGCTTGTGGTTTCAGAAAATGGGCCTCATTGTCCTGGCCAGGGTTCCAGGAACAGGTGTGGGTCCTTTGGGTCAGGATGGATATGGGGCTGCTGCTCTGACTTGTTTTCTAATCTTTTTATCTGACCTCTAAATGGGAGAGGATTTCAGGAAGGCCTTCTTCTAGTGAAAGGGACCCAGGGTCAGGGAGAGGATTGGTGGTGGGTGGAGACAGACTCAGTGCCCAGGTGCAATGGGACCCTCTGTAAAACCTGCTGGAAGGAGGCTGCAACCAGTGAAGCCCAAGGTCACAAAGCTATCCTGAAGCTGCTGTATGTTACCTCAGGTCCTCCTCTGAGGGTCTCAAGGTCAGATCTGTCCAACAGAGGAGCTGGGGGCTCTTTGCAATGAGGGCTCTGTGCACAGTTCCTGGGTGCAGAGCCCTGCAGGGTACCTGCCCAGGTGAGCCCCATATCCTGGGAGGCACCTGCCCATAAGAACCATGTATCCTGGGAGGGGCGAGTGAACAAGTATTCTCTCTGTGCAGTCATCACAGAGTAGCTTAGTGACTCTCACGTGGGCAGTGCTGGAATTAGATGAGAACAAGGACATGTTGGGGGACACTCCCTGAAACACCCCCAGGGCCATCCAGAGTGAAGAGTTCAGTAGGTGGGTACCGGTTGCTGTGCTGGAGTGGGAGGCTTCATGGGTGCCTCTTGTTTCTTCACCTGACACCACAGAGGCCTCTGCAGGACACAGAAGACAGCCTGCCCAGGGATGGTGGGAGCTCCTGGTGACCAGGCACGGGACGTGAGAGGGAAGGACCAGGCTGAGGGGACCTTTCTGCTCTGAGCTGGGAGTGGACAAGCAAGTGGTGAGTGTGATCCAGGAAAGTGGCCCTGGTGATGGGAGGCTTGTTGAGGCCGTCTGAGCACGAGTTGGAAAAGAATGTCCAGACATAGAGCATTTCAGAAGGGAGTGAGTTTGTATTAAGAACAAAGAGCAGAGATAAAGTGGGCACTGTGAGCTCAGGGGGCCAACCACCTGACAGACTAAGGAAAGTTGACTGATTTCCTGGGTTAAGAGCCAATTTTTATAGTTTCAAGACAAAGAAAATTCCTGCCGGAAGGTTGATATTAGGTGATTGGATGGGGTACCATAGGGTGTTTACTGGAGTGGGCATCTTTGCCTGGTAGGGAGTCAGGAAGCTCATTAGCGATGATCAGGTGCTTTTGGCAACAGGTGCAAAGGGGGCCCAGTCAGATCCACAGGTGACCTTAGTTCTGGGCCCTACTTGTATGGCCTTGGTGTGAAGCCTCCCAGCTGTGGCCTTGGGGAAGGAGTCACCTCAACAAGACTGACCCTGCTTCAGAGTAAAAGTTCCATCAAGTTTTCTCTGCAGGAGAGATCTAGTGATCCTAGATCTGTTTGGAAAAGTCTTGGACACTGCAGGGACACATACTGAGTGTGAACCTGGATATTGAACCTTGTTGGCAAAACTCACCTATTCTCTCAGTTGGCATTAAAAGGGTGTGGGCTTACAGCTGCCTGAGAATCCATCCAATTGACAATTTCCTACTTATGACATAAATGGGTTTGGTCAAATTATTTCTATTTCTATGCAAACAGGCAGCTTGCAACTCCTTGTGGCAGGATCATTTCCAATAGATTGTCAACTAATCAAGGTAACAACATTATGGCACTCAGCACTTTTAGATAATTTCCTAAGCCTTTTTCCTGAGGGACAGACCCAATATGAGCTAGGAATGTGTTCAAAAGGCTCGGAAAGTGCAGGAAAATACACTGGCTATGACTGGAAATTAGGGTCTCTGTGTAAACCTCGACTTCTGACATCTTACAATCTAGACAGTTCCTGATAGACAGATGCATGAAAAACACTCTACTTTTATGTTTTTCTTTCATCAAAGGAACATAGATTTCCTAGCATTCTGTGTGCTGAGAGTAACTCACTACTCTAAAATGCTTGCTTGGATTTCATTTTTTAGTAAGAACTTCCCCTGACTGCGTTACAGTCAGGAGGGTCCCACACTCACAGGGAAAAAGCAAAGTAACATCCAACCATTTGTTCCATCAGGTTTTCTCTGTAGGAGAGATCCACTGATCCTAGGTCTGTCTGGAAAATGCTTGGATACTGCATGGACACATACTGAGTGTGAAGCTGGATCTTGGATCTTGTTGCCTAAATCAGCATTTTCTTTCAGGTGGTCCTAAAATGGTGCAGAGTAGCAACTGCCTGAAGATCCATCCAGTTGCTGTTTTCTTACTTGTGACAGCAATATCTTTGGTCAGACCTCTTGGACTTCTGCAGCAAACATGGGACTTTCAATTCCTTGCCACTGGATCATTTCCAATGGCAGGTAAACTCATTAGGTAACCAGACTAGATGGCACTCAGCACTCTCAGACACACTCCTACAGCCTGTTTCTTCATAGACAGTCCCAGGAGGACCTAGGAATGGGTTTGCTAGTGTCAGAAATGCGAGGAAACATACTGGCTGTGACTCTGAAAATTAGGTGCTCTGTGCAAATCTGGCGTTTTAACATTTTAGAATCTAGACAGTTTCTGATAGATGTCTGAAATACACTCTTCTTTATTTTTTGCCTTTCATTCATCAAAGAAACATAGATTTCACAGCATTATGTTTGCTGAGAGTGACAGACTGCTTGGAAATTCTTGCCTGGAGGTCATTTTGAAGTAACAATTTCCCCTCCCCTGTGTTACCATGGGAAATGCCCCCACACTGACAGAGAAAAGTAAACAAATGTCAAAACATCTGTTCCGTGAAGTCCCCTGTAGGAGGGATCCAGTGATCCTAAGACTGTCTGGAAAATTCTTGGATAGTGCTTGGACACATGCTCAGTGTGAACCTGGATTCTGGACCTTGTTGGCAAATTAGAATTTTCTCTGTGTTGGCCACAGTAGGCTGGGGTTTAGCAACTCCTTGAAAATCAGTACAATTGCTCTTTTCCCACTAATGACAGCAATAGCTTTGGTCAAAACACTGGAATTTCTGAAGCAAGCAGGCAGCGTGCAACTCCTTGTGGCAAGATCATTTCCATTGGAATGCCAATTAAACTACTTAAAAACAGTATGGCACTTAGCTGTGTCAGACACACTCCTCCAGACTCTTTCCTCATGGGGAGTCCCAGTAAGATAGAGTACTGTGCTCATTAACCATGGAAAGTTCAGGGAAACTTACTGGCTGTGTCTCTGGAATTTAGGGCATCTGTGGAAGCATGGTCTTCTCACATCATAGAATCCAGACAGCAGTCATGGAAAGAGAGATGCCTGAAGAGCACCCTATTCGTTGCTGCTCATTCCATGAGTGAACACAGGTGTCCCAGCATTCTGTTTGCTGAGAGTAACCCGCTAAGTGGAAACCCTTGCCTGGAAGTCATTTTTAGGTAAAAATTTCCCCTCATGTGTGTTACAGTAGGGAAGGCTCCCACACTCACAGGGAAAAGCAAGCAAACATCAAAATGTCTCTTCCATCAATTTTTCTCTGTCAGAAGGATCCAATGGTCCCAGGTCTCTCTGGAAATTTCTTGGATACTGCAAGGGAAACATACTGACTGTGAACCTGAATATTTGACCTTCTTGGCAAAATTAGCATTGTCTCTCTTTTGGCACTAACAGGATGTGCGCTGCCAGCTGCCTGATAATCCATCCAATTGATATTTTCCTACTTCTGACATCAATAAGTTTGGTCAAATCTTTCAGATTTCTAACACAAGCAGGTGGCTTGCAACCCCATTGGGCTGGATCAGTTCCATTAAAATGTCAAATAATCTAGGTAACAACAGTATGGCTCTCAGCACTCTTAGACAATTTCACAGCCTGTTTCCTCTGAATCAGACCCAACAGAAGCCAGGAATGTGTTCATAAGGCTCTGAAAGTGCAATGAAACATACTGGCTATGACTTTGGAAATTAGGGCCTGTGTGCAAACCTGGAGTTCTCACATCTTAGACTTTAGATAGTTGCTGATAGATAGATGCCTGAAAAACACCCTCTTTTATGTCTTGCGTGCATTGAAGTAACATAGTTATTCCAGATTTCTGTGTGATGAGAGTAACACACTGGTTGAAAATCCTTGCTTGAAGGTGATTTTTCAGTAACAATTTCCCATGACTGTGTTACTGTAGGGAAGACCCCCAAATTCACAGGAAAAAGAAAGCAAACAACCAAATGTCTGTTCTATCAAGTTTTCTCTTTAGGAGAGATCCAATGATCCTCTGTCTGTCTGGAAAATTCTCGGATACTACAGGGACACATACTGAGTGTGAATCTGCATCCTTAAATTTGTTGGCAAAATTAGCAATTTTTCTCGGTTGGATCTAAAAGAGTGCAGCCTTAGCAACTGCCTGAAAATCCATCCCATTGCTCTCTTCTTAATAATGACAGTGATAACTTTGGTCAAACCTTTGAGATTTCTAAAGCAAGCAGGCGGCTTGCTACTCCTATCTGCTGGCCCATTTCCAATGGAATGTCACCTCATCTAGTTAAGCACTGCATGGCACCCAGCCCTCTCAGACATACTCCTGCATCCTGTTTCCTCATGGGCAGTCCCAGTTTGAATAAGGAATGTGTTTAAAGCCTTGGAAGGTGCAGGGAAACACAGTGCCCTAACTCTGGATGTTAGGACCCTGGGAAAGCCTTGAAGTCTCATGCCTGGGGTTCTAGACAGTTCCTGATAGATAGAGGCCTAAGAATACACTCCGTATGGATGCCTTTCCTTCCTCGAAGGAACATAGCTTTCCCAACATTCTGTGTGCTGAGAGTCACACGGTGCTTGAAAACACTTGCTTGTAGGTCATTGGTCAGTAGAAAATTCCCCTGAAGGTGCAATGGTAGGGAAGGCTCCCACACTCACGGGAAAAGGCAAACCAACATCCAAACGTGTACTCCATCACATTTTGTCTTTAGGTGCGATCAAGTGAGCCTAGGTCTGTCTGGAAAACTCGTGGGTATTGTGGGGACACATCATGAGTGTGAACTTGTATATACGAACTAGGTGGCAAAATTCTCATTTTTATCTCCCACACTCATTTTGGGACCACATTGGTTCTAAAATGGTGCAGTGTAGCAAATCCTTGAAAATCCATCCAATTGCTGTTTTCTTACTTTTGACAGGGATAGATTTGTCCACCCTTTGGAATTTCTGAAGCAAGCAGGTTGCTCACCACTCCAGCCACTAGCTGATTTCCATTGTATTGGCACCTCATGCAGGTAAGCACAGTATGCTGCCCAACACACTCGGATACACTCGTGCAGCCTGTTTCTTCAGGAGCAGTCCCAGTATATACTTGGAAAGTGTTTACAAGGCTTGAAAAGTTCATGGAAACACACTGCCCTGACTCTGGGTGTTAGGATCCCTAGGAAAGACTGAAGGTCTCACGACTTAGAATGTAGACCGTTCCTGATAGATAGAGGGCTGAAAGCACTCTCTGTTGATGCATTTCTTTTCTTGAAGGAACATAACTTTCCAAATATTTTGTGTGCAGAGAGATACACATGGCTTGAATATGCTGACATGGAGGTCATTTTTCAGTAGCACGTTCCCCTGATGGTGTGACCATGGGGATGCTGCACTCCCCATTCATAGTGGAAGACAAATTAGCATCCAAACGTCTGTTCCATCACATTTTCTCAGTAGGATCGATCCACTGAGACTAGTTCTGTCTGGAAACTTTGTGGATACTGCATGGAGACATCCTGAGTCTGGACATGGATACCGGATTTTGGGGGCAAAAATAACATTTTTTCTCTTGATTTGGGAAAATGCTACGGCCTTGCAACTGCTTGGAAATCCATCCAATTGCTGTTTTCTTCCTTCTGACAATGATAGCTTTGGTCCATCCTTTGGGATTTCTGAATCAAGCAGGCGACTCACCACTCCTAGCCTCTGGCCCATTCCCAGGGGAATGTCTTCTCATCTAGGCAAGCACAGTGTTGGTACCATACACTCTCAGACACTCTCCTACAGTCTGTTTCCTCATGGGCAGTCCCTATATGAGCTAGGATGTCTTTGGGAGGCTTGGAAATTGCAGGAAAAACAGTGCCTTGACTCTGGTAGTTAGGTCCCCTGGACAAGCCTGGAGGTCAATGTTAGATTCTAGACAGTTCCTAATAGATATAGGTCTAATAACACACTCTCTGTTGATGCCTTTTCTTCCTTGAAGAAACATACTTTTCCCTGCATTCTCTGTGCTGAGAGTCACACATTGCTTGAAAATGCTCTTTGGAGGTCATTTTTCAGTAGAAACTTCCTCTGACAGTGTAACCTTAGGGAAGGCCCCCACACTCACTGGAAAAGGCAAACCAACATCCAAAGTTCTGTTGCATCACATTTTGTCTCTAGGAGTGATCCAGAGAACCTAGGTCTGTCTGGAAAATCGTGTATACTGCAGGACCACATCCTAAGTGTGAACCTGGCTACTGGAACTGGTGGCACAATTCACATTTTTCTTTCGGTTTGTCCTAAAACTGTGTGGCCTGGTACCTGCTTGAAAATCCATCTAATTGCTGTTTTCTTACTTTGAAGAGCAATAACTTTGGTTCACCCTTTGGGATTTCTGAAGCAAGCAAGCAGATCACCACTCCTAGTCACGGGCCTATTTCCAGTGGAATGTCACCTTATCTAAGTAAGCACATCATGGCCCCTCTGTATACTCAGACACACTCCCACAGTTTGTGTCCTCATGGACAGTCCTGGTGTGACCTAGGAAAATGTTTACAAAGCATTTAAAGGGCAGGGAAGACACTGCCCTGACTCTGGAAGTTCGGTTCTCTGGGAAGGCTGGGGGGCTCTCTTGTTAGAATCAAGACAGTTCTTCATAGATAGAGGCCTGAAAACACACTCTCTGTTGATACCCTTCCTTCCTCGAAGAAACAGTACTTTCCCAGTATTCTGTGAACTGAGAGTCACACATTGCTTGAAACCGTTTGCTTGCAGGTCATTTTTCAGTAGCAATTTCTTGTGATGTTGTGACAGTAAGGATGTAGGCAATCCAAGATCCAAACATCTGTTCCATCACATTTTCTCTAAAGGAGCAGCCAGTGAGCCTAGGTCTTTGTGAACTATGGGTAGATACAGCAGAGACACCTCCTGAGTCTGACAGTGGATACCGGACCTTCATGGCCAAATTTGCAACTGCTAGAAAATCCATACGATTGCTTTTTTTTTTTTTTTTACTTCTGACAGTGATTGCTTTTGACCCACCTTTGGGATTTCAGAATCAAGAAGGCGGCTCGCAAGTGCTGCTGATGGCCTATTTGCAATGGAATGTCACCTCACCTGGGTAACAACAGTATGGCACCCAGCAGTCTGAACACATTCCTGCAGCCTGTTTCCTCGTGGGCAGTTCTGGGATGATGTAGGAAGGTGGTTAAAAGCCTGGGCTAGTGCAGGGAAACACACTGCCCTGACTCTGCAAGTTAGGTCCTCAGGGTAAGACTGGAGGTCTCACATCTTAGAATCTAGACAATTCTTGATAGATAAAGGACTGAAAATTCATTCTCTGCTGATGCCTTTCTTTCCTTGAAGGAACATTGTTTTCCCAACATTCTGCTTCCTGAGTGTCACACACTTGCTTGGAGGTCATTTATCACTAAGAATTTCCCCTGAAGATGTGACTGGAGGGAAAGCCCCACAAACACAGTAAAAGGGAACCACATTCAAATGTCTGTTCCATCACGTTTGCTCTGTAGGTGAGATATAGTGAGCCTAGTCCTATCTGGAATATTCTTGGATACTGCAGGGACACATCCTGAATGTGAATCTTGATAGCGGATCTTGGTGACAAAATTTGCATTATTCTCTCCATTGGGCTTAAAAAGTTGTGGCCTAACAACTGCTTGAAAGTTCATTTAATACCTGTTTTCTTGCTTCTGACAATGATAGCTTTGTTCCACCTTTCTGGATTTCTGAAGCAACAGGCGGTTCATAACTCCTAGTCCCTGGCCCATTTCCAGTGGAATGTCAGTTCATTTGGTTAGGACAGAATGACACACAGCACACACGGACACTCTTCCATAGCCTGTTTCATCATGGGCATTCCTGAGTGATCTTGGAATGTGCTGACAAGGCTCAGAATTTGCAGGGAAACACTGCCCAGACTCTGGAAGATGGGTCCTCTGGACAAGCCTGGAGATCTCACATCTTAGAATATAGACAGATCCTGATAGATAGAGGCCTGAAAATACACTCTCTATTGATGCCTTTCCTTCCTCGAATGAACATAGCTTTCCCAGCATTCTGTGTGCTGAGACTCACATACTGCTTGAAAATGCTTGCCTGGAAGTCATTTTTCAGTAGCAATTTCCCTTGATGGTTTGACCATAGGGAAGTCCAACACACTCACAGGAAAAGGCAAAACATCATCCAAACGTCTGTTCCATCATGTTTCTCTGTAGGAGAGATCCTAGGGTTAGGGTTAGGGTTAGGGTTAGGGTTAGGGTTAGCCTAGGTCTGTCTTGAAAGTTTTTCAGTGTTGTGGGGACACATCCTATGTGTGAACCTGGGTAATGGACCTTGGTGGGAAAATTTGCATTTTCCTCTAGGTTGGCCCTAAAATGTTGAGAAAGCAATGGCCCTTTGAGTAAGGAAAGGAATCAACAGAGAGTGTGTTTCCAGGCCTCTATCTATTAGGAACTGTCTAGATTGTAAGACGTGAGACCTCCAGTCTTGCCCAGATGACCTAACATCCCGAGTCAGGGCATATGTTTCCATACAATCTCTGAGCCTTGTAAATACATTCCTAGGTCATACCAGGCCTGCCAATGAGGAAACAGGCTGTCAGAGTGTGTCTGAGAGAGCTGGGTGCCATGTGGTGCTACCTACATTATGTGACATTTCATAGGAAAGGGACCACCAGATAGAAGTGGCAAGCGGACTGCTTGCTTCAGAAATTACATGGGTGGACCAAATCTGTCACTGTCAGAAATAAGAAAACAAGTACTGGATGGATATTCAAGCAGTTGCTATGCCAAACCGTTTTAGTGCCAACTGAGAGAAAAAGGTGAATTTTGTCCTGTATTCAGGTTCACACTCAGGATGTGACCCCACGGGATCCAAACTTTTCCAGATAGACCTGGGTTCACTGGACCTCTCTAACAGAGAAAACGTGATGGAACAGGCATTTGGATGCTTGCTTGCCTGTCTTGTGATTGTGGGGGCTTCCCTACTGTCACAGTCTCAGGGGAAATTGTGACTGAAAAATGAACTCCAAGCAAACGTTTTCAAGCAGTGTCTGACTTTCAGCACAGAGTACATTGGGAAAGTTATGTTCCTTCAGTGAAGAAAAGGAATCAACAGAGAGTGTGTTTTTTATAGCAGGAACTGTTCAGCTTCTAAGATGTGAGAGCTCAGGCCTGCTTAAAGGACCTAAGTTCCAGAGTCAGGACAGTGTGTCTTGCTGCACTTTCTGAGACTTGTATATGCATTCCTAGGTGATACCAGGTCTGCTCCTAAGGAAGGATGCTGAGGGAGTGTATCAGAGTGTGCTGGGTGAAATACTGTGGTCACATAGATGAGGTGTCATTCCACTGGAAATGGGCCTGCAGCTAGGAGTTGCAAGCCATTCACGTGCTTCAGAAATCCCAAAGGGTGAACCAAAGCTAGCATTGTCAGAAGTAAGAAAACAGCATTCAGGTAGAATTTCAAGCAGTTGCTCGGCTGCACTGTTTTACGGCCAAGTGAGAGAAAAATGCATATTTTAACACCAAAGTCTGGTATCCAGATTCAAACATAGGTGTTTCCCCGCAGTGTCCACGAATTTTCTAGATAGACTTACGTTGAATGGATGGCCCCTACCAAGAAAACGTGATTGAACAGATGTTTGGAAGGGCTTTTGAATTTACCTGTGAGTGTGGCACCTTCCCTACAGTCACACCTCCAGGGGAAATTGCTAATGAAAAATGACCTCCAACAAGCGTTTTCAAGCAGTGTGTGACACTCAACACACAGAATGCTGAGAAAGCTATATTCCTTTGAGGAAGGAAAGGCATCTCGAGAGAATATGTAATCAGGCCTCTACCTGTCATGAACTGTCTAGATTCAAACATGTGAGTCCTCCAAGTTTCCCAGAGGACTTAAATACCAGAGTCAGGGCAGCGTGTTTCCCACCACTTTCTGAGATTTGTAAACACATTCCTAGGTCATACCAGATCTGACCATGAGAAGTCAGGCTGCAAGAGTGTGTCTCAGAGTGCTGGGTGACATATTGTGCTAACCTAGATGAGATGACATCTCCCTGAAAAGGGGCCAGTGGCTTGGAGTGGAGAGCCTCCTGCTTGATTCATAAATCCCAAAGGGTGCACCAACACTATCACTGTCAGAAGTAAGAAAACAGCAATTAGACGCATTTTCAGGCAGTAACTAGGTCTAACCATTTTAGGGCCAACTGAGAAAAAAATGCAAATTTTGCTGCCAAGGTCCGGTATCCAAGTTCAAACATAGGATGTGTAGGAACAGTATCCATGAGTATTCTACACAGTTAGGTTGAATGGATCGCTCCTATCAAGAAAACATGATTGAGCAGATGTCTGGATGATCCTTTGCCTTTTCCTGTGAGTGTGGCGGTCTTCCCTAAGGTCACAACATCAGGGGAAGTTGCTACTGAAAAATTACTTCCAACAAGCGTTTTCAAGCAGTGTGTGTGATTCTGAGCACACAAAAAGCTGGGAAAATTATGTTCCATCCAGGAAGGTAAGGCATCAACAGAGAGTGTTTTATCAGGCCTCTGTGTACCACAAACTGTATAGACTCAAAGATGTGAGACTTCCAGGTTTGCCCTGAGGACCCAAATTCCAGAGTCAGAGCATTGTATTTCCTACACTTTCTGAGAGTGCATCCAAGTACCATATTTTGGACTCTATTGTTGACCATGATGGCTACTCCATTTGTTGTAAGGGGTTCCTGCCCACAGTAGTAGACATAATGGTCATCTGAGTTAAATTCACCCATTCCTGTCCATTGTAACTTGCTGATTCCTAGAATGTCGACATTCACTCTTGCCATATCCTGTTTGACAACTTCCAATTTGCCTTGATTCATGGACCTAACATTCCAGGTTCCTATGCGATATTGCTCTTTACAGCATCAGACCTTGCTTCTATCACCAGTCACATCCACAACTGAGTATTGTTTTTGCTTTGGCTCCATCCCTTCATTCTTTCTGGAGTTATTTCTCCACTGAGCTCCAGTAGGATATTGGGCACCTGCCAACCGGGGGAATTCCTCTTTGAGTATCCTATCATTTTGCCTTTTCATACTGTTCATGGGGTCTTCAAGGCAATAATACTGAAGTGTATTGCCATTCCCTTCTCCAGTGGACCACATTCTGTCAGACCTGTCCACCATGTCCCGTCCGTCTTGGGTAGCTCCAGACGGCATGGCTTAGTTTCATTGAGTTAGACAAGGTTACGGTCCATGTGATCAGATTGGCTAGTTTTCCGTGATTATGATTTCAGTGTCTGCCCTTTGATGCCCTCTCACAACACCTACCATCTTACTTCAGTTTCTCTTACCTTGGACGATGGGTATCTCCTCAGGCCGCCCCTCCTGACCTTGAATGTGGAGTAGTTCCTCTCGGTCCTCCTGCACCCGTGTAGCTGCTGCTCTTTGAACATGGGATTGCTCCTCTTGGCCACAGCCCCTGACCTTGGGCATGGGGTAGCTCATCTCAGCCACCTCCCCTGACCTCAGGCGTGAGGTAGCTCCGCTCGGCCACTGCCCCTGGCCTCGGACATAGGGGTGGCTCCCCTCAGCCACTGCCTCTGACCTTGGGCGAGAGGTAGCTCCTCATGGCCATGCTTCTGCATGGTCCATCACAGCCTGCACCATTTGAATGCAGAGTTCCAAAGAATAGCAAGGAGAGATAAGAAAGCCTTACTCTGATCAATGCAAAGAAATAGAGAAAAACAACAGAAATGGAAAGACTAGAGATCTCTTCAAGAAAACTAGAGATATCAAGGGAACATTCCATGCGAAGATTGGGTTCAATAAAGGACAGAAATGCTATGGCTCTAACAGAAGTAGAAGCTATTAAGAAGAGGTGGCAAGAATACACAGAAGAACTGTACAAAAATGATCTTCATGGCCCAGATAATTACGATGGCATGATCAGTCACCTAGAGCCAGACATCCTGGAATGTGAGGTCAAGTGGGCCTTAGAAAGCATCACTACAAACAAAGCTAGTGGAGGTGATGGAATTCCAGTCAAGCTATTTCAAATCCTAAAAGATGATGCTGTGAAAGTGCTGTACTCAATAGGTCAGCAAATTTGGAAAACTCAGCAGTGGACACAGGACTGGAAAAGGTGAGTTTTCATTCCAATTCCAAAGAAAGGCAATAGCAAAGAATGCTCAAACTACTGCACAATTGCACTCATCTGACACGCTAGTAAAGTAATGCTCAAAATTCTCCAAGCCAGGCTTCAGCAATACATGAACCATGAACTTCCAGATGTTCAAGCTGGCTTTAGAAAAGGCAGAAGAACCAGAGATAAAATTGCCAACATCTGCTGGATCATCGAAAAAGCAAGAGAGTTCCAGAAAAAAACATCTATTTCTGCTTTATTGACTATGCCAAAGCCTTTGACTGTGTGTATCACAATAAACTGTGGAAAATTCTGAAAGAGATGGGACTACCAGACCACCTGACCTGCCTCTTGAGAAACCTATGTGCAGGTCAGGAAGCAACAGTTAGAACTGGACATGGAACAACAGATTGGTTCCAAATAGGAAAAGGATTACATCAAGTCTGTATATTGACACCCTGCTTATTTAACTTATATGCCGAGTACATCATGAGAAACACTGGGTTGGAAGAAGCACAAGCTGGAATCAAGATTACCAGGAGAAACATCAATAACCTCAGATATGCAGATGACACCACCCTTATGGAAGAAAGTGAAGAGGAACTAAAAAGCCTCTTGATGAAAGTGAAAGAGGAGAGTGAAAAAGTTGGCTTAAAGCTCAACATTCAGAAAACTAAGATCATGGCATCTGGTCCCATCTCTTCACGAAAAATAGATGGGGAAACAGTAGAAACAGTGTCATACTTTATTTTGGGGGGCTCCAAAATCACTACAGATGGTGATTGCAGCCATGAAATTAGAAGACGCTTACTTCTTGGAAGGAAAGTTATGACCAACCTAGATAGCATATTAAAAAGCAGAGACATTACTTTGCCAACAAAGGTCCATCTGGTCAAGGCTATGGTTTTTCCAGTGCTCATGTATGGATGTAAGAATTGGACTGTGAAGAAAGCTGAACACCGAAGAATTGATGCTTTTGAAATGTGGTGTTGGAGAAGACTCTTGAGAGTCCCTTGGACTGCAAGGACATCCAACCAGTCCATCCTAAGGGAGATCAGTCCTGGGTGTTCATTGAAAAGACTGATGCTGAAACTGAAACTCCAGTACTTTGGCCACCTGATGCGAAGAGTTGACTCGTTGGAAAAGACCCTGATGCTGGGAGGGCTTGGGGGCAGGAGGAGAAGGGGATGACAGAGGATGAGATGGCTGGATGGCATCACTAACTCGATGGTCATGAGTTTGAGTAAACGCTGGGAGCTGGTGATGGACAGGGAGGCCTGGTGTGCTTCGGTTCATGGGGTCCCAAACAGTCGGATACAACTGAGCCTCTGAATGGAACTGAACACTTTCTGAGCATTGTAAACACATTCTTAGGTCATACCAGAAGTGCCCTTAAGAAAAAACAGGCTGCAGGAGTGTTTCTGAGATTGCTGGGTGCCATGCTGCACTTACCAACATAATGTGGCATTCCACTGTAAATGGACCAGTGGCTACGAGTTGCTAGCTGCTTACTTGCTTCAGAAATCCCAAAGGGTGTACCAAGCGATCACTGCCAGAATGCATTTCCAGGTAGTTGTTATGCTGTACTGTTTTTGGCCAACTGAGAGACAAAGGTAAATTTTGCCCCCAAGGTCCACTGTCCATGTTCACACCCAGGATGTGTCCACTCAGGATCCAAGAATTTTCCAGACAGACCTAGGCACACTGAATCTCCACTACAGAGAAAACATGATGGAAATGACGTTTGGATGTTGCTTTTCCTTTTCCTGTCAGTTTGGTGGCCTTCCCTATGGTCACACTATCAGGAGGAATTGCTAATGAAACATGACTTCCAACAAGTGTTTTCAAGCAGTATGTGACTCTGTGGACATGGAATGCTGGAAACCTATGTTCCATTGAAGAAGGAAATGTATTTATAGACAGTGTGTTTTCAAGACTCTATCTATTAGGGACTGTCTAGCTTCAAAGATGTGAATTCTCCATATTTGCCCAGAGGACCTCACTTCCAGAGCCAGGGCAATGTGTTTTCCTGCACTTTTTGAGCTTTGTAAACACATTTCTTGGTCAGACCAGGACTGCCCATGAGGAAACAGGCTCTCTATATCAGGAACTGTCTAGATACTAAGATGTGAGACCTCTAGGTTGGTACAGAGGACCTAAATTTCAGAGCAAGGGCAGTGTGTTTTTGAGCATTTTCTGAGCTTTGTAAACACATTTCTGAGTAATGCCAGGACTGCTCATGAGAAAACAGGCTTCAGGTGTGTGTCTGAGAGTGCTGAGTACCATACTGTGCTTACCTAGATGAGGTAACTTTCCATGGCAAATCAGCACGTGGCTAGGAGTTGTGAGCCACCAGCTTGCTTCAGAAATCCTGAATGGTGGACCAAAGGTTGCACTGTCAGAAGAAAAAAGTAATTGGATGGATTTTCAAGCAATTGCTAGCCACACCTCTTTATGGCACCCAGAGAGAAAAATAAAAATTGTGCACCCTAGGTCCGGTATTCAGGTTCACACACGGGATGTGTCCCCTCGTGATTCAAGAAATTTCCAGACAGACCTATGTTCACTAGAGTTCTTCTACAGAGAAAACTGGTTGGAACAGCCATTTGGAGGTTGCTTTGCCTTTCCCTGTGAGTGTGGGACCCCTACCTATGGTCACAGGCTCAAGGAGATATTGCCACTGAAAATAGACTTCCAAGCAAGCACTTTTCAAGCAGACTGTGACTCTCAGGTTGCAGAATGTGAAGAAAGCTATCTTCCTTTGAGGAAGGAAAGACATCCACAGAGAGTGTGTTTTCAAACCTCTATCTTGCAGGAAATTTTGAGCTTCTAAAACATGAGACCAGCAGGTCTGCTGAGAGGACCTAAATTCCTGAGTCAGGGCCGTGTGTCTCCCTGTAATTTCCGAGTCTGGCGAACACATTCCTAGGTCATAACGGTACTGACCATGAGAAAGCTGGCAGCAGGAGTGTGTCTGAAAGGGCTGAGTACCTTACTGTGGTCAACTGTGTGAGGTGACATTCCAGTGACAGGCTCAAAGCTACAAGGTGTGAGCCACCCGCTTGCTTCAGAAATCCCAAAAGGTAGAGCAAATCTAGCTCTGTCAGGGGTAAGAAAATAGCAATTGGAAGGATTTTCAAGCTCTTGCTAGGCCGAACCACTTTAGGGCCCCCTGAGAGAAAAATGCGAATTGTGCCCTGTAGGTCAGGTATCCAGGTTCAAACACAGGGTGTGTCCCGGCAGGATCTAAGAATTTTCCACACAACTAGGCTCACTAGACCTCTCCTGCTGGGAAAATGGGATGGAACAGACATTAGAAGTTGGTTTGCCCCTCCCTAATGTCACAGACTCAAGGAGAAAGTGCCCCTGAAAGATGACCTCCAAGCAAGCACTTTTCAAGCAGTGTGTGACTTTCAGTTCACAGAATGCCGGGAAAGATATCTTCCTTCAAGGAAAGAAAGGCACCAAAAGAGAGTGTATTCTCAACCCTCTATCTTGCAGGAACTGTTTAGCTTCCCAGATGGGAGGCCTCCAGTACTGCTCAGAGGAACTAAATTCCAGAGTCAAGGCCATGTTTCTCCCTGCACTTTCCAAGACTTGCAAAGCCATTCCTAGGTTATACTGGCACTGCACATGAGGAAGCAGGCTGCGAGAGTGTGTCCAAGAGGGCTAGGTCCCTCACTATACTCACTTCTGCGAGGTGGCATTCCACTGTAAAAAGGCCCACAGCTGGGAGTTGCAATTCACCCACTTGCTTCAGAAATCAAACAGGATGGAGCAAATCTAGCTCTCTCAGAATCAAGAAAAGAACAATTGGATGGATTTTCAAGCTGTTGCTAGGCCACACTGCTTTAAGGCCCACAGAGAGAAACACGAATTGTGCCCCCTCATTCTGGTATCCCGGTTCACAAACAGGGTGTGTCCCCAAAGGATCCAAGAATTTTCCAGACAGACTTACGCTCACTAGAGCTCTCTTACAGAGAAAACGGGATGGAACAGACATTTAGATATTGCTTTGCCTTTCCCAGTGAGTGTGGGACCCCTCTGTTTGGCTACAGCCCCAAGTGGAAATTACCATTGAAAACTCATGTCTAAGCGAGCACTTTTCAAGCACTGTGTGACTCTCAGTTCACAGGATACTGGGAAACCTATATTTCTTCAAGGAAGGAAAGGCATCCACAGAGAGTGTGTTTTCAAACCTCTCTCTTGCAGGAACTCTTTAGCTCCTAAGACATGAACCCTCCAGTTCTGCTCAGAGGACCAAAATTCGAGAGTCTGTGCCATGTGTCTCGGTGCATTGTCCCACCTTTCAAACACATATCTAGGTGATACTGGTACTGCCCATGAGGAAGCAGACTGCGGGAATATGCCTCAGAGTGCTGGGTCCCTTACTGTGGTCACCTCTGTGAGGTGACATTCCACTGTAAATAGGCCCAAAGATAGGAGTTGCGAGCCTCCCATGTGCTTCAGAAACCCCAGGGGTGGAACAAAGTTAGCTCTGTCAAAAGTAAGAAAATGGCAATTGGACGGATTTTCAAGATGTGGATAGGTCGCACTGCTTTAGGGCCACCCGAGAAAAATATGCAAGTTTGAACCTGGGTGTCCAGATTAACACACAGGGTGTTTCCCCACATGATCCAAGAATTTTTCAGACAGACCTAGGTTCACTGGAGCTCTCCTTCAGAGGAAACACACATCGAGAGTCTCCAGTGTGAACGCTCCAAAATCTATACCTGGTGTCACAAATCCACAGCCTCCAGGATGACCCTACCCTCAAGATCCTGTACCTGGTGTCACAAGTCCACTGTTTCTATGTCGAGTCCACCTCCAAGAACTTGAACTTGTGGTCACATGTCCAGAGTCTTCAGGATGACCCCACCTCCCAGAAGCTACCGGTGTGAAGCATCCACAGTTTTAAGGATGGACCCAATTCCCAGAACCTGTACCTGGGGTCACACTTCCATAGTCTAAGGGTTACCCCACCTCCCACACATTGAACCTGGTTTCCCATGTCCCTGTTAGCCAGGGTTACCCTCTCCATGACCCTGTAATGGGGATCACATGTCCACTGTCTGCTGTGTGTCGTCACTTCCCAGACCCTTCACCTTGAGTCACAGTCACAGTTTCCAGGTTACTCCCTTGCAGACCCTGCACCTGGAGTCACTTATCCACAGTCTCCAGGGTGACTCATCCAAAACCCCACACTGGGGCTCACATGACCACAGTCTCCAGGGTGACCCAAGCACCCAGATCCTGCACCCAGGGTCACATATCCACAGGCTCCAGGGTGTACCTCTTGCAGACCATGCACCTGGGGTCACATATCTACAGCCTCCAGTGTGATCCCCATCCCCAGACCTGGTTTGGGTGAGAAATATCCATAGTCTCCAGAGTCACACCTTGGGTCACATAGCCATAGTCTCCAGAGTCACACCTTGGGTCACATAGCCATAGTCAACAGGGTGAACTCACCTCCCAGAGCCTGTACATGGTGTCAAATGTGCACATTCTCCAGGGTTACCACCCTTCCAACATGCTGTACCTGGGTCAAAAGCCCACAATCTCAAGTGTGACCCCCTCTCAGACCCTGTTCCTGGGGTCACATGTCCAGAATCTCCAGAATGATCTGCCTCCAAGATGAAGCACCTGATGTCACATGTCAACAGTCTCCAAGGTGACCCCGTCCTCAGAATCTGCACGTGTGGTTACATTTCTCCAGTCTCCAGGATGACCCCCAATCTCAGTACTTGTATTATGTGTCACATGTACATAGTCACCAGGGTAACCACTGCAGGCCCTTTTTCTGAGATAACATTTCCACGGACTCCTGAAGAACTCCCTTCCCAGACTCTGAATCTGGGATCCTACCTCCAGGGTCTCGAGGGTGATGCCCTTCCCTGTCCCTTCACCTGGTGTCAAACATCCACAGTCTCCATGGTAACATCCACACCAAAGTCTGATATTGGGGACACAGATCCATAGTCTTCTGGGTCGCAACCCCTCCCAGATCATGCACCTGGTCTCACACGTCCTCAGACTCCAGGTTGACACCCCTCCCAGACACTGCAGCTGGGGTTACACATCCACAGTCTCCAAGGTGAACCCACCTCACTGACTATTGTACCTCCAGTCACATGGCCTCAGTCTCCAGGGTGACCCCATATCTCAGACACTGTACTTGGGGTTACATATCAACGGTGGCCAGGATGACACCTCTCCCCAGACCCTGTACCTGAGGTCGCATTGGCACAGTCTCCAGGGCGATGCTAAATTCCCAACCCTGTACCTGGGGTCACAGGTCACAGTCACCAGGTTATCCCCACCCTCAAGAGCCTTTACCTGGGGTCACATGTCCACAGTCTCCAGGGTGACTCCCTGCCAGACCCTTCACCTGGCATCCTGTGTCCACAGTCTCCTGTGTGCTATCACTTCCCAGACTCTATACCTGTGGTCACATATCCACAGTCTCCATGGTGATCCCCTTCCAAGACCCTGTAATTTGGATCCCATGTCCTCAGTCTCCAGTGTGACACCACCTCTCATACTCTGTACTTTGGTGACTTGTCCACAGTTTCCAGGATGACCCAAACGGTGCATGTAGAGTCACATGTCCACATTCTGCAAAGTGACCCCATTCCCTAAACCTGCACCTTAGTCACACAGCCACAGTCTCCAGAATGACCTCACTCCAGATCCTGCACATAGGGTCACACCTCCACCTTCTCCATACTGACCCCCTCCTTGAACTTCTATCAGGTTTCACACATGCACCATCTCCACAGTGACCACCACCAGATCCTGTACCTGTGGTCAGGGTCCACAGTCTGCAGGGTGAGACCATTTCGTACCCTAAACCTTGGTTCACCTAGCCAGTCTCCAGGGTCATCCCTGCCAAACCTGCACCTGGGGTCACATGTCCATACTCTCCATGGTGACATCCCCCAGGCCCTGTGCTGCTGCTGCTGCTGCTGCTGCTAAGTCATGCCAGTCGTGTCCAACTCTGCGACCCCATAGATGGCAGCCCACCAGGCTCCCCCATCCCTGGGATTCTCCAGGCAAGAACACTGGAGTGGGTTGCCGTTTCCTTCTCCAAAGCATGAGAGTGAAAAGTGAAAGTGAAGTCACTCAGTCGTGTATGGCTCTTAGCGACCCCATAGACTGCAGCCTACCAGGCTCCTCCATCCATGGGATTCTCCAGGAAAGAGTACTGGAGTGGGTTGCCCACTCCAGTACTGAGTGTCATATATCTGCCCAGACCCTGTATGTAGTGTCATATATCCACAGTTTCCCGGCTTACCCCACTTCCCATATCATGCACCTGGGATCACACGCTCACAGTCTGCAAGGTGACCCTGATCCCATTCCTGTATCTTGTGTCACAAGTCCACAGCCACCAGGATGGCCCCATCCTCAAGATCCCATACCTGGGGTCACATTCCTGTCTCCAGTGTGATCCCACCTCCCAGAAACTTTACCTGGGGATACACGTCCACAGTTTTCAGGATGGTCCCAACTCCCTGAAACTGTACCTGGAGTCACTCTTCCATAGACATGGAGCCTGTTCCATGCCCCTGGTCCACAGGGTTACACCCTCCAAGACCCTGTAATGTGGTTTACATGTCCACAGTTTCCTGTGTGTCATCACTTCCCAGAACCTTCATCTGCAGGCACACAAACAGAGGTTCCAGGTTGACTCCCTCATAGACCCTGCACTTGGAGCCACATATCCACAGTCTCACAGGTGACTCATCCAAATCACTGTACCAGGGCTCACATAACCACAGTCTCCCAGATGCTGGACTATTTACCCCAGCACCCAGCATCACATGTCCACAGATTCTAGCATGACCCCACATTCCAGACACTGTACCTTGGGACACATACCCACAGTCTCTAGGGTGAACACCCTCCTAGACACTGAACATGGTGTCACATGGGCACATTCACCAACTCCCAAACCCTGTACCTAGGGTCACACGTAGATAGCCTCAGGGTGACCCCACTCGCCAGAACTTGCACCTGGGTTCATATGTCCACAGCTCCCAGGGTAACACCACCTGTCAAACGATTGTACTGGGTTCAAACACCCACTGGTTCTAGGGTGACACCAATTCCAAGCCCGTTAACCTAGGGTCACATCCATGGTCTCCTGGGTGGCAACGCCTCCCAGATCATGCACCAGGTCTCACACCTCCGCAGTCTCCAGGGTGACTACACCTCACAGAATATTGTAATTCTGGTCACATTGCCCCAGTCTCCAGGGTGACCCCGTATCTCTAACCCTGTACCTGGGGTTACATGTACATGGTGGCCAGGAAGACACGCCTCCCCAGACTCTGTACATGGGATCACATTGGCACAGTCGCCAGGGTGACCCCAACTTCCCCACCCTGTACCTGGGGTCACATGTCCAGAGTCTCCTGGATTTACCCACATTCAAGGGCTAGTAACTGGGATCACATGTCCACAGTCTCGAGGCTTTCCCCACCCACAAGCGCCTGTACCCGGGGTCACACGTCAACTGACTCCAGGGTGACTCCCTCCCAGACCGTTCACCTGGCATCCCATGTCCCCAGACTTTTGTGTGATGTCATTTCCCAGACTCTGCACATGTGCTAACAGATTCATAGGCTCCGTGGTGACCCCCTTCCTGGTCTTTGTAACTTGGGTCACATGTCCTGAGTATCTGGTGTGACCCCACCTCTCATACCTTATACCTTTGGTGACTTGGCCACAGATTCCAGGGTAACCCTCCCCTGCCAGACCCTGTGCTTATTTACACACATCCACAACCTCCAGGATGTTCGCCCTCCCATACCCTGCACCTGGAGTCACATGTCAACAGTTTCCAGCGTGAACCCCACTTCACACACTGCACCTGGGCTCACATATCCACATCGTGCAGGGTGACACCCCTTCCAGACCATTTCCCTGCCATTAAATGCCTGCAGTCCCCAGAGTGACCCCGTACCGCCCAGACACTGTACCTGAGGTCACATATACAGAGTTTCCTGGGTCACCCCCATCCCAGACCCTGTACCTGGGTTCAGATATCCTAGTGTCTTGGGGGACCCAGTTCAGACCTTGCATCTAGGGTCAAATGTCCAGTATCCAGGATGACTTGCCTCCCCAATCAGTGCATCTGGGGTCATATGTCCACAATCTTCAAAGTGACCCCATCCCCTAACCCTGCACCTTACTCACACATCCACGGTCTCCAGAGTGACCACATACCAGTACCTACACCTAAGGTCACATGTCCACTGTCTCACGGGTGACCTCTTCCCTGAACTTCTTCCAGATTTCACACGATCACCATTGCCACAGTGACCACCAACAGATCCTGAACCTGTGGTCACAGTTCAACAGTCTGCCTGATGAGACCCATTTTGTACCCTGAACCTTGTGAACCTGCACCTGGGATCACAAGTCCATATTTTCCACGGTGTCATCCCCCAGACCCTGTACCTAGTGTCATATATACAGTCTCCTGGGCTTCCCCACTTCCCATACAATGCACCTGGGATCACACATCCACAGTATCCAGGGTGACCCCCCTCCTAAACCTGTACCTGGTGTCACAGGTCGACAGACTCCAGGATGACCCTACCGTTAAGATCCTGTACCTAGGGTCACAAGTCCACTGTTTCCAGGGTGAGGTCCCTCCCAGACTCTGCACTTGGGGTCACTTGTCGAGAGTCTCCAGGGTGACCCCACCTCCCAGAAACTGTACCTAGGGTGAAACATCCACAGTCACTCAGGTTGGCCCCAACTCCCAGAACCTGTACCTGGGGTCCCACTTCCATAGTCTCAGGGTTACCACATGCCCAGGCATTTAACATGGTGTCCCATGATCTTGGATGCCAGGGTTACCCCCTCCAAGACCCTGTAGTGGGGTCACATGTTTACAGTCTCCAGAGTGTCGTCACTTCCCTGACCCTCCACCTGGAGTCACACAAACACAGGTTCCAAGGTGACTGCCTCGCAGGCCCTGCACCTGGAGTCACATATTCACAATCTCATCTTGGGGGATCCCATTCAGACCCTGGATCTAGGGTCACGTATCCAGTCTCCAAGATGATTTGCCTCCCAAATGGTGCATCTGGGGTCACATGACCACAATCTCCAACGTGAACGCATCCCCTAACCCTGCACCTAAGTCACACGGCAAATAGTTTCCAGAGTGACCTCAACCCAGACCCTGAAACGAGGGTCACATGTACACAGTCTTGGAGGGTAACCCCCTCTGTGAACTTGTACTAGGTTTCATACGTCCACCATCGCCACAGTGACTACCACCAGATCCTGTACCTGTGGTCATAGATCCACAGTCTGCAGGGTGAAACCCTTTTCCTACCATGAACTTTGGGTCACACGACAACAGTCTCCAGGGTGACCCCACCCAAACCTGCACCTGGGGTCACATGTCCACACTTTCCATGGTGACATACCTGAGACCCTGTACCTACTGTCATATATCCACAATCTCCTGGGTTACCGCAATTCCCATACCATACACCTGTGATCACATGTCCACAGTCTTGAGGGTGGCCCCCTGTATAACCTGTACCTGGTGTCACAAGTCCACAGACTCCAGGTGATCCCCACCCTCAAGATCCTGTACCTGGGGTCACAAGTCCACTTTTTCCATGGTGAGTCTACCTCCCAGACCCTGCATTTGGGGTCACATGTCCAGAGTCTTCAGGGTGACCCCACCTCCCAGAAACCATACCTCAGGTGAAATGTCCACCATTTTCAGGATGGCACCAACTCCCAGAACCTGTACCTGGGGTCACACTTCCATACTCTCAGGGTATCCCCACCTCCCAGACATATAACCTTGCGTCTCATGACCCTGGCCACAAGAGTTACCCCCTCCAAGACCCTGTAATAGGGGTCACATGTCCACAGCCTCCTGTTTGTCAAAACTTTGTAGACCTCACCTGGAGTCACACAAACACAGGTTCCATGGTGACTCCCTCGCAGACCCTGCACCTGGAATCACATATTCACAGGCTCCAGGGTGACCTCCTCGGAAATCCTGTACCTGAGATCACATATCTACAGTCTCCAGGGTGAATCCCAGCCCCACACACTGTCTGAACGGAATCATCCAGTCTCCCGTGAGACCCCAATGTCAAGAACTTATCCCTTGTGCTAGAAGTCTACATTCTCCAGGGTGACATTATCTCCCACACCCTGCACCTTGGGTAACATATTCACAGTCTCCAAGGTGACCTTACCTCCCAGACCCTTTACCTGGGGTCACATGTGCAAATTATCCAGGATTCCCGCCACTCCAACACCCTGCACCTGGGTCAAAAGCCCACAGTCTCAAGGGTGACCCCCTATCTGACCATGTTCCTGGGGTACATGGCCAGAATCTCCAGGATGATCTTGAAAGGCATTGCTGAACCACGCAAAGACACTGGAATTCTTGGCCTCCAGAGGAGAAGAATTCAATTTGGGGCCAGAGACAGGCTTGATTGCTTAGAGCTTTTGTGTAATAAAGTTGTATTAAAGTATAAAGGAGATAGAGAAAGCTTCTGACATAGGCATCAGAAGGGGGCAGAAAGAGTAGCCCCTTGCAAGTGTTAGCAATGGAATTATATGGCTCAGATGGTAAAGCATCTGTCTGCAATGCTGGAGACGCAGGTTAGATCCCTGGGTGAGGAAGATCTCCTGGAGAAGGAAATGGCCACCCACTCCAGTACATTTGCCTGGAAAATCCCATGGACAGAGGAGCCTGGTAGTCTACAGTCCATGGGGCCACAGAGTTGGACACAACTGAGCAACTTTACTTTACTTTTAATTAGTTATTCAGATCAGTTCAGTTCCGTTCAGTCGCTCAGTCATGTCTGACTCTTTGGGACCCCATGAATCGCAGCACGCCAAGCCTCCCTGTCCGTCACCAACTCCCGGAGTTTACTCGAACTCATGTACATCGAGTCGGTGATGCCATCCAGCCATCTCATCCTCTGTCATCCACTTTTCCTCCTGTCCCCAATCCCTCACAGCATCAGGGTCTTTTCCAATGAGTCAGCTCTTTGCAGCAGGTGGCCAAATTATTGGAGTTTCAGCTTCAGAATCAGTCGTTCCAATGAACACCCAGGACTGATCTCCTTTAGGATGGACTGGTTGGATGTCCTTGCAGTCCAAGGGACTCACAAGAGTCTTCTCCAACACCACAGTTCAAAAGCATAAACTCTTCGGTGCTCGACTTTCTTCACAGTCCAATTCTCACATCCATACATGACCACTGGAAAAACCATAGCCTTGACCAGATGGACCTTTGTTGGCAAAGTAATGTCTCTGCTTTTTAATATGCTATCTAGGTTGGTCATAACTTTCCTTCCAAGGAGTAATTTTCTTTGAATTTCATGGCTGCAATCACCATCTGCAGTGATTTTGGAGCCCAAAAAGATAAAGTCTGACACTGCTTCCACTGTTTCCCCATTGATTTCCCATGGAGTGATGGGACCTGATGCCATGATCTTAGTTTTCTGAATGTTGAGGTGTAAGCCAAATTTTTCACTCTCCCCTTTCACTTTCATCAAGAGGCTTTTTAGTTCTTCTTCACTTTCTGCCATAAGGGTGGTGTCATCTGCATGTCTGAGGTTATTGATATTTCTCCTGGCAATCTTAATTCCAGCTTGTGCTTCTTCCAGCCCAGCATTTCTCATGATGTACTCAGCATATAAGTTAAATAAGCAGGGTGACAACATACAGTCTGGACATACTCCTTTTCCTATTTGGAACCAGTCTGTTGTTCCATGTCCAGTTCTAACCGTTGCTTCCTGAACAGCATACAGGTTTCTCAAGAGGCAGGAGGTGTCTGGTAGTCCCATCTCCTTCAGAATTTTCCACAGTTAATTGTGATCCACACAGTCGATGGCTTTGGCATACTCAATAAAGCAGAAATAGATTTTTTTTCTGGAACTCTCTTGCTCTTTTGATGATCCAGCAGATATTGGCAATTTGATCTCTGGTTCATCTGCCTTTTCTAAAGCCAGCTTGAACATCTGGAAGTTCACAGTTCACATATTGCTGAAGCCTGGCTTGGAGTATTTTGAGCAATTCTTTACTAGCGTGTGAGATGAGTATAATTGTGTGGTATTTTGAGCATTCTTTGGGATTACCTTTCTTTCTAATTGGAATGAAAACTGACCTTTTCCAGTCCTGTGGCCACTGCTGAGTTTTCCAAATTCGCTGGCATTATGAGTGCAGCACTTTCACAGCATCATCTTTCAGTATTTGAAATACTTCAACTGGAATTCCATCACCTCCACTAGCTTTGTTCTTAGCGATGCTTTCTAATTCCCACTTCACTTCACACTCCAGGATATCTGGCTCTAGGTGAGTGATCACACCATTGTGATTATCTGGGTCATGAAGATATTTTTGTACAGTTGTTCTGTGTATTCTTGCCACCTCTTCTTAATAGCTTCTGCTTCTGCTAGGTCCATAGCATTTCTATCCTTTATCGAACCCATTTTTGCATGAAATGTTCCCTTGGTATCTCTAGTTTTCTCGAAGAGATCTCTAGTCTTTCCCATTCTGTTCTTTTCCTCTATTTCTTTGCATTGATCTCTGAGGATGGCTTTCTTATCTCTCCTTGCTATTCTTTGGAACTCTGCATTCAAATGGGAATATGTTTCCTTTTCTCCTTTGCTTTTTGCTTCTCTTCTTTTCACAGCTATTTGTAAGGCCTCCTCAGACAACCATTTTGACTTTTTGCATTTCTATTCCATGGGGATAGTCTTGATCCCTGTCTCCTGTACAATGTCACAAACCTCCATCCATAGTTCATCAGGCACTCTGCCTATCAGATCGAGTCCCTTAAATCTATTTCTCACTTCCACTGTATATTCATAAGGGATTTGATTTAGGTCATACTTGAATGGTCTAGTGGTTTTCCCCACTTTCTTCAATTTAAGTCAGAATTTGGCAATAACGAGTTCATGATCTGACCACAGTCCGTTCCCAGTCTTGTTTTTGCTGACTGTATAGAGCTTTTCCATCTTTGGTTGCAAAGAATATAATCAATTTGATTTTAGTGTTGACAATCTGGTGGTATCCATATGTAGACTCTTCTTTTGTGTTGTTGGAAGAGGGCATTTGCTATGACCAGTGTGTTCTCTTGGCAAAACTCTATTAGCCTTTGTCCTACTTCATTCTGTACTCCAAGGCCAAATTTGCCTTTGAGTTACAGGTGTTTCTTGACTTCCTACTTTTGCATCACAGTCCCCTATAATGAAAAGGACGCCTTTTTTGGATGTTAGTTCTAAAAGGTCTTGTAGGTCTGCATAGAACTGTACAACTTCAGCTTCTGCAGCATTACTGGTTGGGGTATAGGCTTGGATTACCGTGATATTGAATGGTTTGCCTTGGAAACGAACAGAGATCATTCTGTCATTTTTGAGATTGCATCCAAGTACTGCATTTCAGACTCTTTTGTTGACCATGATGGCTATCCATTTCTTCTAAGCGATTCCAGCCCACAGTAGTAGATATAATGGTCATCTGAGTTAAATTCACCCATTCTAGTCCATTTTAGTTCACTGGTTCCTAGAATGTCAACATTCACTCTTGCCACCTCCTGTTTGACCACTTCCAATTTGCCTTGATTCATGGACCTAACATTCCAGATTCCTATGCAATATTGCTCTTTACAGCATTGGACGTTGCTTCTATCACCAGTCACATCCACAACTGGGTATTGTTTTTGCTTTGGCTCTATCCCTTCATTCTTTCTGGAGTTATTTCTCCACTGAACTCCAGTAGCATATTGGGCACCTACTGACCTGGGGAGTTCCTCTTTCAGTATCCTATCATTTTGCCTTTTCTTAATGTTCATGGGGTTCTCGAGGCAAGAATATTGAAGTGTTTTGCCATTCCCGTCTCCAGTGGACCACATTCTGTCAGACCTGTCCACCATGACCCTTCCGTCTTGGGTGGCTCCACACAGCATGGCTTAGTTTCATTGTGTTAGACAAGACTGTGGTCCACGTGATCAGATTGACTAGTTTCCTGTGATTATGGTTTCAGTGTGTCTGCCCTTTGATGCTCTCTTGCAACACATCCAATGTAGTTAGTTATTACAGTGAATCAAAAGAATGTCTGGAGGTTGTAAAGACCTTGCTAGACCTACTCCCATAATTTACAACTTAAGATAACAGGATTAGCCCAAAGTTTTTTTTCCAGAGACTGTCCTCAAGCAGGATACATTATTGCTATATAATCCTAAGGAATGTAGAGGGACAAAAAAAAGTTTGTCCTTTTTCCTCCTTGAGAATTTCAGGCCCCTCTCTCCTTTGGGACCCCTGGATTTCTTATCAATCTGCTGAGGAATTGACTTTATCATTTCCCCCTTTTGTTTAAGGAGGATTATGTTGCCAAGGAAAAGGGACGTTGTTTTCATTTCATAAATACTTCCTGCTGTCTAGGGGCGTGGTCCCTAAATTGTTAAGGCAACATATTCTCCTAACCCTAATAATGACGGTCTCTGATCCAGGGGCCCCAAGTAATAGTTGGAGGAGGCTGTGGCACTCATAGGAGCTTGGACAACCATTTGTAACTTAAAAACTTTTAGACGGTTAGAAAACCCCATTATACAGTTACAGATGTAAGGCAAAATAGTCATTAAACCAAGTTAAAATCAAAATGAAAAGTCACATTATGCCCATAGTTACATCAGTCCATCTTTGTGTTCTTTAGATGTCATCAGTTTAAGAAGAGGCATCACATGTGATTGTTGTTGAAGGTATCTGCAGACTTGGAGAAAGTCCTTTCCTTGAAGTGGAGATGTCCATCATGGGAAGCCTTCCACTGATGAAGAGGGGAGCTCTCCACAGACCCAGAAGTTAGACTGATTGTGAAATGCTGTGTAGGAGTGAGCCCAAGCATTGTCTTGAGTTTCAAATGGCAGACTCAGGATTTTTGGAGTCAGCATAAGTAGACTTACATAGATTATCATGCCCATCTGAAAAGTACAAAGCCAGAGCATAGAAAGTAAAGACACAAAATGAAGTCACTTAGTTCTGGTCAGGGTGCCACTTCTTAACTCGAGTGTGATGTACCCACAAATCAATTCCTGGCACTTTGACAGCTGTGGGAGAAGAAAGAATAACTTGGTAAGGGCCTTCCCAGAGGGGCTCAAGGGATTGGCCCCCAGACCCCAATGTTTTTAAGAGGACCTCGGTTCCTGGCTCAAATCGAGGCTTGCTTGACTCAAGCTGGGTCAGGAGTCAACTCCCAGAGTTCTGTTAATGCCTGTTGAAAAGCTGAGAGCTGAGTTACATAATTAGTAAAGCCCAAGGCTTCAGGGTCTATAACAGTGTCTATGCATAAGAAAGGCTTTCCACAAATACATTCAAAAGGAAACAGTCCCTCCTCATTAAAGCTATGAGTAGGACTTTAAACCAATGGTCCTGTGTCTCGAGTTAATTTATGCAGATGTCTTCTGATAATATCATTAGCTTTTTCAAACTTCCCTGAGGACTGGGGTTTGCAGGAACAGTGTAAGTGATATTTTATTTCTAGAGCTTTAGACACCCTCTGACTTACAGCACCTTCAAAGGCAGAACCATTGTCACTCTGAAAGCTCCGTGGCAATCCAACCTGGGGATAATTTCATGGATTAAAACCTTTATAACGTCCTTATCTTTACAACCTCTCGACGTGACATGAGGCCCGAATCCCCTGCATTGTGTGCAGAGCAATTCCGTGTTCCAAATTAAACATGAAAGGAGCCTTGACTTACTTGATGGAACTCCACAAAGTCCCCAAGAACACTGTCACAAGTCTAGAGGGACCCTGAGGTCACCGCAGAAAGAAGAAAGAGCTCTGTGTACCTCAAATCAAATCGAGATGAGAGCTGCTTCCTAGGCTTTGACACAAGAGGAATGCCAACTTTCCACAAGCCCCTCAAGAGGAGGCTTCTCTCACCTATAGATATGAGAGAGGGACCCTGAGTTTGCTGCCTCAAGTGGAATGGACACTGAGATGCCCTGACTCAAAATAAGACGGGATTTCCCTGCAGTGACTTGAATGCAGGGTCGTCTTTCATCTCACAAGAGAAAGGGATGTCTGAATCCCCTGTGGAGACCATAGAGAAAGCCCTAGTTCCACGCCTCATTTCGTCAGGAGACCTCACACCCCTTTGACAACTCGAGAGGAATGCGGAGTTCAATGCTTCAAAAGGAGACAAAGCCTGACTCCTCCTGAAAATGGATAGGAATCCCAATATTCATGTGGCAACTGGAAAGGGACCCTGGGTCTCCCGCCTCCACTTGAGATGCGTCCCTATTGCCCTGCCACGCCTAGAGGAGAATCCTGAGTTGTCCCTCACAACTAGATAGGAGTCTTGACGTCGCTGAACAAACACGAGTTTTGAAGGGCCATCCCCATCGTAACTCGTGAATATACCTCAGGTGTCCAACGAAAATTGAGAAAACCATGAGACATCCCACTCGCCATGAGATGAGGCCAGATTCCCCTACATTGCATGCAGAGCAATTCCGTGTTCGCCATCAAACACGAAAGGAGCATTGGCTTCCTTGTTGGAACTCCATAGAGTCCCCAAGACCACTGTCACAACTCTAGAGGGACCCTGAGGTCATCGCAGCAACATGATAAAGCTCTGTGTACCCCAAATCAACTCGAGATGAGAGCTGATTCCCTGGCTTCGACTCAAGAGGAATGCCAACTTTCCACAAGCACCTCATGAGGAGGCTTCTCTCAGCTATAAGTATGTGAGAGGGACCCTGAGTTTGCTGCCTCAAATTGAATGGACACCTAGATGCCCTGACTCAAAATAAGGCCAGATTTCCCTGCAGTGACTTGAATGCAGGCTCGTCTTTCATCTCACACAATGAAAGGATATATGAATCCCCTGTGGAGACCCTAAGGAGAGCCGTAGATCCCCGCATCACCTCGACAGGAGGCTTCACATCCCTTTGACAACTCGAGAGAAACACGAAGTTCAATGCTTCTAAAGGAGATGATGCCTGTCTCACCTTGAAAATTGATAGGAATCCCATTATAACAGTGGCCACTGAAACGGGACACTCAGTCTCCCGCTTCACAGCGAGAGGCGTCCCTTTTGCCCTGCCAAACCTCGAGGAAATTCCGAGGTGTCCCTTGCAACTAGACAGGAGTCTTGACGTGCTGAACTAACACAAGTTTTGAAGGGCTATCCCCGTCGTAACTCGAGAATATACCATAGGTTCCCACCGCAACTCGAGGAAAACCATGAGAATTCCCCCTCGCCACAGGATGAGACCCAATTCCCCTGCTTTGCCTGCAGACAAGTCCGTGTTCCCCATCAAACATGGAAGGAGCCTTGATTTCCTTGATGGAACTGCAGAGAGTCACCAAGAACACTGTCACAAGTGTACAGGGACCCTGAGGTCACCACAGCAACACGAAAGAGCTCTGAGTACCCTAAATCAATTTGCGATTAGGCCCAATTCCCCGACATTGGCTCCAGAGCCATCTCGCGTTCCACATCAAACACAAGTGGCTTCACTTCCTTTAGGCAACTCCAGGGAATCCCCAAGAAGACCGTCCGAAGTCCAGAGGAACACCAAGGACAGCACAGCAACTTGAGAAAAGCTCCATGTACCCCATCATCTCGAGATCAGAGCGGATTCCCTGGCTTCAACTCAAGAGGAATGCCAACTTTCCACAAGCACCTCAAGAGGAGGCTTCTCTAAGCTATGGGTATGTGAGAGGGACCCTGAGTTTGCTGCCTCAAGTGGAATGGACACTGAGATGCCCTAACTCGAAATAAGGCAGGATTCCCCTGCAGTGACATAAATGTAGGCTCATCTTGCATTTCCCAAAATGAAGGGATGTCGGAAAACCCTGTGGAGACAATAGAGAAAACCCTAGTTCCCCGCCTCATCACGACAGGAGGCCTCACATCCTTTTGAAACCTCGAGAGACAAGCAGAGTTCAATTCTTCAAAAGGAGTCGATGCCTGACTCCTCTTGAAAATTGATATTAATCCCAATACCCCTGTGGCACCAGGAAAGGGACCCTGGGTCTCTCGCCTCTCTTTGAGAGGGGTCCCTATTGCCCTGCCAAGCCTCAAAAAGAATCCCTAGGTGTCCCTCACAACTAGACAGGAGTCCTGACATCACTGAACAAACACGAGTTTTGAAGGGCCATCCCTGTCTTAACTCGAGAATATTCCCCAGGTTACCACCGCAACTCCAGAAACACCATGAGACTTCCCCCTCTATGCCAGATGATGCCCAATTCCACTGCATTGTGTGCAGAGTAATTCCGGGTTCCACATAAAACACGAAAGGAGCCTTGACTTCCTTGATGGAACTCCATAGAGTCCCCAAGAACACTGTCACAAGTCTAGAGAGACCCTGAGGTCACCGCAGCAACATGAAAGAGCTCCGTGTACCCCAAATCAACTCGAGATGAGGCCCGATTCCCTTGCATTGGCTCCTGAGCAATCCCGTGTTCCCCATCAAGCACAACAAGTGGCTTCACTTCCTATAGGCAACTCCAGAGATTCCCCGAGAGCACCGTCCCAAGTCTAGAGGAACACCAAATTCAGCACAGCAACTCGAGAAAAGCTCCGTGTAGCCGAAATCATCTTGAGATCAAAGTGGATTCCCTGGCATTGACTCAAGGGGAATGCCAACTTTCAACAAGCTCCTCAAGTGGAGTCTTCTCTCAGCTATAGGTATGTGAGAGTGACCGTGAGTTTCTGCCTCAAGTGGAATGGACACTGAGATGCCCTGACGTGAAAGAAGGCCGGATTTCCTGCAGTGACTTGAATGCAGGCTCGTCTTTCATCTCAAAAAATGAAGGGATGCCTGAATCCCCTGTGTAGACCCTAGAGAAAGCCCTAGTTCCCCGGCTCATCTCACCAGGAGGCCTCACATCTCTTTGATAACTCGAGAGGAACGTGGAGTTCATAACTTTAAAAGGACACAATGCACGATTCATCTTGAAAATTGATAGGAACCCCAGTATAGCTGTGGCAACTTGAAAGGACACTGGGTCTCCCGCCTCACCTATTACCCTGAAAGCCTCGAAAAGAATCCCGAGTTGTCCCTCGAAACTAGACAGGAGTCCTGACGTCGCTAAGCAAACATGAGTTTTGAGGGGCCATCCCCGTCGTCACTCAAGAATATAACTCAGGTTTCCTCCGCAACTCGAGAAAAACCATGAGACTTCATGCTCGATGAGAGATGAGGTCAGAATCCCCTGCATTGCGTGCAGAGCAATTCCGTGTTCCCCATCAAACATGATAGGAGCCTTGACTTCCTTGATGGAACTCCAGAGAGTCCCCGAGAACACTGATACAAGTCTAGAGGGACCGTGAGGTCACCGCAACAACACGAAAGAGCACGGTGTACCCCAAATCAACTCGAGATGAGGCCAGATTCCACTATATTGGCTCCAGAGCCATTCGGCGTTCCCCATCAAACACGACAAGTGTCTTGACTTCCTTTAGGCAACTCCAGAGATTCCCCAGGAACACCAGCCTAAGTATAGAGGAACACCACGTTCAGCACAGCAACTAGAAAACAGCTCCATGTACCTCAAATCATCTCGAGATGAGAGCTGATTCCATGGCTTTGATTCAAGAGGAATGCCAGCTTTAAACAACACCTAAAGAGGAGGCTTCTCTCAGCTATAGGTACGTGAGAGGGACCCTGAGGTTGCTGCTTCAGGTGGAATGGACACCGAGATGCCCTGACTTGAAATAAGGCCGGATTTCCCAGCAGTGACTTGAATGCAGGCTCGTCTTTCATCTCACAAGATGAAGGGATGTCTGAATCTGCTGTGGAGACCCTAGAGGATACCCTAGTTCCCTGCCTCATCTCGAGAGGAGGCCTCACATCCCTTTAACAACACGAGAGGCAGGCGGAGTTCAATGCTTCAAAAGGAGACAAAGCCTGACTCCTCTTGCAAACTGACAGGAGGCACAGTATCGCTCCGGCAACTGCAAAGGGAAACTTAGTCTCCCACCTCACCTCGAGAGGCTTCCCTATTGTCCTGCCAAACCTTGAGGAGAATCCCATGGTGTCCCTCACAACTAGACAGGAGTCCACACATCGCTGAACAAACACGAGTTTTGAAGGGTCATCCTGCCATAACATAACCCAGGTTACCACCGCAACTCCAGAAAAACAATGACTTTTCCCTCACCTCGAGATGAGGCCCGATTCCCCTGTAATGCATGCAGAGTAAGTGCGTGTTCCCATCAAACTGGAAAGGAGGCTTGACATACTTGATGGAACTCGAGAGAGACCCCAAGAACACTGTCACAAGTCTAGAGGGACCCTGATGTCCCTGCAGCAACATGAAACGGCTCCGTCTACTCCAAATCAACTCGAGATGAGGCCCGATTCCCCCACATTGTCTCCAGAGCCATCCCGCGTTACCCATCATACACGACAAGGGGCTTACTTCCTTTATGCAACTCCAGAGTTTCCCCAAGAATACCGTCTCTCGTCTAAAGGAACACCAAGTTCAACACAGCAACTTGAGAAAAGCTCCGTGTACCCCAAATCATCTCGAGATGAGAGCTGATTCCCTGGCTTTGACTCAAGAGTAATGTCAACTTTCCACAAGCACCTCTCAAGGAGGCTTCTCTCAGCTATATGTATGTGAGAGGGATCCTGAGTTTGCTGCCTCAAGTGGAATGGACACTGAGATGCCCTGACTCGAAATAAGGCCGAAATTCCCTGCAGTGACTTGAATGCAGGCTCGTCTTTCACCTCACAAGTTGAAGGGATGTCTGAATCCCCTGTGAAGACCCTAGAGAAAGCCCGAGTTCCCTGCCTCATCTCGAAAGGATGCCTCACATCCCTTTGACAACACGAGTGAAACGCGGCGTTCAATGCTTCAAAAGTAGACGATGCAAGACTCCTCTTGAAAACTGAAAGGAATCCCAGTATCACTGTGGCAACTTGAAAGGACACTGGGTCTCCCGCCTCACCTCGAGAGGCGTCCCAATTGCCCTGCCAAGCCTCAAAGAGAATCCCGAGTTATCCCTCACAACAAGACAGGGGTCCTGACGTCGCTGAACAAACACGAGTTTGGAGGGGCTATCCCCATCATCACTCGAGAATATATCCCAGGTTCCGTTCGCAGCTCGCGAAAAACAATGAGACTCCCCTCTCGATGAGAGATGAGATCGGATTCCCCTGCATTGCGTGCAGAGCAACTCCGTGTTCCCCATCAAACATGAAAGGAGCCTTGACTTCCTTGATGGAACTCCAGAGAGTCCCCAAGAACACTGAAACAAGTCTAGAGGGACCCTGAGGTCCCCGCAGCAACATGAAAGGGCTCCATGTAATCCAAATCATCTCGAGATGAGGCCCATTTCTCCTGCAATGCATGCAAAGTACGTGTTCCCCATCAAACAGGAAAGGAGCCTTGACTTCCTTGATGGAACTCCAGAGAGTCCCCAAGAACACTGAAACAAGTCTAGAGGGACCCTGAGGTCACTGCAGCAACACGAAAGAGCTCGGTGTACCCAAAATCAACTCAAGATGAGGCCGATTACCCTACATTGGCTCCAGAGCCATCCGGCATTCCCTAAAACACGACAAGTGGCTTCACTTCCTTTAGGCAACTCCAGAGATTCCGCGAGAACACCGTCCTAAGTATTGAGGAACACCAAGTACAGCACAGCAACTAAAAAAACAGCTCCGTGTACCTCAAATCATCTCGAGATGAGAGCTGATTCCCTGGCTTTGACTCAAGAGGAATGCCAGCTTTAAACAACACCTAAAGAGGAGGCTTCACTCAGCTATAGCTACATGAGAGGGACCCTGAGTTTTCTGCCTCAAGTGGAATGGACACCGAGATGCCCTGACTCGAAAAATGGGTGGATTTCCCTGCAGTGACTTGAATGCAGGCTCGTCTTTCATCTCACAAGATGAAGGGATGTCTGAATCTCCTGTGGAGACCCTAGAGAATACCCTAGTTCCCCGCCTCATCTCCACAGGAGGCCTCACATCCCTTTAACAACCCGAGAGGCATGCGGAGTTCAATGCTTCAAAAGGAGACAAAGCCTGACTCCTCTTGAAAACTGACAGGAGTCACAGTATCGCTCTGGCAATTGCAAAGGGAAACTTAGACTCCCGCCTCACATCGAGAGGCATCCCTATTTTCCTGCAAACCCTCAAGGAGAATCCCAAGGTGTCCCTCGCAACTAGACAGGAGTCCTGACGTCACTGAACAAACACGAGTTTTTAAGGGCCATCCCACCAAAACTCAAAAACATAACACAGGTTCCCACCGCAACTCCAGAAAAACAATGAGACTTTTCCCTTGCCTCGAAATGAGGCCCGATGCCCCTGCAATGCATGCAGAGTAAGTCGTGTTCCCATCAAACACGAAAGGAGCCTTGACGTCCTTGATGGAACTCAAGAGAGACCCCAGGAACACTGTCACAAGTCTAGAGGGACATTGAGGTCCCTGCAGCAACATGAAAGGGCTCCGTGTACTCCAAATCAACTCGAGATAAGGCCCGAGTCCTCTGCAATGCATGCAGAGTAAGTGCGTGTTCCCCATCAAACACGAAAGGAGGCTTGACTTCCTTGATGGAACTCCAGAGAGACCCCAAGAACACTGTCACAAGTCTAGAGGGACACTGAGGTCCCTGCAGCAACATGGAAGGGCTCCGTGTACTCCAAATCAACTCGAGATGAGGCCCGAGTCCTCTGCAATGCATGCAGAGTAAGTGCGTGTTCCCCATCAAACACAAAAGGAGGCTTGACTTCCTTGATGGAACTCCAGAGAGACCCCAAGAACACTGTCACAAGTCTAGAGGGATCCTGAGGTCAATGCAGCAACATGAAAGGGCTCCGTGTACTCCAATTCAACTCGATATGAGGCCCTATTCCCTCGCATTGTCTCCAGAGCCATTCTGTGTTACCCATCATACACAACAAGGGGCTTACGTCTTTTAGGCAACTCCAGAGTTTCCCCGAGAATATCGTCTCAAGTCTAAAGGTACACCAAGGTTGACACAGCAACTCGAGAAAAGCTCCGTGTACCCCAAATCATCTTAAGATGAGAGCTGATTCCCTGGATTTGACTCAAGAGGAATGCCAACTTTCCACAAGCACTATACAAGGAGGCTTCTCTCAGCTATGAGTACGTGAGAGGGACCCTGAGTTTGTTGCCTCAAGTGGAATGGACACCGAGATGCCCTGACTCGAAATAAGGCCGGAATTCCCTGCAGTGACTTGAATGCAGGCTCGGCTTTCATCTCACAAGATGAAGGGATGTCTGAATCTCCTGTGGAGACCCTAGAGAATAGGCTAGTTCCCCGCCTCATCTCGACAGGAGGCCTCACATCCCTATGGCAACACGAGAGGCACGCGGAGTTCAATGCTTCAAAAGGAGACGAAGCCTGACTCCTCTTGAAAACTGACAGGAGTCACAGTATCACTCTGGCAACTGCAAAGGGAAACTTGGTCTCCCTCTTCACTTCGAGAGATTTCCCTATTCTCCTGCCAAGCCTCTAGGGGAATCCCAAGGTGTCCCTCGCAACTAGACAGGAGTCCTGACGTCGCTGAACAAACTCGAGTTTTGAAGGGCCATCCCCGCCGTAACTTGAGAACATAACTCAGGTTACCGCCGCAACTCCAAAAGAAAAAAATGAGTCTTTTCCCTCGCCGCGAGATGAGGCCCGATTCCCCTGCAATGCATGCAGCGTAAGCCCGTGTTCCCCATCAAACACGAAAGGAGCCTTGACTTCCTTGATGGAACTCCAGGGAGACCCCAAGAACACTGTCACAAGTCTAGAGGGACCCTGAGGTCCACGCAGCAACATGAAAGGGCTCAGTGTACTCCAAATCAACTCGAGATGAGGCCCGACTCCCCTGCATTGTCTCCAGAGCCATCCCGCATTACCCATCATACACGATATGGGGCTTACTTCCTTTAGGCAACTCCAGAGTTTCCCCGAGAATACCATCTCAAGTCTAAAGGAACACCAAGTTCAGCACAGCAACTCGAGAAAAGCTCCGTGTACCCCAAATCATTTCGAGATGAGAGCTGATTCCATGGCTTCGACTCAAGAGGAATGCCAACTTTCCACAAGCCCAACAAGAGGAGTCTTCTCTCAGCTTTAGGTATGTGAGAGGGACCATGAATTTACTGCATCAAGTGGAATGGTCACCGAGATGCCGTGACTCAAAATAAGGCCGGATTTCCCTGCAATGACTTTCATGCAGGCTCATCTTTCATCACACAAGATGAAGGGATGCCTGAATCCCCTGTGGAGACCCTAGAGAAAGCCCAGTTCCCCGGGTCATCTCGACAGGAGGCCTCACATCCTTTTGAAACCTCGAGAGGCACGCGGAGTTAAATGCTTCAAAAGGAGAGGATGGCTGCCTCATCTTGAAAATTGATAGGAATCCCAAAATACCTGTGGCAACTGGAAAGGACCTTGGATCGCCCCCCTCACCTCTAGAGGCGTCCCTATTGTCCTGCCAAGCCTCGAGGAGAATCCCGATCTGTCTCTCGCAGCTAGACAGGGGTCCTGATGTCACTGAACCAACATGAGTTTTGAAGGTCCATCCCCGCCGTAACTCGAGAGCATACACCAGGTTCCCGCCACAACTCGAGAAAACCATGAGAATTCCCCCTCGCCGTGAGATGAGGCCCGATTCCCCTGCATTGCGTGCAGAACAAGTCCATGTTCCCCATCAAACATGAAAGGAGCCTTGACTTCCTAGATGAAACTCCTCATAGTTCCGAAGAACTCTGTCACAAGTCTAGAGGGACCCTGAGGTCAACGCAGCAACACGAAAGAGCCCCGTGTACTTGAAATCAACTTGAGATGAGGCCCGATTCCCCTGCATTGCCTCCAGAGCAATCCTGCATTCCTCATCAAACAGGACAAGTGGCTTGACTTCTTTTAGGCTACTCCAGAGACTCCCCGAGAACACCGTCACAATTCTAGAGGAACACCAAGTTCAGCACAGCAACTCGAGAAAAGCTCCATATACCCCAAATCATTTCGAGATGAGAGCTGATTCCCTGTCTTCAAATCAAGAGGAATACCAACTTTCCACAAGCAACTCAAGCGCAGGTTTTCTCAGCTCTAGGTATGTGAGAGGGACCCTGAGTTTTCTGCCTCAAGTGGAATGGACACCGAGATGCCCTGATTCGGTGGGGCCGAGAATTCCCTGCAGTGACTTGCATGCAGTGACTTTCATGCAGGCTCGTCTTTCATCTCACAAGATGAAGGGATGTCTGAATCCCCTGTGAAGACCCTAGAGAAAGCCCTAGTTCCCAGCCTTTTCTCGAAAGGAGGCCTCACATCCTTTTGACAACACGAGTGGAACACGGAGTTCAATGCTTCAAAAGTAGACGATGTAGGTGTAGCAGTAGCTAACACCTCCATCATGTCATATACTTACTACTGCATTATGTGATAGGAACATTGAAGATATACTCTGTTAACAACTTCAAGTATTTAGTTCAGTGCTGTTAACTATAATCACCATGCTATGCATTAGATGCCCAGAACTTATTCATCTTATACCTTGAAGTTCATATTCTTTGACCAACACCTCCCCATTTCTCCCATCCTCCCCCTGGGCCGTGGTAGCCATTCTTCTACTCTCTGTCACTATGTATTCAACTTTTTAAAAAGCTGCATGTAAGTGGGGCTTCCTTGGTGGCTCAGCAGTAAAGAATCTGCCTGTAATGCAGGAGATATGGGTTTGACACCTTGGTGGGGAAGATCCCCTGGAGAAGGGAATGGCAACCCACTTCTGTATTCTTTCCTGGGAAATCCCATGGACAGAGGAGCCTGGCAAAGGGTTGCAAAGAATTGGACATGACTTAGTAACTAAACAACAACAACATGTAAATGAGATCACCCCATATTTCTTTATTGTGTGACTTGTTTCACTGAGTATAACACCCTCTAGATCCATCCATATTGTTGCAAATGGCAAGATTTTTTTACATGGCTGAGTAATATTCCATTGTGTATGTCTATGTGTATATGTGTGTGTGTGTGTGTGTGTGTGTGTGTATCCCCTACCTGTTTATCCACTTGTCTGCTGACAGACACCCAGGCTCTTTCTGTACGTTGGCCACTGTGAGCAATGCTGTGATGAGCATGTGGGGACAGATACCCATGAGTCAGGGCATACAGGTGGTCTCTAGAAGTGAGAGTAACTTCCGTCTATGAGTCAGGAAGAACACTGAGAAACTAAATTCTGCCAATGATCTGAGTAGGCCTGGAAGCAGATTCCCCCTCAGAGTGTCCCACAAGAGCCCAGCCAACACCACCTTGATTTTGGCACTGTGAGCCCTTGAGTAGAGAACCCAGCTGAGCTTCCTTGAGCTGTGAGATAATAAATGGGTGTTATTTTAAGCTGCTAAGTTTGTGATAATTTGTTATGACAGCAATGAAAAACTAATACACGCAGTAGTTATCTATCACTGAATGATCAGGGACCCTGAAATCTTTGGAACAAGTATGCTTTTCTCCAACCCAAGAATCAGGCCCACTTTGAGAGATCTGGCTTCTCTTGACTTCCCAAAGACAACAAACTGATGCTTTCAACTATGGTTAGAATACCATTTTCAATTCCCCTGGTGTTAGAAATTTAAATTAACCAAAATAATAGAGGTTGTTCTATATCTTTTTTCAGGTTGTGAGGGAAACATTTGAGAGAGATTGTCCCCTTTGCATAAACTGGGCTATGTCTAACTAATAGTTTGATTTTCTATTAAGCTTCAGGGGAAGTGAGAAATGATGGTTTTCATAGAATTAGTAAATGCCACCAAAACTAAAGGTCAAACTAAGTTGACATTAAATACAGTATTTCCAGTGGGGCAGTGTGGGGTGCTTGAAAGAACAGTTCCAACAAGTCCCTACAATGCCTATTCTCTGAGCTTGTTATGAGTGCTAATGGAATCCAGTAAAACTCTGTCCATCCCCGGCCTTTCCACTTGTGACATATATTAGCCACAAGTCTGTTTTCACAGACAAAGCACCCTTGGCGACCAACGTGAAGAACCGTGTGGCTGATTCCACATTGCAGATGTTGCATTCATCCATGCAGGCTTCTCAGGGCCCCTGGCACTGCCAGCTTTCAGGATCACTGTGAACTCAACACTGATTTATCCCCTCATGTGGCTTTGGAGGACAGAGAAATAAAGGAGCATGGACACAGGGCAGATTACAGCTGAGTTGAGTTTGCACAGGAAACTCAAGCTTGAATTAAGGGCCTGGTATCCTGGGAGCTTCAAGAAGCAGAGGGAAGAAAGCTTATACAGAAAATACACACAGACTTGGGAACCAGACTGCTATAGGTATGAATCCCAGATCCACCACTTAATAGCTGTGTATCCTTAGCCTGGTGTCTCAGACGATAAAGAATCTGCCTGCAATGCAGAAGACTCGAGTTCAGTCCCTGGGTTGGGAAGATCCCCTGAAGGAGGGAATGGCAACTCATCCCAGTATTCTTGCCTGGAGAATCCCATGGAGAGAGGAGCCTGGTGGGCCACAGTCCATGGGATTGCAAAGAGTTGGACACGAACGAATGACTAACATCCTTAGATGTGGGCTTCCCAGGTGGCACTAGTGGTAAAGAACCCGCCTGCCAATGGAGGAGACCCAAAAGACACAGGTTCGATCACTGGGTTGGGAAGATCCTCTGGAGGAGGACATGGCAACCTACTCTGACATTATTGCCTGGAGAATCCCTCGGACAGAGAAGCCTGGGAGGCTCCAGTCTATAATGTCGCAAAGAGTAGGACACAACTGAAGTGACTTGGCACGAATTCATCCTTAGATATGGTTTTAACCACTTTGATCCTCAATTTCCTCATCTGTAAAATAATGAAGAGATACCCCACACCCAAGGGCAAAGGTGAAGCCCCAGCAAGATGGTAGGAAGGGTGAAATCACATTTAGAATCAAACCCCATACCCACCAGAGATGCTCAGAGGGCTCAAGGGCCCGGAGACCCTTCAGAGACTGAGACAGAACTGTGTTTCAGTACCTCCTGAGGAGGTACAGGTCAACAGTGGACTGCTGCAGGAGCAGGGGCTCTGGATGAAGTAGACCTGGGTATGGCATAAATACTCTTGGAGGAGATTGCCATTAGCCCCACCACAGAACTGCCAGAACTTATACAGGACTGGGAAAATAGACTCTGGGAGGGCACAAACAGAATCTTGTATGCACCAGGACCCAGGAGAAAGGAGCAGTGACCCCACAAGAGACTGACCCAGACTTGTCCATGAGGATCGAGGAGTCTTTGGCAGAGGCATGCATCAGTGTGGCCTGCTGCAGGGTTGGGGACACTGAGTGTAGCAGTACATGCATGGGACCTTTTGAAGGAGGTCGCCATTATCTTCATTAGCTCCACCATAGTTTGGCCCCAGGTCAAATAACATGGACGGAACACAGCCTCACCCATCAACAAAAATTGGATTAAAGATTTATTGAGCATGGCCCTGCCCATCAGAATAAGACCCAGTTTCCCCCTCAGTGAGTCTCTCCCATCAGGAAGCTTCCATAAGTCTCTTATCCTTCTCCATCAGAGGCCAGACAGACTGAAAATCACAATCACAGAAAACTAAACTATCTGATCACATGGACCACAGCCTTGTCTAACTCAATGAAACTATGAGCCATGCTGTGTAGGGCCACCCAAGATGGATGGGTCATGGTGGAGAGTTCTGACAAAATGTGGTCCACTGGAGAAGGGAATAGCAAACCACTTCAATATACTTGCCTTGAAAAGAAGAGAAGCGAAAGGCAAAGGAGAAAAGGAAAGATACACCCATCTGAATGCAGAGTTCCAAAGAATAGAAAGGAGAGAGAAGACAGCCTTCCTCAGTGATAAATGCGAAGAAATAGAGGAAAACAATAGAAGGGGAAAGACTAGAGATCTCTTCAAGAAAATTAGAGATATCAAGGGAATATTTCATACAAAGATGGGCACAATAAAGGACAGAAATGGTGTGGACCTAACAGAAACAGATATGCAGATGACACCACCCTTATGGCAGAAAGTGAAGAGGAACTAAAGAGCCTCTTGATGAAAGTGAAAGGGGAGAGTGAAAAAGTTGACTTAAAGCTCAACATTCAGAAAACTAAGATCATGGCATCTGGTCCCATCACTTCATGGAAAATAGATGGGGAAACAGTAGAAACAGTGTCAGACATTATTTTTGGGAGCTCGAAAATCACTGCAGATGGTGACTGGAGCCATGAAATTAAAAGACACTTACTCCTTGGAAGGAAAGCTATGACCAACTTAGATAGATATTAAAAAGCAGAGACATTACTTTGCCAACAAAGGTCCATCTAGTCAAGGCTATGGTTTTTCCAGTGGTCGTGTATGGATGTGAGAGTTGGACTGTGAAGAAAGCTGAGTGCCGAAAAATTGATGCTTTTGAACTGTGGTGTTGGAGAAGACTCTTGAGAGTCCCTTGGACTGCAAGGAGACCCAACCAGTCCATCGTGAAGGAGATCAGTCCTGGGTGTTCATTGGAAGGACTGATGCTGAAGCTGAAACTCCAATACTTTGGCCACCTGATTCGAAGAGTTGACTCATTAGAAAAGACCCTGATGCTGGGAGGGATTGGGGGCAGGAGGAGAAGGGGATGACAGAGGATGAGATGGATGGGTGGCATCACCGACTCAATGGGCATGAGTTTGAGTAAACTCTGGGAGTTGGTGATGGACAGGGAGGCCTGGCGTGCTGTGATTCATGGGGTTGCAAAGAGTCAGACATGACTGAGCGACTGAACTGAACTGAACTGAACTGAACTGAACTGAAGCAGAAGATATTAAGAAGAGGTGGCAAGAATACATGGAAGAACTATACCAAAAATATCTTCACGACCCAGAAAATCACAATGATGTGATCACTCACCTAGAGCCAGACATCCTGGAATGTGAAGTCAAGTGGGCCTTAGGAAGCATCACTATGAAAGAAGCTGGTGGAGGTGATGGAATTCCAGCTGAGCTATTTCAAGTCCTCAAAGCTGATGCTGTGAAGAGTGTTGCACTTAATATGCCAGCAAATCTGGAAAACTCAGCAGTGGCCACAGGACTGGAAAAGATCAGTTTTCATTCCAATCCCAAAGAAAGGCAGTGCCAAAGAATGCTCAAACTACCACACAATTGCACTCATCTCACATGCTAGCAAAGTAATGCCCAAAATTTTTCACGTCAGGCTTCAACAGTACGTGAACCATGAACTTTCAGATGTTCAAGCTGGTTTTAGAAAAGGCCGAGGACCCAGAGATCAAATTGCCAACATCCATTGGATCATCACAAAAGCGAGACAGTTCCAGAAAAACATCTACTTCTCTTTCATTGACTACTTTGACTTTGACTGTGTGGATCACAACAAACTGTGGAAAATTCTTAAAGAGATGGGAATACCAGACCACCTGACCTGCCTCCTGAGATATCTGTATGCAGGTCAAGAAGCAACAGTTAGAACTGAACATGGAACAACTGGCTGGTTCCAAATTGGTAAAGGAGTACATCAAGGCTGTATATTGTCACCCTGCTTATTTAACTTATCTGTAGAGTCCATCATGAGAAATGCTGGACTGGATAAAGCACAAGCTGGAATCAAGATTGCTGGGAGAAATATCAATAACCTCAGATATGCAGATGACACCAACCTTATGGCAGAAAGCAAAAGAACTAAAGAGCCTCTTGATGAAAGTGAAAGAGGAAAGTGGAAAAAGTTGGCTTAAAACTCAACATTCAGAAAACTAAGATCATGGCATCTGGTCCCATCACTTCATGGCAAATAGATGGGGAAACAGTGGAAACAGTCAGAGACTTTATTTTCAGGGGCTCAAATATCACTGCAGATGGTGACTGAAGCCATGAAATTAAAAGATGCTTACTCCTTGAAAGAAAAGCTATGACCAACCTAGACAACATATTAAAAAGCAGAGACATTACTTTGCAAACAAAGGTCCATCTAGTCGAAGCTATGGTTTTTCCAGTAGTCATGTTTGGATGTGAGAGTGGACTATAAAGAAAGCTGAACACCGAAGAATTGATGCTTTTGAACTGTGGTGTTGGAGAAGACTCTTGAGAGTTCCTTGGACTGCAAGGAAATCCAACCAGTCCATCTTAAAGGAAATCAGTCCTGAATATTCATTGGAAGGACTGATGATGAAGCTGAAAGTCCAATAGTTTGGCCATCTGATGTGAAGAACTGATTCATTTGAAAAGACTGGGAAAAATTGAAGGCAGGAGGAGAAGGGGACAACAGATGATGAGATGGTTGGATGGCATCACCAACTCAATGGACAAGAGTTTGAGTAAACTCCGGGAGTTGGTGATGGACAAGGAAGCCTGGCCTGCTGCAATACATGGGGTCACAAAGAGTCTAACACGACTGAGTGACTGAACTGAACTGAACTGAAAATGAGATAGTATTAGATTAAAAGTAAGATAATTGAAGAAATGAACACTCCCCTACTTCATTGTTTTCTATTATTCTTACTTTTTATTTGTACATTTTACTTGTTACTCTTTTTCCCCCATTTATTTTTATTAGTTGGAGGCTAATTACTTTACAATATTGTAGTGGTTTTTGCCATACGTTGACATGAATCAGCCATGGATTTACATGTATTCCCCATCCCGATCCCCCCACCCACCTCCCTCTCCACCCACTCCCTCTGGGTCTTCCCAGTGCACCAGCCCCGAGCACTTGTCTCATGCATCCACCCTGGGCTGGTGATCTGTTTCACCCTTGATAATATACATGTTTCGATGCTCTTGTTTATTATTTAGTATCTATCTCCCTATCAACCAGAATGTAAGTTCCATGATGTCAGGAACTTTGCTTGTTTACTTTGGTTGGCCTAGAGGCAACAAGTCAATAATCTTCCCTGGTGACTCAGTCGATAAAGTGTTCACCCAGAATGTGGGAGACCTGGGTTCGATCCCTGGGTCAGGAAGATCCGGTGGAGAAGGAAATGGCAACCCACTCCCATATTCTCGCCTGGAGAATTCCATGGGTGGGCCTGGCGGGCTACAGTCCACTGGGTCACAAAGTGTCAGACATGGCTAAGTGACTAACTTAGAGGCAACAAGAGGCAGGAGAGCTTAGTGGTTAAGAGCAACGGCTCCAGAACCAGGTTTCTGAGGTTTCAATATGGACTGCTGTGTGAACCTGGGACAATTACTCAACTTCTCAATTCCTCAGTTTTCCTATATTTAAAATGACAGTAATAAAACTTTCCAAGGGAATTCTACTGCCTTGTTGGTGGGAATGTAAATTGATACAGCTACTATGGATAACAGTGTGGAGATTCCTTAAAAAACTAGGAATAAACTACCTTGCTTGCATGTATGCCAAGTTGCTTCAGTCATGTCCCACTCTTTGTGATCCTATGGACTGCATCCCACCAGGTTCCTCTGTCCATGGGATTCTCCAGGCAAGAATACTGGAGTAGGTTGCCGTGCCCTCCTCCAGGGGATCTCCCTGACCCAGGGATTGGACCTATGTCTCTTATGTCTCCTGCATTGGCAGGCAGGTTCTTTACCACTAGTGCCAGCTGGGAAGCCCCTAAAACTACCATATGACCCAGCAATCCCACTCCTGGGCATACTCTGAGAAAACCACAAATCTAAAAGACATATATACACTAATGTCCATTGCAGCACTATTTACAATAGCAAGGATGTGGAAGCAAGCTAGATATTCATTGACAAGTGAATGGATAAAGAATATATAGCACATTTATACAATAGATTATTACTCAGCCATAAAAAGGAATGAATTTGAGTCAGTTGTAGTGAGATGGATGAACCTAGAACCTGTTATACAGAGTGAAGTATAACTTCACTTATTTTTCTGACTGATGAGAAAAGAGAAAAATAAATATCATATATTAACTCATGTATATGGAATCTAGAAAAATATACTGATGAACCTATTTACATGGAAGGTATGGAGATGCAAATATAAAGAATGAACTTGTGCACACAGTGGGGGAAGGAGAGGGTAGGACGAACTGATAAAGCAGCATTAACCTATATACACAGTCAGGTGTATAATAGAAAACTAGTAGGAAGCTGCTGTGTAACACAGGGAACCCAGCTTGGTGCTCTGTGACAACCTAAAGGGGTGGGACGGGAGAGGGGAGGGAGACCCAAGAGGAAAGGGATGTGTGTGTGTGTGTGTGTGTGTGTGTGTGTGTGTGTGTGTGTGTACATATAATTATGACTGATTCATGTTGTTGTGAAGCAGAAATCAACACAGCATCGTAGAGAAATTTTCCTCCAATTAAAAAAAAATAATAATAGAGAGGACTTCCAGTTCAAGATGGCAGAGTAGAAGGACATATGCTCATCTCCTCCTGTGAGAACACCAAAATTGCAACTATTGAACAACCATTAACAGGAGGATGCTGGAACCCACCAAAAAAAAAAAAGAGAGAGAGAGACCCCCACGTCCAAAAACAAAGAAACTGCAGTGAGACAGTAAGAGGGGCATAACCACGGTAAAATCAAATCCCATACCTGCTGGGTGGGTGACCCACAAACTTGACAACAATAATACCAAAGAAATTCTCATGCTGTTGTGAAGGTTCTGAACCCGCATCAGGTTTCCCAGCCTGGGGATCCAACAAAGGGTGGGAATCCCCAGGGAATCTGACCTTGAAAGCCGGCTGGATCTGATTATAGGATTTCCACAGGACTAGGTGAAACAGAGCCTCCAGTCTTGGAGGCACAAACAAAACCTTTGTGCACCAAGACCCAGAGGAAGGAGCAGTGACCTCACAGGATACTGAACCATTACCGCCTGCTGGTGTTGGGGGGCCTCCTGTGGAGGCATTGGTTGGCAGGGGCTCACCACAGGGACGGGGCACTGGCAACAGCAGACCAGGAAGGTCCCCCTTGGCATAAATCCTCTTGGGGTTCACCATTAACCCTACCAGAGAGCCTGTAAACCCCAGGGATGGGTCTCCTCATACCATACAATGAACCCAAACCAGGAGGAAATTCAACCCCACACACCAGCAGAAAACTGGATTAAAGTTTTACTGAGCAAGGTCCTGCCCACCAGTCCCACCCACCAGGAAACTTACACAAACCTCTTAGCCTTCTCCATCAGAGGGCAGACGGAGAAAGCAAGAAGAAGCACAACGGCAAAGTGCTAAAACAAAAACCATATTACAGAAAGTTAATCAGGTTGAAAAAGCAGAAAGTTGTGTCCCAGATGAAGAGACAAGATAAAACCTGAGAAAAACAATGAAATGAAGTGGAGATAGGCAAACTTCCAGAAAAAGAATTCAGAATAATGATAGTGAAAATAATCCAGGATCTTGGAAAAACAATGAAGAAAATGCAAGAAATGTTTAGCAACGACCTAGAAGAGCTAAGGAACAAACAAACAGAGGTGAACAATACACTAGAAGGAATCAATAGCAGAATAATTGAGGCAGAAGAACAGATAAATGACCTGGAGAACAGAATGGTGGAAATCACTGCCACAGAACAGGATATAGAAAAAAGAATGAAAAGAAATGAAGTCACCCTGAGAGATCTCTGGGACAGTATTAAAAGCACTAACATTTGCATTATAGGGGTCCCAGAAGGAAAAGAGAGAGGAAAAAAGGACCTTAGAAAATATTTGAAGAGATAACTGAAAACTTCCCTAACATGGGAAAGGAAATAGCCAACCAAGTCCAGGAAACACAGAAAGTCCCAGTCAGGATAAATTCAAGGAGGAACACACCAAGACACATAGTAATCAAACTGACAAAAATTAAAGACAAAGATAAAATATTAAAAACAACAAGAGAAAAATAAATAACTTACCAGGAAACTCCCATCAGGGTATCAGAATCATTTCTCAACAGAAACTCTACAAGCCAGAAGGGAATGGCACCATGTATTTAAAGTGATGAAAGGGAAGAACATGCAACCAAGAATACTCTGCCCAGCAAGACTCTCATTCAGATTTGATGGAGAAATCAAAAGCTCTCTAGACAAGGAAAAGTTAAGAGAATTCAGCACCACCAAACCAGCTTTACAACAAATGCTAAAGGAACTTCTCTAAGCAGGAAACACAAGAGAAGGAAAAGACCTACAGAAAATAAACCAAAAACAATTAAGAAAATGGTAATAGAACCACACATACCAATAATTACCTTAAATGTAAATGGATTAAATTCACCAAAGGAAAGACATAGACTGGCTGGGTGGATGAAAACATGTGCATGTATGTTCTGCCACTTAACACTGCTTGACCCCTCAAACTGTATGTAATTATTTTATATTGTTACATTAATAATGTTCCAATTATGGCTTGCAATTGTAATTATCTTTTGTTTTTTGTCTGGCTATTTTCTGTAAAAATCAATAAACATCTTTTACTATTGTGATTATGTAACTATTATTCCCTTAATACCATTGTATCACGATTGGTCAACAGAAGAATAATAGAACTCTATATCACCAAAACTATGATTTAATAGAAAAGGCTACAATCACTTTTTTAAATCCAGATGCACATCAGAATTATCTTAAAATATTTTGAAAAATGTAAATGCCCAGGTACTGCTTTCTTTTTCTCCAGAGCTCCAGATAAATTTCTAATGAGCAGTAGTGTTTAAAAACAAGTGAACTATATGATGATCCTTTACTTTTAACTAGTTTGTTTCACTTTTTTTATTTCATATTCAGTGCTCCCATTACATTTATTTTATGTTTTCCAATTTCTCCATTTTTTTGATGTTATTTCTCAAGCCTTTCTCAAGTATAGTAGAAAAGCTTTTGTATACATATGTATAAATAATACACATAATGTGTGTATTTTAGAAAACTTATGAATCTTTGATCAACTAAAAAATTTATGAAATTTATTTTGATCCCACTTGTTTGACTTAGATTTCTATTTTAAAAAAAATAAATATGCAACAAGTAGCAAAGGTTTATTGTATAGCCAGGGAACTACAGTCAATATGTTGTAACAACCTTTCAGTTCAGTTCGGTTCAGTTGCTCAGTCATGTCCAAATCCTTGTGATCCCATGAACCGCAGCACTCCAGGCCTCCCTGTCCATCACCAACTCCTGGAGTCCACCCAAACCCATGTCCATTGAGTCGGTGATGCCATCCAACCATCTCATCCTCTGTTGACCCCTTCTCCTCCTGCCCTCAATCTTTCCCAGCATCAGGGTCTTTCCCAGTGAGTCAACTCTTCGTATCAGGTGGCCAAAGTTTTGGAATTTCAGCTTCAACATCAGTCCTTCCAAAGAACACACAGGACTGATCTCCTTTAGGATGGACTGGTTGGATCTCCTTGCAGTCCAAGGGACTCTCAAGATTCTTCTCCAACACCACAGTTCAAAAGCATCAATTCTTTGGCACTCAGTTTTCTTTATAGTCCAACTCTCACATCCATACATGACCACTGGAAAAACCATAGGCTTGACTAGACAGACCTTTGTTGGCAAAGTAATGTCTCTGCTGTTTCAAATGCTGTCTAGGTTGGTAATAGCTTTTCTTCCAAGAAGTAAACATCTTTTAATTTCATGGCTGCAATCACCATCTGCAGTGATTTTGGAGCCCAGAAAAATAAAGTCAGTCACTGTTTCCACTGTTTCCCCATCTATTTGCCATGAAGTGATGGGACCAGATGCCATGATCTTAGTTTTCTGAATGTTGAACTTTAAGCCAACTTTTTCACTCTCCTCTTCCACTTTCATCAAGAGGCTCTTTAGTTCTTCACTTTCTGCCATAAGGGTGGTGTCATCTGCCTATCTGAGGCTATTGATATTTCTCCCAGAAATCTTGATTCCAGCTTGTGCTTCTTCTAGCCCAGTGTTTCTCATGATGTACTCTGCATATAAGTTAAATAAGCAGGGTGACAATATACAGCCTTGATGTACTCCTTTTCCTATTTGGAACCAGTCTGTTGTTCCACGTCCAGTTCTAACTGTTGCTTCCTGACCTACATACAGGTTTCTCAAGAGACAGGTCAGGTGATCTGGTATTCCCATCTCTTTCAGAATTTTCCACAGTTCATTGTGATCCACACAGTCAAAGGCTTTGGCCTAGTCAATAAAGCAGAAATAGATATTGATGATCCAGCTGATGCTGGCAATTTGATCTCTGGTTTCTTTGCCTTTTCTAAAACCAGCTTGAACATCTGGAAGTTCATGGTTCACGTATTGCTGAAGCCTGGCTTGGAGAATTTTGAGCATTACTTTACTAGTGTGTGAGATGAGTGCAATTGTGCGGGAATTCAAGCATTCTTTGGCATTGACTTTCTTTGGGATTGGAATGAAAACTGATCTTTTCCAGTCCTGTGGCCACTGCTGAGTTTTCCAAATTTGCTGGCATATTAAGTGCAGCACTTTCACAGCATCATCTTTCAGGTTTTGAAATAAGCTCAACTGGAATTCCATCACATCCACTAGCTTTGTTCGTAGTTATGCTTCCTAAGGCTCACTTGACTTCACATTCCAGGATGTCTGGCTCTAGGTGAGTGATCACACCATCGTGATTATCTGGGTCATGAAGATCTTTTTTTGTATAGTTCTTCCGTGTATTCTTGCCACCTCTTCTTAATATCTTCTGCTTCTGTTATATCCATACCATTTCTGTCCTTTATTGAGCTCATCTATGCATGAAATGTTCCCTTGATATCTCTAATTTTCTTGAAGAGATCTCTAGTCTTTCCCATTCTATTGTTTTCCTTTATTTCTTTGCATTTATCGCTGAGGAAGGCTTCCTTATCTCTCCTGGCTTTTCTTTGGAACTCTGCATTTAGATGGGTATATCTTTCCTTTTCTCCTTTGCTTTTCACTTCCCTTCTTTTCACAGCTGTTTGTAAGGCCTCCTCAGACAACCATTTTGCTTTTTCGCATTTCTTTTTCTTGGGCGTGGTCTTGATCCCTGTCTCCTGTACAATGTCATGAACCTCTGTCCATAGTTCATCAGGCACTCTGTCTATCAGGACTAGTCCCTTAAATCTATTTCTCACTTCCACTGTTTAGTCATAAGGGATTTGATTTAGGTCATACCTGAATGGTCTAGTGGTTTTCTCTACTTTCTTCAATTTCAGTCTGAATTTGGCAATAAAGAGTTCGTGATCTGAGCCACAGTCAGCTCCCAGTCTTGTTTTTGCTGACTGTATAGAGCTTCTCCATCTTTGGCTGCAAAGAATATAATCAATCTGATTTCAGTGTTGACCATCTGGTGATGTACATGTGTAGAGTCTTCTCTTGTGTTATTGGAAGAGGGTGTTTGCTATGACCAGTGCATTCTCTTGGCAAAACTCTATTAGCCTTTGTCCTGCTTCATGCTGTACTCCAAGGCCATAATAGAAAATAATTTCAAAAATAATATGTGTGTATATGTATAACTGAATCACACTGCTGTGCACTTGAAGCATTGTAAGTTAACTATACTTCAATAAAATATATATATTGAGAAAAAAATAATAGAACCTCCCTCCTTGAATTATTACACTTAGAAGAATGCAAGGCACACAGTAGGTATTCAATAAAAACTACTACTAATAATAATGGAGCTTGGTATAATGCAGACAATGACTCAGTATTGGCTGAATAAATAATAAATATTTACAAAATTCTTGGAATTACGCCTAGCACATAGCAAGCCTTCAATGAATGACAACTTTACTGAGAGGTGCACTGGTATACGTTTAATGACTGATAATCAGAAGGCGGGAGATGGATGTGTCATGTGTTGTGGTATCTCCATCATGGCTGATTTCAGCCACCAACCTGACACCAGTGAAGACAGATTTGGGAAGAGGTACCCAGGAACATTCTAGTAAAGAGAATTAGAAGTCTTTGTCTGAATACAGGCATAGGCTGCCATACAGATATGATAAATACATATAATCTTGAGAATATAGGTAATAGGAAAATAATTAGGAAGTGATGAGTTTTAAGTATTTGCTGAAGCCTAAGTTGAAGATACCTTCGTTTTAAGGTAACATAATTATAAATATGCATAATGTAGTTTTACTAATTGCTGGATTTAATTTTCAACAATAGGCTCTCAAGTCTCCTGGAAATTTACAAATTTGCTCTTTTGAGCCAGTACAAGCTAACTCCAGTACATATCAGGCCTATATACCTGTAATTCTTCCTTCCACTATTAGGTACTCTTTCCTGGTCCCAAAGAAAGAAAGAATGGCATAAAAGCTTCTCCAGCAATTACAGCGGATTTCTCCCCCAGGCAAAGCACATAATCATTCCCAAGAAGGAAATAAATTGATCTTGGCTGAACTTGGTGAAACAGGTCAAGTCCTAGGCCATTTCCTCCTAAGGGACAGCCCAGATTTGCTGATTATGTTAGAATTTCAATGTCTCAAGTACTGCTGGAAATAAATGAGTTGATAGCCTACACTTGGATATCTCTGGATTATATGCATTCATTTAAGAGACTAGACTTTAGGAATTTGTGTAGAGGAATGAATAGAGAGGGCAATTGTGAGGCTCACAGCTGTGTCAATAATCATTTCAGCTTTCTTACCTTCCACACTACATTCAAGAAACGAAAACATGAGATCCAGGGAAAACTCAATTTAGCCTGGTAATCTCCCTTTGCTCCTATGATTATAATTCCCCAGAATAATTTCTTCAATTACCCTGGGCCATTTCTTGGAGCAGGAACATTATGGTTCTGCACATGTCCTGTCAGTAGCATGACTGACTGTCCTAATTATCTAGGACACTCCCAGTATTAGCACAAGGATCCAAAGCCTCAGGAAACCCCTCGGTCCTGGGAAAGCCAGGACAGTTATTCACTAACTCTTGGCCCCCAGGCCAGGATTCCTGTGACCTTCAGTCTATCAGAAAAGCCTCAGACAGTGATTCTAGAGGGCTCTTCAGACAAAGGCTGTGAAGTAGGAACATGCATAGATCCAAGAGGCCAAGAATTAGGAGTCAGAGTGTCTTAGTCAATTTGGGCTGCTATAACAGAATTTCACAGACTGAGGGCCTGTAAAATTAATAAACATTTATTTCTCATGGTTTTGGAGGCTAGAAGTGCAAGATCAAGACAAGGAGACTGGGAAATGTAGAGCAGCTGGGCAGTCATATGCCTCACTTGGCAGGAAGGCAGCCCTCTCTAACACACATGTATTTGGGAAGAGTTGTGATCCCTAGTCCTGCAGATGTGAAGTTCAGATACATAATAGATAAACCAGAATAATTTAATATGTTTTCCAAATCAGTGATTTCCAGTCAGCAAATCACAACGTCTAAGTAGGCAAGTGACTCTGCCCCTCCCTCTCCAAAGTCTACAGAATTCTCCTGGGGCTCCTTCACAATGTGCCTTTACTGCATCCTGTCCAACCCACAGATTCAGCCTCTCAATCCATATACAACTCATGTCATCACTACATATGCTTGGCATCACAGTCCCCATGAGGAAGTAGAAGACTTTGGGAAAAGCAAAAGTACCATCTCACTAGAGAGACCTAGGGATTCTGTACTAGACTCAGAGGCCAGAGCTGCTGCCAGTAGTAGAAGCTGACCCCTCACACTGTGTGTTCCAGGAGGTGCTGAGTGTTTTTCTGTTCCCCGAGGTTCCTCTTAGTCCTCTTCTTACAGTTGTAGACAACAGAAGTAGCATGTGAGTAGTTCAGTTGTTCCTGTTACAAAACATTATTGAAGAGACTCCTTGTCTTCCAACCATTGCTATTCACACAGAACAAATGAAGTGTTGGTCCAGGGCCACCTTTCAGGGAGTCATCACATGTTCTGGTTTCCAGGCCGAGGAGGAGACTGTGCCAAGATGGGCATTATGTTTGTTACTAACTTAGTTGAACAAGTCTGTGTCAGGCCCTGTCCTAAGTGCTGGGAAGAGAGTGATGAACAAGACTTATGTATTTTTTTCTGTCTTGTATTGCCCATCTCTAACCCACATAGTGGAAGAGTGCTTTTCCTGAAACATAACCAAGTTTCATCACTCCCCTGCTCAGCCAGATCTCAGCATCATCTCTGGGTCATTAATAAAAGACAAGCCAAGTGGGGAATGATTTGGGGTGTGCAATTTAGAAATGTTGGTTTGCCATGGTCCCAGCTCCAGGAGAGTTTCCCTAAATGCAGCAATAGCTTGCTGCCATATGCATAAGTCATACAAAGAGAGCTGCCAGTGTGCAAAAACAGGTCCTCAGCCTAGAAAGGCAAAGGGCTCCTCAGGGGCCATTCAAAACACGCTTTCTCTCCAACAGTGCTTCATCATAAAGTGGGTCTTCTCATCCCATTCTTTACACTCCTCCCTACCAGCAACGTTTTTCCCTGTCAGTTCCCCAGCTGCATCTTTCTAAGGGTGATTATGTACTCTCCATGACAATGCACAGACCTGAAAGCAGTTTGGATTGCTGGGGACGTTTGAAAGACAGCCAAGAATCTTATGCATTCTCCCTGGAACTTGCCGCCTCGTCACCAAATGCAATTCCTTCATTTCTCCTGGGATCAGGCTCAAAAGACCACTGCCTTCAGGAAGCTCTCCCAAATTTACCTCCCCACTCTCCTAGCTCTAATCATTTATATTACTCTGTCACCTTCTAGCAATATTGTGGGTTATGAGTTTGGTTTTCATTGTGTCATTCTCCACTTGTTGCTATGTTACTGCAACTACAGAGTCTTTGACTTTTATCCAAACCCTGTAAAATCAAATGCATTGTAGAATTCAAAACTTTTCAAATTGTAGAAAAATAATAGAGGTTCTGGGGTAGCACTTATAATCAAACACATTTTTCAGTGAAACTTGTGAAAATTTACACCAAGTGGGATACATACAGATTATAATCATCTTTTTATTAGCTCAGGTTTACTTTGCCACAAATGAGTTCAGTATTTTAGAAGCATGGAAGTGAACGACTAATGACAGCTGCCACTACTGAAGCCTCCTCTGTGCCGGGCCCTCTGCCTGTGCAGATCATCTCAGGTACCCACAGCGGGGCCATGGGAAGGAGGCACTGTTTTCCACATATGATAGATGAGATTCAGAGGGGTTGAGTAATTTGCCTAAGGTCAAATGTCTAGCAAATAGAGGAGCCAGCATTTAAACCCAAGGCTGTCTGGCCGTGAGCATGATGCTCAGTGGCCAGGTCCATACCGAGTATGCTTCCTCCCCCTTGACCATGCTCCATAGGCTAGACAGAACACATAAATGCTTGCCAACAATGCAAACAGAAGAGCACATGATTTTTTATTTGTGGTTCACAAGTTATACTGTCCTTCTTTCAAAAAGACCATACAGGATGGAAACTGTCAGTTAGTTGTATAAGGCAAGCACCACACAGCTTGGGAGTCCAGATGCGACCACAGTAGACGAAGCCACAACAGCGCAGCAGCTGGTGGGGCACATCAGCGGCACATGGGCCCCACCGACCGCCACGTTGTTCTCATCTGTTTACAGAGAATCAGTGGGCGGCATTCAGAATTCAGGGGATTTCAATTCAGAGTCCACATAGTTTCTCTAAATGTTAAAAATATGAAAATTGAATATTTCCACCATACAGTGTTTGTTTGTGTTTTCCTTCATTGCAATAATCAGCTGATGCTGAGTAGCAGTTTTAGGTGGGGTGAGTGCTTTTCAATCAGTCCCCCACTCTGCACATCTGGATTGTGAGGGAATTCTAGTTTGAGACCACTGCATCTGATAAAGTGAACCAGTATGTGATGGCTTGCCCTGACATCTTCCCTAGCAGGCTGGCAGTCTTGTTTATTGATGTGAGTGATGGGCTGTGACTTATATCTTCTATTAAAAGTCAAGGACTTTCAGTAAGGATGACACTGGAAGACCATATTTTTAGTCATCAACATGTAGCAAGAACAGACTGAGAGAGAAAAAGAAAGAGAGGTAGAAAAGGGAAAGGGGAGGGTGGAGAAGAAGAACATTTATTTGTGCCAGATATAGAAAATAAATTCAAGGTGATGAAGGAAACTTAAAGCATGCCTACTGGGGCAGGGCCAGAAGGAGGCAGAGGTGACCCAGTGTCAGCTCCTAAGAGGTAAAGTTCCTCATGTGAAGCAGAGCAACCAGAACCGAGGTCACTTCTTGAACGCAGGTTTAACTACCCTTGAAAGAAAACTGGGAAAAGCTACCACAAATTGTTTCTGGGGGTTACGGCATATGCAAGGTTCTGTGATCAGAGGCCATAAATGAAACAGTAGCATAGCAAGACAAGGCCATAGCCATTTTTCAGGAATAACCACCAAAAGGGCACAAATATAATTTCTATTTTCCTAACTAGCAGAAAAACATTTAGTTCTGCTTTATCGGCTACTCCAAAGCCTTTGACTGTGTGGATCACAACAAACAGTGGAAAATTCATCAAGAGATAGGACTACCAGACCACCTGACCTGCCTCTTGAGATATCTGTATGCAGGTCAAGAAGCAACAGTTAGAACCGGACATGGAACAACAGACTATTTCCAAACAGGAAAAGGAGTATGTCAAGGCTGTATATTGCCACCCTGCTTATTTAACTTATATGCAGAGTACATCATGAGAAATACTGAGCTGGATGAAGCACAAGCTGGAATCAAGATTGCCAGGAGAAATATCAATAACCTCAGGTATGCAGATGATACCACCTTTATGGCAGAAGGCAAAGAATTAAAGAGCCTCTTGATGAAAGTGAAAGAGGAGAGTGAAAAAGTTGGCTTAAAACTCAACATTCAGAAAACTAAGGTCATGGTCCCATCACTTCAGAACAAATAGATGGGGAAACAGTGGAAACAGTCAGAGACTTTATTTTGGGGGGCTCCAAAATCACTGCAGATAGTGACTGCAGCCATGAAATTAAAAGACACTTGCTCCCTGGAAGAAAAGTTATGACCAACCTAGAAAGCGTATAAAAAGCAGAGACATTACTTTGCCAACAAAGGTCTGTTTAGTCAAAGCTATGGTTTTCCCAGTAGTCATGAATGGATGTGAGAGTTGGACTATAAAGAAAGCTGAGCACTGAAGAATTGATGCTTTTGAACTGTGGTGTTGGAGAAGACTCTTGAGAGTCCCTTGGACTGCAAGCAGATCCAACCAGTCCATCCTAAAGGAAATCATTCCTGAATATTCATTGGAAGGACTGATGTTGAAGCTGAAACTCCAATACTTTGGCCAACTGATGCGAAGAGCTGACTCATTTGAAAAGACCCTGATGCTGGGAAAGATTGAAGGTGGAAGGAGAAGGGGACAACAGAGGTTGAGATGGTTGGATGGCATCACTGACTCAATGGACATGAGTTTGAGCAAGCTTCAGGAGTTGGTGATGGACAGGGAAACCTGATGTGCTGCAGTTCATGGGATCACAAAGAGTTGAACACAACTATGCAACTGAACTGATCTGAACAGAAAGGAAAAAGATAAATAGTAGAAAAATTAAACTAAAAAGAGGAGAAATCAAAGAAGAATATACAGGAAAAAATTGTAAAGGTATTTCCTGGGTTTTCCCATTTTCTAAAATGATCACCCAACACCCAAGTTTGCCAGTTTTCTGACCTTTCTCAAGGTCAGTAAAAACACCTATATATAAGACACAGCAGAGTTCATGTTGAAATCTGTATGTGAAGAGAGGCAATCTTCCTTTTCCCACCAGTGGGAAGCCAAATATTTGCTCATTATAGTCTAAAGCCCACAGCACAGGAAGTATCTACCTTCAGACCATCAATTTCTAGCACTGAGTCCCTTACAGGGGACATCTTGGATATTTATAGAATTCTCAGGAAGACTCTCAGGAATAAACAGAGGAGTAGCAGTGAAATCCAGTCAATTATGCCAAAGATTGTAAATGGCACCATGGTCAAAAGAACCTTGAGCAGATCTTCCCAACTATTGTCTTGTAAACAATGAGAGTGACAATAGCCCTTCCTCTGACACCAACTCCACTTCCTATCGGACACAAATATAAGAGTGGTGATTGGATTCTGAATAAATACACCCTCCTGTCAATATTCTAACTGAATGGAGGCAATGATCTGCTAGTCCTCTGAAAATTTCCAAATTTTCCAGATCTGCTCAGTTTCCTGGACCTAGGAAAGAAAGCTCATTGGGCTGTGTGCCCTGGCCTCCTGTGAGCTGAGGTACTGCCAGATCTCACCCTGGCAGCCAGAAATATAATGTAGATAAGATAAATTGCATTGCTGTTTTGGTTTGGACCTGAGAGGCAAACATTCAACTGGAAATCAAATAAATGGATTCTAGACCTGAGTAAGCTTTTTAAGTAAGATTCACTCTAGCTCAGTTCAGTTCAGTAGCTCAGTTGTGCCTGACTCTTTCTGACACTGTGGACTGCAGCATGCCAGGCTTCCCTGTCCATCACCAACTCCCAGAGCTTGCTCAAACTCATGTCCATTGAGCCGGTGATGCTGTCCAATAATCTCATCCTCTGTCGTCCCCTTCTCCTCCTCCCTTCAATCCTTCCCAGCATCAGAGCCTTTACTGATGAGTCAGTTCTTCACAATAGGTGGCCAAAGTACTGGAGCTTCAGCTTCAGTATCAGTCCTTCCAATGAATATTCAGGACTGATCTCCTTTAGGATGGACTGGTTGGATCTCCTTGCTGTCCAAGGAACTCTCCAGAGTCTTCTCCAACACCACAGTTCAAAAGTATCAATTCTTTGGTACTCAGCTTTCTTTATAGTCCAACTCTCACATCCATACATGCTGCTGCTGCTGCTGCTGCTAAGTCGCTTCAGTCGTGTCCAATGCTATGCGACCCCAGAGATGGCAGCCCACCAGGCTCTCCTGGCCCTGGGATTCTGCAGGCAAGAATACTGGAGTGGGGTGCCATTGCCTTCTTTGCATCCATACATGACTACTGGAAAACTGTACTTTGACTATATGGACCTTTGTTGGGAAAGTAATATCTCTGCTTTTAAATATGCTGTCTAGGTTGGTCATAACTTTTCTTCCAAGGAGAAAGCGTCTTTTAATTTCATGACTGCGGTCACCATCTGCAGTGAGTTTGGAGCCCAGGAAAATAGTCTGTCACTTTCCAGTGTTTCCCCATATATTTGCCATCAAGTGATGGGACCAGATGCCATGATCTTAGTTTTCTGAATGTTGAAAAAGCCAGCTTTTTCACTCTCCTCTTTTACTTTCATCAGGAGGCTCTTTAGTTCTTCTTCGCTTTCTGCCACAAGAGTGGTGTCAACTGCATATCAGGGGTCTGAAGATCAGAAAGATGCGCCAGCAACATTCTGCCTGAACTTCCTTGGCTGAAGAAGAGAAGCCCCACTCCCACCCCACCCAACAAGAGGACACATCCATACTAGATATTGTTTTACATTTAGAAAAATACAGCCACAGGCTTAGGGAATAGGGGAGTCTTATACAATTTTGATTTGAAAGAAGACAAACTCAGCTGATAAAGAATCCACCTACAATGCAGGAAACCCTGGCTCAATTCCTGCATCAGAAAGATGTGCTGGAGAAGAGATAGACTACCCACTCCAGTATTCTTGGGCTTCGCTGGTGGCTCAGATGCTAAAGAATCTGCCTGCAATGTGGGATACCTGGGTTAGATCCCTGGGTTGGGAAGATTCCCTGGAAAAGAGAAAGGTTATCCACTCCAGTATTCTGGCCTGGAGAATCCATGGACTGTATAGTCCATGGGTTCACAAAGAGTTGGACACAACTGAGTGACTTTCACTCAAACATAATTTAAATGTATAGAACCAATGGTTCCAAAGTAAAAGCTGCCAAGGTTTATTGAGACCTTCCTAGGTGCTTGACAGAGTTTCAAGTACTTAACAGCTATACAATATTACCAAGTCTTTATTTGCAAAATAATAATAATAACAATCCCCCAAAACTATGAAATAGGTAGTATTACTATTCCAAATTTACAGATGAGACAACTGAATGATAGCTTATGTGTGCTAGTGCCAAGATTTAAATCTCGGATTTCTGACTCCAGTCTCTTCAACAAATTGTTTTCGGAAAACTGGTCAACTATGTGTAAAAAAAATGAAACTAGAATACTCTCTAACACCACTTGCAAAAATGAACTCAAAATGGATTAAAGACCTAAATGTAAGACCAGAAACTATAAAACTCTCAGAGGAAAACATAAGCAGAACACTCTCTGACATAAATCATAGCAAGATCCTCTATGACCTACCTCCCAGAGTAATGGAAATAAAAACAAAAATAAACAAATGAGACCTAATTAAACTTAAAAGCTTTTGCACAACAAATGAAACTATAAGCAAGGTGAAAAGACAGCCTTCAGAATGGGAGAAAATAATAGCAAGTGAAACAACGGACAAAGAACTAATCTCCAAAATATACAAGCAGCTCAATACCAGAAAAGTAAACAACCCAATCAAAAAGTGGGCAAAGGAACTAAACAGACATTTCTCCAAGGAAGATATACAGATGGCTAATAAACACATGAAAAGATGCTCAACATCATTCATTATTAAATTAATGCAAATCAAAGCATGAGGTATCATCTCACACTGGTCAATGGCCATCATCAGAAAGTCTACAAACAATAAATGCTGGAGAGGGTGTGGAGGAAAGGGAACCCTCTTGCACTGTTGGTGGGGATGCAAACTGGTACAGTCACAAGGGAGAACATCGCAGAGATTCCTTCAAAAACTGGAAATTGAACTGCCATGAGCGTGTGTGCTTAGTCACTCAGTTGTGTCCAACTCTTTGTGACCCCATGGACTGCAGCTTGCCAGCTTTCCCTGTCCAAGGAATTCTCCAGGCAAGAATACTGGAGTGGGTGGCCATCCCCTCTTCCAGAGGATCTTCCCAATTCAAGGACTGAACCCAGGTCTCCCACATTGCAGGAGGATTCTTTACCATCTGAACCACTAGGAAAGCCCAAGTGGGTAGCCTATCCCTTCTCCAGGAGATCTTCCCAACCCAGGAATCAAACCAGGGTCTCCTGCATTGCAGGCAGATTCTTTACCCACTGAGCTACCAGGGAAGCCCTAAAACTGCCATATGACCTAGCAATCCCACTGCTGGGCATACACCTCAGAGAAAACAGAATTGAAAGAGATACATGTACTCTGGTGTTCACTGCAGCACTATTTACAATAGCTCGGACATGGAAGCAATCTAGATGTCCATCAGCAGGTGAATGAATAAGGAAATTATGGTACATATACATGATGGAATATTACTCAGCTATAAAAAGGAACTCGTTTGAGTCAGTTTTAATGATGTGGATGAATCTGGAACCTATTATAGAGAGTGAAGTAAGTCAGAGAGAGAAAGACAAATACTGTATATTAACACATATGTATGGAATTTAGAAAGATGGTATCAATGATCTTACACTCAGGGCAGTGAAGGAGACAGAGATGTAAAGAACAGATGTTGGACTCATCTAGAGAAGGTGAGGGTGGGATGATTTAAGAGAATACCAGTGAAACATGTACAATACCATATGTAAAATAGATGACCAGTGCAATGCATGAAGCAAGGCACCCAAAGCTGGTGCTCTGGGACAACCCAGAGGGATAGGATGGGGGGGGGAAGGTGGGAGGGGGTTCAGGATGGGGGGGACATATGTATACCTGTGACTGATTCATATTGATGTATGACGAAAGCAATCACAATATAGTAAAGCAACTATTCTCCAATTAAAATAAATTAATAAAAAAATAAAACTCAAGAGTATAGCTACTAATCTATCTAGAAAGTAGCCTTACAAAGTATTATTCCAAAAAAAAAAAATTCAAGATCTACGAATCTCTTGATGTGTAAAATTGGCTATACCTTTTTTCCTTTCCCAGTGTTATCCTTGTCTGTAGTTTATGGAATTTTGCATTGTCAAAGAAGAAACATCTCAAAGAAAGAAGGATCTTTCTTCAGACCTAGGAGGGGAATTATGATTGGTTTGGGCCAGGCAGAACAATTTCTTGTTTCTTTGCTGGAAATTAGAGGACATGTGACACAGATCCAGTCATGAGACCCAGCAAAATCCTGTCAGAGGATTTTGGGAAATCCTGTCTAGGGAAAGTTTTGGTCCATGATAAACAGATAAATTGAGAGTCCTCTATATCTCTCCTTTTTTTGAATATGTATAAAACCTGATGCTCCTGGAGGAAGGCAAGGCAGTCCACTCCAGTATTCTTACCGGAAGAATCCCCATGGACAGAAGACCCTGGTGGGCCAGTCCATGGGGTCGCAGAGTCAAACACAACTGAGCGACCAAGCACACAAAACCTAGTGCTGAACGTTGAGACAATTATTTTAGGCTCATCAGCCTTTGGACAGAAAAACCAATGTACTGAGGTTGGCAGGATAGAAAATTAAAAAAAAAGAAAAACACACCAGAGTTTCTAATGATAAATGGAGCCTATGCATCAAATCTGGACTCCTCTATCTCTAGATTTCTTGCTGCAAGGATAGTTATACATCTTTATTGCTTAAGCCATTGTAAGGCATTATGTCACTTTGCCTTTAAATGCATCCTAACTTATACACATATTCTTTGTCCATGTATAGACATATGTTATGTCTATACATTTTTTGCCTTTCTTTATTTCACTTGACTTGTAGCTATGTGGTCAAATAAAACCAGGCAGTCAAGGAAGGAAAGGAAATGTATTTGAGCAGCAGTTTATCAACACCGTTCTGGAAAAAAATACTCAAGACTGCTGCGCTATCATTTGCCAGTCTCCTACCTCAAACCTTGCTGAGATACACTCACCCACAGGCTGTGACTCAGCAGTAGACACAGTAAAGTATATCCCTAGTTTCCTCATTAGTAAAATAAGCAATCTGAACCAGGGGACCCTTAGGAAAATTTTAGCACTGACATTTTATACTTCATGCTCTGTCTATTAAGAAGGTTATATTGGCATAACTTTTAGAGTTGCTCTATAAATAATAACCACATCTTTAAATACTTAATAAAAGTTATAACAATTTATCTCAGTTATAAGTTCTCCCATTCTGCAGGCCTGAGGTCCTCATCAGGAAAATGTGGAAAATGAAATGGATGCTCTTATGGCCCTTTCCAGCTCAGACAGTCTTGAATCTGGCCAGATTCTTAAATATGTGGTTCTAATTCTCACAGACTTTCTGCAAAGCTTATGCAGTCAGGTCTGATGATGTCTGAGTTAGAGATCTTTCTGGAGCACAAATTTATGATAAAAGTTAATTGATTCAGACTGTAGGCTCCTCATTTCTCTGCTTTTCCATGGTGCCCAGCACACCATGTGGCATATGTATGCTCTCAGTAACTGCTGGTAATTCAATAATTGTGCTGTGTTTTTTGTTTGTTTGTTTGTTTTAGCATCTACTATTTGACTGAGATATTAAATAGGGTATCTCAACTCCTCATCATAATCCTTCAAGGGCAGTATTCTTATGTCTATAACCTGAATAAAAAACAAGGCTGCCTACATGCCAGCATGGTGTCACATCCAAAATAAACCCAAACCAAACAACCTGAAAGCTTAAGTAGGTCTTTCATGAAGTCCTGGAAGATATGGCTAAAGGGACAGTCACATGGAAAAACATACAGCAGAAACTCCTTTTCCCCATTTTTCGTCCTAAAATCCTCCAACAGCCCCACAAAGATCCCCAGCTCCATCGTCCCAAGTGCTCTAGCAAAACTCCTTCCTCCTGTCCATTCTAGCTTACCCCTTTCAGATCTACTCTGTCCTTTGGGGATGGTCTCATTCCCTGCATAGCCTAAGTTAGCTTGGAAGTTCGGCCCCTGGGGCCTCCAGTTTTCCCCTTGACGAGCCAGGCACACTCTGCAAGTGCAGACGGCAAGGGCCCTCGGTGTCCCTCCAGCCCAGAGTGCACGCCCCCCCACTACACTGCGATGTATGCACACCACTCTTCACACAAGGCTGCTCTCTGTGTGTACATCCTCTAACCAGTGACTGCCCCAGGATCACCTAAGGAGCTCGTCAAAAGCACAGATGTCTGGTCTGCATGTCAGTTTCTCTGAATCAGAGTATCCTAGGGTGAGAACCAAGAGGCCACATTTTTAAGAAGTCTCCCAGGAGATTCTAACCTGTAGTCAGGTTTCAAAGCACTGCTTTACACCACAAAGGCTTTAGAATTAAGCTACTGAGTCGTGCCCATGGTCAGGACCATTTTCCTAATCCCCTTTCTACTGTCTTGCCTTCCTGATAACACGGTGTCCCAGAAACACAAGCAATCCTCAACTTCTGAACCCTGTGGGTTTCAAAAATACGTTAGTCAGAGGCAGGGTGCAGCTTTCCCCAAAGAATAGGCACTAGAGCTCCATGTGGGCTCAGAGTGCTCCAAAGACCTGTAGGTCTTTGCAAGGTGATTTTGTGAGAAAGTATATACAACAGTTCCCACTGGGGCTTCCAGTGGGAGGAAGCCCACTAGAAATTGGGGCTTCCAGTTTCCCCCTGAGGTCAGGCAATAAGAGCTTGACCTCCTTTCTGGGGGTCTGGTGGCAGGAGGGGGAGGTTGAGGAAACTGGGACTTCCAACTTCTCCCTGAGATCAGGCAATAAGAGCCTAGCCTCCTTTCTGTGGGTCTGGTGGCAGGAAGAGAAGACAAAGGAAGTCTTATGTGGTGACAAAGGAAGCCCAGAGGTCTGGTAGCTACTGAGAAAGATGTCAGAAAGGGGACCCTCCAAAGAAACAAGGAGTAGGCCACCAATGAGGTATGGATGCAAAAAGGAGTATCTTCATGCAGAGGGCCCAGGCAGTGGTTTCTTTTGCAGTGTCAGAACTCTGAACTGAGACAGGGCAAATATGTTCACTGGGCTTAAGAGAGAGGCACCTTGATGGAGAGGAGGAAGGTCCCGACCTCAGATCATTCTGGCAGCAGCACCTGGGCCCCCATGAGGAGCAACCCATCAAGAGGGTGGGAAGGCCAGTCCCAGCATGAGGACAAGTATTTTGTTAAGCAAGTGCTCACTGCGGGCTTCCCTCTCCTGGGTCCTCCTCCAAGTCCTGTTTTCTTTGGAATTGATTTCAACATCTGAAGGCTCAATATTACATCCTTCAAAAAAAACTTTAGCCACTGAAGAAAAAAAACCCTGACCTCATTATTACATGATCTTACAAAACAGATTCTGAAGACAGTTTTAAAGTGAAGGCCTGTGCATTTTTAAAACTCGATTGCATTGCATAATTAGTAGCAATTACTGTCAACAAACATTTATCAAATATCTACTGATGCACTAGGCCCGAGGAACATGTGGGCAGGAGTGAATCAATCCTTTGGCAGAGCACAGAGTACCAGAAATCAGAACACATGATCTGACAGCAGAATGATCCCCGTGAGTCTGCTGGAACAGGAAATTTGAATGCAGATCTACCTCTAAAAAACCAAAACATTTGCTTACCCAAAATAAGACTTGAAAGGCCAGTGGAATCATTGATTAAAACATTTAATTGGTTCTGCACACATGAGGTTAAATCCAATGTAATCATAACATGAGTTCAGATCCAACATCAAAATGGGTACAGCCATGTGCATAAGAGAAAGAGACCTCACCTTTCTTCACACAGCTTCCACAGCACAACACAACAACTCAAGGTGATTGCTCCTCTAATTTGCTATAGGGACATGCACATAGGTAAGTTTTTATTACCTGAAATATCCTGGTATAGCCTCTCTCTATCCCTTTATGTAATATTCCTGCCTTCAGTCTTATTCTGAATGGACTGGTGGTATGACTGGTGGACTGGAATGAATGGTAATAGCCCCTTGCTTTCTAATAGTAGTTTGTAGAATTACTGTAGGCAGTAGAACAGTTTTAGCAAAATAAACTTCCTATGCAACTTCAATATCTAATACACATAAACAGAGATCCCTGAGTCTGTCCTTTCCCCAGACTCTCTCCAGCCTCAGGAGCAATTCTAGATACAGTTGCTCTAAAACCTCATTGCACACCAATTTTTGCCTCTGAGGCAGAGACTGCAAATTACCATCCCAGGATCCCTTTCCCCTTCTTTCTTAGTAACAAGATTCTAATAAGGGTGGAAATGAAACCAATTAAAAGATGGCATTTCCAAGCCTGTCTTGCTGCTACATAAAGCCAGTAAGCCAGTACTGAGTAAAGACTGGCCAATGATATATAAATGAGAGTGCTATATGAGATTCCCAAAAGACTCCTTAGAACTGAAAGCTGTGCCTTTGTTCTTCTGTTTTTCCTCCTTTCTGCTTTCTCAAATATGGGCATGATTGCTGAGCTTCTGCAACCACGCTGAACCGTTAGGTCACTTTGAAGTTAAAGACTATGCTCTAGCACTAGTGAAACCGAAGAGATAGAACCTGTGTCTGAAAGACTTCATAGTGTTGCCATACCAGCTCTGAATTTCCTATCTCTGGATTTCTTTTATGTGAGAGAATAAGTACTGTGTGTCTATAACATTGCTTAGGCTTTTTAATAATTTACAGCAATATCTAGTCCTGATGCAGAGCCTACCTGTAGTTAACTTTTCCAGCAAAAGATTTCACTGTGAGTCTCCTTTTATGTACTCTGTTTAACAAGGAAAAATCATGAAGGACTAAGAGAAGGACATATAGTATATGCTATATACTATATGGGTCAAATTTGTTTATAAAATGTATTTTAAATTTGATAAATTAATAAAATAGCTAAAATTTACTGAGTGCTTACTGTGGGCTAGGCTATCTGCTAAGCATTTGTGCATATATCATTTCATTTACTACTCAAGTCAACCACATGAAGTACGTGATATAATGGAGAGTTTTCAGATGAAAAAATCAAGGCCAAGAGGAGTTTGCTACTTATCTACAGTTTCACAGCTAGTTCACTGCAGAGCAGAGATCTGAGACTATAACTCCTTTCTAAAACAAACAGCAAATGAAAGGGGACTGAAAGTCTAAGCAAAATAATTTGATCAACAAAGGGTCTTTTGAGGTACTTTATAATAAGTATAGTTTAAGCAGAGTATTGGAGAAGGCAATGGCACCCCACTCCAGTACTCTTGCCTGGAAAATCCCATGGAAGGAGGAGCCTGGTAGGCTGCAGTCCATGGGGTCGCTAAGAGTTGGACACGACTGAGAGACTTCCCTCTCATTTTCACTTTCATGCATTGGAGAAGGAAATGGCAACCCACTCCACTGTTCTTGCCTGGAGAATCCCAGGGACTGGGGAGCCTGGTGGGCTTCCGTCTATGGGGTTGCACAGAGTTGGACACGACTGAAGCGACTTAGCAGCAGCAGCAGCAGCAAGCAGAGTATGTTCTGACTCAAGGTCTCTTTTGTGATCTAAACTTGGGATGAAGCAGCTTTGGAATCAGGCTGGTTTGGGTAAAAATTCTTGCTCTACCACTTTTTGGAAGTGTGATCTTGGGCAAAATTCTTTAACTTCTCTGAGCCTCAGACTGCCTTGCACAGTGAGGTGGATCAATGAACTAAGGCATGTGAAGTTCACAGCGCAATGCCTGCATCTGATAGGTAAGCAAGTCTCAATTTTGTAGCACAGGGCAGGCTCAAACGAGAGGAATGAGGTAAGAGGTTCTTCACTTATTTTCAGAAGGGTTTCCAAACATCTCCTTGGAGGTGTTGCACAGAACAGAAGAATGTTTGTAACGTTTGTGAAACTGAACAAGATACCTCTAATCTCAGTTTTCTCACCTGTAAAGTGGGAATTACAATTTCTTCTATGCAGGATCATTGGAAAAAAGACAAGATTGGCCATAGAATGTTATGCAGTGTTAAAGATCATTATTAGAGTTAATGTTCACTCACCCTAGTCACTTCTTAATTTTTCCCAAATGAAGCAACAAACTACCTATCCCACCTTCTTATTTTTCTTATTTCAAGCCGTTACTAAGATTTCTTTCATATTGTGGAAATTGATGCCAACAGTTATGATTCAGAAATGCTAACCCTAAAGAAGGTGAAGTATCAGAATTGGATAATAGAGAAAAAAAGTGTGGCAAATACACAGAATGGTAATTTCTACAAGAAAAATGATAATTTATAAAATCATAAAACTCATTCGGAGATTAAGCCAGAATTTAAAACTTCTATACATCAAAAAACACAATCAACAGAATGAAAAAGTGGCTTATGGAATAAGGGAAATGCAAGTCATATATCTGATAAAAAGATTAATATCTAGAATATATAAAGAACTCCTATGACAACACAAAAAACCTAACTAAAAAATGAGCAAAGAACTTAGATAGATATTTCTCCAAACAAGATATTCAAGTGGTTAACAAGCTATGAAGAGGTGCTCAGCATCACTAGTCATTGTAGAGATGCAAACCAGAACCACCAGGGCCCGTGCTGTGTGCTTAGTCACTCAGTCGTGTCTGACTGCGACCCCAAGGACTGCATCCCACCAGGCTCCCCTGTCCATGGGGACTCTCCAGGCAAGAATACTGGAGTGGGTTGCCACACCGTCCTGCAGGAGACCTTCCCAACCTAGCATCGAACCCAGGTCTCCTGCACTGCAGGCAGATTCTTTACCATCTGAGCCACTGGGAAGACCAAAACCACCATGAAATATCACTTTATACCCATTAGGTTGGGTACAGTCAAAAAGACAGGAATAACAAATGCTGGGAAAGATATAGAGAAACTGAAAATTTGGCGCACTGTTAGTAGGAATGTTAAATGGTGACCCCTGTGGAAAATAGTATAACAGTCTCTAAAAAATTCTATTAGAAATAGAATTTCCATATGATTCTGCAATTTCACTTCTGGGTATATAAATAAAAGAATTGAAAGAAATGTACACCCATGTTCATAGCAGCAATATCCACAATAACTGAAAGGTAGAAGCAACCCAAGTGTCCATTAACAGATGTATGGACAATCAAAATTTAGTGTAGACATATGTAGATACATATAATGGAATATATGTATATAATGGAATATATATATAATGGAATATCATTTAGTCTTAAATGGAAAGAAATTCTGGCACATGCTTCGATGTGAATGAACCTTGAGGGCATTATGCTAAGTGAAATAAGTAAGTCACAAAAAGATAAATACTCTATGATTCTACTCACACAGGGTATCTAGAGTAACCAAATTTGTAAAAGCAGAAAGTAGAGTGGTAGGTTCCAGGGGCTTAGAGGAAGAGAAAATGAGAATGGTTGTTCAATGGGTATAGAGTTTAATTTTGCAAGATAAAATTGTCCTGGGGATTACTTGCACAACAGTATGAATATACTTAACATTACTGAACTGTACACTTAAAATGGCTAAGGTAGTAAATTTTATGTTATGTGCATTTTATTACAATTGAAAAAAACTTGTTTGGCAAAAAGCAATAGGAAGAAGTATAAAAGAGAACAGAAGAGTGAGCAGGTGACAAGAGTACAGTAACATTATGTGGGCATCAGAAATGCATTTGACAACTACTTCCATAAAAGTTGGGCTTCAAATTAAATTGGCCTGTTTTTGAATGCTCTCATCTAAATGGATTGCTGGCAGGGTGAAAATACTATGTAATCAGGGAGAAATGGGAAGTACATCTGGTTGGAAGCAAAAGGTCCACTAGGGCATGTCAGAGGCTGGTGCTGGAACTCACCTCATTTAACAAACTCATTAATGACCTAGAAGAAAACGGAAATAGCCACGGCTAATGAAATTTGCAAAGATATGTTGGCGATGCCCTGGACTTGGCCATCACAGCATAAGCATTGCTGGGATGGAGAGATTTTCCACTAGGTAATTAATTGAATTAAAAGAATGACTTTCTGGGATAAGAACACTTGCTCATTTCCCACTCTCATCTCCAGAGCAGAAAGCAGATTTTGTCATGTGATGCAGATCAGAAAACCACACTTGATAAAGGCCTATGAAAGAATAGTGCTTTCCCAGAGCACAATTCTGCCTTTGTCCTTTATCTCTAGGTAGAAGACAATGGAATCTATTCATTAAAAAGATAGAAGAAAGGAGAAGGTAAAAGAAGCAGAGGAGATACAGTCTTTCTTCCACGGAGGAAGGTCCAGGCAAGAAGCCCATATGTGCTGAGTCACTCAGTTATGTCCCCACTAAAATTTAGTGTACACTCTCTGAAGCTTGGCACAAATTATGCCATCCTCTTCCCCTGCTTAAAACCTGTCTGTGGTCTCCCAGGGCACTCAGGAGGAATCCAGAATCTTTGACAAGGCCCCGAGTGATCAGCCCTGCCTCCCTATCCAGCCTCATCTTGCACAACTGCGCTTCTCACCCACGTAATGGCCATCAGCTTCTCCACCAGCCCAGCAGAAATTCAGCACCGCTATCTGCCTTGGCAGTTTCACCCCTTCCCACTCTGAGTCACTGTGCTTGGTTCAGGAGTGGAGAGGGGGACTCAAGCTGTGCCAATCTGATTCCATCCCATCACTTCCAGAGCAACAAACGCCGAGGAGCAGCTCTCCTGATGAGGTTGGCTGCCTATAGGGCTTCTCAGATGAAGATGTTGTTAGCATTTCAAGCAGGATTCTTCTTTATTATGCAGAACCCTTGTTAGCCTTTAGTATTCACACTTCTGTACACAAACTTTCAGTTATATTCCCTGAATCATTGTGATGACAACAACAGCAACAAAATGATACACCTGAACACTACCCAGGGTTGAGAACTGCAAGACATAGAACTTTTTGTGATGAGATGGAAATCGAGGAATGAAGCGATTTGCCTAAGGCATTCAAGTCTTCAGTCAATGTGTCATTTCCTCAGAGACCTTTTCATATCTCCCCCATCTGAAGTAGGTCTCTGTCATGACACTACTTATTACATATAGTACAGAACCAGTTTACACATACGTGCTCAGTTGTGTGGTTTTTTTGTTTCATATCTGTTTTCTCCCACTAGACTGGAAGTTCCATGTTGTTGCTGTTCAGTCGTTAAGTAATGTCTGACTCTTTTTGACCCCATGTACTGCAGCATGCCAGGCTTCCCTGTCCTCCACTATCTCCCAGGATTTGCTCAAATTCATGTCTATTGAATCAGTGATGCTATCTAACCATCTCATCCTCTGCCACCACCTTCTCCTTTTGCCTTCAATCTTTCCCAGCATTAAGGTCTTTTCCAATGATTCTTCACATCAGGTGGTCAAAGTACTGGAGCTTAAAAAGGGGCTGTTTTGGTTTCCAATGACTGACGTTCAATAAACATTTGTAGAGAAAAGAAGAGAGGGGGAAAGGAAGGTTGTTTGGAAACTAGTAACACTGTTCAGTGACTAACATCTCAATCCAACCCACAAAAGTCTGTTTAATCTAAGAACCTAAATGTCATACCTACACTGCTTTTATGAGAGATGGGTTGATTGTAGGACCCCAGGAGCCCACCTGCCTCTCCATAAAACCAGTTTTGAGAATTCCCCTGGCTCCCAAGAGAACAGGTCCCACTTCAGAAGAGCAGGGCTTGGAAGATGGAGGGGGCCGGTATGAGTCTGATAGCATTTCATTTACCCTTTCCTCTCCCCTCCCTCACTCCAGCATTGGCAGTACTCTTAGGGGCTCCAACAGCAGGGAGAAAAGGTAGGCTTCAGAGAGGGAACATTTGCACTACTTTGGAAATCAGACACCTCTTTTCTAAAAGCCTCCTTTTTTGGAAACATGCTGTTTGTGGTCGCCCGGCACCATGCCCCCCTCCCTAACACACCCTGCCCTTAGGAGGAGTTACCTTTCTTTTGTGGGTTTGCCTTTTTGAGGTGGGAAATCCAGATGCCTGACTCCCACTCCAGAAGCCAATAGATCAAATCCTTCCTGCCATGGTTGTTGTAGAGCTGATAGAGTCTCTCCAGGGCTTTAAATATTGAGTGAGCAATTTTTTTTAAAAAGACTGGGGGACATTCCCTCAGTAATGTAACACTGATCATAGTGTTTCTACTGCTTGGTTAGTCCTGACTTCTAGTTTCCTGGCCCTCAAGGGCTGCCTTGCCTCCTGCCCATTTCCAGGCCTAGTTCTCTACTTTCTCAATCCTTGGACTATCTCAAAATCATTCCAATAAAATCTCCTTTGTTTAAATTACCAGAGTCAAAGACTCTGTGGGCAATGCAAGATTCTAGATGAATTTCCTGAGTCCTGATCAAATTATTCATTGGAGTTTCACATTTGCATTCATGCGTTCCAAGTATAGCTGGTGAAAGTCCTTTATGCCCCACGCCCTGGACCAAGTGTTAAGTGTGCAAAAAAAAATAGGATTCAGGCCCAGGCCTAAGAGAACACATTCTGCTTGAAGAGGCAGAGAATTAGATCAGAAACTGAAACTGAAGTGGTGTAACCTGTTGCAAGCGTCCTTGGAAGATAATGATCCAAACTCCCTCACTCTCTCAGGCACGCATTCAATCTCTCTACCTCTCCCACTTCTAAGGGCTTCTGGGGCCTTTGGACAGCAGGCTCTAGTGAAGATGTGGGTAATGTGAGTTTCTGCTGACATGGAAATATCCATAAGAAGACACAGAATGCATGTACAGTGAAATAGAGCTGCTGAAGAAGAATGTCAACACTTTTAAAATAAATTTCTAATTTAATTTATTAAATTAAATTAATAATTTTTTTAAAATAAAAATAATGAGTACTTGGGGACTTCCCTGGTGGTCCACTGGTTAACACTCCATTCTCCCAATGCAGGGGACATGTGCCCGATCCCTGGCTGGGGAAATAAGATCCCACGTGCTGCAAAGCATGGTCTGAAAAGATAAATTAAAAATAAAATAAAATAAAAAATAACAAGTACTTATGGAGACTCAAGTACAAAACACACAACAGCAAGATAGCCTTACTGGAGTCAAAAAATCTCAACTAAGAGATTCAGGAAAGAAATCAAAATAGAACGTGGTCATTGTTGAGATCCAAATTAATGGCCTGGAAGATCAAATTATAAGAAATATTTCAAAACACAAAGGAAAAATGTGAAGAGATGGAAATCATGAAGGAAAACTTAAGAGCCATGGAGAATATATCCAGAAGGCCCAGTATGTGAAACATGGGTGCTCCAGGAGAAGCAAAGAAGAGTTATAACACATAAGACTCTTTGAGTTCTGTCAGGACTATAGAGTAAAGAGACACATGAAGAAACATCTTGGTAATATTCCAAACTTTGGGTGAAAAGAAAAGCATTCAAATAAAAAGAATGTAAGCTCAGACTTGCAGAGACAATGTGGGAAGGAGAGGGTGGGACAAATTGAGAGAATAGCATTGAAACATTACCATATGTAGAATTAAATAGCCAGTGGGAGTTTCCTGTATGGTGCAGGGGACTCAAATCATGTGCTCTGACAACCTAGAGGGGTGGGGTGTGAGGTGGGAGAGAGGTTCAAGAGGAAGGGGACATGCTTATACCTATGGCTGATCCATGCTGCTATATGGCAGGAACTAACACAATATTGTAAAGCAATTATCCTTCAATTAAAAATAAATTTAAAAAAACTAAAATATAAGAATGCAAGCTCTGTAAGGGAAAAATAATCAGAATGGCATCAGATTTCTTTACTGCCACCATAGAAGCTGAAAAACAGTAAAATAGCAGCCACAGACACTGTGAGATTGCAACCAAGATTCTACTCCCAGCCAAGATTATTCCTTATTAGAATGAATGGAAAATGCATAGGAACATGCTGGAAGTTGGAGAGTGTATCAACACCTTAGGAAAAGAATCTAGGGAGGATATCCATATGCAAAACAACAAAGTGGGATTCCTACTTAAGAAAAGTGGAACATAGACATAAATATAATACCTAAAACTCCTAGAAGAAAACATAGGAGTAGATCTTCATGACTTTGGGTAAAGCAATGATTTCTAAGCAATGTCACTGAAATCACAAGCAACAGATGAAAATATTAGAAATATTAGACTCTTTGAAATTTAAAATGTTTGCGGTTAAAATGACACCATCAAGAAAATAAAAAGACAACCCATAAAAAGGAAGAAAGTATCCACAATTCATGTATCTGATAAATGACATGTATCTAGAATACAAAAAGAACACTTTTCAATTCATTATTTTAAAGGTAGATTTTATTTTGGGGAGCTCCAAAATCGCTGCAGATGGTGACTGCAGCCACAAAATTAAAAGACACTTGCTCCTTGGAAGAAAAGCTATGACCAACCTAGACAGCATATTAAAAAGCAGAGACATTACTTTGCCAACAAAGTTCCATCTAGTCAAAGCTATGGTTTTTCCAGTAATCAGGTATGGATGTGAGAGTTGGACCATAAAGAAAGCTGAGCACCAAAGAACTGATGTTTTTGAACTGTGGTGTTGGAGGAGACTCTTGAGAGTCACTTGGACTGCAAGCAGATCCAACCAGTCCATCCTAAAGGAATCAGTCCTGCACATTCATTGGAAGGACTAATGTTGAAGCTGAAACTCCAAAACTTTGGCCACCTGATGTGAAGAAGTGACTCATTTGAAAAGACCCTGATACTGGGAAAGATTGAAGGCAGGAGAAGGGGACCACAAAGGATTAGATGGTTAGATGGCACCACTGACTCGATGGACATGAGTTTGAGCAAACTCCGGTAGTTGGTGAAGGACAGGGAAGCCTGGTGTGCTGCAGTCCCTGAGGTCACAAAGAGTTGGACACGACTGAGAGACTGAACTGAACTGAACTGAGAACTGACAATAGAAAGGTCTTACCAGACCCACTCCCACATCATACATTTTAAGATGACAGGATTAGTCAGAAGGTTCTTAAGAAGGAGAAACAAATCCTCAGGCAGGATACATTGTTTTTATATTATCATTGGTACAGAGTTTAAGGGAAAACATAGCCTTGAGACATTAGTTCTGGTCTTAAAGAAAAAACGTTTTATGTGACTAAGACAAGAAATGTAGGGAAAAAAATATTTGTCCCTTTCTCCTCCTTGAGAGCCCAGGACACTTTTCTCCTTCTCAAGGGCCTGGACTACTTCCTCCTTGAGGACTCTGGACTCCTTATCAACCTACCTAAATTAACTGTCTCATTGGAGATTGAGGAAATGAATAATAAAATTATAGGTATATTTCAATCCTAAATCCACCAAACAAGAACTACTTGTTTGTTTCTTATGTCCCTGGAATATTTATGAAAACCAGCTATGCATTTGTCCACAAAGAATATATTATTTGGAAAAAATTAAGGGTTAAATTAGTAGTCAATTAAAAAAAGAAAGTTTTTCAGCCAATAAAAAAGAAATGAATAATTTAAAAGTAATCAAAAGAAAATCTTAACTTTTAGAAATTAGAAATACCTTCTTGATTAATATAGTATATATATATGATATATATTAGTCAGGTTTTTCTCTAAAGAAGCAGAATTGAAAACAGGGACTCAAATTCATGTGCATCATAATTATTTTGCTTTTAAAAGATTTATTTTATTGAAGGATAATTGATTTACCATGTTGTGTGAATTTCTGCTTTACAGAAAAATGATTCAGTTATACATATATATGTATACATATATATTCTTTTAAAATTTCTTTTCCATTATGGTTTATCATAGGATATTGAATATAGTTCCCTGTGCTACATAGTAGGATCTTGTTGCTTACCCATTCCGTATATAATAGCTTGCATCCAAACTTCCAAATCCATCCCACCTCCCTCCCTATTGGTAACCACAAGTTTGTTCTCTATATCTGTGAGTCTATTTGTGGGGAGAGAGCAAATGAGCCAAGATGGTGTGGTCACGCTCTCTTGCCCATTTTTAAATAATGACTGTGTAACAGTTGAGATCACTTATGTCTGACACCTGAGCTTAAAAACTGAGAATTTTAGGGACTTTTCCCATGGTCCAGGAATTAAGACTGTGCCCCCATTGCAGGGGGGGTGCAGCATGGGGTCAGGTTTGATACCTGGTCAGGGAACTAGATCCCACATGCCTAAACTAAAAGTTTGCATGTTGCCACTAACAGCCGGCACAGCCAAATAAACAAATTACAGCGTGAGTGTGAGCGCATGCTCAGTCACGTCCGGCTCCTTGTGACTCCACGGGCTGTAGCCTGCCACGCTTCTCTATCCATGGGATCTGTCCTGCTTTGGCAGGCAGATTTTTTATAAGTGAGCCACCTGGGAAACCCAAATAAATAAATAATAAATATTTTTTAAAAAGGGAAAATTTGAAAGTTACTAAAATTTAGAATCTGTATAATTTATATGTTAGCTTCACTCAATCACTTAATAGTTACATTAGCACACTTATTTGGAGCATATTATGTGTAAACTCTCCGTACCTCAGTTTCCTTAGCTGAAAGGAGATAATCACAGCACATTCTCCAGAGAGTGGCTGTAAGAACTGAGAAAGTTAATATATATAAAACAGTCAAATGGTACTTGTTATCATTACTCTCTATATGGCTGGTTCTTTCCGCACATTTTGTATGAAACCACAGCTGGTCCTGTACAGAAAGTAAACAGAGGATCATTTTTCTCCTCATTTGTTTTTCTTCCTCTTCTCCCCTCCTTTTTCTGTAGTGGAAGGAAGTGTGCTCCTTGCTTGTTCTGTGGCAACTCTGGAGTCATGGCAACACTGAAATAAGAAGTAGGCCAAGCATCAGGCAAGGCCAAGTGATAATATAAATGGGCTTAGTGGATTAGAAATATGGACAGCACATAATAAAATGAGATTTATCTTGGGAGAAAAATAGTTTATCTAAGAAGAAACAGTTCAATGCATAGTCAACCCAGAAGGGGGAAAGGGTGTATCTCAGAGAGGCACAGATAATGAACAGAGGAAAGGGTACTGGCAGAAATACAGCCAGAGGGCCCCTGTTCTATATAGCATGGCCCTAGGAAAAGGAGATGGGATGGCCTCTGATAAATATCTCCTCATCCTATGGACTGCTCCTTTTGTGCTTGATTTAAGATTTCCAACTCTAACAGAGGTCAAGTGGTTGATGTCACTGTGCACCAAAAATATTTTTGTCAGTTGCATTAGTCATTATTTTGGCTGTTTGAATAACCAAATTAGAACAATCACAGACAGTCTGAACCATAGCTGAGCAATGTGCCCTCATGACGAGCACAGATACCAAATCTAGTACCGAGAGAAGTCTCAGTCACACTGCGTAGACACAGCCCTGGGTTCCAGAGCTATTGCCAGAAAAGGCAGTCCAGTCCAGAGCTGGTGCTGGGAGCTGAGGGATCGTGCTGCCATTGCATCTCTAAACTGAGTGCCATGGGAGCCTGCCTTTCCTCTGCTGTGGGTTAGGTCAGCTCAGGAAGCTTTGTGTCTGTAGACAAGAGCATTGGACTCCCTTAATTAAGAACTAAGACGTTAGTGTAAAACTGATCAATAAAGACACAATCTTACTTGAAATCCCTCCCCATCTTAATTGGTTTAAAACTAACATCAATGGAGAAAACAAAGAGAGCCAGGGTATAATTAGCCCCTGGAATGGTGCTGTGAGGCAGCAGACCCAACAGAGGCTGTGATACCTTTATTGCATGCCTCCAGGGGCAAAACCCCAGGACGAGGAAGACCTTCAGCCTGGGAGGCACCCAGAGCCAGAAGGGTGACTTCCTGCTGTCTGACCATGATGGAAAAGAATTCACAAGAACTGGATTCACCCCCCAAAACAGATCATTATGTTCCCTCAGTTTTCCCTTCAAACAATCTCAGGGACCTGTCCTTAGTTCTTCAACACCACTGATTGTCCCTTAGTTCAGATCCCCTCTATATTGGCTCCCAAACTGATCTCCCTGCCTCTCAGCATCGAGGCCTTCCACCCTTCAACACCTCCCCAACTTCATCTCTCCTTTGAACAATGAAATGCATGTAGCCTAGGAGATCTACTTAAAGCGCAAATGTGACTATGACAGTCTCTCATCCATCAATTTAAAAATACCCAGGTAATTTATTCAACAAAGTTTTAATGTGCATAGGTGGGTCCCAGGCACTGTACTAGGCACTGAGAATATGATGATAAAAAATAAAGAAGCCCCACCCTCACGAAGCTTGGAGTTTAATGGGGAAAAAAGACAGCCAAACAATTACACAAGAAGACATGGTTAAATTCTCTGAAGAAGAGGGGGCTCTAGCAGAGGCTCAATCTAGCCTGGAAGGTCAGGAGACTTTCCTGAAGAAGCAACTTGTGAACAGAGATCTGAAAGATAAGTAGGAATCAACTAGGCCAATGCTTCTTGTAAACTCTAATTAGGTTAAGGAAATTAAATAGTGTGCCACAACCAATGTCTTTTGAAAGGAAATAATAGACTGGACAATAGCACAGTAGAAGAGAAAAGAATAGAAGGAAACAGAATAGAGTAATAGAGTATAGATCAGAACATATTTCAGGTAGCAAAGGTTAATATTTCATGATATGTTTATAATGAGTTAACTATAAAATGTAATTCTTAGTGTGGGCTGTAAACTAGCCAGTGGCAGAAGTAAGGGGAATGGAAGCACACATCCTAGAAAGGGAACAGCCTCTGCAAGACTCAGCTGAGAGAAAGCAGGAGGTATTTAGCCTCATTTTTAATCTGTGAAAGAACCCACACATCATTCATTCAGCAAATACTTATTTAATTCTCTTTCAAAGCAGCACACCCAATCAGAGTCACAAGGAGGAGCCAGGCAGCTTTCCTTGTCTAAATGCGTTTACATGCCATCAGGAGAGAGAGGTATGTAAATAAATATTAGACTAAGTTTGAAAAAAAGCTGCAGGAATAAATCAAATATAATGAGAAGAGAATATAAGGAAATTGCTTCTATCTAGGAAAGATCTCAGAGAGCTTTATGAAAAGAGAAGGCTTTTTCTTGAGGTCTGGAAGGACAGCTAGAGGTGAAAATTCAGGAGAAGGGACACAGAGGTACAAACAGTCCAGGATAAAGAACAGTGGTGATAAAGGCATAGAATGCCTTTGGGGATTCCATATTTGGGGAATGGTGAATCAAGGTTGAGAGTGGAGAGAGGGTCATTGAAAGACTCAGCTCAGTATCTGTCTCAACCTCCAACTGCGATACCTCAGACAACTCTAGCCTTCTCTCCATTGGTTATCCCCTCTGTGAATTGGGAAATATAACTCTGACCTCTGATACAATCAGCAGAGCTGGGGAAAATAAAATGCACTCAACCATATAAAGTGTTTGTAGCTCACTGGAGTAAAGGTGCCCAAAATCTGCAAAAATCTTAGTAGCCCCAAAGAAAGTCAGTTGTTTTATAGTAATAGGATTAGTGGGGCTTGGGGGGTGGGGGGCATATTTTTCAGTCCTTCCAATCTTCTTATTGTTGAGCTGCCTCAATTTCCTTTTTAATAAAATTTTTCCTTTTTGAGAATAAAAACTAAAAGACCTGAGGGTCATTATAGAGTAAAACAAATATCAAAGCATGAATATCTCTGTAATAATATTATGAACATACCTTCAAAGTCATAGGATCTATCCTCAGGTGGTCCTACCCATCAATAAAGGGTATTATGAAAATCTGTTAATTTTTCTCTATATCTATGTATCCTGGATTCTTGATTCACTAAAATCTATTAGATTGTAATCTCTGCTAGGTAAACAGAGATCTTGTTTACCTGACACATCTTTATCGCCTCACACAAGCAGACACCCATCATTGAATGAATGAATGAACTGCAGGGTCTCCTCCAGTGAATGAAGCCATTCTCCAACCAGCAAGATGTCACAGAATCACTTTAATCAGACCACTCCAATAAAATAAGGGAAAGTGTCTGATGGACCCAATCACTTTTTCTAGGGGAGTAAATATATTTTTTTTAATGTATATGTATCTCTGGGACTGTTGTGGTGGTGCAGTGGTCAGGACTCTGCCCTCCACTGCAGGGGGGTACAGTTTCAATCTCTGGATGGAGAACTAAGATCTCACATGCCTCGCAGCTTGACCAAAAAAAAAAAAAAAGTATAAGTATTTCTAAAACACTGAATCTTATTTCCTGCAGACTGACTTCTTTCTGTCTCGTTCTCATTTTTCTTAAGGATCTGAACATAAATGCTGAGGCAGAAGGTATGGTGATCAGCAGCATCATTTGAGTCAAGACTCTATGTTACAAGTGACAAAAATCTATTCAAACTGGTTCATATAATGGCAAAGCACAGGATCAGGTTTGTCTTCAGGTATGACCAAACCCACATATTCAAACAAGGCCCGCAGAGTTTATCTCTCTCCATCTCTTCGCTCTCCTTTCCTCTGTCTGCATTCTTGGCTGAACTCTCCTTTGTTTGTGACAAAGAGACCAGAAACTCTAGGCTTAATGGAAAGAGAGAGCTGTTCTTTCCCCACGTGTGTGTGTGTTAAGCCGCCTCAGTCGTGCCCGACTTTTTGTGACCCGAAGGACTATGGCCCGCCAGGCTCCTCTGCCTGTGAATTCTTCCAGGCAAGAATACTGGAGTGGGCTGCCATTCCTTCCTCCAGGGGATCTGTCCAACCCATGGACAGAACCTGCAGCCTGTGTCTCGCATCTCCTGCTTTGGCAGGGGCGTTCTTCACCACTAGTGCCACCTGGGTCCCAGGGGTGCCTCTCACTGGCTCAGCTTGGGTCGCATGCCCATCCTTAAACCAATCATTGAGATTCTATTTGTGTAAGACCTGCCCTGGAGCAAGGGAAATGAGATCAGCTCTACTTGAACCACAGAGAATATGAGCAGGCAAAGTGTAGGAGGAAGGGTAGGGTCCCAAAGGGAAATCAGGTGCCACTAACAGAAAGGGTAAATGATTGCTGAGAAGACCAGACTGGCAGCTGTCATCATCTTCATCTGTCCAGAAAGAGGTTGAAGAGGGCCATCAGATGGGCTGGCAAAAAGAAAGTCATTAAGCCTTTTGCCACTATTGATGCTATGCATGTGCTTAATGATAACAGATGAGATTCACTGCCAGTGAGCAGCTGCAGGAAAGAGCCAGCAGGGTTGGGAGTGGAAGCCAAGCGGCAATCCATCTCACAGCCTATGAGTTCCCCCAAGTCTGTTTTACTACATGAAATGCCCAAACTGACTCAGGCACTTTTCAAGTTGCAAAACTTGCACTCATGCTCAGCAGATATATTTAAAACTGTTTTACAACCAACAGTTAAACAGAAGGAAATTAAGGGAGAAAAATCAGGGATACAGCTTCATGCATAAAACTCAACCATACAATTAACAGAGTCCATATTAATCACATGTCAGTTAGGCCTCAGTGGTTTGGTAGTTTTTTGTCGGCAGAAATAAGCCAATCCTGATAGGCAAAGATGGTTGATGTCAGTATAACTGAAAGACTTTAAACATAGGGCCCCTATCATTAATTAATCAAGTAATTACTCTCTTAATGCAATATTTGGTAATTAGGTTTTTAGCACTTTTCCCCCTTTAGCTCTAGGTCTTTATCATACCAACATTCCTTTATCTAGAGGTTCCAGTAGAAGATGAGATGTGTTTTTAATCATAATAAAAATGCTTGTATTTGTAGATCACTTTGTACTCTATAAAATCGCTCACTAGAGTCTTCCAGCAGCCTTTGCAGATAAGCAGGACAAATATTATTCTCCCAAATAACTGCCAGAGTGTCTGGCTTGGACTCAGACTTGCAAAATGCCAATAGAATCCCATTCTCTTGCAGGTGGAGTAAGGCATCGTCTCATTCTGATGGCGGAGTCTTGGTTCCAGGGTGATGCACAGAACAGCATCACCCTTAGTACTTACAGTCCCCGAGGACAAGCACCACACAACTCCAAAGGCATTGCATGTGCCTGGGCTTGAGTGGAACCACAATTCTCTCGAGGGGGAGAAAAACAGTCAAATAGAAAACATGAATTCACAAGATAATATTTCACAAAATAATAAAAACATGCTTTAATGTTGCTCCCACTCATATTGTGGTTAGGAATCCTTCATGAAATGCGTTATCCCATTAGTCCTCAATCTCTGTATATCAGAAGTACTGTCATCTCTATGATGGTGAGAAATCTTATAGGAAACAGACAAGGTCCTGCATTGCTGAGAGACCTCATAGCTTTTAGATTAATCTTTCTCAGGGCTGATAATACAATTAATGTAGTCAGGAAGTGACTCTTTATTTTAATAAGAAAAATATTGGCTCCTTGAATTAATAATACTTATTGGCTTTTTGCATGACTTTGAGGCCCATTCTTGGAACTACTATCCTGAAAAGTGATAATTATAAAAAGGTAGCAGAATTTACTCTCTAAAGCATTCATTTATCCATTCATTTAGTCAATAAACTTTCAAGGACGCGATGCCAAGTTCTACAGTGGTGCAGAGTATGTAAAGATGAAAAGTTATAGTCCCTTAATTCAGTGGCTAGCCATGCAAGTCAATCATTATAACAGTAGCAACAAATAATGCCAGATGTTTCTGAGCACTTACCATAGTCCAGGCACTGTGCCAAGTGCCTTCTCTGTAGTTTGTAATCTTTCCCACAGCCAATGAAGTAGATATTATTAATAATACCATTTTACAGATGAGTAAACTGAGCCCTGAGAAGGGAAAAAGTAGAAGCAGTGACAGACTTTATTTTCTTGGGCTCCAAAATCACTGTGGATGGTGACTGCAGCCATGAAATTAAAAGATTCTTGCCACTTGGAAGAAAAGCTATGACAAACCTAGACAGGTATTAAAAAGAGACATCACTTTGCTGGCAAAGGTCCATCTAGTCAAAGCTATAGTTTTTCCAGTAGTCAGGTATGGATGTGAGAGTTGGTCCATTAAAAACACTAAGCATCAAAGAACTGATGCTTTTGAACTCTGGTGTTGGAGAAGACTCTTGAGAGTCCCTTGGACTGCAAGGAGATCCAACCAATCAATCCTAAAGGAAATCAACCCTGAATATTCATTGGAAGGACTGATGCTAAAGCTATAGCTCCAATTCTTTGGCCACCTTTTGCAAAGAGCCACCTCACTGGAAAAGACTCCAATGCTGGGGAAAATTGAAGGCAAAAGGAGAAGGAGGCAGCAGAGGATGAGATGGTAAGGTAACACGATATGACTTTGAGCAAACTCCAGTACATAGTGTAGGACAGAAGAGTCTCACATGCTCCAGTCCATGGGGTCACAAAGAGTCAGATATGACTTAGCAACTTAACAACAACAACAAACTGAGGCTCCCATTATTTTCGTGACTTTTCCAGTTAGATATGGAGCTGAGAGCCAAGCTCAGGCAGTCTGACCCCATAGCACATTCTTTTAGCTCTGTAACTCATACTTCATATGCACTAGTCATAGCATATGAAGAAAGTTTGGTGGTTGCACAAGGGAAGAGGCTGTATGATATCCATGAAGGAATTAGGTAAGCATCACAGGGGAGAGAGGATCTAGGCTGAGACCTAATGGACGTGTAATACTTGTTCAGGCTAAATAGCTTGCAAAGAGGATCCCAAGTGCATGCATCAGGGAATGCATGCAGCAAGCACAAAGCAGGGAGAGAAGCCTGGTACATTCTATGATGGAGAGCTAGATCCCAGGAGCTTGGGCACTGAGCAAAGACTGGGTAGAATGGAAGGCAAGGCCAGTGAGGAAGGCAGGATCTGAATACCATGCCTTATTATATAAGGTATCTATGAGCAGCAAGTGGCAATGGTGCTGGAGCAGCGAGCGGCCGAGAGGAGACACCCCATGTCCAAGGTAAGAGAAACCCCAGGAAGATGGTAGGCGCTCAGAGAGGGGATCAGAGGGCAGACAGACTGAAACCACAATCACGGAAAACTAACCAATCTAATCACATGGACCACAGCCTTGTCTAACTCAATGGAACTAAGCCATGCCGTGTTGGGCCACCCAAGACAGACGGGTCATGGTGGAGAGTTCTGACAAAATGTGGTTCACTGGAGAAGGGAATGACAAAACACTTCAGTATTCTTGCCTTGAGAATCCCATGAACAGTATGAAAAGGCAAAAAGATAGGACACTGAAAGATGGGCTGCCCAGGTCGGTAGGTGTCCAGTATGCTACTGCAGATCAGTGGAGAAATAACTCCAGAAAGAATGAAGGGATGGAGCCAAAGCAAAAATAACACCCAGCTGTGGATGTGACTGGTGATAGAAGCAAGGTCCAATGCTGTAAAGAGCAGTATTGCATAGGAACCTGGAATGTTAGGTCCGTGAATTGGAAGTGGTCAAACAGGAGATGGCAAGAGTGAACATTGACATTTTAGGAATCAGTGAACTAAAATGGACTGGAATGGGTGAATTTAACTCAAATGGCCATTATATCTACTACTGTGGGCAAGAATCCCTTAGAAGAAATGGAGTAGCCATCATAGTCAGCAAAAGAGTCTGAAATGCAGTACTTGGATGCAATCTCAAAAAAGACAGAATGATCTCTGTTCGTTTCCAAGGCAAACCATTCAATATCACGGTAATCCAAGTCTACGTCCTGACTAGTAATGCTGAAGAAGCTGAAGGTGAATGGTTCTATGAAGACCTACAAGATCGTTTAGAACTAACACCCAAAAAAGATGTCCTTTTCATTATAGGGGACTTGAATGCAAAAGTAGGAAGAAAATAAAACACCCAGAGTAACGGGCAAATTAGGCCTTGGAGTACATAATGAATCAGGGCAAAGGCTAATAGAGTTCTGCCAAGAGAACGCACTGGTCATAGCAAACACCCTCTTCCAACAACACAAGAGAAGACTCTACACATATACATCACCAGATGACCAACACTGAAATCAGATTGATTATATTCTTTGCAGCCAAAGATGGAGAAGTTTTATACAGTCAGCAAAAACAAGATTGGGAGCTGACTGTGGCTCAGATCATGAACTCCTTATTGCCAAATTCAGACTTAAATTGAAGAGAGTGGGGAAAACCACTAGACCATTCAAGTATGACCTAAATCAAATCCCTTATGACTATACAGGGGAAGTGAGAAATAGATTTAAGGGACTAGATATGATAGACAGAGTGCCTGAGGAACTATGGACAGAGGTTCATGACATTATACAGCAGACAGGGATTAAGATCATCCCCCAGAAAAACAAATGCAAAAAGGCAAAATGGCTGTCTGAGGAGGCCTTACAAATAGCTGTGAAAAGAAGGGAAGTGAAAAGCAAAGGAGAAAAGGAAAGATATACCCATTTGAATGCAGAGTTCCAAAGAATAGCAAGGACAGATAAGAAAGCCTTCCTCAAAACCAGATCTGAAAGAGACACGTGTACCCCAATGTTCATTGCAACACTGTTTATAATAGCCAGGACATGGAAGCAACCTAGATGCCCATCAGCAGACGAATGGATAAGGAAGCTGTGGTACATATACACCATGGAATATTACTTAGCCATTAAAAAGAATTCATTTGAATCAGTTCTAATGAGATGGATGAAACTGGAGCCCCTTATACAGAGTGAAGTAAGCCAGAAAGATAAAGACCAATACAGCATACTAACGCATATATATGGAATTTAGAAAGATGGTAATGATAACCCTATATGCAAAACAGAAGAAGAGACACAAATGTACAGAACAGACTTTTGGACTCTGTGGGAGAAGGCAAGGGTGGGATGTTTTGAGAGAACAGCATCGAAACATGTATATTATCAAGGGTGAAACAGATGACCAGCCCAGGTTGGATGCATGAGACAAGTGCTTGGGCCTGGTGCACTGGGAAGACCCAGAGTGATGGGGTGGGGAGGGAGGTGGGAGGGGGGATCGGGATGGGGAATACATGTAAATCCATGGCTGATTCACGTCAATGTATGGCAAAACCCACTACAATATTGTAAAGTAATTAGCCTCCAACTAATAAAAATAAATGGGAATAAAAAAAGAAAGCCTTCCTCAGTGATCAGTGCAAAGAAATAGAGGAAAACAATAGAATGGGAAAGACTAGAGATCTCTTCAAGAAAATTAGACATACAAAGGGAACATTTCATGCATAGATGAGCTCAATAAAGGACAGAAATGGTATGGATCTAACAGAAGCAGAAGACATTAAGAAGAGGTGGCAAAAATACACAGAAGAACTGTACAAAAAAGATCTTCATGGCCCAAATAACCACAATGGTGTGATCATTCACCTAGAGCCAGACATCCTGGAATGTGAAGTCAAGTGGGCCTTAGGAAGCATCACTACAAACAAAGCTAGCAGAGGTGATGGAATTCCAGTTGAGCTATTTCAAATCCTAAAAGATGATGCTGTGAAAGTGCTGCACTGAATATGCTAGCAAATTTGGAAAACTCAGCAGTGGACACAGGACTGGAAAAGGTCAAATTTCATTCTAATTCCAAACAAAGGCAACGCCAAAGAATGCTCAAACTACTGCACAATTGCAGTCATCTCACATGCTAATAACGTAATGCTCAAAATTCTCCAAGCCAGGCTACAGCAATATGTGAACCATGAACTTCCAGATGTTCAAGCTGGTTTTAGAAAAGGCAGAGGAATCAAAGATCAGATTGCCAACATCTGCTGGATCATTGAAAAAGCAAGAGAGTTCCAGAAAAACATCTATTTCTGCTTTATTGAGTATGCCAAAGCCTTTGACTGTGTGGATCACAATAAACTGTGGGAAATTCTGAAAGAGATGAGAATACTAGACCACCTGAACTGACTCTTGAGAAATCTGTAGGCAGGTCAGGAAGCAACAGTTCGAACTGGACATGGAACAACAGACTGGTTCCAAATAGGAAAAGGAGTACGTCAAGGCTGTATATTGTCACCCTGCTTATTTAACTTATATGCAGAGTACATCATGAGAAACGCTGGGCTAGAAGAAGCACAAGCTGGAATCAAGACTGCTGGGGAGAAATATCAATAACCTCAGATACACAGATGAGACACCACCCTTATGGTAGAAAGCAAAGAGAAACTAAAGAGCCTCCTGATGAAAGTGAAAGAGGAGAGTGAAAAAGTTGGCTTAAAATTCAACATTCAGGGTACTCTTTTGCCCCCTTCTGATGCCTATGTCAGAAGCTTTCTCTATCTCCTTTACACTTTAATAAAACTTTATTACACAAAAGCTCTGAGCGACCCAGCCTCGTCTTTGGCCGGATTGAATTCATCTCCTCCGGAGGCCAAGAATCCTCTTCTCATCGTTCAGCGACAACCTTTCATCTTGGGGGCTCGTCTGGGATCCTTCAGGACAAGATGGGCCTGATAATCTATGTGAGCCTACTTCTGCTGACTCCAGAAATCCTGAGTCTGCCGTTTGATCCTCAAGACAATGCCTTCCTGTCCTGGGCTCACTCCTATGCTGCATTCCACAATCACTCTAACTGCTGGGTCTGCGGAGCACTCCCCTCTTCATCAGTGGAAGGCATCTCATGGTGGACATCTCCACTTCAAGAAAAGGACTTTCTCCAAGTCTGCAAATACCTTCAACAATCGCATGTGATGCCTCTTCTTAAACTGATGACATCTAACAACCTTAAGATGGACTGATGTAACTATGGACATAATGTGACTTTTCATTTTGATTTTAACTTAGTTTAATGACTATTTTGCCTTACATCTGTAACTGTATAATGGGGTTTTCTAACTGCTTTTAATTTACAAATAGTTGTCCGAGCTCCTATGAGTGCCACAGCCTCCTCCAACTATTACTTGGGGCCCCTGGATCAGACATCCTCACTTTGAGGATTAGGAGAATATGTTGCCTCATCAATTTAGGGACAACGCCCCTTGTCAGCTCGGAAGCAGTTGTGGAATGAGAACAACGCCCCTTTTCCCTAGGCAACATAATTCTCCTAAAAGAAAAGGGGGGAATGAGAGTCATTTCCTAAGCAGGTTGATAAGCAGTCTAGGGGTCCCCAAGGAGAGAGAGGTCTGGGATATTCAAGGAGGAAGAAAGGACAAACTTTTTTTTACTTTTTTTCCTCTACATTCCTTAGGATTATATAACAATAATGTATCCTGCCTGAGGACAGTCTTTGGATTAAACCCTCTGGCTAATTCTGTTATTTTAAAACATAAATTATGGGAGTAAGTCTGGTCTTTACAAGGATGTATCCTGCCTGAGGACAATCTTTGGATTAAACCTTCTGGCCAACTCTGTTATCTTAAAATGTAAATTATGGGAGTGGGTCTGGTGAGGTCTTTGCAGCCTCCAGACATTCTTTGGATTCATTGGAGAGTATATAACTCCATTGCTAATACTAGCAAAGGGGGTACTCTTTTGCCCCCTTCTGATGCCTATGTCAGAAGCTTTCTCTATCTCCTTTATACTTTAATAAAACTTTATTACACACACAAAAAAAAAAATTCAACATTCAGAAAACTAAGATCATGGCATCTGGTCCCATCACTTCATGGGAAATAGATGGGGAAACAGTGGAAACAGTGGCTGACTTTTTTGGTGGGGGCACCAAAATCACTGCAGATGGTGACTGCAGCCATGAAGTTAAAAGACACTTCTTGGAAGCAAAGTTATGACCAACCTAGGGAGCATATTAAAAAGCAGAGACCACACTTTACCAACAAAGGTCCATCTAGTCAAGGCTATTGTTTTTCCTGTAGTCATGTATGGATGTCAGAGTTGGACTATAAAGAAAGTTGAATGCCAAAGAATTGATGCTTTTGAACTGTGGTGTTGGAGAAGACTCTTGAGAGTCCCTTGGACTGCAAGGAGATCTAACCAGTCCATCCTAAAGGAGATCATTTGAAGTGTTCATTGAAGTGTTCATTGAGTATTCATTGGAAGGACTGATGCTGAAGCTGAAACTCCAATACTTTGGCCATCTGATGCGAAGAGCTGACTCATTTGAAAAGACCCTGATGCTGGGAAAGATTGAGGGCAGGAGGTGAGGGGGATGACAGAGGATGAGATGGTTGAATGGCATCACCGACTCAATGGACATGGGTTTGGGTAGACTCCAAGAGTTGGTGATGGACAGGGAGGCCTGGCATGCTGTGGTCCATGGGGTCGCAAAGAGTTGGACACGACTGAGTGAACTGAACTGAACTGATGTAACTGTCCAGTTATGAAACAAATCTGTCATTTAATTTTGTCTGGCAAGTCATAGCTCTCACTGTCTGATTAACATCAGAATGAACTTACCCTTAGATTGTTGGAGTCTAGTCACATTGGTAAATAGGCTAATTTTACTGCTATTGTTTAATGCCAAAGGTCTCTTTGCAGAAAGATTTTAATATCATGTTTATTTTGGTTTCATTTGAAATCATAAGGGAGATTTTAAATGTTACAAATTATCTATGGAATCTAAGTTAATCAGTTTAGATTCACAAATTTGAATACATCAAGTTGTATCCTTACTCCACATAATCACAAATGTGTGTAAATGTAATTGATCTCAAAAGACTAGAAGAAAATGGGCCAATATTTTAATAGTTACCTCTAAATCCTGGAGAAGTTTTATATAGTTTCTAAATTTTCCATAGTGAAAGCATATCACTTTCAGGAGTACAGAAAGAAATTTTTGTAGAGTGGAAACCAGATATTATAAAATTCAGTGTAATGCACACACATAGTTCAAAAGTCAAATTTGTCTGAAAGGACTAATAATGAAAATAATACTCTGTTCTTCACTCTCACCCTGTCTCAACTCCCCAAAAACAGCCCACTAACTCTATAACTTGTTTATTCTGTAGCTACATCAAAATTCTGTATTTCTTCTATGATTCTACAGTAAATGTGAGTTTATATACAATGTCTGAATTTGTCCATTTTAGATATTCAAGTTGCTGCTATAAGATTCAGCTCACTTATATCACCTCACATCTATCTTCCCCAATTTCCCTGTGTAATTATAACACATATTTGTTTCTCTATTGTTTGGCTATCTTTGAAATTTTAGGCAGTAAACATACACCAAATATAGTCGGTCTCTTAACATCCCCTTGGGTTTAAAGAGAACACTGGTGCTCTTAGACTTATCTTTAGCTCTGCTGTCTTCCTTTTCTGGCATTCCAATCGTAGAGCATTCCAGGTGATAACATTTACATTTGGTTCTATAATTAAAATTACATCTTCCATGCTTTCTCTATCAGTATATTTTAAAATCTGTAAACTAATAACAACGTTTTACATCATTGTGACTTTGTAAGCATTATTCACGGAGGAGTCAAGCGGTATTCTGTGAGGTTAACTTTCTCCTTATACTTGTTTTTGTTTCTTCTAATTCTCACAGTATTTTTAAATTTTCCATGACAACAGATATTCTACAACGTCTCCTTTTGTCCCAGGAGACCTCTCCCCCAGAGCCACCTGTCCTCCTGTTTTACCTGGACTGTACGTTCTGCAGGTACAGTGGACAAACAGTTTGACTGATTCCCCAAATCCATTCCATTGCAGACAATGACTGAGGAGACAGTCATGTTCCCTCATTAGACTGAGGAGACATCCTCAGTGAGGATGTTCCAAACACCATTCCTAAAGTTCCAGCAGTCTACAACACTTCTTATTTCCTCCTCTACTTTATTTATTACACAAACATATACCACTTTATAGCATACTTGCTTTTCGTCTCTTCACCTGAATGTAAGCTCCATGAAGGCAGGAAAGTTTCTCTTTATTTTCTTTTTTTTCCTCCCATATATTTAATATATATTCATATTTTTCATATTTTTCATATATTTTCATATTCATATATTTCGTATTTTCATATTTTCCATATATTTCATATTTTTCATATGTTCCATGTATTTAAATATTCTTCATATATTTTCATACTCTTCATATATTTCATATATTTTTCATATTTTCAAATATTTCATATATTTTCATGTATCACATATATTTCATATATTTTCATATTTTTCATTATCTTCATATTTTTCATATATTTACATATTTTTAACATATTTCATATATTTTCATATATTTCATATTTTCCATATAATTCATATATTTTCATGTATTACATTTATTTCATATATTTCATTTTCTCATATATTTCATATATTTGCAAAAAATTCATATACTTTCATATATTCCATATATTTCATATATTTTAATATTTTTCAGATTTTCATATATTTTCATATTCTTAATATATTTCATATTTTCATATATTTTCATAGTCTTCATATTTTTTATATAATTCATATATTTCCATATTTTACATTTCTTTCATATATTTCATATATTTTTAATATTTTCATATATTACATATATTTCATATAGCTTCATATATTTCATAGTTTTCATATATTTTCATATTCTTCATATTTTTCACACATTTTCATATTCTTCATATTTTGCACACATTTTCATATTCTTCATAATTTTCACACATTTCCATATTCTTCATATTTTTAGAATATTTTCATATTCTTCATATTTTTCACACATTTCCATATTCTTCATGATTTTCACACATTTCCAAATTCTTCGTATTTTTAGAATATTTTCATATTCTTCATATTTTTCACATATTTTCATATTCTTCATATTTTTCACATATTTTCATATTTGTCATATTTTTCACATATTTTCATATTCTTCATATTTTGCACACATTTTCATATTCTTCATATTTTTAGAATATTTTCATATTCTTCATAATTTTCACACATTTCCATATTCTTCATATTTTTAGAAAATTTTCATATTCTTCATATTTTTCACACATTTCCATATTCTTCATATTTTTAGAATATTTTCATATTCTTCATATTTTTCACACATTTTCATATTCTTCATATTTTGCACACATTTTCATATTCTTCATATTTTTAGAATATTTCCATATTCTTCATATTTTTAGAATATTTTCATATTCGTCATATTTTTAGAATATTTTCATATTCTTCATATTTTTCACACATTTTCATATTCTTCATATTTTGCACACATTTTCATATTTTTCATATTTTGCACACATTTTCATATTCTTCATATTTTTCACATATTTCCATATTCTTCATATTTTTAGAATATTTTCATATTCTTTATATTTTCCACACATTTTCATATTCTTCATATTTTTAACACGTTTTCATATTCTTTATATTTTTCACATATTTTCATATTCTTCATATTTTTAGAATATTTTCATATTCTTCATAATTTTCACACATTTCCATATTCTTCATATTTTTAGAAAATTTTCATATTCTTCATATTTTTCACACATTTCCATATTCTTCATATTTTTAGAATAGTTTCATATTCTTCATATTTTTCACACATTTCCATATTCTTCATATTTTTAGAATATTTTCATATTCTTCATATTTTCCACACATTTTCATATTCTTCATAATTTTCACACATTTTCATATTCTTCATATTTTTCACACATTTTCATATTCTTTATATTTTTCACATATTTCCATATTCTTCATATTTTTAGAAAATTTTCATATTCTTCATATTTTTAGAAAATTTTCATATTCTTCATATTTTTCACACATTTCCATATTCTTCATATTTTTAGAAAATTTTCATATTCTTCATATTTTTCACACATTTCCATATTCTTCATATTTTTAGAATATTTTCATATTCTTCATATTTTCCACACATTTTCATATTCTTCATAATTTTCACACATTTTCATATTCTTCATATTTTTCACACATTTTCATATTCTTCATATTTTTCACATATTTTCATATTCTTCATATTTTCCACACATTTTCATATTCTTCATAATTTTCACACATTTTCAAATTCTTCATTTTTTTAGAATATTTTCATATTCTTCATATTTTTCACACATTTCCATATTCTTCATATTTTTAGAATATTTTCATATTCTTCATATTTTTCACACATTTTCATATTCTTCATATTTTGCACACATTTTCATATTCTTCATATTTTGCACATATTTCCATATTCTTCATATTTTTAGAATATTTTCATATCGTCATATTTTTAGAATATTTTCATATTCTTCATATTTTTCACATATTTTCATATTCTTCATATTTTCACATATTTTCATATTCTTCATATTTTTCACACATTTTCATATTCTTCATATTTTTCACACATTTTCATATTCTTGATATTTTCCACACATTTTCATATTCTTCATATTTTTCACACATTTTCATATTCTTCATAATTTTCACACATTTTCATATTCTTCATATTTTTCACACATTTTCATATTCTTCATATTTTTCACACATTTTCATATTCTTCATATTTTTCACACATTTTCATATTCTTCATATTTTTCACACATTTTCATATTCTTCATATTTTCCACACATTTTCATATTCTTCATATTTTGCACTTTTTATCATATTCTTCATATTTTGCACTTTTTATCATATTCTTCATAATTTTCACATATTTCCATATTCTTCATAATTTTCACATATTTCCATATTCTTCATAGTTTTCACATATTTCCATATTCTTCATATTTTTCACACATTTCCATATTCTTCATATTTTTAGAATATTTTCATATTCTTCATAATTTTCACACTTTTCCATATTCTTCATATTTTTAGAATATTTTCATATTCTTCATAATTTTCACACATTTCCATATTCTTCATATTTTTAGAATATTTTCATATTCTTCATATTTTCCACACATTTTCTTATTCTTCATATTTTTCACACATTTTCATATTCTTCATATTTTTCACATATTTCCATATTCTTCATATTTTTAGAATTTTTCATATTCTTCATAATTTTCACACATTTTCATATTCTTCATAATTTTCACACATTTTCAAATTCTTCATTTTTTTAGAATATTTTCATATTCTTCATATTTTTCACACATTTCCATATTCTTCATATTTATAGAATATTTTCAGAATATTTTCATATTCTTCATAATTTTCACACATTTCCATATTCTTCATATTTTTAGAATATTTTCATATTCTTCATAATTTTCACATATTTCCATATTCTTCATATTTTTCACACATTTTCATATTCTTCATATTTTTCACTTTTTTTCATATTCCACATATTTTTCACACATTTTCATATTCTTCATATTTTTCACACATTTCCATATTCTTCATATTTTTCACATATTTTCATATTCTTCATAATTTTCACACATTTTCATATTCTTCGTAATTTTCACACATTTCCAAATTCTTCATATTTTTAGAATATTTTCATATTCTTCATATTTTTAGAATATTTTCATATTCTTCATAATTTTCACATATTTTCATATTCTTCATAATTTTCACACATTTCCAAATTCTTCATATTTATAGAATATTTTCATATCTTTATATTTTTCACATATTTCCATATTCTTCATATTTTTAACTTTTTTTCATATTCCTCATATTTTTCACATATTTTCATATTCTTCATATTTTTCACACATATTCTTATTCTTCATATTTTTCACATATTTTCATATTCTTCATAATTTTCATATTTTTTCATATTCTACATATTTTTCATATATTTTCATATTCTTCATATATTTTCTTATTCATATATTTCCTATTTTTCATATATTTTCATAATCTTGATATTTTTCATATATTTCATATATATTTATTATTTTCTTACATTTCATATATTTTCATTTATTTCATATATTTCATATATTTCATATATTTTCATATTTCTATATATTTCATATATTTTCATATTTTTCATATATTTTCATATTCTTCATATATTTCATATAGTTTTTATAGTTTTTATAGTTTTCATATTTTTCATATATTTTCATGTTCTTCATATATTTCTTATATTTTCATATGTTTCATATATTTTCATTTTTTTATATATTTCATATATTTTCATATTCTTCATATATTACATATATTTTCATATATTTCATGTATTTTCATTTTTTTATATATTTCATATATTTTCATATTTTCTGTACTGTGTCTTCTTTGGTTTACTTTCCAGCTTTATTGGGATGCCTACTGGATATCTTTCTGAGAGGTCCTTTTTTCGAGGCCCTTGAATGTCTTAAAAAGTTTTCATTTATCCCTTCATTGATATCTTGGGTAGTTTGGGACTATAGGTTGAAAATTTTAATGTCTCCAATTTTTGAAATCATCAGTCAAATTGCCTATTACCATCCACTGCTAATTGATTGGATGTTTGGGTGATCTGATTTTACTCTGAAAAACAGCATTGCCACATCTAGCAAGTAAAAATATAGGATATACAACTAGGTTTGCATTTCAGATAAACAAGGAAATTCTAGAAACATACTTATTCTAAAAAATTACTTATTGTCTATTTGAACTTCAATGTTAACTAGCAGTCCTATATTTTATGTTAACACTATTGGGACATTTTTAGGATATTCTTTTTATCCTTAACATTCTGAAATTTCACAGTATTTCTGGTTTTGAGTCTTTAAAAGAAAAAAAAGTCTTTATATTAGTGCTTGAGCCCCAAGAAAGAGGGTATGATTATTATTGACATAATAATGTTTAAATAATGAGTCATTATTGCTTCCAGGCTCTGGCTGTCTATCAGCTTGAGTCTGGGGTACAGGAACAAGAAAAAAAATGTAAAAAGTTTCATCAGTCTTAGGATTTGAAAATCTTTAGAGTAATTATCAGAGTGGAAGCATGAGATGACTATAACCTATTTCATACAGAGCCTGGTTATCTAGTAGAGTTGTCTGGTTTCAAACCTTGCCACCCAACTGGCATTTCATGCAAGTATCAGTGTGCAACCAACATTCAGGCTGAAGAGCCTCGTTTTATAAGAGTGAATATTCTGGACACATCCCAGATTTACCATGTAATTGCTCCACAGTGAACACAGCATAGATGTCTCCAAAGGAGAAAATTATTTGCTTGTGAGATGCATATTTCCTGTGGTTATCTCTGAGTGAACTAGCCAAAAAGTAAGTGAAGAGGTGAGAGACAAGAAGTAATCACTTTGCAAAGTAGTGGTAAAATCAACCAAGGTAAAACTGGTTTAAAGAAATTCGGAGAACTATAGAATTGAGAGAGAAATTTTTAAAACTGACTTTAGAATCAGTTATCTAGGTCAGCCCACCTTTTATAGGTGACACTACCCAGGCTAACAGAGTGGAAGAGACTTGCCCAGAGTCACCGACCAGACTAGACCAGTTCCCGATTCCCAGTCCAGCGTTTACTCCCCTTCATTGCTGCTGTGGGTTGGGACCTATTGCACAACAGCCCTATTTAATCATCCTGACAGCAATCCTGAGAATGATAAACTTTTTCTGCAACAATCTGACTCAGCTCAGGGTAGCAGCTTCACCAAATGCCCCATTAAAATGCAGTCAACTCCAAGGGGAGGTGAAAAAAAAGGAAGAGGGTGGTGGTCCAGAGGGCTTGGAAAACTTTTTCCTAACCAAAAATATTGCCCGCACCCACATACCTGTGTGCCTGAAATTAACCACTGAAAATGTCTGCTGTAAGGCGAATTATCATCTTTAACATTTTGCTTGGATCTTTGGAGAGGCTCCTTAACAAAGAAGAAGGTCTTAATGGCATATGACACCAGACAAATACATTGTGATTGAACATGGCAGAATGACTAGACAGTGGTCTGAAATGTATTAGGACCCATCAGGTACAAATAGCAGCAGGTGCCTACTTTACCATCATCATTTCACATCAGAACAAAGCAACAGATTGCTTTGTGCTCTAATCATTTCCCTGTCATCAGATTTCACTTTTGGTGTCTGATGTCATGGTAAGGTACTTTAGTAGACCTAGTTTCCTTGATTACTTGAATAATTCACATTTTGATTCTGAATATGGGATGTTTTCAGCAGAACAAAGGCCCTTTAAATGGCAATTGTGATTTCAGCATTGAGACTCAGTTTGTCTGGACTCAAACTTCAAAATGTATTTCCCACACCTTAAGGTCATTTGCCTTCTTCTTTTTGTGGTCAAAAGTTAAGCAAAATGAAGATCAAAAGATAACCATTTGCTTTTGTTAATGAAGAAGTAGTTTTAACCAGAGCTGGTGTAATGATGGTTAGGAGGCCAAGGGCAGATTGCCATGCCTTGCTAAGAAACAAATGCAGGTGGAAAGGTGGAGAAAAATTAATGCAGATAACCTTTTAAGAAGGTTGACTAGGACCAAAAAGAGAAAGTCTTTTATTGAAATGTTTGGATGGATATTGATTGGTTGGTTGATTTTAAAGGGCATAGGGGAGACATGAGCATTTCTATTACCTGGGGCGGGTGGGGGGGGGGAGGGAGTCAGGTCCTTAGCTTCTCCATCCAAATATTGCAGAAATGTTAATATAACTGTAAACAAAGGGTCTGTCCAAGGTCATCCAGCCAACTGACCAAAGCATCAGAATTAAAATCCTGGTCCTTCAACAGCTTGTTTTCTTGGGCACATGAGGTCTCTCCATTTTGCAACTGTTTTTGATTTCAGTGGGTCATGGGAGGATGAAGGTGGTCATTTCTGTATAACTGCATTTGTAAAGAGCTATAAGGTCCTCTTGGGCAGGGAAGGGATAAGGAGAATAAATACTTGACTAAGTTAACATTTTCCATTTGCCAGACACCAGGCTAAGTGCTTTACCTAAATAAGTTATTCAACCCTCACAGCAACATATGAAGCGTAAGTTATTATCTTTTCACAGACAAAGAAATTGTGGCTCGAAGAGATTTAGTAATTCACCTGAAATCACACCAGCAAAAGCCAAATAAAAAAAGTGGGGGTTTTAACCAGTAGATTATACCATCTCTCATATGCTATTTCAAATCCTGAAAGATGATGCTGTGAAAGTGCTGCACTCAATATGCCAGCAAATTTGGAAAATTCAACAGTGGCCACAGGACTGGAAAAGGTCAATTTTCATTCCAATCCCAAAGAAAGGCAATGCCAAAGAATGCTCAAACTACTGCACAATTAGTGATACTTTTAAATATCACAATTCATTTTTTCTAGGTACAATCACATTTTTGTCCTGTTTTATTTCTAGAAAATGCTGTGAGACAACTGAGAACATCAACTCCATTTGAGAATAGGGACAATGAAGCATATTCTCTCTCTCCCCTGCTCCCACTTCTCTCTCATACACGCACATACACACACCATTAGGGAGGAAAGCCCATTAGAATGGAAGTAATAGAGCCTAGATAGCTCGGTGGCCAAATTTGCCACAGAGCTGCCAGGACCCTTAAGAGAAGAGATTCAGTCCTCTGCTCTTTTTAGCCAGCAGCACCTGGTGTCCAGGGTAAAGGAAATAAACCCATTCCATCAAAATGCCAGAATGTATGCCCACAAGCAGGTTTATCAGAAGACCAGGTGAGAGGACTCATAAATAATAACTAGGAAAACTATTTCCAAGTGGAACAAACTCTTAAAATAATAAACGCAGCAGATCTTGACCACTACTAGAATTCTTTCCTCTCCGCAGTGAACTACAATGAGTCTTTTGGCATCACAGGGCTCTGTGCTGAGATGAGAATTTGCAATTAGCTTTAAGAATAAAAGAGTAAGTACAAATTGGCCCCATATAGCCTTGATTCATAACATACCACTTAAAAGACAGTATCCATCAGTTACAAGAAAGAGTCTCTGTGCGAAGGTCAGCCTAGGTATGGTTTGTTTGTAATTTTTGTGCAAGAGCTATGTCTTACTCATCGTTGCATCCCCAGCACCCAGCATAATGTCTGGCACATTGTTAGTACCCAATAAGTTTTGTTTAGTGATTAGTGAATATTAGCCAGGATATAATGATGCCATGTCTGCCACTTTGCTCCAGTTCTCTAAAACCAAGGAATATATTTAGGATTATGTTAATCAAATACACTTAGTTGGATGAAGGTAACACTGGATTGACATCAAACAGCTCTAGCCTGAATTTCCTAGGGAATTGCCTCAACTTTTAACTTACATGGTTTGTAGCATTCTGATTTAATGGAAGCAATTCCATTATTAATGGGTGAGTTTCTAGATCAGCTTGTAAAATTCAGTCAGTTAGTTCAGTCATTCAGTCATGTCCAGCTCTTTGCAGCACCATGGACTGCAGCAAACCAGGCCTCCCAGTCCATCACCAACTCCCAGAGCTTGCTCAAACTCATGCCCATAGAGTCGGTGATGCCATCCAACCATCTCATTCTCTGTCATCCCCTTCTCCTCTTGCCTTCAATTTTTCCCAGCAACAGGGTCTTTTCAAATAAGTCAGTTCTTTGCATCAGGTGACCAAAGAATTGGAGTTTCAGCTTCAACATCACTCCTTCCAATGAATATTCAGGACTGATTTCCTTCAGGATGGACTGGTTGGATCTCCTTGCAGCCCAAGGGACTCTCAAGGGTCTTCTCCAACACCACAGTTCAAAAGCATCAATTCTTTGGTACTCAGCTTTCATTATGATCCAATTCTCACATCCATATATGACTACTGGAAAAACCATAGCTTTGACTAAATGGACCTTTGTTGGCAAAGTAATTCTCTGCTTTTTAATATACTGTCTAGGTTGGTCATAACTTCCCTCCCATGGAGTAAGCGTCTTTTAATTTCATGGCTGCAGTCACCATCTGCAGTGATTTTGGAGCCCCCCAAAAATAAAGTCTCTCACTGTTTCCATTGTTTCCCCATCTACTTACTATGAAGTAATGGGACTGGATGCCATGATCTTAGTATTTTTAATGTTGAGTTTTAAGCCTGCTTTTTTACTCTTCTCTTTCACTTTCATCAGGAGGCTCTTTAGTTTCTCTTTGCTTTCTGCCATAAGGGTGGTGCCATCTGCATATTTTAGGTTATTGATATTTCTTCTGGCAATCCTGATTCCAGCTTGTGCTTCATCCAGCCCAGCATTTCGCATGATGTACTCTGCATATAAGCTAAATAAGCAGGTGACAATATACAGCTTTGATGTGCTCCTTGTAAAATTATTTTATCAGAATATAGAAAACTAATGGCATTCAACTCTATTACAGACCTGTTTTCCCATTGTAATCATTCTTACTTGGCAATATTTATTTGAAGTTCCAGTCTAAGATGGCAGAAAGAGACTACCTGCTGTTCAGATTCGGGAATTCCTTCTTAACTCTCCACTCTTCCTTACCTTCCATTACCTGTATTCACCTACCCACCTTCAGCCAAATAAAGCCTACTTCTCCTCCTGTTTTCTGAATCTCAGTGAGTAGCACTTGTCATCTACCATTGACTAAAGTCTGACACTTTGGAGTCATTCTCCCTTAGTGTGTCCCTTCACTCGCATTACATAGATCCACATCCACACAGACATGTCTAGTGGGCTCTCAGGTACTGATGATTCTATCCCAGCCACTGCTTTAGTTCAGGACATTATCTTTCTCGACTACTTCATATGGTTTCTGGGTTCCAGAGAGAAGAAATCTGTAAATATGGCAAGTCTTCTTGCCATTTCCATGCATAGAAAATTTACCTGAATTCATAAGTTAGTACATATACTCAGGTGAAGACAACACTGAGGTAATAAATAAGGTTTTAGTAGTGGATAAACTCTCCAAAGAAGGACACAATCTTTCATCAGGACCTTGGAGAGAACCAGCAAAGGTAGCTGATAAATAGAACTAGGCAAGTTCTGTCAAAACCAGGATTATAAATGGGCAAATACTGGAAAGAAATCAGCTTAGACTTTCCAGCCACAGGTTGACTTTCTGATCCTTAAATGCTTCAAGTCCAGTCCTGTGACAGGCTTTTGCACCAGATGTTTCCCTTGATTTCAACCCTCTTCCCCCATATCTTTGCATTGCTGTCACCTTCTCACCATTCAGGTCTCAATCCAAATGACTGTGCAGTACAGCTTTTCCTCAATCACTCCTATCCCATTTCCCCATTTTACTTTCTTCATAACAATTATCACTGCTTGAAACTGTGTTATTTATTCATTTGTTTACATGACTATTGTCTCCCTAGGCTTCACAGAGAGTAAGCTTTGTGGGTGAATAGACCATGTCTTTGTGATTAACTGTCATATGTCTTTAGTGTTTAAAACATATCTGACACCTAGGAGGCAGTCTATAAATATTTGACAAAGGAGAAAATGAAATAAGACAGGCAATTAGATCTGAAGTTTAGGAGACTAGGGAGGACCTTGAACTGAGAAGTTGGAGCTAATATCAGACACTAATTATTGAGTTTGGAGAAATAGGATTCAAGATGCCATGTATAGATTTGTGTTTGCATGACGCATGTAGGGCCAAACACCAAACACACCCATTGGGTAGCATGCATACCAATACTACATTTTAATTTCTAGAATAATTACTATAGTTTGAATAAAAGCAAGATAGCCCTTATTTTGATCTCTGCAAAAGGAACAACACTTTCCCCTGCATTTTCTCTAGAAAGGGATTTTTATTCTCTCAGTGGCATTAAGTGGGAACTGACCAAGCAAATCAGTGGGTGGGTTGTTTGACCACTCCAGAGGTCAGTGAGTTAGGACTATTTCCCTTGAGCCCTCACTTCCAGAATTCTTAGAAACGAGAGAGTCCTGTGGCTTGGAAGCTTGGATCTTGCAATTTGTCTCTGCAAATGGAGAAGGCACACAAAGGGTGCTAGGGCAAACTATATGTCCAGGATTTTAATTAGGTATACATGTTTCATTTGGCCAATGCAGAGGTTTTAAATGTTTTTGATTAGTCACCAACATTATAAAAATCAGGAGATTTCATATAAAGAAAGCTTTCCAGCCTCTCTTAGAAATACAGAAGTTCTAGAAGTACCAGCCCTTGATTTCCCACATGACAAAAATCACCTGACATGGAGTGGCAGCTGCCCCTTCAAACAGGACTTGTAGTCTCAACACCGCCTCTGTCTCCAGGTCTCCACCTACTTCACTCATTTACCATAACTACATGGCCTTTGAAGGTGTTTGAGTCTGAGGTCCTCCACTATGAAATACAAGAATTAGATGATTCTAAGAATTGGAGACATGGGAATAATTATGAAGGTAAACTATCTATAAGGAATCACAGTGTGCATTTCCCCAAAAAAGCAACTAATTTTTGGTATATTGCTATGGGTATGAAACTGGTATGTATTATAAGATATTTATGAGGATATTGATACCATTCACACAGTGGATCCATAAAAGAAGATCTAAGGAAATTGTGTTCACACATACACACAGATATGCACAGAGTAGATACTCAGTAAATATTTCTTGAATAAAGTAATGAGAGGCTCAAGAGAATTCACCAAAACCCTAAGCAATAATAAATATTATGAACTGCTGCTGTACACCTCACAGCTTATGAACTCACTCTACTTCTCTTTTTTCTCTTATTTTCCCCCAGTTGTAGTCCAAGACTGAGAATCTAATTGAGATATAATGAAAATTTATTAATTAATTGTAAATAGAACGGGTTGATCAAGCATCAGTTAGCCTACCTGCATTAGTTTGATGTGGTCTGAGAGTGAATTCATTACTATAGTGAAACCAGAACTTCTTAGTTTGGAGATATGGATTCTGGCCCTGATTCTGCCACTAACTGTAGTTCTTTGAATAAGTCACTTGGCTCTCTGGCCAAAGTTTGATCATCCATAAAATTATATGGTCTTCAGGGCTTCTCTCTGCTTTATGATCTCTCTTTATGTGAAAAACAAAGACACATCAGAGGTAAGAGCTAGAAACTCAGAGCCAGCAATGTCTAGCAAGGAAAGACCAAGAAGAGATTTTTTTCCCCCAATAATTAAGGCAAGGAAGTCTCCAAATGCATGGGCAACAATCCATGGAGGGACAAGAGTGGAATGTGAACTCATTAGCGGAATGTTGAGTAAAACTCAGGGAGGAAAAGAGAGTAATAGAGAGGGAGTCCAACTGTAGACTAAGAGAATTCTAAAGAAAAAAAACGGAAAAACTGCTGCTAATTAGGTCATTTAGAAACTGAACAACCGAATGTAATTCTTGCTGAAGCAATAAGGAAACAACCATGGGATGCACGATAATAACAAGAATACATGCTAATAGACAAAACTAGGATCCCCCAAGTAACTTAACAAGTCCCATGCAAGCTAGTAGATATCAGGTGGAAAACAGCACTTGAATTTCACACAGATTTTTTAAATATACTGAGGAAACATGTGGCAAAGGATCAGATAATATTTGCTGAATCAAATTCTGTTATTAAAAACTCTGGTATGCTTCACTATTTAAAAACTTTAATGTGAAAAATTTAAAATTTGAAAAATCTCAGAGTGATTATTTCTTTTTATAAAAGAATTCACTGCTGGTATATTTTAAACAGAAATCTTTCACCCTTAAAATTAAAAAAAAAAAATTGAAACATTTCCTTTTACAAAAATCTTTCATTAACAAAAATGAGGTAGAGGTCAGAATCAATGCTTTATTTAGTCTTACATTCACGTCACCTAATGCAGCGTCAGGCACAGATGGACAGTTCAGTAACTTTCAGTGAATGGATTATGTGTGGTTTTCTACTGCTGCATAACAAACCACCCCAATTTAATGGCTTAAAATGACTTTACCTTTCACAGTTCCAAAGGTTGACTAGGCTCAATGGGAAGTTCTTCTGGTGGTTTCACTTGGATTCTCTCGTGTGCTTGCAGTCAGGTAACAGCTTAGCATGGGTTCATCTGGAGGCTCAACCAGGATACTGGGTTGACATGGTCTCTCTCCCTCTCCATAGTCTCAAGTTTCTTCCTCTCTGTGTAGACTCTACATGTGAACTTTGCAGCAGGGAAACCAGACCTCTTACATGGTGGTGGCTCAGGCATCCCCAAAGTACAAAATCAGAAAACTGCCATTGTCCATTGGTTAAAACAGATCACTGGGCCAGCCCAGATTCAACGAGTAGGGGAACCACAGAAGAATATGAACAGGAGGTGTGATTCATTGGGGCATGTTCATAGACTAGCCACCCCAGTTTGCCTTCACTTTGGGCCCTTAACTTCCAAAGAGATAGGAAACAGGTTTAGAATTATACAGCTACAAACATAGGCCATTTTAATGAAAATGGAAGAATGACTCAGAGCCAGAACCCAGAGGATAAAACCAAGAGCAGAGGGAAACCATTCCTAAAAAGCAAAACTGTACCTTAATCAAGGACTACCCTCTGCCTTGAGTTAGAGAAATTGGGATATGCACCAGGTTGGATTTTAGAATTGCTATAAATCAGAAAATGCTCATGTCTCCCTTTTCTCCTCTTTTTGAACATGGGAGTCTGCTGAAGTTTTTCTGTCTCTTTCACCATTACATGAAAGAGATGGGTTCGGGGTGGGTGGATAATCTGCTCTTCTTCACTGGTCTCTGCACCTGAGAAAGTGCATATGAGAAGATGCCTTCGAGCAGTCACATCCATACCAGCACCTGATTTTGTTGAGAATATCCTGGAATTTAAACTGATACCATATTTAGGATGAGATTTGCAGAGGTAAGCACATTTTTCATGTAGAAAGGCCATGAATCAGTAAGAGCCAGAGGATGGTACCCTGGTCTCCAAAGATGGCTCCCAATGAACCACATCTCTTTGAATTTACACCATGTGTAGACCTCTCCGTCATTGAAGCTGGGCTTTCCTGGGACTTGATTTAAATAACAGAATATGGCAGAACTGACACTATACCAGCTAGAGCCTAAGCTTTATAGACCTGGCAGCTTCCACTTTTTAGTTTTGAAAACCTTGAGTCTTCACATAAGAAGTCTGGCTTTCCTTCTGGAAAGATCACATTAACAGAAAACGTAGAGAGGCCACACAGAGAGACAGAGGAGGCCACTTAAAGTGGGAAAGAGGAGCAGCTATCCTGGCACCTCAGCCAAGCCTCCATCTAACTACAACTGCGTGACAGAACTCAAGAGTGATCAGCAGAAGAACTGCCCTGGTGACCCCAGGCATCCCACAGAAATATGAAAGGTAATAAAATCATTGTTTTAAGCCACCAAGGTTTTCAATAGCTTATTAATGCAGCTATAGATAAATAAAACAGTATCCATAAATGAATATGGACAAAGTACCCTATTTAGGGGAGTTACAGTTTCACATACTAACCACAAAGTTCTTTTCTCTATTCAAGAAATATTTACTAAGCTCCTACATCAGTTAACACATCCTTCTTATGTATAAAAGAAAGATTTAGGCTTATGGAAAAACATCTTTAATTGAAAACTGGAATGTTTAGTTGAAAAAAACTTTCATCTATCATTTGCTCCAGCATCCTCAGGCCTCAGGGGAGATAATTTCGATACATTAGCAACAGGAAACTATTGCAAACTCTTGGGGGAACAGTGACATGATGGAAATGGTATTTGGAAAGGTTCATTTGGCAGTAGAAAACAGGGTTAGTGGCAGGGTTAGTGAGGCACAATCTTAGATGCAAGTTGATCTGGATTGAAACCAGGGTAAATGGAAGAGGAAAGAACTTGATTACAGATCTTGAAATTTTGTTGAAAGAGTAAAAGAGAACATGTCCAAGATTACAGAAGCTGGGAGAATAATGGTGACAACAACAACTAAAGAAAGAATGTGGGACACTTGGAAAAAGAGTCATGAATGGGAAAAACAGATCCGTACAGATTTGGATTTAATCATTTGGATAAGAGGAAAATTGAACAGAGCTATCTGATAGGCAGCTGGTATTTCGTTGACTTAAAAACAAAACAAACAAGCAAAAAGACTAGGGCAGCAAACTACAGGTGAGAGAAAGGATAAGGATTCAGGAGATGATGATCTGCTTCTATGCTTACACCCTTGGATTCAACATGGCTTTGCCACACCAGCCAGTGAACCGTGTGGTCTAGGCCATGATGTCTAGATCTGAGACCTGGAATTCTGCAGACCTATCCAGTCATCCTGCTTCTAATGAAGATCCTAATGCATGTGTGAGGATCCAGGAAACAGTGGAGGGCTGAGTGCTAGCAAGGAGCAGATATCAAAGACCAAATCTCTGTGGAGCAGCCAGTGGCTAAGCTAGCAAAATTTGAACGCAGAGCATATCATTTTCTGACTTCTCCCTCAAATTATCTTCAAAGTGGTACAATTTTATTACCGATTGTCTTGGACTGAATGTTTGTGTCCCACCTCAAATTTATTTCTTGAAGCTCTAACCCTAAGGTATAGCATCAGGAGGTAGGGCTTTGGGGATGTGATTAAATTTAGATGATTTCATAAAGGTGGAGCCCCCATGGTGGGACTAGTGCCCTTATAATAAGAGGAGTAGACATCAGAGTTTCCTTTCTCTACCATGTGAGGATACAGCAACAAGACAGCCATTTGCAATCCAAGAAGAGAGCCCTTACCAAGAACCAAACTGGCCAGCATCTTCACCCTGGACTTACCAGCCTCCAGAACTGTGAGAAACAAATGTCTGTTGTTTAAGCCAGCCAGCATGTGGTATGTTTTATAGCAGCCCATGCTGACTAAAACACTTTATCTTTTAAGTAGATACTATATTCTATATGGAAGTGAATTTGGTGAGCTTCCAATAAACTCATAATGGTTTAGCATAAATGGAAAAGAATTGACAGTCCCTTGAACTGCAAGGAGACCAACCCAGTCAATCCGAAAAGAAATCAACCCTGAATACTCATTGGAAGGACTGATGTTGAAGCTGAAGCTCCAAAACCTCAGGCACCTGATGTGCAGAGCCAACTCACTGGAAAAGACCCTGATGCTGGGAAAGACTGAGGTCAGGAGGAGAAGAGGGTGACGGAGGATGAGATGGTTGGATGGCATCATCGACTCAATGGGCATGAGTTTGAGCAAACTCCTGGAGATAGTGAAAGACAGGAAGCCTGACATGCTGCTGTCCATGGGGCCACAAAGAGTTGGACATGACTTAGCAACTGAAAAACAACAAAAGCTCCCTTTGGGATCACTTTGTGTCTCCAACACCTGTGGTACTAGATATTCTTGCATTTAAGCTGTAAAGCAAAAATAAACAATGCTTGTGAAGATGATGGAACAGAAGCTGAGTTCCTTTAGTTCTAACATTCTATGTGACCACATGCTTTCTATTTGTGTTCAAAAGTTTAGAACATGAAACATCCCACCCTGCCTTCTCCCACTGATGATTTGAAAGAATAGCAGTGAAACATGTACATTACCATATGTAAAATAGATGACCAGCGCAAATTCAATGCATGAAGCAGGGAATCCAAAGCCTGCTCTGGGACAACCAGAGAGAGGGAGTGGGGAGGAAGGTGGGAAGGGCGTTCAGGATGGGGGAGGGGGAAACATGAATACCTGTGGCTGATTCATGTTGATGCATGGCAAAAACCATCACAATATTGTAAAGTAGTTATTCCCCAATTAAAGTGAGTTACTCAATTTAAATAAATAAATAAATAAAACACTGAAACAGAGTGACCAGGGTGATTATTTGAAAACATGCTCAAATGAAACTGAAATCCAAATACCTCTGTAATGTACTCCTCAAGTGTGCAGTTGGGCCCTTGTGTGTTAAGGGCCCATTCTAGCTACGTAATACAATTAAATCTCAATAGTATTGCAGTAACTGTTTAGGTCTTCAGTTCAGTTCAGTCGCTCAATCGTGTCCAACTCTTTGCGACCCCATGGACTGCAGCACACCAGGCTGTCCATCACCAACTCCCAGAGTTTCCTCAAACTCATCTCCATTGAGTTGGTGATGCCATCCAACCAGTTTATCCTCTGTCATCCCCCTCTCCTCCTGCCTTCAATCTTTCCCATCATCAAGGTCTTTTCAGATAAATCAGTTCTTCACATTAGGTGGCCAAAGTATTGGAGTTTCAGCTTCAGCATCAGTCCTTCCAATGAATATTCAGGACTGATCTCCTTTAGGATGGACTGGTTGGATCTCCTTGCAGTCCAAGGGACTCTCAAGAGTCTTCTCCAACACCACAGTTCAAAAGCATCAATTCTTCCATGCTCAGCTTTCTTTATAGTCCAACTCTTACATCCATTCATGACTACTGGGAAAACCATAGCTTTGACTAGACGGACCTTTCTTGGCAAAGTGTCGTCTCTGTTTTTTAATATGCTGTCTAGGTCGGTCATAACTTTCCTCCCAAGGAGAAAATGTCTTTTAATTTCATGGCTACAGTAACCATCTGCAGTGATTTTGGGACCCAAAAAAATTAAGTCTGTCACTGTTTCCACTATTTCCCCATCTATTTGCCATGAAGCAATGGGACCAGATGCCATGATCTTAGCTTTCTGAATGTTGAGCTTTAAGCCAACTTTTTCACTCTCCTCTTTTACTTTCATCAAGAGGCTCTTTAGTTCCTCTTCACTTTCTGCCATAAGGGTGGTGTCATCTGCATATCTGAGGTTATTGATATTTCTCCTGGCAATCTTGATTCCAGCTTGTGCTTCCTCCAGCCCAGCGTTTCTCATGATGTACTCTGTATATAAGCTAAATAAGCAGGGTGACAATATACAGCCTTGATGTACTCCTTTTCCTATTTGGAACCAGTCTGTTGTTCCATGTTCAGTTCTAACTGTTGCTTCCTGATCTGCATACAGATTTCTCAAGAGGCAGTTCAGGTGGTCTGGTATTCCCATCTCTTTCAGAATTTTCCACAGTTAGATAACAGTTTTTCTTTTAGGAAGGAATATTTTATTATTATTTACTGGCATATGACAATAATTAAAAAAAGGCCAACTCACAGATGGTTTTATAATTTAAAAAATTTCCTTGCAAAAAATTTCCTTGCAAAAAATGTACCCACTCATTTCCTGCACCCAGGGAAAACCATTCATATCCTTCTTCCTTGATATGCCAGATAGGGCCTGATTCTCAAAAACAGCATAACAATATGGCATTAAACAGCCTCAGTTCCTAGTATGAATGGACACAGACCAGAATGAAAAGACAGATTGGCATGAGGTCACTTCTACATGATTGTACAATCCACACAGGACTATTTAACTATCAAAGAAATCAAGTAACTTGCCTAATTATCTAATTAATAAATTGCTAAATGAGACAGATTTCTGTATCTCACCAATATACCTTCTCTCTTTCCTTGGCACTCTACTGGATCATGTTCCCAGTCCCTTTACATCTAGGTGGAACCATGTGACTAGTTCTAGCAATGGAATGAGTTAACTTCTGGCATTTACAGCCCTGGCCCTTAAACCCACCAGATTCTCCATGTTCTTTTTCTTTTCTCCTCTCCTGGCTGGTTGCAGAAGATCCAGTGGAGGACCCAGAGAACAAACTAGGTGGAAGGAGCCTTGGTCCCTGAATCTCTACATGAATATACATGAGTGTGATCATGCACAAGTTAGCCAGCTGGAGGACAATATACCATCCCAACTGAGCCCTCTTAGACCTGGCAGCCAGCCAGCTCTGCAGATCATCACAGATGTGAGTGAAGAGTGTTAGTTGTTCAACCATGTCCAACTCTTTGCAATCCCATGGACTGTAGCCCACCAGGCTCCTCTGTCCATGGAGTTCTCTAGGCATGAATACTGGAGTGGGTTGCCACTTCCTTCTCCAGGGGATCTTCCTGACTCAGGGATCAAACCTGATCTCCTGCATTGCAGGCAGATTCTTTGCCATCTGAGCCACCAGAGAAATACCATCGCATATGTATAGGGCACCAAATATATAAATATATAGATAAGCAGTGACATAGGAGAGAAATACACCTTTCTGGTGTGAAGCCACTGAGATTTTGATGTTTTTATACCATTGAGATTTTATAGCTGTTACTTCCACACTGACATAATGCCATGATTCGTATCAATGCCAATTTGACTCCAAAGCCTGTGCTCCCGAACAGCACAGAGCATGACTGGTAACAGCCCACCTGCTACCTCAGTTCACCCACATTACACTTGGCGCAGTAGAAAATGTCCATAAAATCCCAGCCATGTGATCCCACCAGTGGCACTGGGCTCTAGGAGAACACTTAGGGAAATATCTGTGTTAGTTAACTTTTGCAACATAACAAAACAGTTCAAAACCAGGTGGCCTACAACAACAACAAAAAGAAAAAAGGAAAAAAAAAGACATTACTTTGGCTTACAATTTGAGAAGTTGCAGTGTAGGCCTCTTGTGCCTGAGTGGTTCTTGGAGCTTAGGACCAGACTCTGCTAATATCAGCTGGGCACTCATACATCTGTGATCAGCTGTAGAGTTGACTGGCAACTGGCTAGTCTATGATGGCTCGAGTGGGATGGCTTATCTCTGATCATGTGGTATCTCCTCCAGGAAGCAAGCTTGTGCTTGATCATTTGGTGGCAGCAGCAGTGGTTGCAAGACCAGCAAGAGGACCAGCCCCAATATACAGGCACTTTTCAGGCTGCTCCCTTGGCCAAATCAAGACACATGACTGTGCCAAAAGTCAGTGCAGGGGGGCATTATGAAAGGCCTGGATACAGGTGGTGGGAAAAAATTCAGACATTACTACAATCAACCAACCCCAATATCCAAGGTTCACTGGGTGGAGACCAGAGCACAGAACAAGTGTGTCCTAGATGTTCAGTTCAGTTCAGTTCAGTCGCTCAGTCGTGTCCAACTCTTTGCAACCCCATGAATCACAGCATGCCAGGCCTCCCTGTCCATCACCAATTCCTGGAGTTTACTCAAACTCATGTCCATTGAGTTGGTGATGCCATCCAGCCATCTCATCCTCTGTTGTCCCCTTCTCCTCCTGCCCTCAATCCCTCCCAGCATCAGGATCTTTTCCAATGAGTCAACTCTTCGCATCAGGTGGCCAAAGTATTGGAGTTTCAGCTTCAGCATCAGTCCTTCCAATGAACACCCAGGCCTGATCTCCTTTATGATGTACTGGTTGGCTCTCCTTGCAGTCCAAGGGACTCTCAAGAGTCTTCTCCAACACCACAGTTCAAAAGCATCAATTCTTTGGCACTCAGCTTTCTTCACAGTCCAACTCTTACATCCATACATGACCACTGGAAAAACCATAGATATTAAAGCTCCTCAAATAATTTCTTCCAGCTTCTGACTTCCATACCTGCAGCACTCCCATGGTAATACTGATATAATCTAGGAGACAACAGCATCAGTTTGTTGCTTTTTGTGTTTTTCTGTTTTTGTTTTGTTTTGTTAGTTTATTGAAAGTCATGCTTGGGAGGAAATGACTGACTGAATGCTCTTGTGGACGGTTTGGCAGAACCCTGGAGGCAGACAGCCTTCTCTATCTGACAGAAGGCTGGTTCCACTGGGTGTGAGGAATCTTCTTCCTGCAAAAAAAAAAAAAAATGAGTCCTGATAAGAATAGAGTGCCAGACCTCCTTCGTACTCCTCATGTGGAAAGGAGAATGTGACCAAATCCCTGGTGAATACAGCCCTTTTCCTAAGAGGGAAGAGATAAAAGGCTGTCAGGGAGAAGAGCACTGCTATTGAAGCTACTGCCTGGTCTACTCTCTCCTAGAAGTTTCCTTTCTGTCTTCATTTCTATGTTCAAGACTTTCTCTTTGTGGCTTGCTGTTATTTCTATAAAAATTCCTTTCACTTGGCAACATCTTAGCCAAGAAAAGCAAAATATCTACCATGAAAAAACACGGCATGTTGAACTTGGTGTTCCTTTAGACTTGAGACGGTATTCTCAGGGAAACTCTGGAGTTGCCTAAAGGAAGTAAGCCCCTTGTCGTGTATGATGGGTAACACGGGATGGCTCTGGAGACATTGCAGGGGAATCGGGCCTCATCTCGAGTTGATTTGGAGTACACGGAGCGCTTTCATGTTGCATCTCATGTTGCATCTCTAGACTTGTGACAGTCTTCTTGAGGACTATGTGGAATTTCATCTAGGAAGTCAAGGCTCCTTTTGTGTTTGATGGGGAACATGGATGTGGTCTGCATGCAATGCAGTGGAATCCAGCCTCATCTTGAGTTGATTGAGGGTACACGGAGCTCTTTCGTATTGCAGCGGGGACCTCAAGGTCCTGCTAGACTTGTGACAGTGTTCTTGGGAACTTTCTGGAGGTCCATCAAGGAAGTCAAGGCTCCTTTCGTGTTTGATGAGGAACACAGACTTGCTCTGCACACAGCATTGCAATCGGGCTTCATCTCGCGGCAATGGGGAAGTCTCAAGGTTTTTCTTGAGTTGCAGCGGGAATCTGGGGTATGTTCTCATGTTATGGCAGGGATGGCCCTCAAAACTCGTATTGGTTCAGTGACTTCAGGACTCCTGTCTAGTTGCCAGCAACACCTCGGGATTCTCCTCGAGGCTTGGCAGGGCAATAGGGACGCCTCTCGAGGTGAGACAGGAGACCCAGGCTCCCTTCCCAGTTGCCACAGGGATATTGGGATTCCTATCAATTTTCAAGTTGAGTCAGGTGTCGTCTCCTTTTGATGCCTTGAACACCGCGCTCCTCTCAAGTTGTCAAAGGGATGTGAGGTCTCCTGGCGAGATAAGGCAGGGAACTAGGGCTTTCTCTAGGGTCTCCACAGGGGATTCAGACATCCCTTCATCTTGTGAGATGAAAGACGAGCCTGCATTCAAGTCACTGCAGGGAAATCCGGCCTTCTTTTGAGTCAGGGCATCTCAGTGTCCATTCCACTTGAGACAGCAAACTCAGGGTCCCTCTCACATACCTATAGCTGAGAGAAGACTCCTCTTGAGAGGCTTGTGGAAAGTTGGCATTCCCCTTGAGTCGATGCCAGGGAATCCACTCTGATCTCGAGATGACTTTGGCTACACAGAGCTTTTCTCGAGTTGCTGTGCTGAACTTGGTGTTCCTCTAGACTTGGGACGGTGTTCTCCTGGAATCTCTAGAGTTGCCTATAGGAAGTGAAGCCACTTGTTGTGCTTGATGGGGAACGCGGGATTGCTCAGGAGCCAATGCAAGGGAATCGGGCCTCATCTAGAGTTGATTTGGGGTACACGGAGCTCTTTCATGTTGCTGAGGTGACCTCAGGGTCTCTCTAGACTTGTGACAGTGTTCTTGGGGACTCTATGGTGTTCCATCAAGGAAGTCAAGGCTCCTTTCGTGTTTTATGTGGAACCCGGAATTGCTCTGCACAAAATGCAGTGGAATCAGGCATCATCTGGCAGAGAGGGGGAAGTCTCATGGTGTTTCTAGAGTTGCGGTGGGAACCTAGGGTATGTTCTCGAGTTACAACGGGGATGGCCCTTCAAAACTCGTGTTTGTTCAGCGACGTCAGGACACCTGTCTAGTTGCAAGGGACACCTCGGGATTCTCTTCGAGGCTTGGCAGGGCAATAGGGACCCCTCTCAAAGAGAGGCAGGAGACCAGGGTCCCTTTCCTGGTGCCACAGGGATATTGGGATTAATATCAATTTTCAAGAGGAGTCAGGCATCGTCTCCTTTTGAAGAATTGAACTCCGCGTGCCTCTTGAGGTTTCAAAAGGATGTGAGGCCTCCTGTCGTGATGCGGCGGGGAACTAGGGCTTTCTCTATGGTCTCCACAGGGTTTTCAGACATCCCTTCATTTTGGGAGATGAAAGACAAGCCTACATTTAAGTCACTGCAGGGAAATCCAGCCTTATTTCGAGTTAGGGCATCCCAGTGTCCATTCCACTTGAGGCAACAAACTCAGGGTCCCTCTCACATACCTATAGCTGAGAGAAGCCTCCTCTTGAGGTGCTTGTGGAAAGTTGGCATTCCTCTTGAGTCAAAGCCAGGGAATCCGCTCTGATCTCGAGATGATTTGGGGTACATGGAGCTTTTCTCAAGTAGCTGTGCTGTCCTTGGTGTTCCTCTGGACTTAGGATGGTCTTCTTGGGGATTCCCTGGAGTTCCCTAAAGGAAGTCAAGCCACTTGTGTTTGATGTGGGACGCGAGATGGCTCTGGAGCCAATGTAGGGGAATCTGGCCTAATCGCAAGTTGATTTAGGGTACACGGAGCACTTTTGTGTTGCTGTGGTGACCTCAGGGTCCCTCTAGACTTGTGACAGTGTTCTTGGGGACTCTCTGGAGTTCCATCAAGGAAGTCAAGGCTCCTTTCATGTTTGATGGGGAACACGGAATTGCTCTGCAGGCAAAGCAGGGGAATCGGGTCTCATCCCGCGGCGAGGGGGAAGTCTCATGGTTTTTCTCGAGTTGAGGTGGGAACCTACGGTAGATTCTCGAGTTACGGCGGGGATAGCCCTTCAAAACTCGTGTTTGTTCAGCGACGTCAAGACTCCTGTCTAGTTGCAAGTGACACCTCGGGATTTCCTCGAGGTTTGGCAGGCCAAAAGGGACGCCTCTCGATATGAAGCGGGAGACCGAGGTTCCCTTTCCAGTTGCCACAGGGATATTGGGATTCCTATCAATTTTCAAGAGGAGTCAGGCTTTGTCTCCTTCTGAAGCATTGAACTCCGCGTTCCTCTCGAGTTGTCAAAGGGGTGTGAGGCCTCCTGATGAGATGAGGCGTGGAACTAGGGCTTTCTCTAGGGTCTCCACAGGGGATTCAGGCATCCCTTCATTTTTTGAGATGAAAGACGAGCCTGCATTCAAGTCACTGCAGGAAATCCGGCCTTATTTCGAGTCAGGGCATCTCGGTGTCCATTCCACTTGAGGCAGCAAACTCAGGGTCCCTCTCACATACCTATAGGTGAGAGAAGCCTCCTCTTGAGGGGCTTGTGGAAAGTTGGCATTCCTCTTGTGTCAAAGCCAGGGAAGCAGCTCTCATCTCGAGTTGATTTGAGGTACACGGAGCTTTTTCTTCTTGCTGCGGTGACCTCAGGGTCCCTCTAGACATGTGACAGTGTTCTTGGGGACTCTCTGGAGTTCCATCAAGTAAGTCAAGGCTCCTTTCGTGTTTGATGTGGAACACGGAATTGCTCTGCACACAATGCAGGGGATTCGGGCCTCATCTCGCGTCAAGAGGTTATAAAGATAAGGAGGTTATAAAGATTTTAGTCCATGAAATTATCCCCAGGTTGGATTGCCACGGAGCTTTCAGAGTGACAATGGTTCTGCCTTTGAAGATGTTGTAACTCAGGGGGTGTCTAAAGCTCCAGGAATAAAATATCACCTACACTGTTCCTGTAAACCCCAATCCTCAGGGAAGTTTGAAAAAGCTAATGACATCAAAAGACATCTGCATAAATTAACTTGAGACACAGGACAATTGGTTTAAAGTCCTACTCATAGCTTTAATGAGGAGGGACTGTTTCCTTTTGAATGTATTTGTGGAAAGCCTTTCTTATGCATAGACATTGTTATAGACCCTGAAGGCTTGGACTTTACTAATTATGTAACTCAGCTCTCAGCTTTTCAACAGGCATTAACAGAAGTCTGGGAGTTGACTCCTGACCCAGCTTGAGTCAAGCAAGCCTCGATTTGAGCCAGGAACCGAGGTTCTCATAAAAACATTGGGGTCTGGGGGCCCATCCCTTGAGCCCCTCTGGGAAGGCCCTTACCAGGTTATTCTTTCTTCTCCCACAGCTGTCAAAGTGCCAGGAATTGATTTGTGGGTACATCACACTCGAGTTAAGAAGTGGCACCCTGACCAGAACTAAGTGACTTCATTTTATGTGTTTACTTTCTATGCTCTGGCTTTGTACTTTTCAGATGGGCGTGATAATCTATGTAAGTCTACTTATGCTGACTCCAAAAATCCTGAGGCTGCCGTTTGAACCTCAAGACAATGCTTGGGCTCACTCCTATGCAGCATTTCACAATCAGTCTAACTTCTGGGTCTGTGGAGAGCTCCCCTCTTCATCAGTGGAAGGCTTCCCATGGTGGACATCTCCACTTCAAGGAAAGGACTTTCTCCAAGTCTGCAGATACCTTCAACAACAATCACATGTGATGCCTCTTCTTAAACTGATGACATCTAAAGAACACTAAGATGGACTGATGTAACTATGGGCATAAGGTGACTTTTCATTTTGATTTTAACTTGGTTTAATGACTATTTTGCCTTACATCTGTAACTGTATAATGGGGTTTTCTAACCGTCTAAAAGCTTTTAAGTTACAAATGGTTGTCCAAGCTCCTATGAGTGCCACAGCCTCCTCCAACTATTATTTGGGGCCCCTGGATCAGAGACCCTCATTATTAAGGTTAGGAGAATATGTTGCCTTAACTATTTAGGGACCATGCCCCTAGACAGCAGGAAGTATTTATGAAATGAAAACAACGTCCCTTTCCCTTGGCAACATAACCCTCCTTAAACAAAAGGGGGGAGTGAGAAAGTCAATTCCTCGGCAGATTGATAAGAAATCCAGGGGTCCCCAAGGAGAGAGAGGTCTGGAATTCTCAAGGAGGAAGAAAGGACAAACTTTTTTTGTCCCTCTACATTCCTTAGGATTATATAGCAATAATGTACCCTGCTTGAGGACAGTCTCTGGAAAAAAAACTTTGGGCTAATCCTGTTATCTTAAGGTGTAAATTATGGGAGTAGGTCTAGCAAGGTCTTTACAACCTCCAGACATTCTTTTGATTCACTGTAATAACTAATTACCTTGGACGTGTTGCAAGAGAGCATCAAAGGGCAGACACACTGAAACCATAATCACAGGAAACTAGCCAATCTGATCACACGGACCACAGTCTTGTCTAACTCAGTGAAACTAAGCCATGCTGTGTGGAGCCACCCAAGACGGAAGGGTCATGGTGGACAGGTCTGACAGAATGTGGTCCACTGGAGACGGGAATGGCAAAACACTTCAATATTCTTGCCTCGAGAACCCCATGAACATTAAGAAAAGGCAAAATGATAGGATACTGAAAGAGGAACTCCCCAGGTCAGTAGGTGCCCAATATGCTACTGGAGTTCAGTGGAGAAATAACTCCAGAAAGAATGAAGGGATAGAGCCAAAGCAAAAACAATACCCAGTTGTGGGTGTGACTGGTGATAGAAGCAAGGTCCGATGCTGTAAAGAGCAATATCGCATAGGAATCTGGAATGTTAGGTCCATGAATCAAGGCAAATTGGAAGTGGTCAAACAGGAGGTGGCAAGAGTGAATGTTGACATTCTAGGAACCAGTGAACTAAAATGGACTAGAATGGTTGAATTTAACTCAGATGACCATTATATCTACTACTGTGGGCTGGAATCGCTTAGAAGAAATGGATAGCCATCATGGTCAACAAAACAGTCTGAAATGCAGTACTTGGATGCAATCTCAAAAATGACAGAATGATCTCTGTTCGTTTCCAAGGCAAACCATTCAATATCACGGTAATCCAAGCCTATACCCCAACCAGTAATGCTGCAGAAGCTGAACTTGAACAGTTCTATGCAGACATACAAGACCTTTTAGAACTAACATCCAAAAAAGGCGTCCTTTTCATTATAGGGGACTGGGATGCAAAAGTAGGAAGTCAAGAAACATCTGGAGTAACTCAAAGGCAAATTTGGCCTTGGAATACAGAATGAAGCAGGACAAAGGCTAATAGAGTTTTGCCAAGAGAACACACTGGTCATAGCAAATGCCCTCTTCCAACAACACCAGAGAAGTGTCTATACATGGATACAACCAGAAGGTCAACACTAAAATCAAATTGATTATATTCTTTGCAACCAAAGATGGAAAAGCTCTATACAGTCAGCAAAAACAAGACTGGGAAAGGACTGTGGCTCAGATCATGAACTCCTTATTGCCAAATTCTGACTTAAATTGAAGAAAGTGGGGAAAACCACTAGACCATTCAAGTATGACCTAAATCAAATCCCTTATGAATATACAGTGGAAGTGAGAAATAGATTTAAGGGACTCGATCTGATAGGCAGAGTGCCTGATGAACTATGGATGGAGGTTTGTGACATTGTACAGGAGACAGGGATCAAGAGTATCCCCATGGAATAGAAATGCAAAAAGTCAAAATGGTTGTCTGAGGAGGCCTTACAAATAGCTGTGAAAAGAAGAGAAGCAAAAAGCAAAGGAGAAAAGGAAACATATTCCCATTTGAATGCAGAGTTCCAAAGAATAGCAAGGAGAGATAAGAAAGCCATCCTCAGAGATCAATGCAAAGAAATAGAGGAAAAGAACAGAATGGGAAAGACTAGAGATCTCTTCAAGAAAATTAGAGATACCAAGGGAACATTTCATGCAAAAATGGGTTCGATAAAGGATAGAAATGCTATGGACCTAGCAGAAGCAGAAGCTATTAAGAAGAGGTGGCAAGAATACACAGAACAACTGTACAAAAATATCTTCATGACCCAGATAATCACAATGGTGTGATCACTCACCTAGAGCCAGACATGCTGGAGTGTGAACTCATGTGGGAATTAGAAAGCATCACTAAGAACAAAGCTGGTGGAGGTGATGGAATTCCAGTTGAAGTATTTCAAATACTGAAACATGATGCTGTGAAAGTGCTACACTCATAATGCCAGCAAATTTGGAAAACTCAGCAGTGGCCACAGGACTGGAAAAGGTCAGTTTTCATTCCAATTAGAAAGAAAGGTAATCCCAAAGAATGCTCAAAATACCACACAATTATGCTCATCTCACACGCTAGTAAAGTAATGCTCAAAATACTCCAAGCCAGGCTTCAGCAATACGTGAACTGTGAACTTCCAGATGTTCAAGCTGGCTTTAGAAAAGGCAGAGGAACCAGAGGTCAAATTGCCAATATCTGCTGGATCATCAAAAAAGCAAGAGAGTTCCAGAAAAAAAACATCTATTTCTGCTTTATTGACTACGCCAAACCTTCGACTGTGTGAATCACAATTAACTGTGGAAAATTCTGAAGGAGATGGGACTACCAGACCACCTGACCTGCCTCTTGAGAAACCTGTATGCAGTTCAGGAAGCAACAGTTAGAACTGGACATGGAACAACAGACTGGTTCCAAATAGGAAAAGGAGTACGTCAAGACTGTATGTTGTCACCCTGCTTATTTAACTTATACGCCAAGTACATCATGAGAAATGCTGGGCTGGAAGAAGCACAAGCTGGAATTAAGATTGCCAGGAGAAATATCAATAACCTCAGACATGCAGATGACACCACCCTTATGGCAGAAAGTGAAGAAGAACTAAAAAGCCTCTTGAAGAAAGTGAAAGAGGAGAGTGAAAAAGTTGGCTTACACCTCAACATGCAGAAAACTAAGATCATGGCATCAGGTCCCATCACTCCATGGGAAATCAATGGGGAAACAGTGGACGCAGTGTCAGACTTTTTCTTTTTGGGCTCCAAAATCACTGCAGATGGTGATTGCAGCCATGAAATTCAAAGAAAATTACTCCTTGGAAGGAAAGTTATGACCAACCTAGATAGCATATTAAAAAGCAGAGACACTACTTTGCCAACAAAGGTCCATCTGGTCAAGGCTATGGTTTTTCCAGTGGTCATGTATGGATGTGAGAATTGGACTGTGAAGAAAGTCGAGCACCGAAGAGTTTATGCTTTTGAACTGTGGTGTTGGAGAAGACTCTTGAGAGTCCCTTGGACTGCAAGGACATCCAACCAGTCCATCCTAAAGGAGATCAGTCCTGGGTGTTCATTGGAACAACTGATTCTGAAGCTGAAACTCCAATAATTTGGCCACCTGGTGCGAAGAGCTGACTCATTGGAAAAGACCCTGATGCTGTGAGGGATTGGGGACAGGAGGAAAAGTGGATGACAGAGGATGAGATGGCTGGATGGCATCACCGACTCGATGTACATGAGTTCGAGTAAACTCCAGGAGTTGGTGACTGACAGGGGGGCTTGGCGTGCTGCGATTCATGGGGTCCCAAAGAGTCAGACATGACTGAGCAACTGAACGGGACTGAACTGATCTGAATAACTAATTAAAAGTAAAGTAAAGTTGCTCAGTCATGTCCAACTCTTTGTGGCCCCATGGACTGTAGACTACCAGGCTCCTCTGTCCATGGGATTTTCCAGACAAATGTACTGGAGTGGGTGGCCATTTCCTTCTCCAGGAGATCTTCCTCACCCAGGGATCTAACCTGGGTCTCCAGCATTGCAGACAGATGCTTTACCATCTGAGCCATATAATTCCATTGCTAACACTTGCAAGGGGCTACTCTTTCTGCCCCCTTCTGATGCCTATGTCAGAAGCTTTCTCTATCTCCTTTATACTTTAATACAGCTTTATTACACAAAAGCTCTAAGCAATCAAGCCTGTCTCTGGCCCCAAATTGAATTCTTCTCCTCTGGAGGCCAAGAATTCCAGTGTCTTTGCGTGGTTCAGCAATGCCTTTCAAGATCATCCTGGAGATTCTGGCCATGTACCCCAGGAACATGGTCAGATAGGGGGTCACCCTTGAGACTGTGGGCTTTTGACCCAGGTGCAGGGTGTTGGAGTGGCAGGAATCCTGGATAATTTGCACATGTGACCCCAGGTAAAGGGTCTGGGAGGTAAGGTCACCTTGGAGACTGTGAATATGTTACCCAAGGTGCAGGGTGTGGGAGATAATGTCACCCTGGAGAATGTAGACTTCTAGCACAAGGGATAAGTTCTTGACATTGGGGTCTCACGGGAGACTGGATGTTTCCACTCAGACAGTGTGTGGGGATGGGATTCACCCTGGAGACTGTAGATATGTGATCTCAGATACAGGATTTCTGAGAGGGTCACCCTGGAGCCTGTGAATATGTGATTCCAGGTGCAAGGTCTGCGAGGGAGTCACCATGGAACCTGTGTTTGTGTGACTCCAGGTGAGGTCTACAAAGTTTTGACAAACAGGAGGCTGTGGACATGTGACCCCTATTACAGGGTCTTGGAGGGGGTAACTCTTGTGGCCAGGGTCATGAGACGCAAGGTTATATGTCTGGGAGGTGGGGATACCCTGAGAGTATGGAAGTGTGACCCCAGGTACAGGTTCTGGGAGTTGGTGCCATCCTGAAAATGGTGGACATTTCACCTGAGGTATGGTTTCTGGGAGGTGGGGTCACCCTGAAGACTCTGGACATGTGACCCCAAATGCAGGGTCTGGGAGGTAGACTCACCATGGAAAAAGTGGACTTGTGACCCCAGGTACAGGATCTTGAGGGTGGGGTCACCTGGAGGCTGGGGACTTGTGACACCAGGTACAGGTTATACAGGGGGCCACCCTCAAGACTGTGGACATGTGATCACAGGTGTATGGTATGGGAAGTGCGGTAACCCAGGAGATTGTGGATATATGACAGTAGGTACAGGGTCTCAGGTATGTCACCATGGAAAGTGTGGACATGTGACCCCAGGTGCAGGTTTGGGTGGGGTCACCCTGGAGACTGTTGTCGTGTGACCCAAAGTTCAGGGTAGGAAAAGGGTTTCACCCTGCAGATTGTGGATCTATGACCACAGGTACAGGATCTGGTGGTAGTCACTGTGGCGATGGTGGATGTATGAAACCTAGTACAAGTTCACAGAGGGGGTCACCCTCCAAGACTGTGTACATGTGACCCTCGTTTCAGGGTCTGGGTTGAGGTCACTCTGGAAACTATTTGCCGTGTGACTTAGGTGCAGGGTTAGGGGATGCGTTCACGTTGGAGATTGTGGTCACGTGACCCCAGATGCACCATTTGGGAGGCAAATCATCTTGGAGACTGGATACGTGACCCTAGATCCAGGGTCTGAATGGGATCCCCCAAGGTGAGATTGTGAATATGTGACTCCAGGTGCAGGGCCTGCGAGGCAGTCACCTTGGAACCTGTGTTTGTGTGACTCCAGGTGGAGGGACTGGGAAGTGACGACACTCTGGAGACTGTGAACATGTGACCCCATTACAGGGTCTTGGAGGGGGTAACCCTGGCATCCAAGATCATGGGACACCATGTTAAATGCCTGGGCATGTGGTAACCCTGAGACTATGGAAGTGGGACCCCAGGTACAGGTTCTGGGAGTTGGGGCCAACCTGAGTGACTGTGGATGTTTCACCCTAGGTACAGTTTCTGGGAGGTGGGGTCACCCTGGAGACTCTCGACAAGTGACCCCAAGTGCAGAGCCTGGGAGGGGGGCTCACCCTGGAAACAGTGGACTTGTGACCCTAGGTACAGGATCTTAATGGTAGGGTCATCCTGGAGTCTGTCAACTTGTGACACCAGGTACAGGTTTAGGAGGGGGGTCACCCTGGATACTGTGGATGTGTGATCCCAGGTGCATTGTATGGGAAGTGGGGAAGCCCAGGAGACTGTATATATGACACTAGGTACAAGGTCTGGGGGATGACACCATGGAGAATATGGACTTGTGATCCCAGGTGCAGGTTCACAAGGTTCAGGGCACAAAATGGGTCTCATCAGGCAGACTGTTGAACTGTGACCACAGGTTCAGGATCTGTTGGTGGTCACTGTGGCAATGGTGATCATGTGAAATCTGAAACAAGTTCAGGGAAGAGGTCACCCGTGAGACAGTGGACATGTGACCTTAGGTGTAGGTACTGGTATGTGGTCACTCTGGAGACCGTGGATGTGTGAGTAAGGTGCAGGGTTAGGGGATGGGGTCACTTTGAAGATTGTGGACATATGACCCCAGATGCACTGATTGGGGAGGCAAGTCATCCTGGATACTGGACATTTGACCCTAGATGCAAGGTCTGAACTGGGTCCCCCAAGACACTAGAATATCTGAACCCAGGTACAGGGTCTGGGATGGGGGTGACCCAGGAAACTCTGTATATGTGACCTCAGGTACAGTGTCTGGGAGGTACGGGGTCACTCTGGGGACTGCAGGCATTTAATGGCAGGGAAATGGTCTGGAAGGGGTGTCACCCTGCACGATGTGGATATGTGAGCCCAGGTGCAGTGTGTGAAGTGGGGTTCACGCTGGAAACTGTTGACATGTGACTCCAGGTGCAGGGTATGGAAGGGCGAACATCCTGGAGATTGTGGATGTGTGTAAATAAGCACAGGGTCTGGCAGGGGAGGGTTACCCTGGAATCTGTGGCCAAGTCACCAAAGGTATAGGGTATGAGAGGTGGGGTCACACCGGATACTGAGGACATGTGACCCAAGTTACAGAGACCAGGAAGGGGGTCACCACGGAGCCTGTGAATCTGTTAGCACATGTGCAGAGTCTGGGAAATGACATCACACAAAAGTCTGGGGACATGGGATGCCAGGTGAACGGTCTGGGAGGGAGTCACCCTGGAGTCAGTTGACGTGTGACCCCGGGTACAGGCGCTTGTGGGTGGGGAAAGCCTCGAGACTGTGGACATGTGATCCCAGTTACTAGCCCTTGAATGTGGGTAAATCCAGGAGACTCTGGACATGTGACCCCAGGTACAGGGTGGGGAAGTTGGGGTCACCCTGGCGACTGTGCCAATGTGATCCCATGTACAGAGTCTGGGGAGGCGTGTCTTCCTGGCCACCATGTACATGTAACCCCAGGTACAGGGTTAGAGATACGGGGTCACCCTGGAGACTGGGGCAATGTGACCAGAATTACAATATTCTGTGAGGTGTAGTCACCCTGGAGACTGCGGAGGTGTGAGACCTGGTGCATGATCTGGGAGGCGTTGCCACCCAGGAGACCATGGATGTGTGACCCTAGGTTCGCGGGCTTGCAATTGGTGTCACCCTAGAACCAGTGGGTGTTTGAACCCAGTACAATTGTTTGACAGGTGGTGTTACCCTGGGCGCTGTGGACATATGAACCCAGGTGCAAGTTCTGGCGAGTGGGGTCACCCTGAGACTATCTACGTGTGACCCTAGGTACACGGTTTGGGAGTTGGTGAATGTGCCCATGTGACACCATGTTCAGTGTCTAGGAGGGTGTTCACCCTAGAGACTGTGGGTATGTGTCCCAAGGTACAGTGTCTGGAATGTGGGGTCATGCTAGAATCTGTGGACATGTGACGCTGGGTGCTGGGGTCAATAGTCCAGCATCTGGAAGACTGTGGTTATGTGAGCCCTGGTACAGTGATTTGGATGAGTCACCTGTGAGACTGTGGATATGCGGCTCCAAGTGCAGGGTCTATGAAGGAGTCAACCTGGAACCTCTGTTTGTGTGCCTGCAGGTGAAGGTTCTGGGAAGTGATGACACACAGGAGACTGTGGACATGTAAAGCACATTACAGGGTCTTGGAGGGTGTAACCCTGTGGACCAGGGGCATGGAACAGGCTCAATGTCTATGGAAGAGTGACTCCAGGTACAGTTTCAGGGAGTTGGGACCATCCTGAAAACTGTGGACGTTTATCCCCAGGTAAAGTTTCTGGGAGGTGGGATCACACTGGAGACAGGAATGTGACCCCAGGTATGGGATCTTGAGGGTGGGGCCATCCTGGTGGCTGTGGACTTGTGACACAAGATACAGGAATGGGATCAGGGTCACCCAGCAGACTGTGAGCATGTGATCCCAGGTGCATGATATGGGAAGTGGGATAACCCGGGAAACTGTGGATATATGACACTACGTACAGGGTCTGGGCGGATATATGACACTAGGTACTGGAGTGGGCAACCCACTCCAGTACTCTTTCCTGGAGAATCCCATGGATGGAGGAGCCTGGTAGGCTGCAGTCTATGGGGTCGCTAAGAGTCAGACACGACTGAGTGACTTCACTTTCACTTTTCACTCTCATGCTTTGGAGAAGGAAATGGCAACCCACTCCAGTGTTCTTGCCTAGAGAATCCAAGGGATGGGGAGCCTGGTGGGCCGCCATCTATGGGGTCGCAGAGTTGGACATGACTGGCATGACTTAGCAGCAGCAGCAGCAGCAGCACAGGGCCTGGGGGATGTCACCATGGAGAGTATGGACATGTGACCCCAGGTGCAGGTTTGGCAGGGATGACCCTGGAGACTGGCTAGGTGAACCAAGGTTTAGGGTACGAAATGGTCTCACCCTGCAGACTGTGGACCCTGACCACAGGTACAGGATCTGGTGGTGGTCACTGTGGAGATGGTGCATGTGTGAAACCTGATAGAAGTTCAAGGAGGGGGTCAGTATGGAGAAGGTGGAGGTGTGACCCTATGTGCAGGGTCTGGAGTGAGGTCATTCTGGAGACTGTGGCTGTGTGACTAAAGTGCAGGGTTAGGACATGGGGTCACTTTGCAGAATGTGGACATGTGACTCCACATGCACCGTTTGGGTCATCCTGGAAACTGTGGACAAGTCACCAAAGTACAGGGTATGAGGGGTGGTGTCACACTGGAGACTGAGGACATGGGATCCAAATTACAGGGTCTGGGAAGGGGATCACCATGGAGACTGTGGATCTGTGACCACAGGTATAGAGTCTGGGAAGTGATATCACACAGGAGACTATGGACATAGGATGCCAGGTGAAGGGTCTGGCAGGGAGTCACCCTGGAGACTGTGGACGTGTGACCCCAGGTAAAGGCTCTTGATGGTGGGGAAAGCCTGGTGACTGCGACCTGTGACCCCAGGTACAGGGTTGGGAATTTAGCGTCGCCCTGGAGACTGTGCCAATGCAACCTCAGGTACAGGGTCTGGGGAGAGGTGTCATCCTGGCCACCGTTGATATGTAACCCCAAGCACAGTGTCTGAGATATGAGGTCACCCTGGAGACTGAGGCCATGTGACCGGAGGTACAACAGTCAGTGAGGTGGGTTCACCTTGGAGACTGTGGACGTGTAACCCCAGCTGCAGTGTCTGGGAGGGGTGTCAACCTGGAGACTGAGGACGTGTGAGACCAGGTGCATGATCTGGGAGGGATTGCGACCCAGAAGACTATGGATCTGTGTCCCCAGTATCAGACTTTGGTGTGGATGTTACCATGGAGACTGTGGATGTTTGACACCAGGTGAAGGGACAAGGAAGGGCATCACCCTCGAGACCCTGGAGGTAGGATCCCAGATTCAGAGTCTGGGAAGGGAGTTCTTCAGGAGTCCGTGGAAATGTTATGTTAGAAAAAGGGTCTGCAGTGGTTACCCTGGTGACTATGTACATGTGACACATAATACAAATACTGAGATTGGGGGTCATCCTGGAGACTGGAGAAATGTAACCACAGGTGCAGATTCTGAGGACGGGGTCACCTTGGAGACTGTTGACATGTGACATCAGGTGCTTCATCTTGGAGGTAGATCATTCTGGAGATTCTGGACATGTGACCCCAGGAACAGGGTCTGAGAGGGGGTCACCCTTGAGATCGTGGGCTTTTGACCCAGGTACAGCATGTTGGAAGGGTGGTAACCCTGGAGAATGTGCACATTTGACACCATGTACAGGCTCTGGGAGGTGAGTTCACCCTGTTGACTATGGCTATGTGACCCAAGGTGTGACTCTGGAGACTATGGTTATGTGACCCAAGGTGTGACTCTGGAGACTATGGATATTTCTCACCCAAACCAGGTCTGGGGATGGGGATCACACTGGAGGCTGTAGATATGTGACCCCAGGTGCATGGTCTGCAAGAGGTACACCCTGGAGCCTGTGGATATGTGACCCTGGGTGCAGGATCTGGGTGCTTGGGACACCCTGGAGACTGTGGTCATGTGAGCCCCAGTGTGGGGTTTTGGATGAGTCACCCTGGAGACTGTGGATAAGTGACTCCAGGTGCAGGGTCTGCAAGGGAGTAACTTGGAAACTGTGACTGTGACTCCAGGTGAAGGGGCTGGGAAGTGACGGCACAAAGCAGACTGTGGACATGTGATCCCCATTACAGGGTCATGGAGAGGGTAACCCTGGCTAACAGGGACATGGGAAACCGGGTTCAATGTGTGGGAGGTGGGGTAACCCTTAGACTATGGAAGTGTGACCCCAGGTACAGGTTCTGGGAATTGAGTCCATCCTTAAAACTGTGGATGCTTCAAAATACTTTCCGACATAAATCACAGCAAGATCCTCTATGACCCACCTCCAAGAATATTGGAAATAAAAGCAAAACTAAACAAATGGGACCTAATGAAACTTAAAAGCTTTTGCACTACAAAGGAAACTATAAGTAAGGTGAAAAGACAGCCCTCAGATTGGGAGAAAATAATAGCAAATGAAGAAACAGACAAAGGATTAATCTCAAAAATATACAAGCAACTCCTGCAGCTCAATTCCAGAAAAATAAATGACCCAATCAAAAAATGGGCCAGAGAACTAAACAGACATTTCTCCAAAGAAGACATACAGATGGCTAACAAACAGATGAAAAGGTGCTCAACATCACTCATTATTAGAGAAATGCAAATCAAAACCACAATAAGGTACCATTACACGCCAGTCAGGATGGCTGCTATCCAAAAGTCTACAAGCAATAAATGCTGGAGAGGGTGTGGAGAAAAGGGAACCCTCTTACACTGTTGGTGGGAATGCAAACTAGTACAGCCGCTATGGAGAACAGTGTGGAGATTTCTTAAAAAACTGGAAATAGAACTGCCATATGACCCAGCAATCCCACTCCTGGGCATACACACTGAGGAAACCAGATATGAAAGAGACACGTGCACCCCAATGTTCATCGCAGCACTGTTTATAATAGCCAGGACATGGAAGCAACCTAGATGCCCATCAGCAGATGAATGGATAAGGAAGCTGTGGTACATATACACCATGGAATATTACTCAGCCGTTAAAAAGAATTCATTTGAACCAGTCCTAATGAGATGGATGAAACTGGAGCCCCTTATACAGAGTGAAGTAAGCCAGAAAGATAAAGAACATTACAGCATACTAACACATATATATGGAATTTAGAAAGATGGTAACGATAACCCTACATGCAAAACAGAAAAAGAGACAAAGAAATACAAAACAGACTTTTGAACTCTGTGGGAGAATGTGAGGGTGGGATATTTCAAAAGAACAGCATGTATACTATCTATTGTGAAACAGATCACCAGCCCAGGTGGGATGCATGAGACAAGTGCTCGGGCCTGGTGCACTGGGAAGACCCAGAGGAATCGGGTGGAGAGGGAGGTGGGAGGGGGGATCAGGATGGGGAATAAGTGTAAATCTATGGCTGATTCATATCAATGTATGACAAAACCCACTGAAATGTTGTGAAGTAATTAGCCTCCAACTAATAAAAAAACTAAATAAATAAAAATTTAAAAAAATTAAAAAAAACTGTGGATGCTTCACACCGGTAGCTTCTGGGAGGTGGGGTCACCCTGAAGACTCTGGACATGTGACCACAAGTTCAAGTTCTTGGAGGTCGACTCGACATGGAAATAGTGGCCTTGTGACCCCAGGTACAGGATGTTGAGGGTAGGGTCATCCTGGAGGCTGTGGATTTGTGACACCAGGTATAGATTTTGGAGGGTTCACACTGGAGACTCTGGATGTATGTTTCCTCTGCAGGAGAGCTCCAGTGAACCTAGGCCTGTCTGAAAAATTCTTGGATCATGTGGGGAAACACCCTGTGTGTTAATCTGGACACCCAGGTTCAAATTTGCATATTTTTCGCGCGTGGCCCTAAAGCGGTGTGACCTATCCACATCTTGAAAATCCGTCCAATTGCCATTTTCTTACTTTTGACAGAGCTAACTTTGTTCCACCCCTGGGGTTTCTGAAGCACATGGGAGGCTCGCAACTCCTATCTTTGGGCCTATTTACAGTGGAATGTCACCTCACAGAGGTGACCACAGTAAGGGACCCAGCACTCTGTGGCATATTCCCGCAGTCTGCTTCCTCATGGGCAGTACCAGTATCACCTAGATATGTGTTTGAAAGGTGGGACAATGCACCGAGACACACAGCACAGACTCTCGAATTTTGGTCCTCTGAGCAGAACTGGAGGGTTCATGTCTTAGGAGCTAAAGAGTTCCTGCAAGAGAGAGGTTTGAAAACACACTCTCTGTGGATGCCTTTCCTTCCTTGAAGAAATATAGGTTTCCCAGTATCCTGCGAACTGAGAGTCACACAGTGCTTGAAAAGTGCTCGCTTAGACATGAGTTTTCAATGGTAATTTCCACTTGGGGCTGTAGTCAAACAGAGGGGTCCCACACTCACTGGGAAAGGCAAAGCAATATCTAAATGTCTGTTCCATCCCGTTTTCTCTGTAAGAGAGCTCTAGTGAGCGTAAGTCTGTCTGGAAAATTCTTGGATCCTTTGGGGACACACCCTGTTTGTGAACCAGGATACCAGAATGAGGGGGCACAATTCGTGTTTCTCTCTGTGGGCCTTAAAGCAGTGTGGCCTAGCAACAGCTTGAAAATCCATCCAATTGCTCTTTTCTTGATTCTGAGAGAGCTAGATTTGCTCCATCCTGTTTGATTTCTGAAGCAAGTGGGTGAATTGCAGCTCCCAGCTGTGGGCCTTTTTACAGTGGAATGCCACCTCGCAGAAGTGAGTATAGTGAGGGACCTAGCCCTCTTGGACACACTCTCGCAGCCTGCTTCCTCATGTGCAGTGCCGGTATAACCTAGGAATGGCTTTGCAAGTCTTGGAAAGTGCAGGGAGAAACATGGCCTTGACTCTGGAATTTAGTTCCTCTGAGCAGTACTGGAGGCCTCCCATCTGGGAAGCTAAACAGTTCCTGCAAGATAGAGGGTTGAGAATACACTCTCTTTTGATGCCTTTCTTTCCTTGAAGGAAGATATCTTTCCCTGCATTCTGTGAACTGAGAGTCACACACTGCTTGAAAAGTGCTTGCTTGGAGGTCATCTTTCAGGGGCACTTTCTCCTTGAGTCTGTGACAATAGGCAGAGGCAAACCAACTTCTAATGTCTGCTCCATCCCATTTTCCCAGTAGGAGAGGTCTAGTGAGCCTAGTTGTGTGGAAAATTCTTAGATCCTGCCGGGACACACCCTGTGTTTGAACCTGGATACCTGACCTACAGGGCACAATTCACATTTTTCTCTCAGGGGGCCCTAAAGTGGTTCGGCCTAGCAAGAGCTTGAAAATCCGTCCAATTGCTATTTTCTTACCTCTGACAGAGCTAGCTTTGCTCTACCTTTTGGGGTTTCTGAAGCAAGCGGGTGGCTCACACCTTGTAGCTTTGAGCCTGTCACTGGAATGTCACCTCACACAGTTGACCACAGTAAGGTACTCAGCCCTTTCAGACACACTCCTGCTGCCAGCTTTCTCATGGTCAGTACCGTTATGACCTAGGAATGTGTTCGCCAGACTCGGAAATTACAGGGAGACACACGGCCCTGACTCAGGAATTTAGGTCCTCTCAGCAGACCTGCTGGTCTCATGTTTTAGAAGCTCAAAATTTCCTGCAAGATAGAGGTTTGAAAACACACTCTCTGTGGATGTCTTTCCTTCCTCAAAGGAAGATAGCTTTCTTCACATTCTGCGACCTGAGAGTCACAGTCTGCTTGAAAAGTGCTTGCTTGGAAGTCTATTTTCAGTGGCAATATCTCCTTGAGCCTGTGACCATAGGTAGGGGTCCCACACTCACAGGGAAAGGCAAAGCAACCTCCAAATGGCTGTTCCAACCAGTTTTCTCTGTAGAAGAACTCTAGGGAACATAGGTCTGTCTGGAAATTTCTTGAATCATGAGGGGACACATCCCGTGTGTGAACCTGAATACCGGACCTAGGGTGCACAATTTTTATTTTTCTCTCTGGGTGCCATAAAGAGGTGTGGCTAGCAATTGCTTGAAAATCCATCCAATTACTTTTTTCTTACTTCTGACAGTGCAACCTTTGGTCCACCATTCAGGATTTCTGAAGCAAGCTGGTGGCTCACAACTCCTAGCCACGTGCTGATTTGCCATGGAAAGTTACCTCATCTAGGTAAGCACAGTATGGTACTCAGCACTCTCAGACACACACCTGAAGCCTGTTTTCTCATGAGCAGTCCTGGCATTACTCAGAAATGTGTTTACAAAGCTCAGAAAATGCTCAAAAACACACTGCCCTTGCTCTGAAATTTAGGTCCTCTGTACCAACCTAGAGGTCTCACATCTTAGTATCTAGACAGTTCCTGATATAGAGAGGCTGTTTCCTCATGGGCAGTCCTGGTCTGACCAAGAAATGTGTTTACAAAGCTCAAAAAGTGCAGGAAAACACATTGCCCTGGCTCTGGAAGTGAGGTCCTCTGGGCAAATATGGAGAATTCACATCTTGAAGATAGACAGTCCCTAATAGATAGAGTCTTGAAAACACACTGTCTATAAATACATTTCCTTCCTCAATGGAACATAGGTTTCCAGCATTCCATGTCCACAGAGTCACATACTGCTTGAAAACACTTGTTGGAAGTCATGTTTCATTAGCAATTCCTCCTGATAGTGTGACCATAGGGAAGGCCACCAAACTGACAGGAAAAGGAAAAGCAACATCCAAACGTCATTTCCGTCATGTTTTCTCTGTAGTGGAGATTCAGTGTGCCTAGGTCTGTCTGGAAAATTCTTGGATCCTGAGTGGACACATCCTGGGTGTGAACATGGACAGTGGACCTTGGGGGCAAAATTTACCTTTGTCTCTCAGTTGGCCAAAAACAGTACAGCATAACAACTACCTGGAAATGCATTCTGGCAGTGATCACTTGGTACACCCTTTGGGATTTCTGAAGCAAGTAAGCAGCTAGCAACTCGTAGCCACTGGTCCATTTACAGTGGAATGCCACATTATGTTGGTAAGTGCAGCATGGCACCCAGCAATCTCAGAAACACTCCTGCAGCCTGTTTTTTCTTAAGGGCACTTCTGGTATGACCTAAGAATGTGTTTACAATGCTCAGAAAGTGTTCAGTTCCGTACAGAGGCTCAGTTGTGTCCGACTCTTTGGGATCCCATGAACTGAAGCACACCAGACCTCCCTGTCCATCAGCAGCTCCCGGAGTTTACTCAAACTCATGACCATCGAGTTGGTGATGCCATCCAGCCATCTCATCCTCTGTCATCCCCTTCTCCTCCTGCCCCCAAGCCCTCCCAGCATCAGGGTCTTTTCCAATGAGTCAACTCTTCGCATCAGGTGGCCAAAGTACTGGAGTTTCAGTTTCAGCATCAGTCTTTCCAATGAACACCCAGGACTGATCTCCTTTAGGATGGACTGGTTTGATCTCCTTGCAGTCCAAGGGACTCTCAAGAGTCTTCTCCAACACCACAGTTCAAAAGCATCAATTCTTCAGTGCTCAGCTTTCTTCACAGTCCAATTCTTACATCCATACATGAGCACTGGAAAAACCATAGCCTTGACCAGATGGACCTTTGTTGGCAAAGTAATGTCTCTGCTTTTTAATATGCTATCTAGGTTGGTCATAACTTTCCTTCCAAGAAGTAAGTGTCTTCTAATTTCATGGCTGCAATCACCATCTGTAGTGATTTTGGAGCCCCCCAAAATAAAGTATGACACTGTTTCTACTGTTTCCCCATCTATTTTTCGTGAAGAGATGGGACCAGATGCCATGATCTTAGTTTTCTGCATGTTGAGCTTTAAGCCAACTTTTTCACTCTCCTCTTTCACTTTCATCAAGAGGCTTTTTAGTTCCTCTTCACTTTCTTCCATAAGGGTGGTGTCATCTGCATATCTGAGGTTATTGATGTTTCTCCTGGCAATCTTGATTCCAGCTTGTGCTTCTTCCAACCCGCTGTTTCTCATGATGTACTCGGCATATAAGTTAAATAAGCAGGGTGTCAATATACAGATTTGATGTACTCCTTTTCCTATTTTGAACCAATCTATTGTTCCATGTCCAGTTCTAACTGTTGCTTCCTGACCTGCACATAGGTTTCTCAAGAGGCAGGTCAGGTGGTCTGGTAGTCCCATCTCTTTCAGAATTTTCCACAGTTTATTGTGAAACACACAGTCTAAGGCTTTGGCATAGTCAATAAAGCAGAAATAGATGTTTTTTTCTGGAACTCTCTTGCTTTTTCGATGATCCAGCAGATGTTGGCAATTTGATCTCTGGTTCCTCTGCCTTTTCTAAAGCCAGCTTGAACATCTGGAAGTTCACAGTTCACGTATTGCTGAAGCCTGGCTTGGAGAATTTTGAGCATTACTTTACTAGCATGTGAGATGAGTGCAATTGTGCAGTAGTTTGAGCATTCTTTGCTATTGCCTTTCTTTGGAATTGGAATGAAAACTCACCTTTTCCAGTCCTGTGGCCACTGCTGAGTTTTCCAAATTTGCTGACCTATTGAGTACAGCACTTTCACAGCATCATCTTTTAGGATTTGAAATAGCTTAACTGGAATTCCATCACCTCCACTAGCTTTGTTTGTAGTGATGCTTTCTAAGGCCCACTTGACCTCACATTCCAGGATGTCTGGCTCTAGGTGACTGATCATGCCATCGTAATTATCTGGGCCATGAAGATCATTTTTGTACAGTTCTTCTGTGTATTCTTGCCACCTCTTCTTAATAGCTTCTACTTCTGTTAGAGCCATAGCATTTCTGTCCTTTATTGAACCCAATCTTCGCATGGAATGTTCCCTTGATATCTCTAGTTTTCTTGAAGAGATCTCTAGTCTTTCCATTTCTGTTGTTTTTCTCTATTTCTTTGCATTGATCAGAGTAAGGCTTTCTTATCTCTCCTTGCTATTCTTTGGAACTCTGCATTCAAATGGTGCAGGCTGTGACGGACCATGCAGAAGCATGGCCATGAGGAGCTACCTCTCACCCAAGGTCAGAGGCAGTGGCTGAGGGGAGCCACCCCATGTCCGAGGCCAGGGGCAGTGGCCGAGAGGAGCTACCTCACGCCTGAGGTCAGGGGAGGTGGCTGAGATGAGCTACCCCATGCCCAAGGTCAGGGGCTGTGGCCAAGAGGAGCAATCCCACATCCAAAGAGCAGCAGCTGCACGGGTGCAGGAGGACCGAGAGGAGCTACTCCACATTCAAGGTCAGGAGGGGCGGCCTGAGGAGACACCCATCGTCCAAGGTAAGGAGGAGGGGCTGCGCTTTGCTGGAGCTGCTGTAAAGAGATACCCCACGTCCAAGATAAGAGAAACTCAAGTAAGATGGTAGGTGTTGTGAGAGGGCATCAAAGGGCCCTCTCTGTGATTATGAAATCATAATCACAGAAAACTAGCCAATCTGATCACATGGACCATAACCTTGTCTAACTTAATGAAACTAAGCCATGCCGCGTGGAGCCACCCAAGACGGACGGGTCATGGTGGACAGGTCTGACAGAATGTGGTCCACTGGAGAAGTGAATGGCCAACCACTTCAGTATTCTTGCCTTGAGGACCCCATGAACAGTATGGAAAGGCAAAATGATAGGATACTGAAAGAGGAATTCCCCAGGTTGGCAGGTGCCCAATATCCTACTGGAGCTCAGTGGAGAAATAACTCCAGAAAGAATGAAGGGATGGAGCCAAAGCAAAAACAATACCCAGTTGTGGATGTGACTGGTGATAGAAGCAAGGTCCAATGCTGTAAAGAGCAATATCGCATAGGAACCTGGAATGTTAGGTCCATGAATCAAGGCAAATTGGAAGTTGTCAAACAGGACATGGCAAGAGTGAATGTCAACATTCTAGGAATCAGCAAATTACAATGGACAGGAATGGGTGAATTTAACTCAGGTGACCATTATATCTACTACTGTGGGCAGGAACCCCTTAAAAGAAATGGAGTAGCCATCATGGTCAATAATAGAGTCCAAAATATGGTGCTTGGATGCAATCTCAGAAAGTGTAGGGAAATACAATGCTCTGACTCTGGAATTTGGGTCCTCAGGGCAAACCTGGAAGTCTCACATCTTTGAGTCTATACAGTTTGTGATACACAGAGGCCTGATAAAACACTCTCTATTGATGCCTTACCTTCCTGGATGGAACATAATTTTCCCAGCTTTTTGTGTGCTCAGAATCACACACTGCTTGAAAACGCTTGTTGGAAGTAATTTTTCAGTAGCAACTTCCCCTCATGTTGTGACTTTAGGGAAGACCACCGCACTCACAGGAAAAGGCAAAGGATCATCCAGATGTCTGCTCAATCACGTTTTCTTGATAGGAGCAATCCATTCAACTTAACTGTCTAGAATACTCATGGATACTGTTCCTACACATCCTATGTTTGAACCTGGATACCAGACCTTTGCAGCAAAATTTGCATTTTTTTCTCAGTTGGCCCTAAAACGGTTAGACCTAGTTACTGCCTGAAAATGCGTCTAATTGCTATTTTCTTACTTCTGACAGTGATAATGTTGGTGCACCCTTTGGGATTTATGAATCAAGCAGGAGGCTCTCCACTCCAAGCCACTGGCCCCTTTCCAGGGAGATGTCATCTCATCTAGGTTAGCACAATATGTCACCCAGCACTCTGAGACACACTCTTGCAGCCTGACTTTTCATGGTCAGATATGGTATGACCTAGGAATGTGTTTACAAATCTCAGAAAGTGGTGGGAAACACACTGCCCTGACTCTGGTATTTAGGTCCTCTGGGAAACTTGGAGGACTCACATGTTTGAATCTAGACAGTTCATGACAGGTAGAGGCCTGATAACATATTCTCTCGAGATGCCTTTCCTTCCTCAAAGGAATATAGCTTTCTCAGCATTCTGTGTGTTGAGTGTCACACACTGCTTGAAAACGCTTGTTGGAGGTCATTTTTCATTGGCAATTTCCCCTGGAGGTGTGACTGTAGGGAAGGCGCCACACTCACAGGTAAATTCAAAAGCACTTTCAAACATCTGTTCAATCACGTTTTCTTGGTAGGGGCCATCCATTCAACGGAAGTCTATCTAGAAAACTCGTGGACACTGTGGGGAAACACCTATGTTTGAATCTGGATACCAGACTTTGGTGTTAAAATATGCATTTTTGGGGGGGAGGAGCCAAGATGGCAGATGAGTAGGACGGGGAGACCACTTTCTCTCCTACAAATTCATCAAAAGAATAACTGAATGCAGAGCAAACTTCACAAAACAACTTCTGATCGCTAGCTGAGGTCATCAGGCGCCCAGAAAAGCAGACCATTGTCTTCGAAAGGAGGTAGGACAAAATATAAAAGATAAAAAGTGAGACAAAAGAGCTAAGGACAGAGAGCCGTCCCGGGAAGGGAGTCTTAGGCGGCCTTGCTTGGGCTAGGGTCCCGGCCTGAGTGCCCTGAGGACAATCGGTGGGAGAGAGCTTCTGTGAGGTGCCAACTTGAACTGTGGGAGACCAAAAGAGAGAGAGAAAATTAACCGGCCGGAACACACTGCTGGCCGTTTGCAGAACAAAGGGATGGAGAAAGTCCCGAGAAGAGCTCACAGGCTGCGGACCGGCCCAGCCCCGCCGGAGGCAGGAGGCAGGGGGGAGGGGAAGGTCGCGGTGAGACACAGGGCGCAGGCACCCGACCGGCGCGGGCAGGGACTGGGGCTGGGGACGCAGAGGGCGGAAGGCACGCGCACCCGACTGGCGCCAGCGGAAACTGAGACTGGGTCTGCGGAAGGGAGTGAGTGCACCACACCTGGGTAGAGCGCCCATCAAGCCCCTCGCTGCCTGGACCGCTCTGACGGGGAAGGCACAGAGAGCAGGCGCAGCTTTTCCTTCCGCGCTTCTGTGTAACACCCGAGGGCTTGAACCTAGCGCAGCGCGGGGCGCGCTCCATATAGAACAGCCGGGAGCCTGAGCAGCGCAGACGGAGAAAGCAGCGTCAGCCCCTCCCGGCAGCGCCAGCCCGCCCCCGCAGGGCCAGCCCCTCCCTGCAGCATCAGCCCCGCCCTGCAGCACCAGCCCATCCCCGCAGCGTCAGCCCCTCCCAGCAGCGCAACGGAACTAGCTACCTGAATAAGAGTCCACCTCCGCCCACCTGTGTCAGGGCGGAAATGAGGCTCTGAAGAGACCGGCAAACAGAAGCCAAATAAACAAAGGGAACCGCTTCAGAAGGGACTGGTGCAACAGATTAAAATCCCTGTAGAAAACACCGACTTCACCGGAAGGGCCCTGTAGATATCGAGAAGTGTAAGCTGGAACGAGGAGCTATCTGAAACTGAGCCGAACCCACACTGACCGCAACAGCTCCAGAGAAATTCCTAGATATATTTTTACTTTTTTTTTTTCTAAGTAAGGAAAAAAAAAATTTTTTTTCTTTTTATATTTTTTCTTTTTTATTTTTTCTCTTTTATTTTCCTTTAAAATTCCCTATTACTCCCCCATTACTCCTTAACTTTCATTTTCATAGATTTTTACGATTTTTTTAATTAGGGGAAAAAAAATTTTTTTTTTCTTTCTTTCTTTTTTTTGTTTTTTTTTCTTTTTTTTCTTTTTCTTTTTTTTTCTTTTTTCTTCTTTTTTTTTCTTTCCGTTTTCTCTTTTATTTTCTATTTTTCTTTTTCTCTTATTTCTTTTAAAGTCCTCTAGTACTCCTCTACTACTCTTCATTTTCATTTTCACTACACTATAACCTTACAAAAAAAAAAAAAAAAAGAAGCCCTATCTTTAAACCGAAGATTATTCTCTCCCAATCTTGACTCTCTGTTTTCTACCTCAGAACACCTCTATTTCCTCCTTTCCCCTTCTCTTCCCAATCCAATTCTGTGAATCCTTGTAGGTGTCTGAGATACGGAGAACACTCTGGGAACAGACAGCTGCGTAGATCTGTCTCTCTCTTCTTGAGTCCCCCTTTTTCTCCTCCTGCTCATCTCTATCTCCCTCCTCCCTTTTCTCCTGTTCATGTAACTCTGTGAACCTCTCTGGGTGTCCCTAACGGGGGAGAATCTTTTTGCCATTAACCTAGAAGTTTTATTATCAGTGCTGTATAGTTGGAGAAGTCCTGAGACTACAGGAAGAATAAAACTGAAATCCAGAGGCAGGAAACTTAAGCCCAAAACCTGAGAACACCAGAAAACTCCTGACTACATGGAACTTTAAGTAATAAGTGACCGTCCAAAAGCCTCCATACCTACACTGAAACCAACCACCACCCAAGAGCCAATAAGTTTTAGAGCAAGACATACCATGCAAATTCTCCAGCAACACAGGAACATAGCCCCGAATGTCAACATACAGGCTGCCCAGGTCACACCTAACACATAGACCCATCTCAAAACTAATTACTGGGCACTCCATTGCTCTCCAAAGAGAAGAAATCAAGTTCCACGCACCAGTACACTGACGCAAGCTTCCCTAACCAGGAAACCTTGACAAGCCAATCGTCTAACCCCACCCACTGGCTAAATCCTCCACAATAAAAAGGAATCACAGACCTCCAGAATACAGAAAGTCCACTCCAGACACAGCAATCTAAACAAGATGAAAAGGCAAAGAAATACCCAACAGGTAAAGGAACATGAAAAATGCCCACCAAGTCAAACAAAAGAGGAGGAGATAGGGAATCTACCTGAAAAAGAATTTAGAATAATGATAATAAAAATGATCCAAAATCTTGAAAACAAAATGGAGTTACAGATAAATAGCCTGGAGACAAAGATTGGAAAGATACAAGAATTGTTTAATAAAGACCTAGAAGAAATAAAAAAGAGCCAATTAAAAATGAACAATGCAATGAATGAGATCAAAAACACTTTGGAGGGAACCAAGAGTAGAATAACGGAGGCAGAAGATAGGATAAGTGAGGTAGAAGATAAAATGGTGGAAATAAATGAAGCAGAGAGGAAAAAAGAAAAAAGGATCAAAAGAAATGAGGACAACCTCAGGGACCTCTGGGACAATGTGAAACGCCCCAACATTCGAATCATAGGAGTCCCAGAAGAAGAAGACAAAAAGAAAGGCCATGAGAAAATACTCGAGGAGATAATAGCTGAAAACTTCCCTAAAATGGGGAAGGAAATAGCCACCCAAGTCCAAGAAACCCAGAGAGTCCCAAACAGGATAAACCCAAGGCGAAACACCCCAAGACACATATTAATCAAACTAACAAAGATCAAACACAAAGAACAAATATTAAAAGCAGCAAGGGACAAACAACAAATAACACACAAAGGGATTCCCATAAGGATAACAGCTGATCTATCAATAGAAACCCTCCAGGCCAGAAGGGAATGGCAGGACGTCCTGAAAGTAATGAAAGAGAATAACCTACAACCTAGATTACTGTATCCAGCAAGGATCTCATTCAGATATGAAGGAGAACTCAAAAGCTTTACAGATAAGCAAAAGCTGAGAGAATTCAGCACCACCAAACCAGCTCTTCAACAAATGCTAAAGGATCTTCTCTAGACAGGAAATGCAGAAAGGTTGTATAAACGTGAACCCAAAACAACAAAGTAAATGGCAACGGGACCACACCTATCAATAATTACCTTAAATGTAAATGGGTTGAATGCCCCAACCAAAAGACAAAGATTGGCTGAATGGATACAAAAACAAGACCCCCATATATGCTGTCTACAAGAGACCCACCTCAAAACAAGAGACACATACAGACTAAAAGTGAAGGGCTGGAAAAAAATATTTCATGCAAACGGAGACCAAAAGAAAGCAGGAGTCGCAATACTCATATCAGATAAAATAGACTTTCAAATAAAAGCTGTGAAAAGAGACAAAGAAGGACACTACATAATGATCAAAGGATCAATCCAAGAAGAAGATATAACAATTATAAATATATATGCACCCAACATAGGAGCACCGCAATATGTACGGCAAACACTAACGAGTATGAAAGAGGAAATTAATAGTAACACGACAATAGTGGGAGACTTTAATACCCCACTCACAACTATGGATAGATCAACTAAACAGAAAATTAACAAGGAAACACAAACTTTAAATGACACAATGGACCAGCTAGACCTAATTGATATCTATAGGACATTTCACCCCAAAACAATCAACTTCACCTTTTTCTCAAGTGCACACGGAACCTTCTCCAGAATAGATCACATCCTGGGCCATAAATCTAGTCTTGGAAAATTCAAAAAAATTGAAATCATTCCAGTCATCTTTTCTGACCACAGTGCAGTAAGATTAGATCTCAATTACAGGAAAAAAATTGTTAAAAATTCAAACACCTGGAGGCTAAATAACATGCTTCTGAATAACCAACAAATCATAGAAGAAATCAAAAAAGAAATCAAAATATGTATAGAAATGAATGAAAATGAAAACACAAGAACCCAAAACCTATGGGACACTGTAAAAGCAGTGCTAAGGGGAAGGTTCATAGCATTACAGGCTTACATCAAGAAACAAGAAAAAAGCCAAATAAATAACCTAACTCTACACCTAAAGCAATTAGAGAAGGAAGAAATGAAGAACCCCAGGGTTAGCAGAAGGAAAGAAATCTTAAAAATTAAGGCAGAAATAAATGCAATAGAAACTAAAGAGACCATAGCAAAAATCAACAAAGCTAAAAGCTGGTTTTTTGAAAAAATAAACAAAATTGACAAACCATTAGCAAGACTCATTAAGAAACAGAGAAGAACCAAATTAACAAAATTAGAAATGAAAATGGAGAGATCACAACAGACAACACTGAAATACAAAGGATCATAAGAGACTACTACCAGCAGCTCTATGCCAATAAAATGGACAACTTGGATGAAATGGACAAATTCTTAGAAAAGTATAACTTTCCAAAACTGAACCAGGAAGAAATAGAAGATCTTAACAGACCCATCACAGGCAAGGAAATCGAAACTGTAATCAAAAATCTTCCAGCAAACAAAAGCCCAGGACCAGATGGCTTCACAGCTGAATTCTACCAAAAATTTAGAGAAGAGCTAACACCTACCTTACTCAAACTCTTCCAGAAAATTGCAGAGGAAGGTAAACTTCCAAACTCATTCTATGAGGCCACCATCACCCTAATTCCAAAATCAGACAAAGATGCCACAAAAAAAGAAAACTACAGGCCAATATCACTGATGAACATAGATGCAAAAATCCTTAACAAAATTCTAGCAAACAGAATCCAACAACATATTAAAAAAAATCATACACCACGACCAAGTGGGCTTTATCCCAGGAATGCAAGGATTCTTCAATATCCGCAAATCAATCAATGTAATACACCACATTAACAAATTGAAAGATAAAAACCATATGATTATCTCAATAGATGCAGAGAAAGCCTTTGACAAAATTCAACACTCATTTATGATTAAAACTCTCCAAAAAGCAGGAATAGAAGGAACATACCTCAACATAATAAAAGCTATATATGACAAACCCACAGCAAACATTATCCTCAATGGTGAAAAATTGAAAGCATTTCCCCTGAAATCAGGAACAAGACAAGGGTGCCCACTCTCACCACTACTGTTCAACATAGTGTTGGAAGTTTTGGCCACAGCAATCAGAGCAGAAAAAGAAGTAAAAGGAATCCAGATAGGAAAAGAAGAAGTGAAACTCTCACTGTTTGCAGATGACATGATCCTCTACATAGAAAACCCTAAAGACTCTACCAGAAAATTACTAGAACTAATCAATGAATATAGTAAAGTTGCAGGATATAAAATTAACACACAGAAATCCCTTGCATTCCTATATACTAACAATGAAAAAACAGAAAGAGAAATTAAGGAAACAATACCATTCACCATTGCAACAAAAAGAATAAAATACTTAGGAGTATATCTACCTAAAGAAACAAAAGACCTATACATAGAAAACTATAAAACACTGATGAAAGAAATCAAAGAGGACACAAACAGATGGAGAAACATACCGTGTTCATGGATTGGAAGAATCAATATTGTCAAAATGGCTATTCTACCCAAAGCAATCTATAGATTCAATGCAATCCCTATCAAGCTACCAACGGTATTTTTCACAGAACTAGAACAAATAATTTCACAATTTGTATGGAAATACAAAAAACCTCGAATAGCCAAAGTAATCTTGAGAAAGAAGAATGGAACTGGAGGAATCAACCTGCCTGACTTCAGACTCTACTACAAAGCCACAGTCATCAAGACAGTGTGGTACTGGCACAAAGACAGAAATATAAACCAATGGAACAGAATAGAAAGCCCAGAGATAAATCCACGAACCTATGGACACCTTATCTTTGACAAAGGAGGCAAGGATATACAATGGAAAAAAGACAACCTCTTTAACAAGTGGTGCTGGGGAAACTGGTCAACCACTTGTAAAAGAATGAAACTAGAACACTTTCTAACACCATACACAAAAATAAACTCAAAATGGATTAAAGATCTAAATGTCAGACCAGAAACTATAAAACTCCTAGAGGAGAACATAGGCAAAACACTCTCTGACATAAATCACAGCAAGATCCTCTATGACCCACCTCCAAGAATATTGGAAATAAAAGCAAAACTAAACAAATGGGATCTAATGAAACTTAAAAGCTTTTGCACTACAAAGGAAACTATAAGTAAGGTGAAAAGACAGCCCTCAGATTGGGAGAAAATAATAGCAAATGAAGAAACAGACAAAGGATTAATCTCAAAAATATACAAGCAACTCCTGCAGCTCAATTCCAGAAAAATAAATGACCCAATCAAAAAATGGGCCAGAGAACTAAACAGACATTTCTCCAAAGAAGACATACAGATGGCTAACAAACAGATGAAAAGGTGCTCAACATCACTCATTATTAGAGAAATGCAAATCAAAACCACAATAAGGTACCATTACACGCCAGTCAGGATGGCTGCTATCCAAAAGTCTACAAGCAATAAATGCTGGAGAGGGTGTGGAGAAAAGGGAACCCTCTTACACTGTTGGTGGGAATGCAAACTAGTACAGCCGCTATGGAGAACAGTGTGGAGATTCCTTAAAAAACTGGAAATAGAACTGCCATATGACCCAGCAATACCACTTCTGGGCATACACACTGAGGAAACCAGATATGAAAGAGACACGTGCACCACAATGTTCATCGCAGCACTGTTTATAATAGCCAGGACATGGAAGCAACCTAGATGCCCATCAGCAGATGAATGGATAAGGAAGCTGTGGTACATATACACCATGGAATATTACTCAGCCGTCAAAAAGAATTCATTTGAACCAGTCCTAATGAGATGGATGAAACTGGAGCCCCTTATACAGAGTGAAGTAAGCCAGAAAGATAAAGAACATTACAGCATACTAACACATATATATGGAATTTAGAAAGATGGTAACGATAACCCTACATGCAAAACAGAAAAAGAGACAAAGAAATACAAAACAGACTTTTGAACTCTGTGGGAGAAGGTGAGGGTGGGATGTTTCTAAAGAACAGCATGTATACTATCTATTGTGAAACAGATCACCAGCCCAGGTGGGATGCATGAGACAAGTGCTCGGGCCTGGTGCACTGGGAAGACCCAGAGGAATCGGGTGGAGAGGGAGGTGGGAGGGGGGATCGGGATGGAGAATAAGTGTAAATCTATGGCTGATTCATATCAATGTATGACAAAACCCACTGAAATGTTGTGAAGTAATTAGCCTCCAACTAATAAAAAAATTAAAAAAAAAAATATGCATTTTTCTCTCACTTGGCCCTAAAACAGTGCAGCCGAGCAACTGCTTGAAATTCCATCTGAATGCTGTTTTCTTACTTCTGACAATGTTAGCTTTGGTTCACCCTTTGGGATTTCTGAAGCACGTGAATGACTTGCAACTCCTAGCTGCAGGCCCATTTCCAGTGGAATGACACCTCATCTATGTGACCACAGTATTTCACCCAGCACACTCTGATACACTCCCTCAGCATCCTGCCTTAGGAGCAGACCTGGTATGACCTAGGAATGCATTTAGAAGTCTCAGAAAGTGCAGCAAGACACACTGTCCTGACTCTGGAACTTAGGTCCTTTAAGCAGGCCTGAGCTCTCACATCTTAGAAGCTGAACAGTTCCTGCTATAAAAAAACACACTCTCTATTGATGCCTTTCCTTCACTGAAGGAACATAACTTTCCCAATGTACTGTGTGCTGAGAGTCACACACTGCTTGAAAACGTTTGCTTGGAGTTCATTTTTCAGTTGCAATTTCCCCTGAGACTGTGACAGTAGGGAAGCGCCCACAATCACAAGACAAGCAAGCAAGCATCCAAATGCCTGTTCCATCACGTTTTCTCTGTTAGAGAGGTCCAGTGAACACAGGTCTATCTGGAAAAGTTTGGATCCCGTGGGGTCACATCCTGAGTGTGAACCTGAATACAGGACAAAATTCACCTTTTTCTCTCAGTTGGCACTAAAACGGTTTGGCATAGCAACTGCTTGAATATCCATCCAGTACTTGTTTTCTTATTTCTGACAGTGACAGATTTGGTCCACCCATGTAATTTCTGAAGCAAGCAGTCCGCTTGCCACTTCTATCTGGTGGTCCCTTTCCTATGAAATGTCACATAATGTAGGTAGCACCACATGGCACCCAGCTCTCTCAGACACACTCTGACATCCTGTTTCCTCATTGGCAGGCCTGGTATGACCTAGGAATGTATTTACAAGGCTCAGAGATTGTATGGAGACATATGCCCTGACTCGGGATGTTAGGTCATCTGGGCAAGACTGGAGGTCTCACGTCTTACAATCTAGACAGTTCCTAATAGATAGAGGCCTGGAAACACACTCTCTGTTGATTCCTTTCCTTACTCAAAGGGCCATTGCTTTCCCAACATTTTAGGGCCAACCTAGAGGAAAATGCAAATTTTCCCACCAAGGTCCATTACCCAGGTTCACACACAGGATGTGTCCCCACAGCACTGAAGAACTTTCAAGACAGACCTAGGCTAACCCTAACCCTAACCCTAACCCTATCCCTAACCCTAACCCTAACCCTAGGATCTCTCCTACAGAGAAACATGATAGAACAGACGTTTGGATGATGTTTTCCCTTTTCCTGTGAGTGTGGTGGACTTCCCTATGGTCAAACCATCAAGGGAAATTGCTACTGAAAAATGACTTCCAGGCAAGCATTTTCAAGCAGTATGTGACTCTCAGCACACAGAATGCTGAGAAAGCTATGTTCATTCGAGGAAGGAAAGGCATCAATAGAGAGTGTGTTTTCAGGCCTCTATCTATCAGGATCTGTCTATATTCTAAGATGTGAGATCTCCAGGCTTGTCCAGAGGACCCATCTTCCAGAGTCTGGGCAGTGTTTCCCTGCAAATTCTGAGCCTTGTCAGCACATTCCAAGATCACTCAGGAATGCCCATGATGAAACAGGCTATGGAAGAGTGTCCGTGTGTGCTGTGTGTCATTCTGTCCTAACCAAATGAACTGACATTCCACTGGAAATGGGCCAGGGACTAGGAGTTATGAACCGCCTGTTGCTTCAGAAATCCAGAAAGGTGGAACAAAGCTATCATTGTCAGAAGCAAGAAAACAGGTATTAAATGAACTTTCAAGCAGTTGTTAGGCCACAACTTTTTAAGCCCAATGGAGAGAATAATGCAAATTTTGCCACCAAGATCCGCTATCAAGATTCACATTCAGGATGTGTCCCTGCAGTATCCAAGAATGTTCCAGATAGGACTAGGCTCACTATATCTCACCTACAGAGCAAACGTGATGGAACAGACATTTGAATGTGGTTCCTTTTTACTCTGTTTGTGGGGCTTTCCCTCCAGTCACATCTTCAGGGGAAATTCTTAGTGATAAATGGCCTCCAAGCAAGTGTGTGACACTCAGGAAGCAGAATGTTGGGAAAACAATGATCCTTCAAGGAAAGAAAGGCATCAGCAGAGAATGAATTTTCAGTCCTTTATCTATCAAGAATTGTCTAGATTCTAAGATGTGAGACCTCCAGTCTTACCCTGAGGACCTAACTTGCAGAGTCAGGGCAGTGTGTTTCCCTGCACTAGCCCAGGCTTTTAACCACCTTCCTACATCATCCCAGAACTGCCCACGAGGAAACAGGCTGCAGGAATGTGTTCAGATTGCTGGGTGTCATACTGTTGTTACCCAGGTGAGGTGACATTCCATTGCAAATAGGCCATCAGCAGCACCTGCAAGCCGCCTTCTTGCTTCTGAAATCCCAAAGGTGGGTCAAAAGCAATCACTGTCAGAAGTAAAAAAAAAAAAAAAAAAGCAATTGTATGGATTTTCTAGCAGTTGCAAATTTGGCCATCAAGATCCGGTATCCACTGTCAGACTCAGGAGGTATCTCTGCTGTATCTACCCATAGTTCACAAAGACCTAGGCTCACTGGCTGCTCCTATAGAGAAAATGTGATGGAACAGATGTTTGGATCTTGGATTGCCTTACCCTGTGAGTGTGGGGGACATCCTTACTGTCACAACATCACAAGAAATTGCTACTGAAAAATGACCTGCAAGCAAACGGTTTCAAGCAGTGTGTGACTCTCAGTTCACAGAATACTGGGAAAGTACTGTTTCTTTGAGGAAGGAAGGGTATCAACAGAGAGTGTGTTTTCAGGCCTCTATCTATGAAGAGCTGTCTTGATTCTAACAAGAGAGCCCCCCAGCCTTCCCAGAGAACCGAACTTCCAGAGTCAGGGCAGTGTCTTCCCTGCCCTTTAAATGCTTTGTAAACATTTTCCTAGGTCACACCAGGACTGTCCATGAGGACACAAACTGTGGGAGTGTGTCTGAGTATACAGAGGGGCCATGATGTGCTTACTTAGATAAGGTGACATTCCACTGGAAATAGGCCCATGACTAGGAGTGGTGATCTGCTTGCTTGCTTCAGAAATCCCAAAGGGTGAACCAAAGTTATTGCTCTTCAAAGTAAGAAAACAGCAATTAGATGGATTTTCAAGCAGGTGCCAGGCCACACAGTTTTAGGACAAACCGAAAGAAAAATGTGAATTGTGCCACCAGTTCCAGTAGCCAGGTTCACACTTAGGATGTGGTCCTGCAGTATACATGATTTTCCAGACAGACCTAGGTTCTCTGGATCACTCCTAGAGACAAAATGTGATGCAACAGAAGTTTGGATGTTGGTTTGCCTTTTCCAGTGAGTGTGGGGGCCTTCCCTAAGGTTACACTGTCAGAGGAAGTTTCTACTGAAAAATGACCTCCAAAGAACATTTTCAAGCAGTGTGTGACTCTCAGCACAGAGAATGCAGGGAAAAGTATGTTTCTTCAAGGAAGAAAAGGCATCAACAGAGAGTGTGTTATTAGGCCTATATCTATTAGGAACTGTCTAGAATCTAACATTGACCTCCAGGCTTGTCCAGGGGACCTAACTACCAGAGTCAAGGCACTGTTTTTCCTGCAATTTCCAAGCCTCCCAAAGACATCCTAGCTCATATAGGGACTGCCCATGAGGAAACAGACTGTAGGAGAGTGTCTGAGAGTGTATGGTACCAATACTGTGCTTACCTAGATGAGATGACATTCCCCTGGGAATGGGCCAGAGGCTAGGAGTGGTGAGTCGCCTGCTTGATTCAGAAATCCCAAAGGATGGACCAAAGCTATCATTGTCAGAAGGAAGAAAACAGCAATTGGATGGATTTCCAAGCAGTTGCAAGGCCGTAGCATTTTCCCAAATCAAGAGAAAAAATGTTATTTTTGCCCCCAAAATCCGGTATCCATGTCCAGACTCAGGATGTCTCCATGCAGTATCCACAAAGTTTCCAGACAGAACTAGTCTCAGTGGATCGATCCTACTGAGAAAATGTGATGGAACAGACGTTTGGATGCTAATTTGTCTTCCTCTATGAATGGGGAGTGCGTCATCCCCATGGTCACACCATCAGGGGAATGTGCTACTGAAAAATGACCTCCATGCCAGCATATTCAAGCCGTGTGTGTCTCTCTGCACACAAAATATTTGGAAAGTTATGTTCCTTCAAGAAAAGAAATGCATCAACAGAGAGTGCTTTCAGCCCTCTATCTATCAGGAACGGTCTACATTCTAAGTCGTGAGACCTTCAGTCTTTCCTAGGGATCCTAACACCCAGAGTCAGGGCAGTGTGTTTCCATGAACTTTTCAAGCCTTGTAAACACTTTCCAAGTATATACTGGGACTGCTCCTGAAGAAACAGGCTGCACGAGTGTATCCGAGTGTGTTGGGCAGCATACTGTGCTTACCTGCATGAGGTGCCAATACAATGGAAATTGGCTAGTGGCTGGAGTGGTGAGCAACCTGCTTGCTTCAGAAATTCCAAAGGGTGGACAAATCTATCCCTGTCAAAAGTAAGAAAACAGCAATTGGATGGATTTTCAAGGATTTGCTACGCTGCACCATTTTAGAACCAATGTGGTCCCAAAATGAGTGTGGGAGATAAAAATGAGAATTTTGCCACCAAGTTGATGTACACAAGTTCACACTCATGATGTGTCCCCACAATACCCACGAATTTTCCAGACAGACCTAGGCTCACTTGATCACACCTAAAGACAAAATGTGATGGAGTACACGCTTGGATGTTGGTTTGCCTTTTCCCGTGAGTGTGGGAGCCTTCCCTACCATTGCACCTTCAGGGGAATTTTCTACTGACCAACGACCTACAAGCAAGTGTTTTCAAGCACTGTGTGACTCTCAGCACACAGAATGTTGGGAAAGCTATGTGCCTTCGAGGAAGGAAAGGCATCCATACGGAGTGTATTCTTAGGCCTCTATCTATCAAGAACTGTCTAGAACCCAAGGCATGAGACTTCAAGGCTTTCCCAGGGTCCTAACATCCAGAGTTAGGGCACTGTGTTTCCCTGCACCTTCCAAGGCTTTAAACACATTGCTTATTCAAACTGGGACTGCCCATGAGGAAACAGGATGCAGGAGTATGTCTGAGAGGGCTGGGTGCCATACAGTGCTTAACTAGATGAGGTGACATTCCACTGGAAATGGGCCAGCAGATAGGAGTAGCGAGCCGCCTGCTTTCTTTAGAAATCTCAAAGGTTTGACCAAAGTTATCACTGTCATTATTAAGAAGAGAGCAACTGGATGGGTTTTCAGGCAGTTGCTAAGGCCGCACTCTTTTAGATCCAACCGAGAAAAATTGCTAATTTTGCCAACAAATTCAAGGATGCAAATTCACACTCAGTACGTGTCCCTGTAGTATCCGAGAATTTTCCAGACAGACAGAGGATCATTGGATCTCTCCTAAGAGAAAACTTGATAGAACAGACATTTGATTGTTTGTTTTCTTTTTCCTGTGAATTTGGGGGTCTTCCCTACAGTAACACAGTCATGGGAAATTGTTACTGAAAAATCACCTTCAAGCAAGGATTTTCAACCAGTGTGTTACTCTCATCACACAGAAATCTGGAATAACTATGTTACTTCAATGCACGCAAGACATAAAAGAGGGTGTTTTTCAGGCATCTATCTATCAGCAACTATCTAAAGTCTAAGATGTGAGAACTCCAGGTTTGCACACAGGCCCTAATTTCCAAAGTCATAGCCAGTATGTTTCATTGCACTTTCAGAGCCTTATGAACACATTCCTGGCTCCTATTGGGTCTGATTCAGAGGAAACAGGCTCTGAAATTGTCTAAGAGTGCTGAGAGCCATACTGTTGTTACCTAGATTATTTGACATTTTAATGGAAATGATCCACCCAATGGGGTTGCAAGCCACCTGCTTGTGTCAGAAATCTGAAAGATTTGACCAAACCTATTGATGTCAGAAGTAGGAAAATATCAATTGGATGGATTATCAGGCAGCTGCCAGCGCACATCCTGTTAGTGCCAAAAGAGAGACAATGCTAATTTTGCCAAGAAGGTCAAATATTCAGGTTCACAGTCAGTATGTTTCCCTTGCAGTATCCAAGAAATTTCCAGAGAGACCTGGGACCATTGGATCCTTCTGACAAAGAAAAATTGATGGAAGAGACATTTTGATGTTTGCTTGCTTTTCCCTGTGAGTGTGGGAGCCTTCCCTACTGTAACACACATGAGGGGAAATTTTTACCTAAAAATGACTTTCAGGCAAGGGTTTCCACTTAGCGGGTTACTCTCAGCAAACAGAATGCTGGGACACCTGTGTTCACTCATGGAATGAGCAGCAATGAATAGGGTGCTCTTCAGGCATCTCTCTTTCCATGACTGCTGTCTGGATTCTAAGATGTGAGAAGACCACGCTTCCACAGATGCCCTAAATTCCAGAGACACAGCCAGTAAGTTTCCCTGAACTTTCCATGGTTAATGAGCACAGTACTCTATCTTACTGGGACTCCCCATGAGGAAAGAGCCTGGAGGAGTGTGTCTGACACAGCTGAGTGCCATACTGTTTTTAAGCAGTTTAATTGGCATTCCAATGGAAATGATCTTGCCACAAGGAGTTGCACGCTGCCTGCTTGCTTCAGAAATTCCAGTGTTTGGACTAAAGCTATTGCTGTCGTTAGTGGGAAAAGAGCAATTGTACTGATTTTCAAGGAGTTGCTAAACCCCAGCCTACTGTGGTCAACACAGAGAAAATTCTAATTTGCCAACAAGGTCCAGAATCCAGGTTCACACTGAGCATGTATCCAAGCACTATCCAAGAATTTTCCAGACAGTCTTAGGATCACTGGATCCCTCCTACAGGGGACTTCACGGAACAGATGTTTTGACATTTGTTTACTTTTCTCTGTCAGTGTGGGGGCATTTCCCATGGTAACACAGGGGAGGGGAAATTGTTACTTCAAAATGACCTCCAGGCAAGAATTTCCAAGCAGTCTGTCACTCTCAGCAAACATAATGCTGTGAAATCTATGTTTCTTTGATGAATGAAAGGCAAAAAATAAAGAAGAGTGTATTTCAGACATCTATCAGAAACTGTCTAGATTCTAAAATGTTAAAACGCCAGATTTGCACAGAGCACCTAATTTTCAGAGTCACAGCCAGTATGTTTCCTCGCATTTCTGACACTAGCAAACCCATTCCTAGGTCCTCCTGGGACTGCCTATGAAGAAACAGGCTGTAGGAGTGTGTCTGAGAGTGCTGAGTGCCATCTAGTCTGGTTACCTAATGAGTTTACCTGCCATTGGAAATGATCCAGTGGCAAGGAATCGAAAGTCCCATGTTTGCTGCAGAAGTCCAAGAGGTCTGACCAAAGATATTGCTGTCACAAGTAAGAAAACAGCAACTGGATGGATCTTCAGGCAGTTGCTACTCTGCACCATTTTAGGGCCACCTGAAAGAAAACGCTGATTTAGCCAACAAGGTCCAGGATCCAGCTTCACACTCAGTATGTGTCCATGCAGTATCCAAGCATTTTCCAGACAAACCTAGGATCACTGGATCTCGCCTACAGAGAAAACCTGATGGAACAAACGTTTAGATGTTAATTTGCTTTTTCCTTGTGAGTGTGGGACCCTCCTGACTGTAACGCAGTCAGGGGAAGTTCTTACTGAAAAATGAAATCCAAGCGAGCATTTTAGAGCAGTGAGTTACTCTCAGCACACAGAATGCTAGGAAATCTATGTTCCTTTCATGAAAGAAAAACATAAAAGTAGAGTGTTTTTCATGCATCTGTCTATCAGGAACTGTCTAGATTGTAAGATGTCAGAACTCCAGGTTTGCACAGAGACCCTAACTTCCAGTTACAGCCAGTGTATTGCCTTTTGAACACACTCCTAGCTCATATTGGGTCTGTCCCTCAGGAAAAAGGCTTAGGAAATTATCTAAAAGTGCTGAGTGCCATAATGTTGTTACCTTGATTAGTTGACAATCTATTGGAAATGATCCTGCCACAAGGAGTTGCAAGCTGCCTGTTTGCATAGAAATAGAAATAATTTGACCAAACCCATTTATGTCATAAATAGGAAATTGTCAATTGGATGGATTCTCAGGCAGCTGTCAGGCCACACCCTTTTAATGCCAACAGAGAGAAAAGGTGAATTTTGCCAACAAGGTTCAATATCCAGGTTCACACTCAGTATGTGTCCCTGCACTGTCCAAGACTTTTCAAACAGGTCTAGGATCACTAGATCTCTCATGCAGAGAAAACTTGATGTAACTTTTACTCTGAAGCAGGGTCAGTCTTGTTGAGGTGACTCCTTCCCCAAGGCCACAGCTGGGAGGCTTCACACCAAGGCCATACAAGTGGGGCCCAGAACCAAGGTCACCTGTGGATCTGACTGGGTCCACTTTGCAACTGTTGCCAAAGGCACCTGATCATCGCTAATGAGCTTCCTGACTCCCTACCAGGCAAAGATGCCCACTCCAGTAAACACCCTATGGTACCCCACCCAATCACCTAATATCAACCTTCCAGCAGGAATTTTCTTTGTCTCGAAACTATAAAAATTGGCTCTTAACCCAGGAGATCAGTCAACTTTCCCTAGTCTGTCAGGTGGTTGGCCCCCTGAGCTCACAATGCCCAATTTATCTCTGCTCTTTGTTCTTAATACAAACTCACTCCCTTCTGAAATGCTCTATGTCTGGACATTCTTTTCCAACTCGTGCTCAGACGGCCTCAACAAGCCTCCCATCACCAGGGCCACTTTCCTGGATCACACTCACCACTTGCTTGTCCACTCCCAGCTCAGAGCAGAAAGGTCCCCTCAGCCTGGTCCTTCCCTCTCACGTCCCATGCCTGGTCACCAGGAGCTCCCACCGTCCCTGGGCAGGCTGACTTCTGTGTCCTGCAGAGGCCTCTGTGGTGTCAGGTGAAGAAACAAGAGGCACTCATGAAGCTTCCCACTCCAGCACAGCAACCAGTACCCACCTACTGAACTCTTCACTCTGGATGGGCCTGGGGGTGTTTCAGGGAACGTCCCCCAACATGTCCTTGTTCTCATCTAACTCCAGCACTGCCCACGTGAGAGTCACTAAGCTACTCTGTGATGACTGCACAGAGAGAATACTTGTTCACTCGCCCCTCCCAGGATACATGGTTCTTATGGGCAGGTGCCTCCCAGGATATGGGGCTCACCTGGGCAGGTACCCTGCAGGGCTCTGCACCCAGGAACTGTGCACAGAGCCCTCATTGCAAAGAGCCCCCAGCTCCTCTGTTGGACAGATCTGACCTTGAGACCCTCAGAGGAGGACCTGAGGTAACATACAGCAGCTTCAGGATGGCTTTGTGACCTTGGGCTTCACTGGTTGCATCCTCCTTCCAGCAGGTTTTACAGAGGGTCCCATAGCACCTGGGCACTGAGTCTGTCTCCACCCACCACCAATCCTCTCCCTGACCCCTGGGTCCCTTTCACTAGAAGAAGGCCTTCCTGAAATCCTCTCCCATTTAGAGGTCAGATAAAAAGATTAGAAAACAAGTCAGAGCAGCAGCCCCATATCCATCCTGACCCAAAGGACCCACACCTGTTCCTGGAACCCTGGCCAGGACAACGAGGCCCATTTTCTGAAACCACAAGCCCAGGTGGGCAGATTGGCTGACCTGACTGGCCTGCCCTTTGGATGTGTGCCTGGGTTGAGGTCTATATAAACCCCCTCAAGTGCCTGCAGCTGTACCTGATGCTGTCTTTCTGCTTAGATCTTGCAGGGCTGGCTCGATAAGAGAGAGTGAGGGCCCATGGTGTTTCGGGGGACTGGGTCTATGTTGGGCTCTGCTGGACCTTCTGCAGGAGGTGCTAAGCTGTCACTTCCTAAGGATGGGCTGTGTCGCCTGTTCCTGCTGTTGGAAATCTTCTTAGGCAGAGATGAGGAAGCAAGAAAACAGGCAATGGGAGCAGCACAGGAGGAGTAACTCAGGTAGGAAAATGCAAAGCTTCCAGATCACCCAGTCCAAGACCATTCTGCCTGACCTACAGGAGCCACGTCAGTAAGCATGCTGTCGGTGGAGTGGCTCCACTTTTCTCCAGCCTGTGAGGTCTTTGCACATATTCAAGTGTTTTGTCTATGAAGGGCGGATGAGGTTCAGGAATGGCTAGCCTGGGGGTCAGCCAGCACTTACTTAGAGATGACTCCGTGGAGTCTCCCAGCCTCCCACTGAGGACCCTCCTTGGGAGGGGAGGGGGTGGGGTATGTGCAAGGGCTGCTGGCTACACATGAGTAAGTCCCCATCCCTGACCATCTTCAGAATTGCTCATCCCTGAAGCAAGTGCCCTAATTGGGCTTTCACCTGTGCAACTGGTGGCTTCTTAATTCACAATGTGGCCACTGATATTATATGTCCTCCATCAGGACTGAGATGTTACACCACATGTACTGGTGTAAGAACCTGAGGTGGCGTGTGCATCCAGTACCCCTAGGCACAGGCTTCAGACTTGACCCCTCAACATTCTGGAGCCCAGCCACTGCTTTAGCATTTCTGAGGGTCCAGTGCTGATTTTAAGGGTTCTGTAATCCACCCTTCATCTGCTTTAATGAGACCCACATATCTAGGATCCTACAGAGCAGGGTCTGTGTGGCTGCTCTGTGGCTTCTCTAACATGATCACAAGCTGGGTGGTTTAAAACAACAGGAGTTCATCCTCCCCCAGTCCTGGAGACCAGACATCGGAAATCAAGGTGGCACAGGGCTGAGGTCCCTCCAGAGGCTCCAGGATAGGATCATTCCTGCCTTTTCCAACTTCAGGGGCTCCAGGGGTCCCTGGGCTTGTGGCACCCTCCCTCCCATCTCTGCCTCTGCCTTTAAGAGGCTTCCCCTTTGTGTCCTCTTTCGTCTCTTTGAAGGGCTCTGTCAGTTGGATTGAAGGTCACCCTAACCCTAGATGACCTTACCTTGCTATCCTTAACTACATCTACAAAGACTCTTTTCCCAGATACGGCCCTGTTCTGGGGGGACACATCTTTGGTGGCCACCATTTACCCCATTCTCTCTGTATCAAATAACTCTCATTTTAGGAGATCACCACAGGCCCATAAAGATGGGCACAGAGAGCGGCCACACACATGGAGACTGGAGAGAATGAGGCCCTTGGAGTCACCTGGAATGGATGAAGGCCTGGTTTCATCAGGCGAGGGGAATCACAGGGAGGAGAGGAGTATGGTCTTGTTTAGGCTTCAAAAAGACCACGTTGGGGTGGGATATGAGATGCACAATGTGGGCAGGGAGCTTCATCAGGGCCTGAGGGGGAGGTTAGGCTTGGGCCAGGGCCATGGGTGTAGAGGGGACTTAGTGTGGGGGTTGGTCATACACCCAGGAGGAAGAGCTCACAGTCACTAGGGCACAAGGGCCTGGGAACCTGGGAGGTCTTCGTCTTTCTGAACCTGAAGAGGAAACGTTAAAATTTTACATCACCTCCTGCTCCTTCTGCCTCTGTAACTCAGCTTGCTCCTTGCAAAGTCTGGATCATGTAGGTCATGCAGTCTCAGAAAGTGGGGACTTAGAATACTCGGAGCTGGAGCTCGTCTCCCTTGCCCTTGCCCTGGCCCCATGCAAACCTTCTTGATCATGCCTGTTTGTGATAATGAAGAGCCCACCTCCCTGACACTCCCCTCACCCCAGGGGGAACTCCCCACTCTGCTGGAGCACCTGGCTGTTGGTGGCCACTGACACCTCAAGACCCACTAGGGCTTCAGCTTTGGGATACTGTGAGGTTCAGTTCAGGCAGATGGAATCTGGTCTCCTCAGAACCCACTGGGGCTTCAGTTTGGGGGCATTGTGGGGTTTAGTTCAGGTTGATGGAATCTGGTCTCCTCAGGACCTGCTGGGGGTTCAGCTTTGGGACATTGTGGGGTTCAGTTCAGGCTGACAGGAGATGGGTCACCACAAGACCCATGTGGTTTCAGCTTTGGGGCATTGTGGGGTTCAGTTCAGGCTGACAGGAGATGGATCACCACAGGATCCACTGTATTTTGGCTTTGGGGCATTATGGGGTTTAGTTTTGGCTGATGGAATCTAGTCTCCTCAGGATCCACTAGGACTTCAATTTTGGGGCATTATGGGGTTCAGTTGAGGCTGACAGGACTCTGATCTCCTCAGAACCCATTGGTGCTTCAGCTTTGGGACATTGTGGGGTTCAGTTGAGTCTGACGGGAGTCTGGTTTCCTCAAGATTCCTGCAATGACGAGCTGCTGAAAGAAAAAGTGAGGAAAATTGGGAAGAAGCTTCTGTGTATGGCTGTTGCTGAAAATCTGTCTTAAGAGGACCCAAGACTGTTAGGGCTTGATGTGGAAAGTTGCGGTATTTTAGTCAGTTTTTGTCTGTAGTATAAGATGGTGTCCTATACTGTTCCTTGGTGTGTGGTTTCCATTTTTCCCAGCACGGTTTATTGGGGCGGGGGGGACTGTCCTTTCCCGCGTGTATGTTCTTAGTTCCTTTCCTGTAAATTAATTACCATGCACCTGTAGGTTTGCTTCTGAGCTCTCCTGACTATTTCTGTGCCAATTCCACTCGTCTTCTGGTGACTTTAGGTCCATACTCTAGATTGAAGTCAGGGATAGACATGCCACCAGCCTGTTCTGCTTTCTCAGGATCCCTTTGGCTCTTCTGGTTCCTTTGTGGCTCCACACAGATGTGAAGATTGCTTTTGTTTCTGTGAAAAATGTCATTGAAATGTTGGCAGTGATTGCATGAATGTGTACGTTGCTTTGTTTAGAATGGATATTTTAATGGTATTTTCACCCATAAGCATGGGATATCTTTTTACTTGTGTCCATTCAGTTTCTTTGATCATTGTCTTGTAGTTTTTAGCTTGCAGGTCTTTCAAGTCCTTGGTTAGATTTCTAGTTATGTGGGGGAGGGGATGCAATTGTAAATGGAATTATTTTCTTAATTTCTCTTTCTGATAGTTCATTATTAGTGTAGAGAATCACAAATGATCTTGCAGTTCTGCTGACTTTCTTTTTTCTTTTTTTCTTTTTTTTTTTTTTTTTTCTGGCCCCACAGCTCGACATGTTGGATCTTAGTTCCCTGACCAAGGATCAAACCTGTACCCCCTGCAGTGGAAGTGCAGTCTTAACCACTGGACTGCCAGGAAAGTCCGTGAATTCGCTTTTTAGTTCTGACAGTTGCTTTGGTGTAGTGTTATGCAGAAAACTAGAATTAAGACATCTCATAGTTTCAGTTCCATCTGGTCATCCACAGCACCCAGGGCATGGTGTCTACTAATATACTCTTCCTATGGTGCCTTTTAATACCATGTGGACTACTACACGGCAATTAGCATCAAACTACTTTAGCTGAATTTGGTTTGGTTAAGTCTTGGCCTCTATTGCAATGTTTGATGTCATCTCTGATTTTCTGGCATGTGACTTACATGGCTGTATTGAAAAGTAACTTACTTTCTAGTAAAATTTCAAACGTGTCTACTTTAAATAGTGGTACAAAGTTTTCTACGTTCACACCAAATACCACAATGTGTTTAACCCAAAACATGGTCACTTTCCCAGGGAACCAGCCCACAACCCCAAAATGGGGGATAATTATGGTTTCCACATTACAATCCTATCCATAGGACCAGATCAACTTTCATCAGCTGCCCAAGCTTTGTGCAACTGTCTTTCTTCATTCTAATGCAGTTTTCTTTTTCTGGAGCCATCCCTGGGGCTTTCCTTCATGTTAAAAACCTTCATGGATTTAAAGTGACAAGATGACTATGATCTGGGTGGCTTTTCAGTGTGGTTTCTTTCACCGAGAATGTTTTTAGTGCTTTTCCATGTTGTGCCTTGTGTCATTTTTTTCATTGTGCTTACAAAAATATAACAACATTTATTATTTGAGTCATTTTAAGTATGAACTTCTATAGCATTAGCTGCACTCACATTGTAAAAATTTCCCCACCATTCATCTCCAGAATCTTTTCCTTTTCCTGAAGTGACCCTGTAACCATTAAATACTCATAACCCCCAATCTCTGGCCATCTTATTCTACTTGGAATTTGTCTTATATGGATATCTCATACTAGTGGAATCATAGAACATTTTTCCTTTTGTGTCAGGCTTGTTTCACTTCACCTAATGACTTGAAGGTTCATCTACACTATAGCATGTATGAGAGTTATCTTGTTTTCAAAGGTTGAATCACATCCCATTGTGTATATACTGCATCGTGCTTATCCAGTCACCTGTTGAACACGTGTGCTGCTTCCACCTTTTGGTTACTATGAATAATGCTGCTATGAATACGGGGTTTAAATATCTGTTCCAGTATTTGGTTTTAAATATTTTGAGTGTATAACCTGGACCGGAATTGATGGATTCTATGTTAACTCTGTGTTTAAGTTTTTGAAAAGCCCCCTACTATTTTCTGAAGCTGTGGCATTATTTTACTAGATTCCTTTATGTGGCAGAGTAATGCATCTCATGGATGGAACTGCCCTATTTGCTCTTCCATTCACTTGTTGGTGGACATTTTCATTGTTTTTAACTTGGGCTATCAAGAACACTGCTGCTGTAAATATTGGTGTACAAGTATATATTTGAGCACCTCTTTTAAATTCTTTGGATGTATATCTAGGAGTGGAGTTACCAAAACATATGATATTTCAGTTCAGTCACTCAGTCATGTCCGACTCTTTGTGACCCCATGGACTGCAGCACACCAGGCTTCCCTATCCATCACCAACTCCCAGAGCTTGCTCAAACTCATGTCCATCGAGTTGGTGATGCCATCAACCATCTCATCCTCTGTTATCCCCTTCTGCTCTTGCCTTCAATCTTTCCCAGCATCAGGGTCTTTTCCAATGAGTCAGTTCTTCACATTCGGTGGCCAAAGTATTGCAGTTTCAGCTTCAGCATCAGTCTTTCCAATGAGTATTCACGGCTGATTTCCCTTAGGATTGACGTGTTGGATCTCCTTGGAGTCCAAGTGATGCTCAAGAGTCTTCTCCAACACCACAGTTCCAAAGCATCACTTCTTCGGTGCTCAGTTTTCTTTGTAGTCCAGCTGTAACATCTATACATGACTATTGGAACAACCATAGCTTTGAGTACATGGACCTTTGTTGGTAATGTCCCTGCTTTTTAATATGCTATCTAGGTTGGTCATAACTTTTATTCCAAGGAGCAGGTGTCTTTTAATTTCATGGCTGCAGTCACCATCTTCAGTGATTTTGGAGCCCCCCCCCCCACAATAAAGTCTGTCACCATTTCCATTGTTTTCCCATCTATTTGCCATGAAGTGATGGGGCCAGATGCCATGAACTTAGTTTTCTGAATACTGAGTTTTAAGCCAACTTTTTCACTCTCCTCTTTCACTTTCATCAAGAGACTCCTTAGTTCCTCTTTGCTTTTTGCCATAAGAGTGATGTCATCTGCGTATCTGAAATTATTGATATTTTTCCTGGCAATTTTGATTCCAGCTTGTGCCTCATCCAGCCCTGGGATTTCACATGATATACTCTGCATATAAGTTAAATAAACAGGGTGCTGTACTCCTTTCCTGATTTGGAACCAGTCCATTGTTCCATGTCTAGTTCTAATTGTTGCTTCTTCACCTGCATCCAGATTTCTCAGGAGGCAGGTAAGGTGGTCTGGTATTCCCATATCTTTCAGAATTTTCCACAGTTTGTGGTGATCTGCACAGTCAAAGGCTTTGGCATTCTTAACAAAGCAGAAGTAAATATTTTTCTGGATGTTTTTCTCTCTTGCTCTTTCAATGATCCAACAGGTGTTGGCAATTTGATCTCTAGTCCCTCTGTCTTTTCTACATCCAGCTTGAACATCTAGAAATTCATGGTTCACTTACTGTTGAAGCCTGCCTTGGGGAAATTTGATCATTACTTTGTTAACGTGTGAGATGAGTGCAACTGTGTGGTAGTTGGAACATTCTTTGGCTTTGCCTTGCTTTGGGATTGGAATGAAAACTGACCTTTTCCAGTCCTGTGGCCACTGCTGAGTGATATAATTACATTTTTATGTTTTCGAGAAAATGCTTGTTTTGCACACATTGATTGCACCATTTTACCTCTCCACAAGTAAAGTTTTGAGTTTCAATTTTGTACATTTTCGCCAGCAATTGTCATTTGTCTTTATTGTTGATTTTCCTCACGTCCATCCTGAGTGCCTTATTAAGGAGGAAGTCATAATGCAGGGCCCACATTTGAGGAGAGGGGAGTTAGCTTCATATACTTGATGGACAGCTGAGTCTGTATCGATTATTTAGAATCTTTCTGAGTGAGATTTTTATTCAACATTACTCATAAAACCTAATTTGTACTTTTTACCGGTTTGGACACCTGAAAATTATTTTAAACTTTTGGGAGCTTCCCTGGTGGCTCAGCCTGTAAAAGCATATGCTTGCAATGTGGGAGACCCGGGTTCAATCCCTGGGTGGGGAACATCCCCTGGAGAAGGAAATGGCAACCCATTCCAGTATTCTTGCCTGGAAAATTTCATGAATGGAGGCGCCTCATAGCTTACAGTCCATGGGGTTGCAAAGAGTCAGACACGACTGAGCAACTTCACTTTCACTTTCTTTTGGCTATAATCCAGCCAATTAGACTGCTTAGTTCATTCTAGCTTTGGCTATTGAGAGCTTTTTCCATACTCTCCTGCTTTTATTTTACATAATTCAGCTTTTATGGGGCTTTTTGGTCCTTCTTTCTCACATTTTAAGATTATGCTGCTTTACATATTTACTGTCTCAGTCCTAGTATCAGACACATATTTAAAGAGTCCTTGTCCCTTTTTATTAGAGCATATTAATAAAAACTTGTATGTGGGAACTTAATAATCTCAGCAGACAATGCATGGAAATACACATGCATGTATCCAGACTATGCATACACACGGTTATGAAGATTTTCACATGGAGTTATATGTTTCTGTATTAGGCTAAAGATAGTTTATAATGATGTCTCCGACCTGATCTCTTATGACACAGGTATTATAACTTTCTCCTTTTGTCTGCCTGTAACTTCCCACTCCAAGGGTAAGAAACCTGGCTTCCACTACTCATCAGTTATCAAATTCAGGGCTTGCTCCTTCAATGACTGATATGGTAGTTTCAGTCCTGTTAGCTACAAACCCCCGTGGAAAGAACTTACAGAGCCCATTGTTTATGTATGGTACATTTTGCCTTTGGCCTGCAGATTCCATTCATTTACACAGTGAACTTAGGTCAGATAATTTTGTCCTAACAGTGAGAGTGGCTTTTTAAAAATTTTCTTCTTCCTTTTAAATCTTTTGGCTGTGCCACAGCATGTGGGGTTTTAGGTCCCTGACCAGGAATTGAACCCACCTTTCCTGCACTGACAACGCAGAGTCTTAACCACTGGGCCCCTAGGGAAGTCTGAAGCTTTTCATGTATTTCTCAATCTGTTAGATTCTTTGTTAAATTCTGCATTCCAGTCTTTGGCACTCCATACCATAAATAAATAAATGTGAATAGGTAATAAATTTACTTCTGTTCTGAAAACAAAAATCTATGTGCTTAGACAAATGCATAGTGGCAGGTATTCCTCACTAAAGTACCATGTGAAATATTTCAGCCATATATTCCATAAACTGTTTATCATGTCTGTTTTACCTTTGCTAGAATGTCTTATAAGATCATACAGTGTGTAGCACTGAGGCTGGATTCCTTCACTTAGTAATGTAAGTGTTAGATTCATGCTTTTCTTTATTTTTTTTTAAATTGGTCTGTGGTTCATTCCTCTATATCTCTGAATGCTATTTTATTGCATTAGATGAGAGGAAAGATAATTTCCCCCCTAGCCTCAATGTTCTTCACTGAGATGTTCATAATGAAAGGGAGATGGATTGGAGAAAAACAATCAGAAGTTTAATATATGCCATGCATACCTCCTATATAGTTGAAAGATACCTGGGAAAACAGTCACTTTCTGAAATGGTCCAAGACTTTACCTTAAATGCTATCATCAGCTAAGAATGAAAGAAGGAGGTTAGGGAATGGAAGAAGCTATTTAAGGGAGATTATTAGGTGAAGCACAGTAACCAAAGGCATGGTGGTATGCAGATTAACTTCCAGGTCCATTCCATAGACCTTCTTGATATTTAGTCAAGTCATTTAGTGAAATCAAGTCCGTCGTGATACTTAGTCCATTCTTGATATTTAGTCATCCTCTATTTCCTGGTCCAGACAGGGACACATCCTTAAAGATGGAGATATCCTTAATAAATATAAATCTACTTCATAAAATGGCATTTCGACTTGGTTTTCAAAGATCCTCCTGGGGTGGCTGTTTGTTTTTTGTTTTTTGTTTTTTTTTTTTAATTAATCAGTCCAAAATAACCCTTTTGTCAAATGGGCATATTTTGGGTGTGCTGTTTTGTGCTCCCCTTGAAATATGCATTCAGGGGAGGAGTGTCACCCTGGAGACTGTTGATATGTGACCCCATGGACAGGGACTGGGTTGGTCACCCTGGAGAATATGGATATGTGACCCCAGGGGAATGGTCAGAAGGAAGTCACCCTGGAGACTGTGGAATTGTGAGCCCAGTTGCAAGGCTTGGGAAGGGGTCACCGTGGAGACTGTGGATGTGTGACTCCAGGTACAGTGTCTGGGAGGGATCACCCAGGAAACTGTAGATATGTGATCCTAGATATAGGGTTTGGGAGAGTGTCACCCTGCAGACTGTGGACATGTGATCCCAGGTGCATGGTCCAGTGTGTTGTGGTCAGCCTGGAGATTGTGGAAGCGTGACACCAGATACTGCGTCTGGGAAGTGGGGTCATCATGGAGATGCACATGTGATTCCAGACACAGGATATTTCAGGTGGAGTCACCTTGGAAACTGGGCGAGTGACCCCAGGTGCAGGGTCTGGGGTGACGTCACTCTGGAGACTGTGGACAAGTGACAAATGTGCAGGGTTAGGGGATGGGGTCACCTTGGAGACTGTGGACATGTGGCCCCAGGTGCACTGTTTGGGAGGGACATCATTCTGGAGACTAGACATGTGACCATAGGTACAGGGTCTGAATGGGGTTACCCTGGACACTTGGATATCTAATCCCAGGTACAGGGTCTGGGATGGGAATGACCCAGGAGACTCTGGACATGTGACCTCAGGTACAGTGTATGGAGGGGTCACTCTGGAGATAGCAGACTTTTAACAATAGGTAAAGGGTCTTCAAGGGGTGTCACCCTAGAGAATGTGGACATGTGAGCCCAGGTGCAGTGTGTGAAATGCAGTTCACCCTGGAGACTGTGGACATGTGAATCCAGCTACAGGGTAGGGGAGGGCGGTCATCCTGGAGATTGTGGACGTGTGACAACAAGTACAGGGTCTGGCGGGGAGGGGTCACCCTGGAAACTGTGGACAACTCACCCCAGGTACAGATTATGAGAGGTGGGGTCACACTGTAAACTGAGGACATGTAATCCTGATTCCAGAGCCTGGGAAGGGGTAACACTGGAGCCTGTGGACCTGTGACCACAGGTTCAGTGTCTGGGAATGACATCCCACAGGAGACTGTGGACATGTGACCCCAGATGCAGAGTCCGAGAGGGAGTCACCCTGGAGACTGGATGTGTGACCCCAGGTACAGGCTCTTGAGGGTGGGGAAACCCTGGAGACTGTAGACATGTAACCTCAGGTACAGGATTTTGGATGAGTCATTCTGGAGACTGTGGATATGTGACTCCAGGGTGAGTGTCTGAGAGGGGCTCACCTTGGAGACTGTGTATATGTGACCCCAGGTACAGGGTCTGGAAGTTGGGGTAACCCTGGTGACTGTGTCCATGTGACACCAGGTACAGTGTCTGGGGAGGGTTGTCATCCTGGCCACCATGAACATGTGACTCCAGGTACAGGGTCTGAGATGTGAGGTCAGCCTGGAGACAGGCCAAGTAAACTGAGGTACAAAGTTTGGTGAGGTGGGGTCACACTGGAGACTGTGGATGTGTAACCACAGCTGCAAGGTCTAGAAGGGGTGTCACCCTGGAATCTATGGATATGTGACCCTAGGTGGAAAAGGGGAGTCACACTGGAGACTGTGGCCACGTGACCCCAGGTGTAGAGCCTGAGACATGGGGTCACATTGGAGACTGTGGATGTGTGATGCCAGGTACAAGAAATGGGAGTGATGTTAACCTGGAGAATGTTGACGTGTGAGTCCAGACGCATGAACTGGGAGGGGTTACCCCCTGGTGAACGTGAGCATGTGACCCCCACTTCAGGGTCTGTGAAGGGTGTCACTCTGGAGAATGTGGAAATCTGATCCCAGGGTTCCTCTTGAGTTGCAGCAAGGAATATGGGGTTTCTCTTGAGTTGCAGTGGGAAACTCAGGATTCCCCTTGAGTTGCATCAGGGGACTCAAAACTCCCCTAGAGTTGCGATGGGAACTCAGTGTTCCTCTCCAGTTGCAGTGTGGGACTCAGGGTTCCACTTGAGGCATGGCGGGGAATTTGGGTTCCTCTCGAGTTGGAGGGTTACTCAGGGTTCTCCTCGACTTGTGGTGGGGCCTCCTCTCGAGTTTCCTTGAGGCAATTCATCTCTAGCAGGGATGTGCAGGGTGACTCCTTTCTTATTGCAATGTGCAGGTGGCTACTCACTAGTTTTTGCATAGCTGTGGTTGGGGTCAGCTCTGTACTGTGGTGGGTTTGATTCTCTCTAGTTGTGGTATGCAAGCTCCTCTCTACCTGTGGTGTGAGGTTCGTCTCTATTAGCAGCAGAGGGTCTCCTCTCAATGTGTGATTTCCATAGAGTTCCTCTCGAGTAGTGAGGGAGGGCTTCTCTCGAGTTTCAGGGCTATATCCTCTCTGATTGGGGTGTGGGTGGCTCCATGGGGGAGGTCGTCTATTTTGGCAATAGGGGTTCCTCACTAACATTAGTGGGATTGCTTCTCTCTAGTTGTGAAGGATGCCACTCAACTTACTTCAGGGAGCTCGTCTCTATTTGTGGCAGAGGGGGAATCCTGGGGGAATCCACTCTAGTTTTTCTGGAGGGATCTGCTTCAGTTTTATCTGGGGAGCCCCACTGTCATTAAGGCCAGAAGCCCCTTTTCTTGTTATTGACTAGGGCTCCTGTCAAATTGCAGCAGGGAACTCGAAGTGTGTCTTGAGTTACAGAAGGTGACTCAGGGATCCTTTAGAGTTGTGGTGGAGCCTCCTCTCGAGCTGCATTGGGGCAGATCCTCTCCAGTAGTGCTGTGCAGGCTAGTCCCTGTCTACCTCCATTGTGTGGGAGGCTACTCTCTAGTTGCAGCATGGGGCTCCTCTCTAGTTGCAGTAGGGGCCCACTCTTTATTTGTGGCAGGTTGGCTCCTCTCTACTTGTCATTTGCAGAGTCCTATCTGTTCTGTCAGGGAGGCACCTCCTTAGTTGTGTTGTTGGGCTCCTCTCTAATTGTGGTAAAGGGTTCTCAAATTGTGATGGGTGTGGCTTCTCTCTGGTTGTGATGGGAAGGGGCCATTTTCTAGTTGCAATGTGCAGGAGGCTACTCTCTAGTTGTGGCAGTGGGTGTTTTCTTTAGTTGTGGCATGGTGGGCTACTTGCTACTCGTGGCAAGGGTCTTCTGTCTAATTGTGATTTGTGGGTATGCTCCTGTCTAATGGCGATCTTAAGGGGGGCTTATCTCTAGATAAGGCAGGGGTCTCCGTTTTAGTTGCAGTTTTGGCCTCCTCTTTCGTTTTGATCTGTGTGGGAGTTCCACTCTAGTTTTGATATGAATGGGCACTTTTTTCTGATTGTGATGTGTTGGTCGCACTCCTGTCTGTCTGTGCAAGGGTTATTCACTCTAGTTATGGCAGTGATGCTCCACTCCAGTTGCTATTTAAGGCGGAAGTGGCACCTCTGTAGTTACAGCAATATGCTCCTTATTAGTTATGCCTGAATGTCAACTATCTAGTTGTGGCATGTATTCAACTCTCTAGTTTTGGTGGTTGGATTTCACTATAGTGGTGATGTGCCGGGGTGGTCCTCCATAGGTGTGCTGTGCTTGGGGAAGTCCTCTTTAGCTGTGGAGTGGGAACTCCTGTCTTGTTGCATTGTGCTGTGCAACTCTTCTTCAGGTTCAATTTTCTGGCTCATTTCTATTTGTAGTTTGAGGGGCTACTCTCTAGTAGTGGTGTAGCGCCTCCTCTCTGGATGTGCTGGGTGAGATTGCTCATCTCTAGTTACAGGGTGTGGGGCCTCATTTTTACATGTGGTGTCTGGGTGGGCTCCTCTCTAGTTCTGGTGGGATACTCGTCAAGATGTGCATCGGAAGAATTCATGTTTCTCTCTAGTTGTGGTGGAGACATCATTTGAGCTATGGTGGGGTGGCTTCTGTCTCGATCGAAGCCAGGGAATCAGCTCTCATCTCGAGTTGTTTTGGGGTACATGGAGCACTTTCATGTTGCTGCGGTGACCTCAGGGTCCCTATAGACTTGTGACAGTGTTCTTGGGGTCTCTCTGGAGTTCCATCAAGGAAGTCAAGGCTCCTTTCATGTTTGATGGGGAACACGGACTTGCTCTGCACGCAGTACAGGGGAATCGGGCCTCATCTCGCCGAGAGGGGGAAGTCTCATAGATTTTCTCGAGTTGTGGCGGGAACCTGGGGTATATACTCGAGTTACGATGGGGATGGCCCTTCAAAACTCGTGTTTGTTCAGCAACGTCAGCACATCTGTCTAGTTACGAGGGACACCTCAGGATTCTCCTCGAGGCTTGACAGGGCAATAGGAACTCCTCTCAAGGTGAGGTGGGAGACCCAGGGTCCCTTTCCAGTTGTCACTGGGATACTGGGATTCCTGTCAATTTTCAAGAGGAGTCAGGCATTCTGTCCTTTTGAAGGCATTGAACTCCGGATTCCTCTCAATTTTTCAAAGGGATGTGAGGCTTCCTGTCGAGATGAGGTGGGGAACTAGGGCTTTCTCTAGCATCTCCGCAGGGGATTCAGACATCCCTTTATCTTGTGCGATGAAAGGCCACCTTGCATTCAAGTCACTGCAGGGAAATCTGGCCTTATTTCAAGTCAGGGCATCACGGTGTCCTTTCCACGTGAGGCAGCAAACTCAGGGTCCCTCTCACATATGTATAGCTGAGAGAAGCCTCCTCTTGAGGTGCTTGTGGAAAGTTGGCATTCCTCTTGAGTTGAAGCCAGGGAATCAGCTCTCATCTCTAGATGATTTGGGGTACACGGAGCTTTTCTCAAGTTGCTGTGCTGAACTTGATGTTCCACTAGATTTGGGACGGTTTTCTCGGGGAATTTCTAGAGTTACCTAAAGGAAGGCAAGCCACTTGTCGTGTTTGATGGGGAATGTGGGATGGCTCTGGAGCCAATGCACAGGAATCGGGCCTCATCTCGAGTTGATCTGGGGTCCATGGAGCAATCTCGTTTTGCTGCGGGGACCTCAGGGTCCCTCTAGACTTGTGACAGTGTTCTTGGGGTCTCTCTGGAGTTCCATCAATAAAAGCAAGCCTCCTTTCGTGTTTGATGGGGAACACGGACTTGCTCTGCACGCAGTGCAGGGGAATCTGGCCTAATCTCGCTGTGAACGGGGAGACTCATGGTTTTTCTCGAGTTGCGGCGGGAACCTAGGGTAAGTTCTCGAGTTACGGTGGGGATGGCCCTTCAAAACTCGTGTTCGTTCAGCGACGTCAGGCCTCCTCTCTAGTGCGAGGGACACCTTGGAATTCTCCTCAAGCCTGGCAGGGCAATAGGGACACCTCTCAAGGTGAGGCCGGAGACCCAGGGTCCCTTTCCAATTGCCACAGGGATATTTGGATTCCTATCAATTTTCAAGAGGAGTCAGCCATTGAGTCCTTTTGACACACTGAACTCCGCCTTCCTCTCGAGTTGTCAAAGGGATGTGAGGCCTCCTTTCGAGATGAGGCGAGGTACTAGGGCTTTCTCTAGGGTTTCCACAGGGGATTCAGATATCCCTTCATCTTGGGAGATAAAAGACAAGCCTGCATTCAAGTCACTGCAGGGAAATCCGGCCTTATTTCAAGTCAGGGCATCTCAGTGTCCATTCCACGTGAGGCAGCAAACTCAGGGTCCCTCTCACATACGTATAGCTGAGAGAAGCCTCCTCTTGAGGTGCTTGTGGAAAGTTGGCATTCCTCTTGAGATGAAGCCAGGGAATCAGCTCCCATCTCTAGATGATTTGGGGTACATGGAGCTTTTCTCGAGTTGCTGTGCTGAACTTGGTGTTCCACTAGATTTGGGACGGTTTACTCAGGGAATTTCTAGAGTTACCTAAAGGAAGGCAAGCCACTTATCGTGTTTGATGGGGAATGCAGGATGGCTCTGGAGCCAATGCACAGGAATCAGGCCTCATCTCGAGTTGATCTGGGGTCCATGGAGCACTCTCGTTTTGCTGCGGGGACCTCAGGGTCCCTCTAGACTTGTGACAGTGTTCTTGGGGTCTCTCTGGAGTTCCATCAATAAAAACAAGCCTCCTTTCGTGTTTGATGGGGAACACGGACTTGCTCTGCATGCAATGCAGGGGAATCTGGCCTAATCTCGCTGCGAATGGGAAGACTCATGGTTTTTCTCGAGTTGCAGTGGGAACCTAGGGTAAGTTCTTGAGTTACAGCGGGGATGGCCCTTCAAAACTCGTGTTCATTCAGCAATGTCAGGCCTCCTCTCTAGTGCGAGGGACACCTTGGGATTCTCCTCAAGCCTGGCAGGGAAATAGGGACACCTCACGAGGTGAGGTGGGAGACCCAGCCTCCCTTCCCAGTTGCCACAATGATATTCAGATTCCTATCAATTTTCTAGAGGAGGCAGGCATCATCTCCGTTTGAAGCATTGAACTTCGCTTGCCTCTCAAGTTGTCAAAGAGATGTTAGGCCTCCTCCAAAATGAGGCGGGAAAATAGGGCTTTCTCTAGTGTCTCCACTGATGATTCAGACATCCCTTCTTCTTGTGAGACGAAAGACAAGCCTGCATTCAAGGCACTGCAGGAAATCTGGCCTTATTTCGAGTCAGGGCCTCTCGGTGTCCATTCCACATGAGGCAGCAAACTCAGGGTCCATCTCACATATCTATCGCTGAGAGAAGCCTCCTCTTAGGTGGTTCTGGAAGTTTGCATTCCTCTTGAGTCGAAGTCAGGGAATCAGCTCTCATCTCGAGATGATTTGGGGTACACGGAGCTTTACTCGAGTTGCTGTGCTGAACTTGTTGTTCCCTTAAACATGGGATGGTGTTCTCGGGGAATTTCTGGAGTTGCCTAAAGGAAGTCAAGCCACTTGTCATGTTTGATGGGGAATGCGGGATGGCTCTGGAGCCAATGCAGGGGAATCGGGCCTCATCTCGAGTTGATTTGGGGTATATGGAGCTCTTTCCTGTTGCTGTGGTGACCTCAGGGTCCCTCTAGACTTGAGACAGTGTTCTTGGGATTTCTCTGGAGTTCCATCAAGGAAATCAAGGCTCCTTTCATTTTTGACGGGGAACACGGACTTGCTCTGCACGCAGTGAGGGGAATCAGGCCTCATCTCGCATGAAGGGGGAAGTCTCATGGTTTTTCTTGACTTACGACGGGAACCTGGGTTATGTTCTTGAGTTATGGCTGGGATGGCCCTTCAAAACTAGTGTTGATTCAGCGACGTCTGGACTCCTGTCTAATTGCGAGACATCTCGGGATTCTCCTCGAGGCTTGGCATGACAATAGGGATGCCTCTCAAGGTGAGGCAGGAGACCCAGGGTCCCTTTCTAGTTGCCACAGTGATATTGGGATTCCTATCAATTTTCAAGAGGAGTCAGGCATCGTCGCCTTTTGAGGCATGGAACTTCACATTCCTCTCAAGTTCTCAAAGGGATGTGAGGCCTCCTGTTGAGATGAGGCGGGGAACTAGGGCTTTCTCTAGGGTCTCCATAGGGGATTCAGACATCCCTTCTTCTTGTGAGATGAAAGACTAGCCTGCATTCAAGTCACTGCAGGGAAATCCAGCCTTATTTCGAGTCAGGGCATCTCGGTGTCCATTCCACTTGAGGCAGGAAACTCAGGGTCCCTGTCACATACCTATAGTTGAGAGAAGCCTCCTCTTGAGGTGCTTGTGGAAAGTTGGCATTCCTCTTGAGTTGAAGCCAGGGAATCAGCTCCCATCTCTAGATAATTTGGGGTACACGGAGCTTTTCTCGAGTTGCTGTGCTGAACTTGGTGTTCCTCTAGACTTGTGACGGTGTTCTCGGGGAATCTCTGGAGTTGCCTAAAGGAAGTCAAGCTACTAGTCATGTTTGATGGGGAACACGGGATGGCTCTGGAGCCAGTGCAGGGGAATCAGGCCTCATCTCGAGTTGATCTGCGGTCCACAGAGTGCTCTCATTTTGCTGGGGGGACCTCAGGGTCCCTCTAGACTTGTGTTCTTGGGATCTTTCTGGAGTTCCATCAAGGAAGTCAAGGCTCCTTTCATGTTTGATGGGGAACACGGACTTGCTCTGCACGCAATGCAGGGGAATGGGGCCTCATCTCGCAGCGATGGGGAAGTCTCATTGTTTTCCTTGAGTTACGCCGGGATCCTGGCATATGTTCTCGAGTTACTGCGTGGATGGCCTTCAAAACTTGTATTGGTTCAGCGACGTCAGGACTCCTGTATATTTGGAGGCACACCTCGGCATTTTCCTCGATGCTTGGCAGGGCAATAGGGACGCCTCTCGAGGTGAGGCGGGAGACCCAGGGTCCCTTTCCAGGTGCCACAGTAATATTGGGATTCCTATCAATTTTCAAGAGGAGTCAGGAATCGTCTCCTTTTGAAGCATTGAACTCCGCATGTCTCTCGAGTTGTCAAAGGGATGGGAGGCCTCTTGTCAAGATGAGGAGGGAAACTAGGGCTTTCTCTAGGGTCTCCACAGGGGACTTAGACATCCCTCCATCTCGTGTGATGAAAGATGAACTTGCATTCAAGTCACTGCAGGGAAATCCAGCCTTATTTCTAGTCAGGGCATCTCGGTGTCCATTCCACTTGAGGCAGCAAACTCAGGGTCCCTCTCACATACCCATAGCTTAGAGAAGCCTCCTCTTGAGGTGCTTGTGGAAAGTTGGCATTCCTCTTGAGGCAAAGCCAGGGAATCTGCTCTCATCTGGAGATGATTTGGGGTACACGGGGCTTTACTCGAGTTGCTGTGCTGAACTTGGTGTTCCTCTAGACTTGGGATGGTGTTCTCGGGGAATCTCTGGCATTGCCTAAAGGAATTAATGCCACTTGTGTTTGATGGGGAATTCGAAATGGCTCTGTAGCCAATGCAGGGGAATTGGGCCTCATCTCGAGTTGATTTGGGGTACATGGAGCTCTTTCTTGTTGCTGAGGTGACCTCAGGGTCCCTCTAGACTTGCGATAGTGTTCTTGGGGACTATCTGGAGTTCCATTGAGGAAGTCAAGGGTCCTTTTGTGTTTGATGGGGAACACGGACTTGCTCTGCACGCAATGCAGTGGAATCGGGTCTCATCTCTCGGTGAGGGGGAACTCTCATGGTTTTTCTTGAGTTGCGGAGGGACCCCGGGATGTATTCTCGAGTTCTGGCGGGGATGTTCCTTCAAAACTCGTGTTGGTTCAGGGAATTCAGGACTCCTGTCCACGTGCGAGGGACACTTCGGGTTTCTCCTTGAGGCTTGGCACAGCAATAGGGAGGCCTCTCGAGGTGAGACGGGTGACCCAGAGTCCCTTTCCGGTTGCCACAGGGATATTGGGATTCCTATCAATTTTCAAGAGGAGTTTGGCATCATCTCCTTTTGAAGCGTTGAACTCCACGTCCCTCTCGAATTGTCAAAGGGGTGGGAGGCCTCCTGTCGAGATAAGGTGGTGAACTAGGGCTTTCTCTAGGGTCTCCACAAGGGATTCAGACATCCCTTCATCTTGCAAGATGAAAGAAGAGCCTGCATTCAATTCCATGCAGGGAAATCCGGCCTTATTTCGAGTCAGTGCATCTCGGTGTCCATTCCACTTGAGGCAGCAAACTCAGGGTCCCTCTCACATACCTATACCTGAGAGAATCCTACTCTTGAGGTGCTTCTGGAAAGTTGGCATTCCTTTTGAGTCAAATCCAGGGAATCAGCTCTCATCTCAAGATGATTTGGTGTACACAGAGCTTTTCTCGAGTTGCTGTGCTGAACTTGGTGTTCCTCTAGACTTGGGATGGTGTTCTCGGGGAATCTCTGTCATTGCCTAAAGGAATTAATGCCACTTGTGTTTGATGGGGAATTCGAAATGGCTCTGTAGCCAATGCAGGGGAATTGGGCCTCATCTCGAGTTGATTTGGGGTACATGGAGCTCTTTCTTGTTGCTGAGGTGACCTCAGGGTCCCTCTAGACTTGCGATAGTGTTCTTGGGGACTATCTGGAGTTCCATTGAGGAAGTCAAGGGTCCTTTTGTGTTTGATGGGGAACACGGACTTGCTCTGCACGCAATGCAGTGGAATCGGGTCTCATCTCTCGGTGAGGGGGAACTCTCATGGTTTTTCTTGAGTTGCGGAGGGACCCCGGGATGTATTCTCGAGTTCTGGCGGGGATGTTCCTTCAAAACTCGTGTTGGTTCAGGGAATTCAGGACTCCTGTCCACGTGCGAGGGACACTTCGGGTTTCTCCTTGAGGCTTGGCACAGCAATAGGGAGGCCTCTCGAGGTGAGACGGGTGACCCAGAGTCCCTTTCCGGTTGCCACAGGGATATTGGGATTCCTATCAATTTTCAAGAGGAGTTTGGCATCATCTCCTTTTGAAGCGTTGAACTCCACGTCCCTCTCGAATTGTCAAAGGGGTGGGAGGCCTCCTGTCGAGATAAGGTGGTGAACTAGGGCTTTCTCTAGGGTCTCCACAAGGGATTCAGACATCCCTTCATCTTGCAAGATGAAAGAAGAGCCTGCATTCAATTCCATGCAGGGAAATCCGGCCTTATTTCGAGTCAGTGCATCTCGGTGTCCATTCCACTTGAGGCAGCAAACTCAGGGTCCCTCTCACATACCTATACCTGAGAGAATCCTACTCTTGAGGTGCTTCTGGAAAGTTGGCATTCCTTTTGAGTCAAATCCAGGGAATCAGCTCTCATCTCAAGATGATTTGGTGTACACAGAGCTTTTCTTGAGTTGCTGTGCTGAATTTGGTGTTCCTCTAGACATGGGGCGGTGTTCTCGGGGAATCTCTGGAGATGCCTAAAGGAAGTGAAGCCACTTGTCCTATTTGATGGGGAATGCGGGATGGTTCTGGAGCCAATGCAGGGGATCAGGCCTCATCTTGACTTGATTTGAGTTACACGAGCTCTTTCGTTTTGCTGCGGTGAACTCAGGGTCCCTCTAGACCTGTGACAGTGTTCTTGGGGACAATGTGGAATTTCATCTAGGAAGTCAAGCCTCCTTTCGTGTTTGATGGGGAACACGGACTTGCTCTGCACTCAATGCAGGGGAATAGGGCCTCACCTCACGGCCAGGTGGAAATCTCATTGTTTTTGTCGAGTTGCGGCGGGAACCTAGGGTATGTTCTAGAGTTACGGCGAGGATTGCCGTTCAAAACTAGTGTTGGTTGAGCGGCGACAGGGCTCCTGTGTAGTTGCGAGGGACACCTCGGGATGCTCCTCAAGGCTTAGCAGGAAAATAGGGATGCCTCTCGAGGTGAGGCGGGTGACCAGTTTCCCTTTGGAGTTGCCACAGGGATATTGTTATTACTATCAATTTTCAAAGGTGTCAGGCATCGAATCCTTTTGAAGCATTGAACTCCGCGTGCCTCTCGAGTTGTCCAAGGGATGTAAGGCCTCCTGTCAAGATGAGGTGGTGAACCAGGGCTTTCTCTAGGGTCTCCACAGGGGATTCAGACATCTCTTCATCTTGTGACATGAAAGACGAGCCTGCCTTCAAGTCACTGCAGGGAAATCCAGCCTTATTTCGAGTCAGGGCATCTTGGTGTCCATTCCACTTGAGGCAGCAAACTCAGGGTCCCTCTCACATACCTAGAGTTGAGAAAAGCCTCCGCTTGAGCAGCTTGAGGAAAGTTGGCATTCCTCTTGAGCCGAAGCCAGGGAATCAGCTCTCATCTCGAAATGTTTTGGGGTACACGGAGCTTATCTTGAGTTGTTGTGCTGAGCTTGGTGTTCCTCTAGACTTGGGACGGTGTTCTCGGGGAATCTCTGGAGTTGCCTAAAGGAAGTCAAGCCACTTGTCCTGTTTGATGAGGAATGCGGGATTGCTCTGGAGCCAATGCAGGGGAATCGAGCCTCATCTCGAGTTGATTTGCGGTACACGGGACTCTTTTGTGTTGCTGCGGTGACCTCAGGGTCCCTCTAGACTTGTGAAAGAGTTCTTGGGGTCTATGTGGAGTTTCATCTAGGAAGTGAAGGCTCCTTTTGTGTTTGATGGGGAACACGGAATTGCTCTGCATGCAATGCAGCAGAATCGGGCCTCATCTCGAGTTGATTTTGTGGACACGGTGCGTATTCATATTGCTGTGGGGACCTCCGGGTCCCTCTAGACTTGTTACACTGTTCCTGGGGACTCTCTGGAATTCCATCAAGGAAGTCAGGGCTCCTTTCATGTTTGCTGGTGAACGTGGGATGGCTCTAGACACAATGAAAGGGAATCGGGCCTCATCTCGAGTTGATTTCGATTACACGGAGCACTTTCGTGTTGCTGCCGATACCTCAAGGTCCCACTATACTTGTGACAGTGTTCTTGGGGACTCTCTGGAGTTCCATCAAGGAAGTCAAGGCTCCTTTCATTTTTGATGGGCAACACGGACTTGCTCTGCACGCAGTGCAGGGGAATCGGGCCTCCTCTCGTGGCAAGGGGATAGTCTCATGGTTTTTCTCGAGTTGCAGCGGGAACCTGTGTTATGTTCTCGAGTTACACTGGGGATGGCCCTTCAAAACTCGTGTTGGATCAGCGACGTCAGGACTCCCATCTAGTTGTGAGGAACACATCAGAATTCTCCTTGAGGCTTGACAGGTCAATAGGGACGCCTCTTGAGGTGAGGGGCGAACCCCAGGTTCCCTTTGCAGTTGCCACAGGGATATTGGGATTCCTATCAATTTTCAAGCAGAGTCAGGTATCGTCTCCTTTTGAAGCATTGAACTCCACGTGCCTCTCGAGTTTTCAAAGGGATGTGAGGCCTCATGTCGAGATGAGGAGGGGAACTAGGGCTTTCTCTAGGTCTCCACAGGGGTTTCAGACATCTCTTCATATTGTGAGATGAAAGACGAGCCTGTATTCAAGTCACTGCAGGGAAATCCTGCCTTATGTCGAGCCAGGGCGTCTCGGTGTCCTTTGCACTTGAGGTAGCAAACTCAGGGTCCCTCTCACATACCTATAGCTGAGAGAAGCCTCCTCTTGAGGTGCTTGTGGTAAGTTGGTATTCCTCTGGAGTCGAAGCCAGGGACTAACCTCTCATCTCGAGTTGATTTCTGGTCCACGGAGCACTTTCGTGTTGCTACAGTGACCTCAGGATCCCTCTAGCCTTGAGACAGTGTTCTTGGGGTTTCTCTGGAGTGCCATCAAGGAAGTCAAGGCTCCTTTCATGTTTGATGTGGAACACGGAATTGCTCTGCACGCAATGCAGGGGAAACGGGCCTCTTCTCGCGGCGAGGGGGAAGTCTCATGGTTTTTCTCGAGTTGCGGCGGGAACCAGGGTTATGTTCGCGAGTTACGGCGGGGATGGCCCTTCAAAACTCGTGTTGGTTCAGCGATGTCAGGACTCATGTCTAGTTGCGAGGGACACCTTGGGATTTTCCTAGAGGCTTGGCAGGAAAATAGGGACGCCTCTCGATGTGAGGTGGGAGACCCAGTTTCCCTTTTCAGTTGCCACAGGGATATTTGGATTCCTATCAATTTTCAAGAGGAGTCAGGCATCGTCTCCTTTTGAAGCACTGAACTCTGCATCCCTCTCGAGTATTCAAAGGGATGTGAGGGCGCATGTCCAGATGAGGCGGGGAACTAGGGATTTCTCTAGGGTCTCCACAGGGGATTCAGACATCCCTTCATCTTGTGAGATAAAAGACGAGCCTGCATTGAAGTCACTGCAGGGAATTCCGGTCTTATTTCGAGTCAGGTCATCTCAGTGTCCATTCCACTTTAGGCAGCCAACTCAGGATCCATCTCACCTACCTATAGCTGAGAGAAGCCTTCTCTTTAGCTGTTGTTTAAAGCTGGCATTCCTCTTGAGTCAAAGTCAGGAAATCAGCTCATATCTCTAGATGATTTGAGGTACATGGAGCTGTTTTCCAGTTGCTGTGCTGAACGTGGTGTTCCTCTATACTTAGGACGGTGTTCTCGGGGAAACTCTGGAGTTGCCTAAAAGAACTCAAGCCACCTCTCGTGTTTGATGGGGAACACGGGACGGCTCTGGAGCCAATGTAGGGGAATCTGGCCTCATCTCGAGTTGAATTGGGATACACCGAGCTCTTTTGTGATGCTGCGGTCACCTCAGGGTCCCTCTATATTTGTGACAGTATCTTGGAGACTCTCTGGAGTTCCATCAAGGAAGTCAAGGCTCCTTTCATGTTTGATGGGGAACACGGAATTGCTATATATGCAATGCAGGGGAATCTGGTCTCATTTCTTATCGAGTGGGAAGTCTCATGGTTTTTCTCAAGTTGCGGAGGGAACCTGGGTTATATTCTCAAGTTAGGACGGGAATGCCTCTCAAAACTCGTGTTTGTTCAGCAACGTCAGGACTCCTGTCTAGTTTCAAGGGACACCTCGGGATTCTCCTCGAGGCTTGGCAGGGCAATAGGGATGCCTCTCGAGGTGAGGGGGGTGATCCAGTTTCCCTTTGCAGTTGCCACAGGGATACTGTTATTCCTGTCAATTTTCAAGAGGTGTCAGGCATCGTCTCCTTTTGAAGCATTTAACTCCGTGTTCCTCTCGAGTTGTCAAAGGGATGTGAGGCCTCCTGTCGAGATGAGGCGAGGAACTAGGGCTTTCTCTAGGGTCTCCACAGGGGATTCAGACATCCCTTCATCTTGTGAAATAAAAGACGAGCCTGCATTCAAGTCACTGCAGGGAAATCCAGCCTTATTTCAAGTCAGGGCATCTCGGTGACCATTCCACTTGAGGCAGCTAACTAGGGTACCTCTCACATACCTATAGCTGAGTGAAGCCTCCTTTTGAGGTGCTTGTGGAAAGTTGGTATTCCTCTTGAGTTGAAGCCAAGGAATCAGCTCTCATCTCGAGATGATTTGGGTTACACAGAGGTTTTCTCGAGTTGCTGGGCTGAACTTGGTGTTCCTCTAGACTTGAGATGGTATTCTTGGGTAACCTCTGGAGTTGCCTAAAGGAAGTCAAGCCACTTGTCTTGTTTGATGGGGAACGCGGCATGACTCTGGAGCCAATGCAGGGGAATCGGGCCTCATCTCATGTTGAGTGATTTCGAGTACACGGTGCACTTTCATGTTGCTGTGGGGACCTCATGGTCCCTTTAGACTTGTGACAGAGTTCCTGGGGACTCTCTGGAGTTCCATCAAGGAAGTCAAGGCTCCTTTCATGTTTGATGGGGAACACAGACTTGCTCTGCATGCAGTGCAGGGGAATCGAGCATAATCTCACGGCGAGGGGAAAGTCTCATGATTTTTCTGGAGTTGGGGTGGGAACCTGGGGTATGTTCTTGAGTTACGGCGGGGATGGCCCTTCAAAACTCGTGTTGGTTCAGCGACGTCAGGACTCCTGTCTAGTTGCGAGGGACACCTTGGGATTTTCCTCGAGGCTTGGCAGGTCAATAGGGACGCCTCTCGAGGAGAGGGGGGAAACGCAGGTTCCCTTTGCAGCTGCCACAGGGATATTGGGATTCCTATCAATTTTCAAGGGGTGTCAGCCATCATCTCCTTTTGAAGCATTTAACTCCGCGTGCCTCTCGAGGTTTCAAAAGGATGTGAGGCCTCCTGTCGAGATGAGGTGGGGAACTAGGGCTTTCTCTAGGGTCTCCACAGGGGATTCAGACATCCCTTCAACTTGTGAGATGAAAGACAAGCCTGCCTTCAAGTCACTGCAGGGAAATCCAGCCTTATTTCCATTCAGGGCATCTCGGTGTCCATTCCACTTGAGGCAGCAAACTCAGTGTCCCTCTCACATACCTATAGCTGAGAGAAGCCTCCTCGTGAGTTGCTTATGGAAAGTTGACATTCCTCTTGAGTCGAATCCAGGGAATCAGCTCTCATCTCGAGATGATTTGGGGTACACGGAGGTTTTCTTGAGTTGCTGTGCTGAACTTGGTGTTCCTCTAGACTTGTGACGGTGTTCTCGGGGAATCTCTGGAGTTGCCTAAAGGAAGTCAAGCCACTTGTCCTGTTTGATGGGGAATGTTGGAAGGCTCTGGAGCCAATGCAGGGGAATCGGGCCTCATCTCAAGTTGATTTGAGTTACACGAGCTCTTTTGTGTTGTTCCAGTGACCCCAGGTTACCTCTAGACCTGTGACAGTGTTCTTGGCGAATATGTGGAGTTTCATCTAGGAAGTCAAGGCTCCTTTCGTGTTTGATGGGGAACACGGATTTGCTCTGCACTCTATGCAGGGAAATCTGGCCTCATCTCTAGTTGATTAGGGGTACACGGAACTCTTTCATGTTGCTGCGGTGACCTCAGGGTCCCTCTAGACTTGTGACAGGATAATCCTGAGTTGTCCCTCACAACTAGACAGGAGTCTTGATGTCGCTGAACAAACACGAGTTTTAAACGGCCATCCCCGTCATAACTCGTGAATATACCCCAGGTTTCTGCCGAAAATCAAGAAAAACCATGAGACATCCCACTCGCCACGAGATGAGGCACGATTCCCCTATATTGCGTGCAGAGCAATTCCGTGTTCCACATCAAACATGAAAGGAGCCTTGGCTTCCTTGATGGAACTCCATAGAGTCCCCAAGAACAATGTCACAAGCCCAGAGGGACCCTGAGGTCATCGCAGCCACAGGAAAAGTCTCCGTGTTCCCCCAATCAACTCAAGATGAGAGCTGATTCCCTGGATTCGACTCAAGAGAAATGCCAACTTTCCACAAGCACCTCAAGAGGAGGCCTCTCTCAGCTATAAGTATGTGAAAGGGACCCTGAGCTTGCTGCCTCAAGTGGAGTGGACACCAAGATGCCCTGACTTGAAATAAGGCCTGATTTCCATGCAGTGACTTGAATGCAGGCTTGTCTTTCATCTCCCAAGATGAAGGGATATCTGAATCCTCTGTGGAGACCCTAGAGAAATCCCTAGTTCCCCGCCTCATCTCAACAGGAGGCCTCACATCGCTTTGAAAACTCGAGAGGAACACAGAGTTCAATGCTTCAAAAGGAGACAATGCCTGACTCCTCTTGAAAATTGATAGGAATCCCAATATCCCTGTGGCAACTGGAAAGGGACCCTGGGTCTCCTGCCTCACCTCGCGAGGCATCCCTATTGCCCTGTCAAACTTCGAGGAGAATCCCGAGGTATCCCTCGCAACTAGGCAGGAGTCCTGACATTGCTGAACAAACACAAGTTTTGAAAGGCCATCCTTGTCGTAACTCGAGAATATACCCCAGGTGTCAGGGAATGTTTGACGGGAGGATTCCTACGTGCTGTCTCTCATGAGTCCTTTGTCCCTTTTCAGGTGGAACAGCACGCTGCTCCCAGGGACTGAGGTCATTGTGTGAGGCAGGCTTGGGTCTCCTTTAGTAAACATTCTCTTTAGGGCAAAACTGCTTAGTCTCGTTCCCCTTTCTTGAGATATGGATTGTCTCCTGACCTTGTGACTAACATTACCCCTTGTTCTCTTGGTAACGGTTGCTGTACGTTTGGTTTTCTGATATCTATCATTCCCGAAAGAAGTTTCTTGTACTGTAGCCTGTATATACTCATAGAAAAATCATTAAAGCACCTTTGCTCCATCAGAGCTTAGGTCCCCGGGTCTTTTTTGTCTCTCTCTCTCTTTCTCTCTCTCTCTCTCTCTTTTTCTGGCTGACTCTCTGGAGCGTGGAGACCTGTCGTGCTCACTTTTCTGCCCTGGATTCTAAGACCCCCTTGAGAGGGCGCCTGGTACCTTCGTGAGTGATGCAAGTTCTGTGTCAAGGACTTTAAGGGTCCTCTGTGTAAACCTAGGGATATTAGCATCTTTCTCTCTTTTACTTTCTTATCGTCAACTCCATTCCACATGGTTCCAGTCCATTAAGGGACCCCAACAAATGTCGCCAAGGAACAGGGACACTGGTATACGTGGCATATTGGGCAGAGTGACTCAGGGACCTATTGAGGTCGGTAAGCACTAAGGCATGGATTAAAAGGCTGGCCAGCCCCATTATTTTTCTACTTTACTTCACCATTTGTTTAAATTTCAGGGACTTCTGATTTCACGCCAATGAATAGAGGCTTGCCTTCAAACAGTAGTTGAACATAATCCTTAGTTTCCTGATAAATGCAGTTTTGATTTATAAATTTTGCTCTGGGTCAAAGAAAATGTTAAATGAGCAGCCACACAAGGAAAAAATATTCCAATTGATCTCTAGCCCCTATGGGCTCTTATTAAAGCCATAATTCTGCCATTTCAAGGTACATTCTAGCCCTTCCAATATTCAGCAACAGACAAAACACTTATTACATAAATATAAATTAAATGATTAAACTTTTAAAAAGGCCCAATTAAAACAATACAAAATATCTCAGAATTTTCTTACTAGTCCTGCCCTGGCTGCTCCAAATGCTTCTCCTCTGCCAACAGTCACAACTCCAAAAATCTCTGCCTTGTTGGAACCTAATGAAGAGTTATGCTAATTGTTAAGCTAGATTAGAAGCTGCTATTTCCCATACTGTAATTGGAGAAGAAACCAAAAAAACAGCTAGAGAAATTACTTGCTTATGAGAATGCAAATCTCAAATGTCAAAGAGCTATAGCTGCAATTTGTGAGACTAAGACTATTATTGATTATTTAAAGGCTTGTCACAATCTAGGATCAAAAACTTAAAAGATGCAGATACTAGCTGAAACAATGGCTACTACCTTTTAAAAAGAGAAATGAAGGGTGCTTTACATGTGGAGATAAAAACCATTTAAAAAGGGACTGCCCTAAGAAGGCTAATAAAAAACCTCCACAAATTTGCCCTTGCTGCCACAGAGGAATGCACTGGGCCAAAGACAGTAAATTTAAATTTGATATTGAAGGAAAACCTATTCCAAGAAACTCCAAACAGGGGACCTCCCAGGTCCCCTACAACAAAAACCAGGGGCAAACTCTATCTTTTCCCTCAAACCCTCAACTTCCAGCAGTGCTGCCATTAATATACCAGCCCTAAATGATTTTTTCCTTTACCCTTAAGCAGTCCCTTCTAGAGTACCTACTGGACTTTTTGGACCCCTGCCTCCACAAACCTTCAGTCTTTTACTTGGCTGATCTAATTTGGCTTCTAAAGGAATTACTGTTCACCCTGGAATAATTGATTCAAATTATAAAGGAGAAATTCAAATTATGATGTCAGCTCAGATTCTATGGCAATTCAAAAGGGGGGACAAAATTGCTCAATTACTTCTTTTGCATTACATTTCTATTAACTCCTCTAATAATGTACAGAGAGGCAGATTTGGTAATACAGATCAAAAATAATCCTTATGGACATCATTGGTATTTAAATATGTCCGACCAAATATAAATATCAAAATTAATGGTAAAAGATTTTCTGGTCTCCTCAGCACTGGATCTAATATTATTATTATTTCCAAACACTTGTGGCCCAAATCCTCACCTATACAAAAGGTCTCTTGCCAAATTGCAGGAATTTCTCAAACCAAAGTACAAGAAATTTATCAAAATATTCAAATCTACCCATATGATAGACCAAAAGGCCAACCTACAACATTAAGACCTTATGTGATAGATGCACCCCTTAATCTAATAGGAAGGGACTTACTTATGCAATGGCAAACTCAGATATACATTCCACATTTTTCCTAGGGGCCACTGCTCATTTAACAAACAAAACAATTATTAAAATAACTGAGAAAAATTATGAGCCTATTTAGACAAAGCAATGGCCCCTTACGAAAGAAAAATTACAAGCTACTAAAGAACTTACAAACACACAATAAAAATTGAAACATATTGAAGAATCTTGCTCTTTTTGGAACTCTCCTATTTTTGTTATAAAAAGGAAATATAACAAATGGTGTCTCTTAACAGAGTTTAAAAAAGTTATTTCTTTTATGAAACATATGGGTGCATTGCAACCAGAGATCCCATCACCTATTACTATTCCTCAAAATTGGCACATTATTATTACTGATTCACAAGATTGCTTTTTTAATATACCTTTACACCCTTTAGACCGGGAGAGTTTAACTTTCTCTCTCCCTTATCCTAATCATTTCGGGCCTCATAAATATTTCAGTAGACTATGTTACCTCAAGGTATGCTTAAAAGTCCTGCTACTGCTGCTGCTAAGTCACTTCAGTCGTGTCCTACTCTGTGTGACCCCATAGATGTCAGCCCGCCAGGCTCCCCTATCCCTGGGATTCTCCAGACAAGAGTACTGAAATAGGGTGCCATTGCCGTCTCCATAATAGTCCTAGTATTTGTAAAAATTTTGTAGCCAAGGCTTTACTTCCTATGTGACAGCAATTCCCTCATGCATATATCATTAATAATATAGTATAGCTACAAAAAGGAGATTTTGACACTGAATTGCTATGATATTCTTTAGACTCCAGAGAAAACTGATGAAAATAAAATCTTTTTTGAAATTGCAAAACCGGTTCTTCTCACACATGCAGTTAAGAAAAGGTTAACTTGTTAAAATATTTTTTTTGTTGTTGGAGCTCCAGTTCTGCCTGGGAAACAAAAATAGGCCTAAGAAAAAACCTTAAGTTAACTCTTATCATGTCCTTGGGATACACAGCCCACTCTATCTAGGACTCCAGCCATTAACAAATTGGTGGAGCTCAAAATAAATAAATAAAACAAAAAGATATTTTAAATTTCAAATGGAGAACTGTGCCTATGTATCTAAAATTATCTATGTCTCAATGTATGTCTTTGTTTTTAGATAGTGTGGAGTTAATGAGCTCTATTTGGATTCAGCTTTACATGAACTGAAGGGTGTTCAATGTTGGGTATAATGTTTATTTAAATGTGAATGTGATTTAAATATAATTATTTGTTAATCTAGTTGGGCATGTCTTGAGTCATCAACATTATATAGTACTTTTGTTATGCCTTGGTTTGGGGTAAACTAAGTTTGTCAACAAAAAGGTAACTCTTTATATATATGTATATATATATATACATACATACACACACACAAATATATAGACGAGATGAAAACTTTTAGATAAGCTCTATTAAAAATAATTGTATTTTTGATAAAATGATCTATTATGTATAATCTGGAGCAGTCTCTTGGGATTAGAGTGACTTAGGTTTCTGGAGTTGTGCTGAACTAAGTAGTAGAAGTTTGTTGAATGGCTGGGTCATTTCCAAATGAAGTAGGATTTTAAAGTGTTAATTGCTGAACATTGGCTTACTCTTACAAGGGGTTTTTCTTGCAGAAGAGCTGAAGAGATTTTGAGCTGTTAATGAATATAAATATATATTTGTATAGGAATGGATGTATATATTATATAATATGATATGATAAATATGTTCAATGATCTATAAAATGCTAACATACAAGACATTTCATGGTTGCTATAGAAAAGTAAAATATATGCTTTTCATAAAAAGATATAAGAAATGGCAAATAAAATGATGAATACAAAAATATTTTTTTAATTGTTGAAACATTTATTATAGAATTAAGTAGTATTTGCATAGGGTTTGCTAGGCTAGTTTTTCATTGTCATTCTAGCTACAGCAAATGTTCTTTCTCCAAATTAGGCCAAATTAGAAACAAAAAAAATTCAGAGAAAACAACATTTAACAGAATTAACTTTGATCAGCAGATACATTCAGACTGCAAATATATTGGAAAATGCAGTTGAAATGCTTGGGTGGATCACAATGAAAACCACAAAGTATGAATGTGTTTATTTGAAATAAACATTGCATTTGTTTATTGTGCTATCATATTTTGTTTTGGCCTTTTAACTTTTAGGGATGTTTAATACTAGAATTTTAAAAGGGCTTATGACAAATGAAGGAAAATTTTATGGCAAATAGATGTAACTCATTGTCCTGAACTTTCTTCCTCTTCCTTCTTACATGTCTCAATCAATACAAATTCTTCTTTTCTAGGGGCAACACCTCTCTAAGGTAAGACTACACAACATGTTATAACCCCCTATCAACTTACTTCACGGTAATGAGAACACCTAATTCTATAAAAACAGACAATGACTCTGCCTATATTTCTAAGCAGTTCAAACAATTTTTACATTCATTCTCTACTAAACAGATTGCAGACATTCCTTATAGTCCACAAACACAAGACATGATTGGACAAACACATTACACACTGTAACTGCAAATTAAAAAAATTAAGTAAGAGGAAATACACAAGAACACTTTTGTCTTCCTTGTCCAGAGCAAACTTTACTAGATTCTGGTGTAGTGTAGTCTTTAAGCCTATAACTATTGTTGATGTGACTTTATTTCTGTTTCCAATCTGTAAGATTCTTAAAGCAGGGCGAAAATGGCATAAAAAAAGACACCATTTCCCGAATGGATTATTTGTTTCCAAGAATATCAGAAATGTGGAATGTTCGCATTCTTTTCAGGTCTGTCTTGGAAGTGTAGTCATCCTCTTTAACACACTGAACAGTGAGATTCAACAGTTGCTAAGCTGCATTTCTGTTTCAAGGACAAGGTCAAACATATTTGGATGTGAGCAACATTTGATTTGTCAAGTTGCTCTGCATCACCTTTTCAATAATTTCACTTAGGAAAATATATTTGAATGGTTACTCCTAATCCTTTGCCCCAAATAACACAAACCACAGTCAAATACCAGTCCCAAACAGATTTCTGAATGATTTTTTTCTTTTGGACTAAAATATTTCCTAAGAATGTTTTCATCATTATCACTTCCCTTTCTTTTTATAACTATTGTTAATATAGCCTTATTTGTTTTAAACTTTTTAAACTTACCACAAAGAGATGTTTTGACAAAAGCAAAAAACTCAAAAAAAAAGAAGTTTTGAGACATTAAAGGACACCTCCTGTCCTTTGCCCATTTGATATCAAGACGGGTTAACTAATCAATGGAAATCTAAAAAACTAATCTTACAGGGAAAAGATATGCTTCTATTTCTCCAGATGGATCCAACGAGCTCACATAACTTCCTCTTCAGAAGATTCAACCTAAGGGGACCTCCAGCATTCAGACTAGAGATGAAACAGCAAAAAACCCAAGAAGAAAAAATTCCAGTACAAGCCATGGCGACATTAAAAATTTCCAAAGAATGCTGCACTCGACGTCATCGACCTTATGATCTCCCTACTTGGGGACAGATAAAAACCCTTACTAATCAAACTGAAAATCTGATTTCTCAACAGGGAATGCCTTGGAATCCTGAAAATATTTTTCTTTGCTATGCTTGCTTTGCTTGCTTTTGCTTCCCCTGCTCAGGCTGACCTGATTGATCACACTTATTGGGCTTATATACCTAATCCCCCTTTTTATTGTAGGTTGTACAATAGACAGATATAGGACCAATCATATCCACTAATGAGTCAACAGATATGCCCCCTCCTTGGAACTTGGAGGGGCCCTCTGATCCTGAAGAAAAAGAAAAACTAATTAATATCATTCTAGGTTATGAAGTCCTTCCTTTATGTATGGGCCCAACAGAATTATGTATAAACGTGAGTTGACAAACTTGGGCTTTCGTCCTGCCTCCAGAAAAGGATTTTTGGACACTATTTGGATTATTTACTGCCCTTTCTTTGTCAGTGAACCATGTTTATACTACTGAAACTTTAGGGAAAGAATTAGGGAAAGAACAACATGCCAAGGGTTTACTAATAAGAACTTTAAATATATTCCTGTTCATTGGAACAAATGTCAGGCTAAATCAGAAAAATTAATATTTTTAGCCAATCATACAATTGTTGATTGGGTACCCCACGGTATGTGGTTATCTAACTGCTCAGATGATATTAACAGCACTGTATGTGATTACATTACTCGAGTGGCATGGAAGGTTACCAATACTACAATAGGGCATCACCATGACAGAGGACTTCTTGGATGACATGACAGTGGAATGCCCCCCCCTTCCTCAAATCCTCCTCGATAAACAGGCTGGGCCTGAACAATGGGATATCTGGAAGCTTGCTGCAAGCACTGAGGAACTTGAGACTTGGACCGGACATTTCACAAAGACCAATCATAGCCATAGCAATTATTTCTTTTGCTATAATCAATCATATTTTATACAAGCCTGTGTTCCATTTCCTTTTGTTATAGCTATAGGAAACTTACAATTCAATAAGACTGTACGTTCTGTAACTTGCATAAATTGCAGATTATATACTTGTCTTAACTCCTCTATTTCCTTAAAATATGATTCTCTTTTAATTCTTCAATCTCGACGTAGTCTATGGTTACCAATGAATCTCCAACGGCCCTGGGAAGAAGGTCCCATGGCTGGACTTGCTTCCTGGTTGCTTACTAAATTGCTCCGGTGATCTAGATGATTCATTGGATGGCTGATTTTTAGTATTTTGGGATTAATAGCCATTTGCACCACTGCTGCTGTCACTGGTGTTGTTTTACAAACCTCTATTCAGACACATAATTTTATCCAAAATTGGACTAAAGATGCTCATACTGTGTGGGCCACTCAGGCTCAAATAGATGAGGATATTCAAAAAAAAAAAAAATACAAGAACTGAGAACAGCCATCAAATGGGTTGGAGATCAATGAACACATGTACAAAAACAGATGATGCTAAAATATGATGGAAATTCTACTCAATTTCATGTTACTCCTGTTCATTTCTATAATAGTGGCTACAACTGGAAACAAATCAAGTTTCATTTTTAAAACATATATGATAATGCCTTTCTGAATGTACAGTTATTACAAAAAAGAAATATGTGAAACCTTTTCTAATAATCTGCCCTCTTCCACTAGTATGAGAACTTTAGCTAAACAATTGGCTGATTAATTATCTGGGCTAGACCCGCATGGATGGTTTCAGAGCCTTACTCATAACATTGGGTCTAGAACTATAATTTTGGTGATTATCTTAACAATTATATTTGTTGTCTGCTGTTGCCTTCATGCAAAGATTGTTAAAACTGAATAAACTCTGATGGTCAGAACTCTTCTTGCAAATATTATAAATAAATAAGGGGGAATGTCAGGGAATGTTTGATGGGAGGATTCCTACGTGCTGTCTCTCATGAGTCCTTTGTCCCTCTTCAAGCGGAACAGCATGCTGCTCCCAGGGACTGAGGTCATTGTGTGAGGCAGGCTTGGGTCTCCTTTAGTAAACATTCTCTTTAGGACAAAACAGCTTAGTCTTGGCCCCTTTCTTGAGATATGGATTGTCTCCTGACCTTGTGACTAACATTACCCCCTTGTTCGCTTGGTAACGGTTGCTGTACGTTTGGTTTTCTGAACGCTATCATTCCTGAAAGAAGTTTCTTGTACTGCAGCCTATATATACTCATAGAAAAATCATTAAAGCACTTTGCTCCATCAGAGCTTAGGTCCCCGGGTCTTTTTTGTCTCTCTCTTTCTCTTTCTCTCTCTCTCTCTCTCTCTTTTTCTGGCTGACTCTCTGGAGCGTGGAGACCCGTCATGCTCACTTTTCTGCCCGGGCTTCTAAGAACCCCTCGAGAGGGCACCTGGTGCCTTCATGAGGGATGGAAGTCCTGCGTCAAGGACTTTATTGCTCCTCTGCATAAATCAAGGGATATCAGGCACGTTCTCTCTTTTATTTTCTTATCGTCGACTCCTTACACCAGGTTCCAGTCCATTAAACGACCCCAACACCCAGATTCCCATTGCAACTCGAGAAAAACCATGAGACTTCCACCTCGCCGCGAGATGAGGCCCGATTCACCTGCATTGGGTGCAGAGCAATTCCGTGTTCCACATCAAACAAGAAAGGAGCCTTGACTTCCTTGATGGAACTCCAGAGAGTCCCCAAGAACACTGTCACAAGTCTAGAGGGACCCTGAGGTCACCGCAGCAACACAAAAGAGCAACGTGTACCCCAAATCACCATGAGATGAGGGCCGATTCCCCTGCATTGGCTCCAGAGCCATCCCGCATTTGCCATCAAACATGACAAGTGCCTTGATTTCCTTAAGGCAACTCCAGAGATTCCCCGAGAACAACGTCCCAAGTATAGAGGAACACCAAGTTCAGTACAGCACCTTGAGAAAAGCTCCATGTAGCCAAAATCATCTCAAGATGAGAGCTGATTCCCTGGCTTCGATTCAAGAGGAATGCCAACTTTCCACAAGCACCTCAGGAGGAGGCTTCTCTCAGCTATAGGTATGTGAGAGGGACCCTGAGTTGGCTGCCTCAAGTTGAATGGACACCGAGATGCCCTGACTCGAAATAAGGCCAGATTTCCCTGCAGTGACTTGAATGCAGGCTCATCTTTCAGCTCAAAAGATGAAGGGATGTCTGAATCCCCTGTGGTGACCCTAGAGAAAGCCCTAGTTCCACGCCTCATCTCGTCAGGAGGCCTCACACCCCTTTGACAACTCGAGAGGAATGCGGAGTTCAATGCTTCAAAAGGAGACAAAGCCTGACTCCTCTTGAAAATTGATAGGAATCCCAAAATCACTGTGGCAACTGCAAAGGGACCCTGGGTCTCCCGCCTCCACTCGAGAGGTGTCCCTATTGCCGTGCCAAGCCTTGAGGAGAATCCCGAGGTGTCCCTCACAACTAGACAGGAGTCTTGACGTCACCGAACCAACACGAGTTTTGAAGGGACATCCCCGCCGTAACTCATGAACATAACCCAGGTTCCCGCCGCAACTCGAGAAAAACCATGAGTCTTCCCTCCCACCTCGAGATGAGGACCGATTCACTGGCATTGTTTCCAGAGCAAGTCCGTGTTCCACTCCAAACACGAAAGGAGCGTTGACTTCCTTGATGGAACTCCAGCAAGTCCCCAAGAACACTGTCACAAGTCTAGCGGGAGCCTGAGTTCCCCGCAGCAACACAAAAGAGCTCCGTGTAGCCCAAATCTAATCGAGATGAGGCCCAATTCACCTGCACTGGCTCCAGAGCCTTCCCGTGTTCCCCATCAAACACAACAAATGGCTTGACTTCCTTTAGGCAACTCCAGAGATTCCCCAAGAACACCGTCCTAAGTCGAGAGGAACACCAAATTCAGCACAGCAACCCGAGAAAAGGTCCGTGTACCATAGTCATCTTGAGATGAGAGAAGATTCCTTTGTTTCGACTCAGGAGGAATGCCAACTTTCCACAAACACCTCAAGAGGAGGCTTCTCTCAGCCACTGATATGTGAGAGGGACACTGAGTTTGCTGCCTCAAGTGGAATGGACACCGAGATGCCCTGACTCGAAATAAGCCGGAATTCCCTGCAGTGACTTGAATGCAGGCTCATCTTTCAGCTCAAAAGATGAAGGGATGTCTGAATCCCCTGTGGTGACCCTAGAGAAAGCCCTAGTTCCACGCCTCATCTCGTCAGGAGGCCTCACACCCCTTTGACAACTCGAGAGGAATGCGGAGTTCAATGCTTCAAAAGGAGACAAAGCCTGACTCCTCTTGAAAATTGATAGGAATCCCAAAATCACTGTGGCAACTGCAAAGGGACCCTGGGTCTCCCGCCTCCACTCGAGAGGTGTCCCTATTGCCGTGCCAAGCCTTGAGGAGAATCCCGAGGTGTCCCTCACAACTAGACAGGAGTCTTGACGTCACCGAACCAACACGAGTTTTGAAGGGACATCCCCGCCGTAACTCATGAACATAACCCAGGTTCCCGCTGCAACTCGAGAAAAACCATGAGTCTTCCCTCCCACCTCGAGATGAGGACCGATTCGCTGGCATTGTTTCCAGAGCAAGTCCGTGTTCCACTCCAAACACGAAAGGAGCGTTGACTTCCTTGATGGAACTCCAGCAAGTCCCCAAGAACACTGTCACAAGTCTAGCGGGAGCCTGAGTTCCCCGCAGCAACACAAAAGAGCTCCGTGTAGCCCAAATCTAATCGAGATGAGGCCCAATTCACCTGCACTGGCTCCAGAGCCTTCCCGTGTTCCCCATCAAACACAACAAATGGCTTGACTTCCTTTAGGCAACTCCAGAGATTCCCCAAGAACACCGTCCCAAGTCGAGAGGAACACCAAATTCAGCACAGCAACCCGAGAAAAGGTCCGTGTACCATAGTCATCTTGAGATGAGAGAAGATTCCTTTGTTTCGACTCAGGAGGAATGCCAACTTTCCACAAACACCTCAAGAGGAGGCTTCTCTCAGCCACTGATATGTGAGAGGGACACTGAGTTTGCTGCCTCAAGTGGAATGGACACCGAGATGCCCTGACTCGAAATAAGCCGGAATTCCCTGCAGTGACTTGAATGCAGGCTCGTCTTTCATTTCACAAGATGAAGGGATGTCTGAATCCCCTGTGGAGACCCTAGAGAAAGCCGTAGTTCCCCGCCTGATCCTGAAAGGATGCCTCACATCCCCTTACAATTCGAGAGGCATGCGGAGTTCAATGCTTTAAAAGGAGACGATGCCTGACTGCTCCTGAAAATTGATAGGAAACCCAATATTCCTGTGGCAACTGGAAAGGGACACTGGGTCTCCCACTTCACTTCGAGAGACATCCCTATTGCCCTGCCACGCCTCATGGAGAATCCTGAGGTGTCCCTCACAACTAGACAAGAGACCTGAGGTTGCTGAACCAACACGAGTTTTGAAAGGGCATCGCCGCCATAACTCGAGAACATAACACAGGTTCCCACCGCAACTCGAGAAAAACCATGAGACTTTCCCCATGCCGTGAGATAAGGCCCGATTCCCCTGCACTGCATGCAGAGCAAGTCCGTATTCCCCATCAAACACGAAAGTAGCCTTGACTTCCTTGATGGAACACAAGAGAGTCCCCAAGAACACTGTCACAAGTCTAGAGGGACCCTGAGGCCACCACAGCAACACATAAGAGCTCCGTGTATTACAAATCAACTCGACATGAGGCCCGATTCCCCTGCATTGGCTCCAGAGCCACGCCACATTCCCCATCAAAGAGGACAGTGACTTGACTTCCTTTAGGCAACTCCAGAGATTCCCCAAGAACACCGTCCCAAGTCTAGAGGAACACCAAGTTCAGCACAGCAACTCGAGAAAAGCTCCATATACCCCAAATCATTTTGAGATGAGAGCTGATTCCCTGGCTTCAACTCAAGAGGAATGCCAACTTTCCACAAGCACCTGAAGAGGAGGCTTCTCTCAGCTATAGGTATGTGAGTGGAACCCTGAGTTTGCTGCCTCAAGTGGAATGGACACCGAGATGCCCTGACTCGAAATAAGCCTGGATTTCCCTGCAGTGACTTGAATGCAGGCTCGTCCTTCATCTCACAAGATGAAGGGATGTCTGAATCCCCTGTGGAGACCCTAGAGAAAGCCCTAGTTCCCTGCCTCATCTCGACAGCAGGCCTCACATCACTTTGACAACTCGAGAGGCACGTGGATTTCAATGCTTCAAAAAGAGCTGATACCTGACTCCTCTTGAAAATTGACAGGAATCTTAATATCCCTGTGGAAACTGGGAAGGGAGCCTGGGTCTCCCACCTCACCTCGAGAGATGTCCCTATTTCCCAGCCAAGCCTCGAGGAGAACATCCAGGTGTCCCTCGCTATTAGACAGGAGTCCAGACCTCGCTGAACCAACATGAGTTTTGAAGGTCCATCCCAGCCGGAACTCGAAATCATACCCCAGATTCCCGCCGCAACTCAAAAAAAACCATGAGTCTTGCCCCTTGCCGCGAGATGAGGACCGATTCAATGGCATTGCTTGCAGAGCAAGTCCATGGTTCCCTTAAAACATGAAAGGAGCCTTGACTTGCTTGATGGTACTCCAGAGAGTGCCCAAGAACACTGTCACAAGTCTAGAGGATGCCTGAGGTCACCACAGCAACAAAAAAGAGCTTGGTGTACCCCAAATGAACTCGAGATGAGGCCAGATTCCCCTAAATTGGCTCCAGAGCAATCCCGCTTTCCCCATCAAACACGACAAATGGCTTGACTTCCTTTATGCAACTCCCGAGATTCCCCGAGAACACCATCCCAAGTATAGAGGAACACCACGTTCAGCACAGGAACTCGAAAACAGCTCCGTGTACCCCAAATCATCTCGAGAAGAGAGCTGATTTCCTGGCTTTGACTCAAGAGGGATGCCAGCTTTAAACAACACCTAAAGAAGAGGCTTCTCTCAGCTATAGGTACGTGAGAGGGACCCTGTTTGCTGCCTAAAGTGGAATGGACTCCCTGATGCCCTGTCTCGAAATAAGGCCGGATTTCCCTGCAGTGACTTGAATGCAGGCTCGTCTTTCATCTCACAAGATGAAGGGATGTCTGAATCCCCTGTGGAGACCCTAGAGAAAGCCCTAGTTCCCCGCCTCATCTCAACAGGAGGCCTCACATCCCTTTGACAACTCGAGAGGCAAGCGGAGTTCAATGCTTCAAAAGGAGATGATGCCTGACTCCTCCTGAAAACTGACAAGAGTCACAGAATCGCTCTGTCAACTGGAAAGGGACACTTGGTCTCACGCCTCACTTCGAGAGGTGTCACTATTGCCTTCCCAAGCCTCGAGGAGAATCCCGAAGTCTCCCTTGCAACTAGACAGGAGTCCTGACCTTGCTGAACAAACACAAGTTTTGAAGGCCCATCCCCGTCGTAACACGAGCATATACCCCCGGTTCCCGCCACAACTCGAGAAAAACCAGGAGACTTCCCCATCGCCGCGAGATGATGCCCGATTCCCCTGGATTGCATGCAGAGAAATTCCATGTTCCCCATCAAACATGAAAGGAACCTTGACTTCCATGATGGATCTCCAAAGAGTCCCCAAAAACACTGTTACAAGTGTAGAGGGACCCTAAAATCACCACAGCAACAAGAAAGACCTCAGTGTAACCTAAATCAACTGGACATGAGGCCCGATTCCCCTGCATTGGCTCCAGAGCCATCCCAAGTTCCCCATCAAACACGACAAGTGTCTTGACTTCCTTTAGGCAACTCCAGAGATTCCCCAAGAACACCGTCCCAAGTCTAGAGGAACACCACCTTTAGCACAGCAACTTGAGAAAAGCTCCGTGTATCCCAAATCATCTCGTGATGAGAGCTGACTCCCAGGCTTCGAATCAAGAGGAATGCCAACGTTCCACAAGGACCTCAAGAGGCGGCTTCTCTCAGCTATAGGTATGTGAGAGGGACCCTGAGTTTGCAGACTCAAGGAGAATGGACACTGAGATACCCGGACTCGATATAAGGCCGGATTTCCCTGCAGTGACTTGAATGCAGGCTCGTCTTTCATCTCACAAGATGAAGGGATGCCTGAATCCCCTGTGGAGGCCCTAGAGAAAGACATAGTTCGATGCCTCATCTTGATAGGAGACCTCACATCCCGTTGAAAACTCGAGAGGCACACGGAGTTCAATGCTTCAAAAGGAGAAGATGCCTGACTACTCTTAAAAATTTATAGGATTCCCAATATGCCAGTGGCAACTGGGAAGGGAGCCTGGGTGTCCCGCCTCACCTCAAAGGAATCCTTATTGCCCTGCCAAGACTCAAGGATAATCCCGATGTGTCCCTCGCAACTAGACAGGAGTCCTGTCACCGCTCAACCAACATGGGTTTTGAAGGGCCATCCTCGCCGTAATTCGAGAACATACCCTAGGTTCCCAACACAACTCGACAAAAACCATGAGAATTCCCCCTCGCTGGGAGATGAGGCCCGATTCCACTGCATTACGTGCAGAGCAAGTCCGTGTTTCCCATCAAACATGAAAGGAGACTTGACTTCCTAGATGAAACTCCACATAGTCCCCAAGAACTCTGTCACAAGTCTAGAGGGACCCTGAGGTCACAGCAGCAACATGAAAGAGCTCTGTGTACCCCAAATCAATTCGAGATGAGGCCCGATTCCCCTGCATTGGCTCCAAAGCCAACACGCATTCCTCATCAAACAGGACATGTGGCTTGACCTCCTTTAGGCAACTCCACAGATTCCCCGAGAACACCGCCCCATGTCTAGAGGAACACCAACTTCAGCACAGCAACTCGAGAAAAGCTCCACGTAGCCCCAAACATTTCGAGATGAGAGCAGATTCCCTGGCTTTGCCTCAAGAGGAATGCCAAGTTTCCAAAAGTAGCTCAAGGGGAGGCTTTTCTCTGCTTTAGGTATGTGAGAGGGACCCTGATTTTGCTGCCTCAAGTGGAATGGACACCGAGATTCCCTGACTTGAAATAAGGCTGGATTTCCCTGCTGTGACTTGAATGCAGGCTCATCTTTCATCTCACAAGATGAAGGGATGTCTAAATACCCTGTGGAGACCATAGAGAAAGCTCTAGTTCCCCGGCTTATCTCGACGTGAGTCCTCACATCCCTTTGAAAACTCGAGAGGCACGTGAAGTTCAATGCTTCAAAATGAGACGAGGCCTGACTCTTCTTGAAAATTGATAGGAATCCAAATATCCCTGTGGCAAATGCAAAGAGAAACTGGGTCTCCTGCCTCACATCGAGAGGCATCCCTTTTGTCCTGACAAGCCTCAAGGAAAATCCCAAGGTGTCCCTCGCAACTAGACAGGAGTCCTGACGTCGCTGAACCAACACGAGTTTTGAAGGGACATCCCCGCCGTAACTCGAGATCATAACCCAGGTTCCCGCCGCAACTCCAGAAAAATCATGAGACTTTCTCCTCGGTGTGAGATGAGGCCCGATTCCGCTGCACTGCATGCAGCGTGAGTCCATGTTCCCCATCAAACAAGAAAAGAGACTTGTCTTCCTTGATGGAACTCCAGAGAGTCCCCAGGAACACTGTCACAATTCTAAACGGACCCTGAGGTACCCACAGCGACATGAAAGTGCACCATGTACTCGAAATCAACTCGAGATGAGGCCTGATTCCCCTGCACGGTCTCCAGAGCCATCCCTTGTTCCCCATCAAACAGGACAAGTGCCTTGTCTTCCTTCAGGCAACTCCAGAGATTACCCGAGAATACCGTCTCAAGTCTAGAGGAACAACAAGTTCAGCACAGCAACTTGAGAAAAGCTCCATATATCCCAAATCATCTCGAGATGAGAGCTGATTCCCTGGCTTCGATTCAAGAAGAATGCCAACTTTCCACAAGCACCTCAAGAGGAGGATTCTCTCAGTTATAGCTATGTGAGAGGGACCCTGAGTTTGCTGCCTCAAGTGGAATGGACACTGAGATGCCCTGACTAGAAAGAAGGCCGGATTTCTCTGCAGTGACTTAAATGTGGGCTCATCTTTCATCTCCCAAGATGAAGGGTGGTCTGAATCCACTGTGGAGACCCTAGAGAAAGCCCTAGTTCCTGCCTCATCACGACAGGAGGCCTCATATCCCTTTCACAACTCGAGAGTAACACGGAGTTCAATGCTTCAAAAGGAGACGATGCCTAAATCCTCTTGAAAATTGACAGGAATCCCAATATCCCTGTGGCACCTGGAAAGGGACCCTGGGTCTGCCGCCTCACCTCGAGAGGTGTTCCTATTGCCCTTTCAAGCCTTGAGGAGAATCCCGAGGTGTCCCTCGCAACTAGGCAGGAATCTTGACGTCGCTGAACAAACACGTGTTTTGAAGGGCCATCCCCATCGTAACTCGAGAATATACCCCAGGTTCCCGCCGCAACTCGAGAAAAACCATGAGACTTCCCCATCGCCACGAGATGAGGCCCGATTCCCCTACATTGCTTGCAGATAAATTCCGTGTTCCACATCAAACACGAAAAGAGCCTTGACTTCCTTGATGGAACTACAGGGAGTCCCCAAGAACATTGTCACAAGTCTAGAGGGACCATGAGGTCACTGCAGCAATGTGAAAGAGCTCCATGTACACAAATCAACTCGAGATGAGGCCCGATTCCCCTGAATTGGCTCCAGAGCCATCACGCCTTCCCCATCAAACACGACAAGTTGCTTAACTTCCTTTAGGTATCTCCAGAGTTTCCACAAGAACACCGTCCCAAGTCGAGAGGAACACCAAGTTCAGCACAGAAACACCAGAAAAGCTCGGTGTACCTCAAATCATCTCAAGATGAGAGCTGATTCCCTGGCTTTGACTCAAGAGGAATGCCAATTTTCCACAAGCACCTGAAGAGGAGGCTTCTCTCAGCTATAGGTATGTGAGAGGGACCCTGAGTTTGCTGCCTCAAGTGGAATGGACACCGAGATGCCCTGACTAGAAAGAAGGTCGGATTTCCCTGCAGTGACTTGAATGCAGGCTTGTCTTTCATCTCACAAGATGAAGGGATGTCTGAATCCCCTGTGGAGACCCTAGAGAAAGGCCTCGTTGCCCGCTTCATCTCGACAGGAGGCCTCACATTCCTTTGACAACTCAAGAGTAAAACGGAGTTCAGTGCTTCAGAAGGAGACAATGCCTGACTTCTCTTGAAAATTGATAGGAATCCCAATATCCCTGTGGCAACTGGAAAGGGACCCTGGGTCTCCTGCATCACATCGAGAGCTGTCCCTATTGCCCTGCCAAGCCTCGAAGAGAATCCCGAGGTGTCCCTCGCAACTAGACAGGAGTCCTGACGTCGCTGAACAAACACGTGTTTTGAAGGGCCATCTCCGTCATAAGTCAAGAATATACCCCAGGACCCCACCGCAACTCGAGAAAAACCATGTGACTTCCCCTACGCTGTGAGATGAGGCCCGATTCCCCTGCATTGCATGCAGAGCAATTCCGAGTTCCCCATCAAACATGAAAGGAGCATTGACTTTCTTGATGGAACTACAGAGTGTCCCCAAGAACACTGTCACAAGTCTAGAGGGACCCTGAGGTCACCGGAGCAACATGAAAGAGTTCCGTGTAGCCCAAATCACTAGATGAGGCCCAATTCTCTGCTTTCCACTCAAGAGGAATACCAAATTTCCACAAGCACCTCAAGAGGTGGCTTCCCTCAGCTATAGGTATGTGAGAGGGACCCTGAGTTTGCTGCTTCAAGTGGAATGGACACCGAGATGCCCTGACTCGAAATAAGGCCAGATTTCCTGACAGGGACTTGAATGCAGGCTCGTCTTTCATCTCACAGGATGAAGGTGTGTCTGAATCCCCTGTGGACACCCTAGAGAAAGCCCTATTTCCCCGCCTCATCTCAACAGGAGGCCTCACATTCCTTTGACAACTCCAGAGGTACGCGGAGATCAATGCTTCAAAAGGAGACGATGCCTGACTCCTCTGGAAAACTGATAGGAAACCCAATATCCCTGTGGCAACTGGAAAGGGACCCTTGGTCTCCCGCCTCACCTCGAGAGCAGTCCCTATTGCCCTGCCAAGCCTCGAGGAGAATCCCGAGGTGTCCCTCACAACTAGACAGGAGTCCTGACATTGCTGAACAAACACGAGTTTTGAAGGGCCATCCCCGCCGTAACTCGAGAACATACTCCAGGTTCCCGCCGCAACTCGAGAAAAAACATGGGATTTCCCCCACGACGCAAGATGAGGCCTATTGCCCTGCATTGCATGCAGAGCATGTCTGTGTTCCCCATCAAACACGAAAGGAGCCTTGACAACCAACTTCCGTGATGCAACTTCAGAGAGTCCCCAAGAACACTGTCACAAGTCTAGAGGGACACTGAGGTCACCGCAGCAACACGAAAGAGATCCGTGTACCCCAAATCAACTGGAGATGAGACCCGATTCCCCGGCATTGGCTCCAGAGTTTGTGCGTTCCCAGGCAAACACGACAAGTGGCTTGACTTCCTTTAGGGAACTCCAGAGATTCCCCGAGAACACTGTCCCAAGTCTAGAGAAACACCAAGTTCAGCACAGCAACTCGAGAAAAGATCCATTTACCACTAATCATCTCGAGATGAGAGCTGATTCCCTGGCTTCGACTTGAGAGGAATGCCACCTCTCCACAAGCACCTCAAGAGGAGGTTTCTCTCAGCTTTAGGTATGTGAGAGGGACCCTGAGTTTTCTCCCTCACGTGCAATGGACACCGAGATGCCCTGACTTGAAATAAGGCCGGATATCCCTGCAGTGACTTGAATGCAGGCTTGTCTTTCATCTTCCAAGATGAAGGGATGTCTGAATCCCCTGTGGAAACCCTAGAGAAAACCCTAGTACCTCGCCTCATCCCGAAAGGAGGGCGCACATCCCACTGACAACTCGAGAGGAATGCAGAGTTCAATGCATCAAAAGGACACGATGGCTGACTCCTCTTGAAAATTGATAGGAATCCCAATATCCCTGTGGCAACTGGAAAGGGACCCTGGGTCTCCCGCCTCACCTCGAGAGGCGTTCCTATTGCCCTGCCAATCCTCGAGGAGAATCCTGAGGTGTCCCTCACAACTAGACAGGAGTCCTGAAGTTGCTGCACAAACATGAGTCTTGAAGGGCTTTTCCTGTCATAACTCGAGAATATACCCCAGGTTTGTGCCGCAATTCGAGAAAAACCATGAGATTTCCCCCTCGCCATGAGATGAGGCCCGTTCCACTTCATTGCGTGCAGAGCAATTCCGTGTTCCCCATCAAACAGGACACGAGCCTTGAGTTCCGTAATGGAATTCCAGAGAGTCCCCAAGAACACTGTTACAAGTCTTGAACAACCCTGTGGTCCCCACAGCAAAACGAAAGAGGTCCGTGTACGCCAAATCAACTCGAGATGAGGCCCGATTCCCCAGCATTGGCTCCAGAGCCATCCCGCATTCCCCTTCAAACATGACAAGTGGCTTGACATACTTGACGCAACTCCAGAGATTCCCCGAGAACACCGTCCCAAGTATAGAGGAACACCAAATTCAGCACAGCAACTCGAGAAAATCTCCGTGTACCCGAAATCATCTCGATATGAGAGCTGATTCCCTGACTTCGACTGGAGAGGATTGCCAACTTTCCACAAGCACCTCAAGAGGAGGCTTCTCTCAGTTATAGGTATGTGAGAGGGACCCTGAGTTTGTTGCCTCAAGTGGAATGGACACCGAGATGCACTGACTTGAAATAATCCCGGATTTCCCTGCAGTGACTTGAATGCAGGCTCGTCTTTCATCTCACAAGAAGAAGGGATGTCGGAATCCCCTGTGGAAACCATAGAGAAAGCTCTAGTTCCCCGCCTCATCTCCACAGGAGGCCTCACATCTCTTTGACAACTCGAGAGGCACACGGAGTTCAATGCCTCAAAAGGAGATGATGACTGACTCCTCTTGAAAATTGATAGGAATCCCAATATCCCTGTGGCAACTGGAAAGGGACAGTGGGTCTCCCGCCTCATGTCAAGAGGCGTCCCTATTGCGCTGCCAAGCCTCAAGGAGTATCCTGAGCTGTGCCTCGCAGAGACAGGAGTCCTGACGAAGCTGAACCAACACGAGTTTTGAAGGGCCATACCTGCCATAACTCGAGAACATACACCTTATTCCCGCCAAAACTCGAGGAAAACCATGAGACTTCCCCCTCGCCGTGAGATGAGGCCCGATTCCCCTGCATTACATGCATAGCAATTCCGAGTTCCCCATCAAACACGTCAGGAGCCTTGACTTCCTTGATGGAACTCCAGAGAGTCCCCAAGAACACTGTCACAAGTCTATACGGACCCTGAGGTCTCCGCGCAACTCGAAAGAGCTCCGTGTACCCCAAATCAACTCAAGATGAGGCCAGATTCCCTTACATTGGCTCCAGACCCATACCGCATTCCACATCAAAAAAGATAAGTGGCTTGACTTCCTTTAGGCACCTCCAGAGATTCCCCCAGAACACTGTCCCAGGTCAAGAGGAACACCAAGTACAGCATAGCAACTCGAGAAAAGCTCCGTGAACCCCAAATCATATCGAGATCAGAGCTGATTCCCTGGCTTTGACTCAAGAGGAATGCCAACTTTCCAGAAGCACCTCAACAGGAGGCTTCTCTCAACTATAGGTATGTGAGTGGGATTCTGAGTTTGCTGCCTCAAGTGGAATGGACACCGAGATGCCCTGACTCGAAATAAGGCGGGATTTCCCTGCAGTGACTTGAATGCCAGCTCGTCTTTCATCTCACAAGATGAATGGATGTATGAATCCCCTGTTGAGACCCTAGAAATAGCCCTAGTTCCCCGCCTCATCTCGACAAGAGGGCTCACATCCCTTTGACAACTCGAGAGGAACGCAAAGTTCAAGGATTCAAAAGCAGAAGATGCCTGACTCCTCTTGAAAATTGACAAGAATCCCAATATCTCTGTGGCAACTGGGAAGGGAGACTGGGTCTCCCACCTCACCTCGAGAGGCGTCCCTATTGCCCTGCCAAGCCTCGAGGAGTATCCTGAGCTGTCCCTCACAATTAGAGAGGAGTCCTGACATCGCTGATCTGACACAAATATAGAAGGACCATCCCCGCCATAACTCAAGATCATATCCCAGGGTCCCACCGCAACACAACAAAAACCATGAGACTTCCCCCTCACCAAGACATGAGTCCGACTCCACTGCATTGCGTGCAGAGCAAGTCCGTGTTCCCCATCAAACATGAAAGGAGTCTTGACTTCCTTAATGGAATACCAGAGAGTCCCCAAGAACACTGTCACAAGTCTAGAGGGACCCTGAGGTCCCCAGAGCAACAGGAAAGTTTTCCGTGTACCCCAAATCAACTCGAGATGAGGCCCAATTCCCCTGCATGGGCTCCAGATCCATCTGCGTTTCCCATCAAACACAAGTGGCTTGACTTCCTTTAGGCAACTCCAGAAATTCCCCAAAAACACCTTCTCAAGTCTAAGTGAACACCAAGTTCAGCACAGCAATTCGAGAAAAGCTCCATGTACCCCAAATCATCTCCAGATGAGAGCTGATTCCCTGACTTCGACTGAAGAGGAATGCCAACTTCCCACAAGCACCTCAAGAGGAGGCTTCTCTCAGTTATAGGTATGTGAGAGGGCCCCTGAGTTTGCTGCTGCAAGTGCAATGGACACCGAGATGCCCTGACTTGAAATAATCCTGGATTTCCCTGCAGTGACTTGAATGTAGGCTCGTCTTTCATCTCACAAGAAGAAGGGATGTCAGAATCCCCTGTGGAGACCCTAGAGAAAGCTCTAGTTCCCCGCCTCATCTCCACAGGAGGCCTCACATCCCTTTGACAACTCCAGAGGCACACGGAGTTCAATGCCTCAAAATGAGACGATGACTGACTCCTCTTGAAAATTGATAGGAATCCCACTATCCCTGTGGCAAATGGAAAGGGACCCTGGGTCTCCTGCCTCACCTCGAGAGGCTTCCCTATGGCCCTGCCAAGCCTCGAGGAGTATCCTGAGCTGTCCCTCACAATTAGAGAGGAGTCCTGACATCGCTGATCTGACGCAAGTATAGAAGGGCCATCCCCGCTGTAACTCAAGAACAAATCCCAGGGTCCCACCGCAACTCAAGAAAAACCATGAGACTTCCCCCTCACTGCCAGATGAGCTCCGATTCCCCTGCATTGCATGCAGAGCAATTCCGTGTTCCCAATCAAACACAAAAAGAGCTTTGACTTCCTTGATGGAACTCCAATGAGTCCCCAAGAACAATGTCACAAGTCTAGAGGGACCCTGAGGTCACCGCAGTAAGACGAAAGAGCTCCATGTACCACAAATCAAGTCGAGATGAGGCCCAATTCCCCTGTTTTGGCTCCAGAGGCATCCTGCCTTCCCCATCAAACATGACAAGTGGCTTGACTTCCTTTAAGCACCTCCAGATAGTCCCTGAGAACACCGTCCCAAGTCTAGAGGAACACCAAGCTCAGCACAGCAACACAAGAAAAGCTCCGTGTTCCCCAAATCTTCTCGAGATGAGAGTTGATTCCCTGGCTTCAACTCAAAAGGAATGCCAATTTTCCACAAGCATCTCAAGAGGAGGTTTCTCTCAGCTATAAGTATGTGGGAGGGACCCTGAGTTTGCTGCCTCAATTGGAATGGACACCGAGATGCCCTGCCTAGAAATAAGGCTGGATTTCCCTGCATTGACTTGAATGCAGGCTCGTCTTTCATCTCACCAGAAGAAGGGAAGTCTGAGTCCCCTGTGGAGACCTTGGAGAAAGCCCTAGTGTCCCGCCTCATCACGACAGGAGGCCTCACATCCCTTTGACAAATCGAGAGTCATGCGGAGTTCAATGCTCAAATGGAGATGATGCCTGCCTCCTCTAGAAAATTGATAGGAATCTCAATATCTTTGTGGCAACTGGGAAGGAAGCCTTGGTCTACTGCCTCACCTCGAGAGGCGTCCCTATTGCCCTGCCAGGCTCGAAGAGAATCCCGAGGTGTCCCAGGCAACTAGACAGAAGTCCTGACGTCGCTGAATGAACACGAGTTTTGAAGGGCCATCTCCGCCGTAACTCGAGAACATACCCCAGGTTCCCGCCGCAACTCGAGAAAAACCATGAGTCTTCCCCCTCGCCGCAAGATGAGGTCAGATTCCCCTGCATTGCATGCAGAGCAAGTCCGAGTTCACCATCAAACCCGAAAGGAGCCTTGACTTGCTTGATGGAACTCCAGAGAGTCCCCAAGGACACTGTCACAAGTCTAGAGGGACGCTGAGGTCACTGCAGCAACACGAAAGAACTCCGTGTACCTGAAATCAACTCGAGATGAGGCCCGATTCCCCTGAATTGGCTCCAGAGCCATCCTGCGTTCCCCATCAGTCACAACAAGTGGCTTGACTTCCTTTAGGCACCTCCAGAGATTCCCCCAGAACAGCGTCCCAGGTCAAGAGGAACACCAAGTTCAGCACAGCAACTCGAGAAAAGTTCCGTTAACCCCAAATCTTCTCGAGATGAGAGCTGATTCCCTGGCTTCGATTCAAGAGGAATTCCAACTTTCCACAATCACCTCAAGTGTAGGATTCTCTCAGCTATAGGTATGTGAGTGGGACCCTGAGTTTGGTGCCTCAAGTGGAATGGACACTGAGATGCCCTGACTCGAAATAAAGCCGAATTTCCCTGCAGTGACTTGAATGCCAGCTCGTCTTTCATCTCCCAAGATGAAGGGATCTCTGAATCCCCTGTGTAGACCCTAGAAAAAGCCCTAGTTCCCCGCCTCATCTCGGCAAGAGGCCTCAGATCCCTTTGACAACACGAGAGGAATGCGAAGTTCAAGGCTTCAAAAGCAGAAGATGCCTGACTCCTCTTGAAAATTGACAGGAATCCCAATATCTCTGTGGCAACTGGGAAGGGAGACTGGGTCTCCCGCCTCAACTCAAAAGGCATCCCTCTTGCCCTGCCAAGCTTCGAGGAGAATCCCGAGGTGTCCCAGACAACTAGACAGGAGTCCTGAGGTCGCTGAACCAACACGAGTTTTGAAGGGCCATCCCTGCCATAACTCGAGAACATACACCTTATTCCCGCCAAAACTCGAGAAAAACCACGAGACTTCCCCCTCGCCACGAGATGAGGACCGATTCCCCTGCATTGCATGCAGAGGAATTCCGTGTTCCCCATAAAACAGGAAAGGAGCCTTGACTTCCTTGATGGAACTCCTGAGAGTCCCCAAGAACACTGTCACAAGTCTAGAGGGACCCTGAGTTCACCACAGCAACACGAATGTGATCCGTGTATCCCAAATCAACTCGAGATGTGGTCCCATTACACTGCACTTGATCCATAGCCATCTCGCGTTCACCATCCAACATGGCAAGTGGCTTGACTCCATTAGGCAACTCCAGAGATTCCCTGAGAACATCGTCCCAAGTCTAGAGGAACATTAAGTTCAGCACAGAAACTCGAGAAAAGCTCCGTGTACCCCAAATCATCTCAAGATGAGAGGTGCTTCCCTGACTTCGACTCAAGAGCAATGCAAACTTCCAGAACCACCTAAGAGGAGGCTTCTCTCAGCTATAGGTATGTGAGAGGGACCCTGAGTTTGCTGCCTCATGTAGAATTGACACCGAGATGCCCTGACTCGAAATAAGGCCAGATTTCCTGCAGTGACTTGAATGCAGGCTCATCTTTCATCTCACAAGAAGAAGGGATGTCTGAATCCTCTGTGGAGACACTAGAGAAAGCCCTATTTCCCCGCATCATTTCGCAGGAAGCCTAACATCCCTTTGACATCTCGAGAGGCACACGGATTTCAATGCCTCAAAAGGAGACGATGCCTGACTCCTCTTGAAAATTGATAGGAATCCCAATATCCCTGTGGCAACTGGCAAGGGACCCTGGGTCTCCCGCCTCACCTCGAGAGGCATCCCTATTGAACTGTCAGGCCTCGAGGAGAATCCCGAGGTGTTGCTCGCAACTATACAGGAGTCCTGAGGTCGCTGAACCAACACAAGTATGGAAGGGCCATCCCCGCCATAACTGGAGAACATACCCCAGCTTCATGACGCATCTCGAGAGAAACAATGAATCTTCCCCCTCACCGCGAGATGAGGCCCGATTCCCCTGCATTGGCTCCAGAGCCATCCCTCATTCCCCATCAAATAGGACAGGTGGCTTGACTTCCTTTAGGCAACTCCAGAGATTTCCCGCGAACACCGTCCCAAGTCTAGAGGAACACCAGATTCAGCACAACAACTCGAGAAAAGCTCCGTGTACACCAAATCATCTCGAGATGAGAGCTGATTCCCTGGCTTTGACTCAAGAGGAATGCCAACATTCCACAAACACCTCAAGAGGAGGCTTCTCTCAGTTATAGCTATGTGAGAGGGACCCTGAGTTTGCTGCATCAAGTGGAATGGTCACCAAGATGCCCTGACTCAAAATAAGGCCTGATTTCCCTGCAGTGACTTGAATGCAGGCTCATCTTTCGTCTCACAACATGAAGGGATGTCTGAATCCCCTGTTGAGACCCCAGAAAAAGCCCTAGTTCTCCGCCTCACCTCGAGAGGTGTCCCTATTGCCCTGCCAAGCCTCGAGGAGAATCCCGAGGTGTCCCTCGCAATTAGACAGGAGTCCTGACGTCACTGAAAAAACACCAGTTTTGAAGGGCCATCCCCGTTGTAACTCGAGAGGAAACCCCAGGTTCCTGCCGCAATTCGAGAAAAACTTTGAGGCTTCCCCCTGACCAGGAGATGAGGCCCGATTCCCCTGCATTGTGTGCAGAGCAATTCCGTGTTCCACATCAAACACAAAAGTAGCCTTGACTTCCTTTATGGAACTCCAGAGAGTCCCCAGGAACACCGTCACAAGTCTAGAGGAACCCTGATGTCACCGCAGCAACACAAAAGAGCTCCGTGTAACCCAAATTGACTCGAGATGAGGCCCGATTCACCTGCATTGGCTCCAGAGCAATTCCCAGGTCCACATCAAACATGAAAGGAGGCTTGACTTCCTTTAGGCAACTCCAGCGAGTCCCCAGGAACACCGTCACAAGTCTAGAGGAACCCCCAGGTCACTGCCCCAAGGCAAAAGAGCTCCGTGTACCCCAAATCATCTCGAGATGAGGGTCAATTCCCTTGCTTCACCTCGAGAGGAATGCCGAATTTCCACTCGCACCTCAAGAGGAGGCTTCTATCAGCTATAGGTATGTGAGAGCGACCCTGAGTTTGCTGCCTCAATTGGAATGGACACCGTGTTCCCCTCACTCGAGGTAAGGCCTGATTTCCCTGCAGTGACTCAAATGCAAGGCCATGTTTCCTCTCACAACATGACGGGATGTCTGAATCCCCTGTTCAGACCCTAGAGAGAGCCCTAGTTCCCCGCCTCATCTCCGCAGGAGGTTTCACACTCCTTTGACATCTCAAGAGGAATGCGGAGTTACATGCTTCCACAGGAGACGATGCCTGACTCCTCTTGAAAATCGATAGGAACTCCAATATCCCAGTGGCAACTGGAAAGGGACCCTGGGTCTCCCTCCTCAACTCGAGAGGCGTCCCTACTGCCCTGCCACGACTCGAGGAGAATCCCGAGGTGTCCCTGGAAACTAGACAGGAGTCCTGACGTTGCTGAGAATACACGAGTGTTTCAAGAACATCCCCGCCGTAACCCGAATGGAAACCCCAGGTTCCCACCGCAACTCGAGAAAAACCATGAGATTTCCCCCCTCACCATGAGATGACTCCTGAATCCCCTTTATTGGTTCCAGAGCCATCCTGCGTTCCCCATCAAACACGACAGGAGGCTTGACTTCCTTTAAGGAACTCCAGAGATTACCCGAGCACACCGTCACAAGTCTAGATGAACACCGAGGTCAGCACAGCAACTCGAGAAGAGCTCTGTGTACCCCAAATCATCTGAGATGAGGGCCAATTCTCATTCTTCAATTGGAGAGGTATCCCGATGTTCCACTCACACCAGATGCACTGCCTTGTCTCACCTGTTGAAACTCGAGAAGAACCCCGAGGTCCCTGCTGTAAGTCGAAAGGACATCGTGTTCCCCCTCAGCTCGACATAAGGACTGATTCCATGGCAACGACTTGAATGGAAATCCGAGTTCCCTGTCACAACACTAAGGGAGGCCTGACTACCTTGTTGCACTTCTAGAAAAAGCCTGAATTCCCCGCTCCATCTCGAAATGAGGCCGGACAGCCCAAAATTGTCATTGTGCCTAGGTTTATTATAAGTTAAACATTGCTATATTTACATTTCTGTCACAAGCTTGTGAACAAGGAAAGTATCTCTAAAACAATAACAAGGAAAACTCAAAAATGTAAATATGATATGAGCTTTTAGATAAACTCTTAACAATGATTATACTCTAAGATGCCTGTGGATATTAGTCTCGACTGAAGGCAGAGGGGAAGGGGACGACAGAGGATAAGATGGCTGGATGGCATCACTGACCAGATGGACATGAGTTTGAGCAAGCCCCTGGAGGGGGTGATGGACAGGGAAGCCCGGCGTCCTGCAGTCCACGGGGTCACAGAGAGCCAGACACGACTGAGCAGCTGAACTGAACTGAACTGAGCTGACAATAGCTTCTCCAGATTTTGGTCACCTGAGTTTCTATCGTTGTGCTAAACTGAGTGATGACAGTGTACTGAATAGCTAGGTCATTTCCACATAAATTAAGCTTAGTATTTAACAGGACACCAGGACATGAATGTAGAGACCAGCACGGATGCATGGACACCAACCTTGGTAACTAGACAACCAGTGGGAAATTGCTATCTGACTCAGGGAACTCAAACTGGGGTTCTCTGATAGCCTAGAGAGGTGGGGATGGGCAGGCCGTGGGAGGGAGACTCAAGAGCGAGGGGCCACACATACCCCTATGGTACATTCAGGTTGATATATGACCAATCAAACCAATATTGTAGAGCAAGAATCAATCCACCTAAAATAAATAACTGTTAGAAAGAAGGAAAGAAAGAAAACCAAACAGATGGAATGAAATGAACAGAAACACAAACTTTGCAACTCACACCATAATTCAATTACAAAAAAAAAAAAAAAAAACTATAAACATTTTAGAAAAACAACAAACCTCTCCATGACCTTTAGTCGGGTGATGAGTTCTAACACACAACAAAAAAAGCCAACTTCTCCAAATTGTGAATATAAGATGGTTCACACATTGACTTTTACAATTTTGGGCATTTACTCTGTGAAGGACCTTATTCGAGAGAAGCAAAAGACAGACTGGTAAATGAACCACTGACCACCCACCCTGGCCAGGAGGCAGAGAAGGGAAAACACTTCCAGGAGTCATCTTCCAACAGGAGGTCCTGATCAGGATCAAGGAACTCACAAGATACCAGCAACCAGGATTCTGGAGAGGTGGAAAAGAGATGGGAGACTCCAATCCAGAGGTCCTACCGACTTCCCAGGATCCTCCTCGCTGGAATCCATCTTGGCTGAGTGGTGCGTGTGCCCCCAGGAAGGATGCCAATTCAGAATGACTGGCAAGAGACAAGCCAGAAAGGAACCCAATGACCATAAACCCTGAGACTGTGATCTTCCCTCCGTCTCCCTCTGGCAAGAGCAGTTTCTCTCCCTTTTCCCTCACCCTCCTGCACCCGGGGAAGGAAGCACTCTGGCTCCAGGTCCCGCCTTCGGCTGTTCCCCGCCCCCAGCCGAGCTCACACACAGGTGTGCCGGCCTGGGAGTGACCCACCCCCCAGGCGCTCTCGGTGCGCCCTGCCCGCACACCCACTTCCAGCACGGCCCCACGGGCCTGGCTCCTGCCTCCAGGTCAGACACATGAAACACCAGCAGATCCACCCCATAGAGAGAATTTAAGCTTTTTATCCACTGATCTGTCTATAATTCGGCGATCACACTAGGTCTACAGAAAGGAAAGATGACCTGACCTATGATGGCCATGATATTCTGTAGAACCAGAAACAACTGGTTACAGTGAAACTCTTTTCCTCTTGGAAATGGTAAAACTGGTTCCTTTGCATATGCAATTATTCAAAACAATTGCTTCTTACAAAGGCCTGCCTAGGGCCACACATGAAGGGAATCCTTTCCAGGGCCTTGGGAGACTTCCCTGGTAGCTCATGCTATATGTAAAACCTTTCCACCTACAGTAGTCTAGCTGGTATCTGACTCTGGCATTTTCCGCCTCTGAGCAAAACCGGTATTCTCCTTCTGGGACACATCCCCTGTGCCGTCCAAAGGCCGCTGCAAACACTTGCTGGCTGGCTGCCTCTTCTTCCCTGGAGGAGGCATGCTTTCCCCGCATCCCAAACACTCTGCTTCCATCCCGGGATAAAAGCGCTTCAGGGTGTTCTTCTCTCAGGACTCTTTCCCCTCAGCCTGGGGACCAGCTAGGGAACCCACACTCACAGGCAAAGGCAGAACCACACGCACACGTTTATTCCAGCCCCCTGCACCTTCCCAGAGTTCTGCTGAGCCTACGTCTGTCAGCTACCTCCTTGGCTCCCCCATCAGCACAGCCTTGGGTGAAGTGGCAGGCCCGACCTAGGGACACAATGGGCCTCTTTCTCCCCAGGTTGCGCTGGGGCTGCTGGGCGAGCAAGTGCTTGAACATCCATCCAGTTGCTCTTCCCTTCCCTCTGACAGAGCCCCCACGGCTCTAGGCCTTGGCAGTGTGGAGACAGCCAGTCCACACCTCCTCTCCTAGGAGGCCTGGGGCCTAGCTCAAGTGGAAAAGCACTAGCGGAGCTGACCCAAGGAAGGCAATTCGGCATGTCTGACCCACTCCCGCAGCCTGATCCTTCATGGAGCAGTCCGACTTGAAGCCAGGAATGTCTTTGCAAAGCTGGCCAAGGGCAGGAGGCTTGTTAGGCTGTGACTCTGGCATTTCTGGCCTCTGAGCAGAACTGGTGTTCTCCTGCTGGGACACCTCCCAGGTGCCCTCCAAAGGCCGCTTGCAAACACTTGCAGGCTCGCTGCCGCTTCTTCCCTGGAGGAGGCTCACTTTCCCCGCATCCTGCATCCTGTGCTTCCACGCCTGGTTGAAAAGCGCTTCAGGGAGGTCTTCTCTCAGGCCATTTCCCCTGAGACTGGGGATCAGCTAGAAGACCCACAGTCACAGGCAAAGGCAGAACCTCATGCACCAGTCTGTTCCAGCCCCCTGCACCTTCCGATAGCTCTGGTGAGCCTAAGTCTTTCAGGAACTTTCTTGGCTCCCCAAGCAGCACAGCCTGTGTGAAGGGGCAGGCCTGACCTAGGGGCAGAGTGGGCCTCTTTATCTCCGTGGTGCGCTGGGGCTGCTAGGCAAGCAAGGGCTTGAACATCCATCCAGTTGCTCTTCCCATCGCACTGACAGAGCCCCCACGGCTCTAGACCTTGCAATGTATAGACACCCGGTCCGCACCTCCTCTCCATGGAGGCCTGGGGCCTAGTCCGAGTGGAAAGGCAGTAGCGGAGTTGACCCCAGGAAGGCCCCCCGGGCATGTCTGACACACTCCCACAGCCTGCTCCTTCAGGGGGCAGTAGTACCACTTGAAGCTGGGAATGTCTTTGCAAGGTTGGCTAAGGGCAAGAGGCAAGCTGGGCTCTGACTCTGGCATTTCGGTCCTCTCAGCAGAACTGGCATTCTCCTGCCGGCACACCTCCCCGGTGCCTTCCAAAGGCCAGTTTGCAAACACGCACCAGCTGGGTGCCACTTCTTCCCTGGAGGAGGCTTGCTTTCCCCCCATCCCACGCACTCTGCTTCCAGGCCTGGGAGAAAAGCGCTTCAGGGAGGTCTCTCAGGGCTCTTTCCCCTCAGCCTGGGGACCAGCTAGGGGACCCACACTCACAGGCAAAGGCAGAACCACACGCACATGTCTGTTCCAGCCCCCTGCACCTTCCCAGATCTCTGCTGAGCCTAAGTCTGTCAGGAACCTCCTTGGCTCCCCCAGCAGCACAGCCTTGTGTGAAAGGGCAGACCCGACCTAGGGGCACAGTGGGGTTCTTTCTCCCCAGGTTGTGCTGGGGCTGCTGGATGAGCAAGGGCTTGAACATCTGTCCAGTTGCTCTTCCTTCCCTCTGACAGAGCCCCCACGACTCTAGGCCTTGACAGTGTAGAGACAGCCAGTCCTCACCTCCTCTCCTAGGAGGCCTGGGTGCCTAGGTCCAGCCCCGGTGGGACCAGGAATACCCAAGGGATGAGTAGCATCGGTGAGGAAGAAGACAGACAGAAACACACACAGAGACGGTTGCATAGAAGAGGTAGCTTTTTTTTATTTTATTTTTAGGCTAGCTCAGTTTTTATAGACTGAATGTTACCTCCCCCTTAAGTCACCACATATTGCATCAGATATTGGTTTGTGCTTCTGTCAATATTTTTTTCCCCATGTGTTTCCCCTAAGCATTCATCTAGAACGTTTCCAATTACAGGGTTCATACTTAAATGTCCCGTACATAGTCTTCTTGCCTCAATGGCTTAACATTCTCACTCTAACAAAAACAATGTTCCACAAGTCTCACGTATAATGTAAATTCTTTGGACAATAAAACAATACATGGGAAGAGTCACAGTAACATGTCTGACATTTCTGAAAATAGTACCATGAGAAAAAATTTTTCTTTACCTGAAACCACAAAATCTCAATTTACAACGATTAACTATTAAACAGCAAAAACACCTCTAAAGCAGCAAAACACCTCTATTAATAGTAAGATAATGGCAGTAAAGCTGGTTAATATAAATCTTCTATTAAAATCCTATATACCCCATTTTCTAATTTTACAAAAGTACCCATAATATCCCATGTTGTTTAAAGAAAGGGGAATAATGAACAAATAGTAGCAAGGAAATAGCAATAGTAAAAACCCTTTCAACCAAGGAGCAAGTAAACTAAAGCAGTATATCTAGTTCTAAATCTAAACACCGCTACTCTTTTCGATTCTAGAACATTATAATCTTTTAAGCAAGCAGCCAAACTAAATCTGTGGCCTTTTCTTTTATGGCTTGATGTTTATGGTCGTGTCCTGAGCCAGAGCAATCTTGAGCATTTCCAAAAAGGCTTGGGCTTTTCCAGCGAGGCCTTATTACTATATATTATCATTCCTAAAAATTAATAGAAAGCCCAACAACAGTAAGACAGAAGGAAGAAAGGGACATGCTGGGCCCCTGGGACAACCTCGAGGGAAAGAGGTGCCTTGCAGATTCCTTTCTAGTCCCGTGACCTTGTCCCCGGGACAACCCCGAAGGGAAGAGGTGCCTTGCACGTACCTTTTTTGTCCTGGCGGCTCTGGAGGGGACATATTGGGCGGAAGAGCTGCCTTGCAGGTTCCTCTCTTGTCCCAGGACCTTGTCACAGACTGGGTGCATCCCAGCGGCTCCAAACATCTCCCCCTTTTTTATTTTTTACAAGAGCACAATGAAGTTCCAGAGAGACATCTTTGTTGCTCTTCATCAGGATCCTAACTATGCAGGGAAGTAGAAGAAATAAAATTACAACTATAAAAATAGATACCACAATTCCCAAGACAGACGACAGCAGGTTATTGTGAGAGACAAAATCTGATAGGCTAGCAAAAAAATAATTGGCAGTTTGAGCAGTGGAAAACTCAAGGTGAGATTGGCCTATGTCTTTGATTTCCTGAAGGAGCTTGGTTAAATCTATACTAGTATCAGGACTATTCCAAATCCCGACAATGTGATTGCGAATGTGGTCCCAAGAATATGAAGAATCATTAACTTTTAAAGGAGTAACACAAATCCTTCTATATTCTGCATGACATTTAAGAGACAAACAGACACGTAAAGCCTGAAGCTCGATTCCTATATGTAATACACCTTCTTCTAAAGCATCTACTTTAGCTTCTAATTTTCTATCAATAGTTTCTTGAGTAGCAAGAGTAAGTGAAAGGTTCTTAGATAGATCATTAACATGCTAAGCGGTATGCACTTGCTGCGAAAGTGACACTGTGGCAACAGTAACTGAAGCTATGGAGGCTATCAATGCAGAGATCCCTAAAATTAACAATCCTATCAACCTACGAGGTCTAAGCAATTCTTTAACTTGCTGTAGAGCTAGCAATCCATAATTATCATACCAGATACCCGTAATATTGTCTGGTATCATAAGATAAGGAGGTCTTTTAAGAATAACAAAGGCTTGAACATTAAAACAGGTAGATAATATGCATTGATCACAAGTAACTATTGTAGGTCCTCCAGTGTAATTAGGATATATTTGCAGTTTGTTGGAATCATTAGTATACATGAAAGCATAAGGTGATGGTCAACAAGCCTGAATATAGTATAATGTAGTTCTATTGGGCTGAGTTGAAAATATAGAGCTGGTTGCTGCCACAGCTCTCCATAAGGCTGCCAATGTACATGCCCGTCCCTCCAGTATGTTGGCATTGGAGGGACCAAGGCATTGTTGTGCCATCTAGAGGCAGTTACTGGCGAGGGCACCATTGAATTTTTCCAATTTACAAATCTGTTGGTATAATTTTTATTAGTTTTAGGATCATATTCAGGATTTGGATTACTCCAATCATTTATTATAACATTTCCACCTCCAGCAATTTTATAATCAATGCGAGAGTCATAAGTACGCAATTTCCATGGTGGGTACCCTATATCATAATTAATCATATTCCACACTTTATCAGATTCATTAGATGATTTAAATGGAGGTCCTGAACACTTAGAATAAGGTGGTGGAGCCTTGTCTTTAGTTTGAATATAAGGAGCCAAGATTCCCGGCAATCTCAAGAACATCGACCAAACATATCTGGTCTTTTGGCCATTTGCTGGTGTGTCTGTTATAATTGCCTTTTTAGAGGCTCCCACACAGCCGACTTTAGACTGTGTAATCATCTTTTTTTTTTTTTTTGTCTCATTGTGTGGAAAATTAAAGCAAATTCGTGGGTTACTAATTAGCCCATAATATGTAAAATTAAAATTAATTGGATATTTCTCTGTACGATAAGGAGAATAAGATCCACCAAGCACTTTAGGTTTATCAGAAGTTACCCTTATTGGCATTTCATCCCAAGTAACAACCTATAAAACTGGTGGATCTGGAAAATAAGCCCAGTAAGCATCATGAGAAGAGACCAATATTACCTGACATGAAAGTAGAGCCAAGATGGCAAGGAAGTGGTTTTCAGCAGTAACTGGAATCTTTTGAGATTTTACCATGTCTGTGGCAAGATGACAGAGATGCTTGACTTGGCCCCACGTTGGTCTATGGGTGCATTGTGTGGCTTGAGAAGGTCGTCGATGCAGCTGTGGTCTTTTATGGTGATGCTGAGATGACATTCCCGCGAGTGCTAGGCGGGCCAACTGATCAATGGGAGGATCTTCAGGAGGTGGCGGTTGAGGGCATGGCAGTGGTGACAATTTCCTTTTGGTCATCCGGGGCATTGGGGACCAGTAATTTCTTAATGGGTTGTTGGACATGTCTAATTAAACTATCTGGAATCCACAAGGGAGAATCTGCATTCTGTGGAAAAACAAACACAGCCTCGACTGCTGGTTAATAATACATCAGGTCCCTTCCATTGTCCAGGAAGAAGGTCTTTTCTAGCGCATCAGAGGCTTTGGGTTATTGTGTTCCAGATTCCAATGACACAACATGGCCGTATTACCTTGTAGATCAGTATTGAGATTATTGAGCACTAACAGAGTGTGCTGCAAAACATGATGAGGGGAGCTGTACTTAAATTCTCCCTCTTGTAATTTAGTAGTTTGAATTTTTAAGGTTTGGTGAGCTCTTTCTACTATAGCTTGTCCTTGAGGGTTATAGGGAATTCCTGTAGAGTGGGCAATGTTAAATCTAGCACAGAAATCTTTAAATGATTTGGAAGTATAAGCAGGAGCATTATCGGTTTTTAAAGCTTTAGGCATGCCTAAGTAAGAGAAGCAGATAAACAAATGCTGTACTACATCTTTGAAGGCTTCCCCCGTTCGGGCAGTAGCCACTATGGCATGAGAACATGTGTCTACAGTGACATGTACAAAGGACAATTTACCAAAACACTGAATGTGAGTAACATCCATCTGCCACAATACATTCGGAAGTAGGCCTCTCGGGTTAACTCCAAAGGTCAGAGAAGGCAAGGTTGTAGGGCAATGGGTGCAGGCCCACATGATTTCTCATGCAGCCTCTCTAGGAATTTGGAATTGGCATCTTAACGCTGAGGCATTTTGATGATGCAATGCATGAGAATCTTTAGCTTTTTATAAAGCTGTAGCAATGTAAGGTTTGGTAAGAGTATCAGCAAGTTCATTATATGCAGGTAAGGGACCAGGTAATTTAGAGTGCACTCGAATGTGCCCTACAAAAAATGACTTACTTAGGCTCCAAATCTGCTGCTGCAGTTCAGAGAGCAGCTGGAAAATAGTGGTTTTGTTTTCTGGCAGTACTGCAGTCTCGATATGGGGAAATAGTCTTACCGCATATTGTGAATCAGAAAAGAGGTTAAACTCATGATCTGCAAACATTGCAAAGGCAGCAATAATGGCCCTTAACTCTGCCTTTTGAGCAGAAGTTTCTCCTGTTAATATAACCTTATTAATATTTTTAGTAAGAATAGCTGCTTTTCCATTAGATGACCCATCTATAAATATATTACAAGTTGTTTGCAAAGGTTTATTTTTACAAAGCACTGGAAAGATAACTGGGTGCTTGGACATGAATTGAATATAGGACTGGAAGGCATGTGATGCAATACCTGATCTGAATAGCTGCCTAAAGCTATCTGCCAATCTGTATCAAAGCCTACCGAAGTATCCAATTGCTCTTTTGAATATGGTACAATAATCTCTTGTGGCTCCTGACCAAACAGTTCTATGCTTCGTTTGCGTCCCTTGACAATCAAACTAGCTACAAGCCCAGGATATGGGGCCACAACCTTTTTAGCAGTTGCAGGCAAATGAATCCACTCTAGGGGTTCGTTTTGCCAAAACACTCCTGTGGGAGCCACCGCTGTGGGAAGCAGTATCAACTGCCAACTTTTTGCATAATCTAATCTGAGAACCTGAGACTGTCACAAAGCCTGTTTGACCTGGGCCAAGGCCCCTTTTGCCTCAGGAGTTAGAGCTCTAGGTGAAGAAGGATCAGCATCTCCTTGCAATATATTAAACAGAGGCTTCAATTCTGCAGTAGTTAATCTTAAAAAAGGCCTGATCCAATTAATATCTCCCAATAATTTTTGGAAATCATTTAAAGTATTTAAGTGGCCAGTCCTCAGCTGTAAAGGCTGATGAGTGACTGTTTTTGAATTTAAGAGTCTGCCTAAATAGGTTATTGGAGGATTAACTTGAATCTTTTCTGGAGCAATTTTAAGTCCCTCACTCTCTAAAACTGCCTCTAAGTTTTGCAGAGCTTCTTGCAAAATAACTCTATCTGCATATGCCAAAAGTATATCATCCATATAATGTATCAAATAAATTTCAGGATATTGGCTTCTAACACTTTGAACTGCTTTATCCACAAACTTTTGGCAAAGTGTAGGACTATTTTTCATTCACTGAGGAAGTACTTCCCATTGATATCTCTGATAAGGCTGTTTAAAATTTGTTGAAGGTAGGCTAAATGCAAACCTCTTCCTGTCCTGTATAGTCATAGGGATGGTGAAAAAACAATCCTGCAAATCTATAACTATCACATTGTACCCTTTTGGGACAGCAACAGGGAACGCAGTCCTGGTTGCAGAGCCCCCATATCTTCCATGGTAGCGTTTATTGCTCTAAGGTCCTGCAGCAATCTCCATTTCCCAGATTTCTTTTTTATAACAAATATAAGGGTATTCCAAGGGCTATTAGAGGGTTCTACATGCCCTGCCTCAAGTTGTTCTTGTACTAAGGCTGTGGCTGCTGACAGTTTTTCTGATGTTAACGGCCATTGTTCAACCCTTACTGGGGTTTCTGATTTCCAGGTAATGGGGTCAGGAGTACGAAAAATGGCCTCCATTATAAATTTGGATATCCTAAGCCCAATCGTTGATTATTAACTTGTAGTTCTACAGGGTATAACCTGCCCTGCTGGTTTTTTCCTAACCCTTTCTGAGGATCACATTTCATTTGCAGCATTTGAGCTTATACTTTTTCATCTGGGCTATACAACAAAATTCCCATTTGGGCTAAAATATCTTGTCCCCATAATGTGATGGGGAGAGAAGATAATACGTAAGGCTGGAAGGTGCCCTGATGACCTTCTTCTTCTTGCCAAGATAATATTTGTGAGTTTTTCACCACCGAGGGTGCTTTCCCTAGACCCACAAGTTCATTAGCCGTGGCTTGTGTGGACCAAGAATTAGGCCAGTCTTTACCAGCTATGCAGGAAACGTCTGCTCCAGTGTCCAGCAATCCTACCACGTTTTTACCATTAAGCTTTAACATTTTCATAGGTCTTTTCTGGGTAATTTCTTGTACCCAGAATACAAGATCACTAGAGCCAAATCCTTTGTTTCCCCTATCTGCCTGTGTGGCTGTGGATCCCATAGAACAATAAGGCAAAAGTAATAATTAGGCAATTCTTTGATCTTTATGAATTTGTTATGTTTTAGTGGGGGATGAAATCATTACCTGTATTTCTCTGGTATAATCTGAATCTATGACCTCGGGAATAACAGTAAGACCTTGAAGAGAAAGCAAACTCCGTCCCAAAACAATTCCCATGACTCCTTTTGGAAGGGATCCCTTAACCCCCATTGGTATTCTAACCACGGGTGAATCAGGAGTTAATATTGTTGCGGTGGTAGAACGGAGGTCCAATCCTGCGCTCCCTGGGGTTGCTCGGCAGAGCTCTGAGATGGAACAAAGGGGATGAACGGGTTGAGAGAAATTGCCCCTATCATTGTCAGGGCCTGGGGCTGGCCCCACAAGTCGTTTCCCTGGTTCTGAAAGGGATTTCCTCATGAGGGTGCCAAAGGGGTTCCATCCTTGTGGAACTTGGATTTACAATCTTTTGCCCAGTGAAATCCCTTTTGACAGCGAGGACAAAGAGCTTTTGGGAGAACAGTTTCAGAAGGAGCACTATTGGGTGGTGTCATGCCTTCTCCCGCAGATTTTTGAGGACAGTTTCTGCCGAAATGCCCACTTTTTCCACAGGAAAATCATGCCCCTCCTGTGGGCCTTGTGCCTCCGTTATGAGGTCTCACCGTGTTCTGGACAACCTGAGGGAATGCTTGTCCCTTCAGGGCTGCTGCAATAGCTATCCCCTGCATCATAGCAGGGCTAACATCAGCACAAGCCCTAATGTAATCAGTGAAAGTTCCAGATTTTTTATTGGTCTCAATATTGCCTGACATGTAGAATTTGCATTCTCAAAAGCCAGCTGATGATAAGTATGTCTGCAGCTTCTTGATTAGTAATAACACGCCTGACTGAAAGCAAAAGTCGAGAGACAAAATCTTCATAAGACTCTTCTGACCTTTGCTTAATGCCTGCCAAGAGAGAGGTGTGATCTGAGCCCTGCGACAGGCCTTTCCAGGCATTAAGAGTGCCTCCTGTTGCTTGTTCCAAGGCTCGTTTGTCTAATCTCATTTGATTCTGGGAACTATCATATTCTCCACTGCCAGTTAGCATGTCATATGTTACTGTTTTAATGCCATGCCGTTTGTTAGCTGCACTTTGCTTTTTTGCCAAGTCTTCATACTCTGTTCTCCAAAGTAAGTATTGACCTCTTGTAAAACAAGCTTTAGCAACCGCCGCCCAATCATAAGGTGTCATCCATCTGGCAGCAAGAGCATCCATCAGAGTTTGTGTATATGGAGCCTGGGGCCCATACATAGAGCAAGCCTCTTTCAATCTCTTTAGTAACTTCATAGGTACGGGCTCCCAGACTGGTTCATCACCCTCACACTCACCAAACACTATTGGAAAGCATGCTGAAATAGTAGGATCCTCATCGGCATCCTTCAACCTCCTATGAGGGTAAGGTGCTCCATTACCAGCGTATGGGGGAGGAGGAGGAGCTGAAGGAGGTCTAGGTGGTCTAGGAGGTCTTGGACCAGATTTAGGAACCTCTAGCTTTAAAGGATTCTTAAGAGTGCGTGGCTTAGGTTGAGGCTTTGCCACAGAAGTACAATCTCTCTCCTTCTCATAATATCTAGCTGCAGCTTCTTCCAAATCTTCCTCATCTTGAGGGCTCAATTGATCATCATCATCATTCAAGCATGCTGCAGCCACCATCTCCCCAAGTTCTTTGTAACCTTCTCGTTTGGGATCCAAATTATCTTTTTTAGATGGAACACTTTCAACCTGTGGGGTAGGGTCAAGTGCATCCCTAAATAAATTCCAGAGAGAAAAAGTCTCAGCTGGAATACCCTCAGGGCCATGATACGAATAATACTGCCAGATGTCCATACTTACGGTACCCTCTTCAGGAAACCAAGGGCATTGCTCTTGTACAAAAGAAAAGAAAGATGATAAAGTAGACTTTGAAACCTTAATTCCTCTCTTCATTAATAAATGCTTGATTATATCAATAAATAACTGTCTTTCCTTAGATTCTCTGTTACCCATGTTCTGATTCTCTAATAAAGGTCTCTAATAAATATCTCACTGTTCACCCATCTCACCCTACCTATCTTAGGCAGGAGGGTCTGCAGCACCCTAGGTGAAGTCCTAGCCACCCTGAAAATGCAATATTAAGGGGCTTACCCTTTGGGTCCCTGTTCGTGGCGCCACTTGCCAAGGTCCAGCCCCGGCAGGACCAGGAATACCCAAGGGATGAGTGACGTCGGCGAGGAAGAAGACAGACAGACACACAGAGACAGTTGCATAGAAGAGGTAGCTTTTTTTTTATTTTTAGGATAGCTCAGTTTTTATAGACTGAATGTTACCTCCCCATTAAGTCACCACATATTGCATCAGATGTTGGTTTGTGCTTCCATCAATATTTTTTCCCCATGTTTTTCCCCTAAGCATTCATCTAGAATGTTTCCAATTACAGGGTTTATACTTAAATGTCCCGTACATAGTCTTCTTGCCTCAATGGCCTAACATTCTCACTCTAACAAAAAACAATGTTCCACAAGTCTCACGTATAATGTAAATTCTTTGGACAATAAAACAATACATGGGAAGAGTCACAGTAACATGTCTGACATTTCCGAAAATAGTACCATGAGAAAAACCTGATATTTTTCTTTACCTGAAACCACAAAATCTCAATTTACAACGATTAACTATTAAACAGCAAAAACACCTCTAAAGCAGCAAAACACCTCTATTAATAGTAAGATAATGGCAGTAAAGCTGGTTAATATAAATCTTCTATTAAAATCCTATATACCCCATTTTCTAATTTTACAAAAGTACCCATAATATCCCATGTTGTTTAAAGAAAGGGGAATAATGAACAAATAGTAGCAAGGAAATAGCAATAGTAAAAACCCTTTCAACCAAGGAGCAAGTAAACTAAAGCAGTATATCTAGTTCTAAATCTAAACACCGCTACTCTTTTTGATTCTAGAACATTATAATCTTTTAAGCAAGCAGCCAAACTAAATCTGTGGCCTTTTCTTTTATGACTTGATGTTTATGATTGTGTCCTGAGCCAGAGCAATCTTGAGCATTTCCAAAAAGGCTTGGACTTTTCCAGCGAGGCCTTATTACTATATATTATCACTTCTAAAAATTAATAGAAAGCCCAACAACAGTAAGACAGAAGGAAGAAAGGGACATGCTGGGCCCCTGGGACAACCCCGAGAGGAAGAGGTGCCTTGCATGTTCCTTTTTTGTCCCGGCAGCTCCGGAGGGGACATATTGGGCCCCTGGGGCAGCCCCATGTGAGGAAGAGCTGCCTTGCAGGTTCCTCTCTCATCCCAGGACCTTGTCACGGACTGGGTGCATCCCGGTGGCTCCCAACACCTGGGACCTAGCTCGAGTGGAAAGGTACTAGTGGAGCAGACCCCAGGAAGCCCCTGGGCATGTCTGACACACTCCCACAGCCCGCTCCTTCATGGGGCAGTACCACTTGAAGCCAGGAATGTCACTGCAAGGCTGGCCAAGGGCAGGGGGCATGCTGTGCTCCGACTCTGGCATTTCGGGTCTCTGAGCAGAACTGGCCTTCTCCCGCCGGCACACCTCCCCGGTGCCTTCCAAAGGCTGTTTGCAAACACGCGCCGGCTGGGTGCCACCTCTTCCCCAGAGGAGGCTCGCTTTTCCTGCATCCAACACACTCTGCTTCCAGGCCCAGGAGAAAAGCGCTTCAAGGAGGTCTTCTCACAGGGCTCTTTCCCCTCAGCCTGGGGATCATCTAGGGGACCCACACTCACAGGCAAAGGCAGAACCACATGCACACGTCTGCTCCAGCCTCCTGCATCTTCAGAGAGCTCTGCTGAGCCTAAGTCTGTCAGGAACCTCCTTGGCTCCCCCAGCAGCACAGCCTTGTGTGAAAGGGCAGATCCGACCTAGGGGCACAGTGGGGTTCTTTCTCCCCACGTTGCACTGGGGCTGCTGGGCGAGCAAGGACTTGAACACTCCTCCAGTTGCTCTTCCCTTCCTTCTGACAGAGACCTCATGGCTCTAGGTCTTGGCAGTGTGGAGACAGCTGATCCGCACCTCCTCTGCAAGGCGGCCTGGGGCTTAGCTTGAGTGGAAAGAGCTCCTGTTTTTGGAGCCCCTAGGAACAGTCAGGCACCTGCAAGGTGTCCTGTGTGTGCAGTGTCATGGAGCCCTGACAGACAGGCATCATCACCAAGAGGCTCGCCCCCAGTGTATGAAGAAAATGCAGATTTGGGCATCGTCCAGGGAGGTCCAGGCCTTCACCCATCACCTCCTGACATCAAGGGCCAAGATCAGTGTCTCTCCACAGGAGCTCTACTGAGCTCCAGGCTAACTAATGAATATATTAGTTATATTCATTGAATATATTCCCAACAAATATATGCAGGGAAGTTGACCAGGCAACAACTTCACAACCTGAGGAATGATGTAAGCTCCTGGGTTTTCTTTCCTCCTTCATCTCTGATGGGGTGCTAGAAAGGCCTGGACCCAGGACCAGCTCTACACAAAGGACTGGGGAAAGGAAGTCCGGTAGGAAAAATCCTCATTTTTAATACTTGTTGACCAAACAAAAACAAAAAGACAAACTGACCCCTCTTGGAATCAATGTGGCCAAGTGGAGAACCAAACTTTCCCCCTGACCTGCAGGGAGGCATTAAAGCTGGTTGGCCAGAGGCAGTGCTACCCAGCAACCCACTGCCCCAATCTCCTCCCTAGTGTCTGAGCAGGGGGCAGATGGAACTCCTACCCCCACCCCCACCCCAGCAGCAACAAGGCAGAATGAGGTGACTCAGAGGGGTGACACTGAGCCTACAATCTAACAAGAAAATGGGCAAAAGACAGACTTCACTGAGAGAATACACAGAAGATAAATACATGCTAAGATGGTCATTTTTTCTCAGTTGTCATGTATGGATGTGAGAGTTGGACTATAAAGAAAGCTGAGCACTGAAGAATTGATGCTTTTGAACTGTAGTGTTGGAGAAGACTCTTGAACATCTCTTAGACTATGAAAAGATCCAACCAGTCCATCTTAAAGGAGATAAGTCCTGGGTGTTCATTGGAAAGACTGATGTTGAAGCTGAAACTCCAATATTTTGACCACCTGATGAGAAGAGCTGACTCATTGGAAAAGACCCTGATGTTGGGAAAGATTGAGGGCAGGAGGAGAAGGGGACCACAGAGGATGAGATGGTTGGATGGCATCACCGACTCAATGGACATGGGTTTGGGTGGATTCCGGGAGTTGGTGATGGACAGTGAGGCCTGACGTGCTGCAGTTCATGGTGTTGCAGAGTCGGACATGACTGAGCAACTGAACTGACCTGAAGTGAAGATGGTCATTTACCATTAGAAAATTGCCCATTAAAATCACGAGAAGATATTGCCATACATCCATCTATTACAACAGCTAAAATTTTTTAAATGGTGACAGTAGCAAAGATGTAGAAAATTAGATCTCTCACATATTGCCTCTGAGCATATTAAAATGGTACAGTCATTTTGTTGTTTTCAGTCTGTTTGTCTTCTGATGGAGAAGGATAAGAGGCTTATAAAAGCTTCCTGGTGGGATAGACTGACTGTGGGGGATACTGGGTCTTGTTCTGATGTGTGGGGCCATGTTCAGTAAATCTTTAATCCAATTTTCTGTTGATGGATGGAGCTATGTTCCCTCCCTGCTATTTGCTTGGGGCCAAAGTATGGTGGAGTTAATGACTGGATGGATGGCCTCACCAACTCAATGGACATGAGTCTGAATAAACTCCAGGAGTTGGTGATGGACAGGGAGCCCTGGCATGCTGCAGTCCATGGGGTCACAACGAGTCGGACAGATCTGAGCGACTGAACAGAATTGAACTGAATGAAGATAACAGTGACCTCCCTCAAAAGATCCCATGCATGTACTGCTACAGTCTGTGCCCCCAACCCTGCAGCAGGTGACCACCAACCCACCCCTTCGCCAGAGACTCCCAGACATCCACAGGCAAGTCTTCTATGGGATCACTCTTTCTTTCTCCTGGGTCCTGGTGACAGTTGCTGACATCACCAACTGAACTGAACTGAACAGTCATTCTGAAAAATAGTTTGTCACCTTCTTAAAAATACATTCTAAATATACATTTAACATATGCTGTGCATTTCTCTCAAAATGAAGAAACTGATTAGTTTAGTTCACTTCAGTAACTCAGTCGTGCCTGACTCTGTATGACCCCATGGACTGCAGCACTCCAGGCTTCCCTGTCCATCACAAAAACCGGCGCTTGCTCAGACTCATGTCCATCGAGTCAGTGATGTCATCCAACCATCTCATTCTCTGTTATCCCCTTCTCCTTTTGTCTTCAATCTTTCCCAGCATCAGGGTCTTTTCCAATGAGTCAGTTTTTTGCACCAGGTGGCCAAAGTAGCGGAGCTTCAGTTTAAGCATCAGTCTTTCCAATGAATATTCAGGACTGATTTCCTTTAGGAATGACTGGTTGGATCTCCTTGCAATCCAAGGGACTCTCAAGAGTCTTTTCTAACACTACATTTCAAAAGCATCAACTCTCCAGTGCTCAGCTTTCTTTATAGTCCAACTCTCACATCCATACATGACTACCAGAAAAACCATAGCTCTGACTAGATAGAACTTTGTCAGCAAAGTAATGTCTTTGCTTTTTAAAATGCTGTCTACGTTTGTCATAGATTTTCTTCCAAGGAGCAAGGGTCTTTTAATATCATGGATGCAGTCAGCATATGCAGTGATTTTGGAGCCAAAGAAAATAAAGTCTGTCACTGTTTCCATTGTTTCCCCATCTATTTGCCATGAAGTGATGGGACCGGATGCCATGATTTTAGATTTTTGAATGTTGAGTTTTAGGCCAGCTTTTTCGCTCTCCTCTTTCACTTACATGAAGAGGTTCTTTAGTTCTTCTTCACTTTCTGCCATAAGGGTGGCATCATCTGCATATGTGAGGTTATTGATATTTCTCCCAGCAATCTTGATTCCAGTTTGTGCTTCCTCCAGCCCAGCGTTTCTCATGATGTACTCTGCATATAAGTTAAATAAGCAGGGTGACAATATACAGCCTTGACGCACTCCTTTCCGAATTTGGAAAGGAGTCCATTGTCCCATGTCCAGTTCTAACTGTTGCTTCTTGACCTGTATACAGATTTCTCAGGAGGCAGGTAAGGTGGTCTGGTATGTCCATCTCTTTAAGAATTTTCCACAGTTCATTGTGATCCATACAGTCAAAGGCTTTGGCATAGTCAATAAAGTAGGTGTTTTTCCCGAACTCTCTTACTTTTTCTATGATTCAACTGATGTTGGCAATTTGATCTCTTGTTCCTCTGCCTTTTCCAAATATAGCTTGAACATCTGGAAGTTCATGGTTCACGTATTGCTGAAGCCTGGCTTGGAGAATTTTGAGTATTATTTTGCCAGCATGTGAAAAGAGTGAAATCGTCCAGTAGCTTGAATATTCTTTGGGATTGCCTTTCTTTGGGATTGGAATGAAAACTGACCTTTTCCAGCCACTCTGAGTTCAGCCACTGCTGAGTTTTCCAATTTGCTGGCATATTGAGCACCTTCACAGCATCATCTTTCAGGATTTGAAATAGCTCAACTGGAATTCCATCACCTCCACTAGCTTTGTTTGTAGTGATGCTTCCTAAGGTCCATTTGACTTCACACTCCAAGATGTCTGGCTCTAGGTGAGTGATCGCACCATCATGGTTATCTGAGTCATGATCTTTTTTTGTAGAGTTCATCTGTGTATTCTTGCCACCTCTTCTTAATATTTTCTGCTTCTCTTATGTCCATACCATTTCTGGCCTTTATTGTGCTCATCTTTGCATGAAATGTTCTCGTGGTATTTCTGATTTTCTAGAAGAGATCTCTAGTCTTTCCCATTCTGTTGGTTTTGTCTATTTCTTTGCATTGTTCAATGAGGAAGGCTTTCTTATCTCTCCTTGCTATTCTTTGGAACTCTGCATTCAGATAGATATATCTTTGTTTTTCTCCTTTGCCTTTAGCTTTGCTTCTTTTTCAGCTATTTGTAAGGCCTCCTTAGACAGCCATTTTGCCTTTTTGCATTTCTTTTTCTCGGGGATGGTCTTGATCACTGCCTCCTATACAATGTCATGAACCTATGTCCATAGTTCTTCAGGCACTCTGTCTATCAGATCTACACCCTTGAATCTGTTTGTCACTTCCACTGTATAATCCTAAGTGATTTGATTTAGGTCATACCTGAATTGTCCCTAACTGTTTGCGACTCCATAGACGGTCGTCTGCCAGGATCCTGTGTCCATGGGATTCTCCAGGCAAGAATACTGCAATGGGTTGCCATTCCCCTCTCCAGGGCATCTTCCTGACCCAGGAATCGAACCCAGGTCTCCTGAATTATAGGCAGATTCAGTGGTTTTCCCTACTTCAATTTAAGTCTTAATTTTGCAATAACGAGTTCATGATCTGAGCCACAGTCAGCTCCTGGTCTTGTTTTTGCTGACTGTATAGAGCTTTTCCATCTTTGACTGAAAATAATATAATCAATCTGATTCAGCATTGAGCATCTGGTGATGCCCATGTATACAGTCATCCCTTGTGTTGTTGGAAGAGGGTGTTTTATGACCAGTGCATTCTCTTGGCAAAACTCTGTTAGCCTTTGCCCTGCTTCATTTTGTACTCCAAGGCCTATTACTATTCTGTTTTCCATCTCTTTAATTTTGTCATTTTGAAAGTGTTATATAAATGGAATCATATAGTATGTAACCTATAGCCTTTTGATACTAACTTATTTTCACTCAGTATAATTCTGTTCTGAGTGTATTGAAAGCTCATTTCTTTCCATTGCTGAATAGTATTCCATGGTGTTAATGCCCCATGTCCAAGGGCAAATGAGAAGCCCCAACAAGATGATAGGAGGGGCTCTTTCCCTGCCGCCGTGGCTCGGGTGCATTCAAGATTCAGCTCCACCCGTAACCCATTGCCATGGCCGAGGATGACATTGCTGCTGGAGGTGTAATGGACGTTAATACTGCTCAGCAAGAGCTGCTGAAGACCGCCCTCATCCACGATGGCTTAGCACGTGGAATTCGCGAAGCTGTGAAAGCTTTAGACAAGTGCCAAGCCCATCTGTGTGTGCTTGCATCCAACTGTGATGAGCCTATGTATGTCAAGTTGGTGGAGGCCCTTTGTGCTGAGCATCAAATCAACCTGATTAAGGTTGATGACAACAAGAAACTAGGGGAATGGTCAGGCCTCTATAAAATTGACAGAGAGGGAAAACCCCATAAAGTGGTTGGTTGCAGTTGTGTGGTAGTTAAGGAATATGGCAAAGAATCTCAGGCCAAGGATGTCATCAAGGAGTACTTCAAATGCAAGAAATGATTAAATAAAAAATTGAGCTCTTGTTTTTCAAAAAAAAAGATGATAGGAGGGACAAAATCATGTTTAGAATCAAGCCCCATACCCACCAGAGATGCTCAGATGGCTCAAACAAAGCTTTGTGCACACTAGGACCCAGAGACCCCACAGAGACTGAGCCAGACCTGCCTTTGAGTGTTTGAGTATCTCCTGCAGAGGCATGAGTCAGCAGTGGCCAGCCATGGGGACATGGGCTCTGGCTGCAGTAGACCTGGGTCATGCAGTGTGTGGCATAAGCCCTCTTGGAGGAGGTTACCACTTGCCCCACCATAGAGCCACTGAGCAGAAGACCCACAAACCACAGAACAATTATACCAAAGAAATTCTCACACTGTTAAGAAAGTTCTAGGACCCACAATAGATTTCCCAACCTGGGGATCTGGCAAAAGGACTGACAACTCCCAGGGAATTCTCTTTGGAGGCCAGTGAGATTTGATTACAGAACTTCCACAGGATGGGAAACAGATTTGAATTACATGTTTGTTTGTATAAACAAAGTACAAAACTTTGTGCACACCAGAAGCCAAGAGACAGGAGCAGTGTCCCCACAAGAGACTGAGCCAGACTTTCCTGTGAGTGTCCAGGAGTCTCTGGTGGAGTCTTGGGTCGACAGTGGCCTGCTGCAGGGTCCAGTCACTGAATACAACATTGTGCGCACAAGTACTTTTGAAGGTCACCATTACTACAATTACCCCTACCACAGTTTGCCTCAGGTCAAACAACAGGGAGAGAGCACAGCCTCGCCCATCAACAGAGAGTTGGATTAAAGATTTACTGAGCATGGCTCTGCCCATCAGAATAAGACCTAGTTTCCCCCACAGTCAGTCTCTCCCATCAGGAAGCTTCCACAAGCCTATTATCCTTATCCATCAGAGGGCAGACAGAATGAAAACCATAATCACATAGAACTAACCAAACTGAAGATATTAAGAAGAGGTGGCAAGAATACACAGAAGAACTGTACAAAAAAAATCTTCACGACACAGATAATCACGATGCTGTGATCACTCACCTAGAGCCAGGCATCCTGGAATATGAAGTCAGGTGGGCCTTAGGAAGAATCACTATAAACAAAGCTAGTGGAAGTGATAGAATTCCACTTTATATATTTCAAATCTGGAAGATGATGCTGTTAAAGTGCTGCACTCAACATATCAACAAATTTGGAAAACTCAGCAATGGCCACAGGACTGGGAAAGGTCAGTTTTCATTCCAATCTCAAAGAAAGGCAATCTCAAAGAATGCTCAAACTGCCCCACAATTGCACTCATCGCACACACTAGTAAAGTAATGCTCAAAATTCTCCAAGACAGACTTCAGCAATACGTGAAACGTGAACTTCCAGATATTCAAGCTGGTTTTAGAAAAGGCAAAGGAACCAGAGATCAAATTGCCAACATCTGCTGGATCATCGAAAAAGCAAGAGAGTTCCAGAAAAACATCTATTTCTGCTTTACTGACTATGCCAAAGCCTTCGACTGTGTGGATCACAATAAACTGTGGAAAATTCTGAAAGAGATGTGAATACCAGACCACCTGACCTGCCTCTTGAGAAACCTCTTTGCAGGTCAGGAAGCAACAGTTAGAACTGGACATGGAACAACAGGCTGGTTCCAAATAGGAAAAGGAGTACATCAAGGCTGTACATTGTCACCCTGCTTATTTAACTTATATGCAGAGTACATCATGAGAAACGCTGGGCTGGAGGAAGCACAAGCTGGAATTAAGATTGCTGGGAGAAATATCAATAACCTCAGATATGCAGATGACACCACCCTTATGGCAGAAAGGGAAGAGGAACTAAAAAGCCTCTTGATGAAAGTGAAAGAGGAGAGTGAAAAAGTTGGCTTAAAGCTCAACATACAGAAATCTAAGATCATGGCATCCGGTCCCATCACTTCATGGAAAATAGATGGGGAAACAGTGGAAACAGTGACTGACTTTATTTCCTGGGCTCCAAAATCACTGCATATGCTGACTGCAGCCATGAAATTAAATGACGCTTGCTCCTTGGATGGAAAGTTATGACCAACCTAGACAGCATATTAAAAAACAGAGATATTACTTTGCCAACAAAGGTCCATCTAGTCAAGGCTATGGTTTTTCCAGTAGTCGTGTATGGATGTGAGAGTTGGACTATAAAGAAAGCTGAGCACAGAAGATTTGATGCTTTTGAATTGTAGTGTTGGAGAAGACTCTTGAGAGTCCCTTGGACTGCAAGGGGATCAAACAAGTTCATCCTAAAAGAGATCAGTCCTGGGTGTTCATTGGAAGGACTGATGCTGAAGCTGAAACTCCAGTACTTTGGCCTCCTGATGAGAAGAGCTGACTCATTGGAAAAGACCCTGATGCCGAGAAATATTGAGGGCAGGAGGAGAAGTGGATGACAGAGGATGAGATGGCTGGATGGCATCACTGACTCGATGAACATGGGTTTGGGTGGACTCCAGAAGTTGGTGATGGACAGGGAAGCCTGGCTTGCTGCAGTTCATGGGATCACAAAGAGTTGGACATGACTGAGCGACTGAACTGAGCTGAAGTGTCCTATAGGCTGTGCTCCACAATAAGAGAAGCCACTACTATGAGAAGCATGGGCACCATGACTAGAGAGTAGCCCTCGCTCGCTGCAACTAAAGAAAAGTCTGTGCAGAAATGAAGACACAGCATAGCCAAAAGTAAGAAATAAATAAGAAATCAGGATTTTTTTAAAAAAAGCACTTCTTTAAGAAATTTAAAAATAAATAAAATTTTCACATAGCTACATTATCAATTAACCACTTTAAGGTTCTATTCCAGGGAACCTGTAGAGATTGAAAGGACATGTATATTGTGTAGAAATAAATGATGATCTTGAATCACATGACTGTGTGGAAATTCAGGAATTCTTGTGACTCATCTTTTGATCAGGAAGACTGAAGACCCCTGACCAGTAAGGAGGTATACAATGGTCTACTTTGATATTGTTTATTCACCACTTCTGATTCTTTAGTGGTTATGACAGAATTTAAAAAATAGGAGATCCTTTGTTCAGAGCAATAGAGGGGTCATAATTGTGGGGAGAACAGGAATTTTTTAAACCAAAAAGGAATAATCCTGGGGGGGGGAGCATAAAACACACTCACCAGTCATTCATTCCAAAGTACAGCCCCCTCATACTTGGACACCAATCTTCCATACCTCAAGGAGTCAATTATAGATGGAATTTTTTACACAGTAATAAAATATGAACTTTAAAATTTTGCAGCTCCATATTTAAGGGCACTTCTGACAGTGAGACCATATGAGGTCAATCTACTTATTCACATTTTCCTTTCAATATAGATTCTACTGGGAGATACATATTTGATGATTAATTTTTATAAGTGACTATGATAGATATAGGACTTTCCTGTAGCTCAGACAATAAACAGTCTGCCTGCAATGCAGGAGACCTGGGTTCAATCTCTGGGTCAGGAAGATCCTCTGGAGAAGGGAATGGCAACCCACTCCAGTACTATTGCCTGGAGAATCCCATGGACAGAGGACGCTCGCAAGCTGTAGTCCATGGGGCCACAAAGAGTCGGACAAGACTGAGCGACTAACACTACTATTACTACTATGATAGGCATTGCTGACACAAATTGAATAATTACGTAACAGCAGTTATACAACTCAGTAGCATGAATAAAGTCGTTCTTATCAAGAACAGTTAAGGTAATGATGTAGAAAAATACGAGAGGCCAAAGTAACAACATCAGTTTCATGTTTTGCTCTGCAATTGAACTATATAGGTTGTTTTAGCTGTCAAGTGTTTTTCTGTGTGATTAATGCAACTAATTGCAATTCTTTATGGAAAAAATTTTAAATACTTCAGTTCAGAACAGTTCAGTCACTCAGTCATCTCCGACTCTTTGCAACCTCATGAATCACAGCACGCCAGGCCTCCCTATCCATTACCAACAACCGGAGTTTACTCAAACTCATGTCCATCGAGTCGGTGATGCCATCCAGCCATCTCATCCTCTGTCGTCCGTTTCTCCTCCTGCTCCCAATCCCTCCCAGCATCAGGGTCTTTTCCAATGAGTCAACTCTTCCCATGAGGTGGCCACAGTACTGGAGTTTCAGCTTCAGCATCAGTCCTTCCAATGAACACCCAGGACTGATCTTCAGGATGGACTGGTTGGATCTCCTTGCAGTTCAAGTGACTCTCAAGAGTCTTCTCCAACACCATAGTTCAAAAGCATCAATTTTTTGATGCTCAGCTTTCTTCACAGTCCAACTCTCACATCCATACATGACCACTGGAAAAAACCATAGCCTTGACTAGACGGACATTTGTTGACAAAGTAATGTCTCTGCTTTTTAATATGCTATCTAGGTTGGTCATAACTTTCCTTCCAAGGAGCAAGTGTCATTTAATTTCATGGCTGCAGTCACCATCTGCAGTGATTTTGGAGCCCCCCCAAAAAAAGTCTGACACTGTTTCCACTGTCTCCCCATCTATTTCCCATGAGGTGATGGGACCAGATGCCATGATCTTAGATTTCTGTATGTTGAACTTTAAGCCAACTTTTTCACTCTCTTCTTTCACTTTCATCAAGAGGATTTTTAGTTCCTCTTCACTTTCTGCCATAAGGGTGGTGTCATCTGCATATCTGAGGTTATTGATGGTTCTCCCGGCAATCTTGATTCCAGCTTGTGCTTCCTCCAGCCCAGCGTTTCTCATGATGTACTCTGCATATAAGTTAAATAAGCAGGGTGACAATGTACAGCCTTGACGTACTCCTTTTCCTATTTGGAACCAGTCTGTTGTTCCATGTTCAGTTCTAACTATTGCCTCCTGACCTGCATATAGGTTTCTCAAGAGGCAGGTCAGGTGGTCTGGTATTCTCATCTCTTTCAGAATTTTCCACAGTTTATTGTGATCCACACAGTCGGAGGCTTTGGCGTAGTCAATAAAGCAAAAATAGATGCTTTTCTGGAACTCCCTTGTGAAGATATGCATGGATGCTCAGTTGCTTCAGTTGTGTCCAACTCTTTGTGACTCTGTGGGCCACAGTCCACCAGGCTCCTCTGTCCATGAGATTCTCCGGGCAAGAATACAAGAATGAGTTGCCATGAACACCTCCAAGGTATCTGCTTGCAAAGATAGATGTCATTTAAGTAAAACTATTAAGGAACAAGACATTTCCCATTAAATGAGTGGAAACTTCCAAATATTGCTCATCCAGGTTCAGGGAAAATTTAGGATAATTACAAAAACAGAAAAAAAAAATGCGGGGGGCACGTCCATCTTTCGTACAACAGACAGAAAAGAAAGCTTAATCAATGAGTTACTTAAATTGTATGGGCAATTCAAAATCAAAGCAATGGAAATACCAGCAATAAATATAAGGATTAAATGCTCTTTTACAATCTGATCAAGAATCAAAATTGTCTGCCTCTAACGATTAGAGTTGTGCAATAAACAACACTTCTTCAGCCCCAGGTCAATAGGTCCTTTTACAACTGCCATCCCAAAGAATCTTCTTAGGTGCCATCTTTGTGTTTCTATCCCACAAAGAACTGATTCACTGGAAAAGACCCTGATGCTGGGAAAAATTGAAGGCAGGAGGAGAAGGGGATAATAGAGGATGAGATGGTTGAATGGCATCACTGACTTGATGGACATGAGTTTGAGCAAGCTCTGAGAGTTGGTAATGAACAGGGAAGCCTGGCTTTCTGCAATCTATGGATTAGCAAAGAGCTGGACTTGACCAAGTGACTGAACTGAATGAATCCTAAAGAATCTTTTTCAGCCATTTTGCTTTTTTGCATTTCTTTTTCTTGGGGATGGTCTTGCTCCCTGTCTCCCATACAATGTCATGAACCTCTGTCCATAGTTCATCAGGCACTCTGTCTATCAGATATAGTCCCTTAAATCTATTTCTCACTTCCACTGTATAGCCATAAGGGATTTGATTTAGGTCATACCTGAATGATCTAGTGGTTTTCTCCATTTTCTTCAATTTCAGGCTGAACTTGGCAATAAGGAGTTCATGATCTGAGCCACAGTCAGCTCCCAGTCTTGTTTTTGCTGACTGTATAGAGCTTCTCCATCTTTGGCTGCAAACAATATAATCAATCTGATTTTGATGTCGACCATCTGGTGATGTGTATGTGTAGAGTCTTCTCTTGTGTGGTTGTAAGAGGGTGTTTGCTATGACCAGTGCATTCTCTTGGCAAAACTCTATTAGCCTTTGCCCTGCTTCATTCTGTACTCCAAGGCCAAATTTGCCTGTTACTCCAGGTATTTCTTGACTTCCTACTTTTGCATTCCAGTCCCCTATAATGAAAAGGGCATCTTTTGGGGGCATTAGTTCTAGAAGGTCTTGTAGGTCTTCATAGAACCGTTCAACTTCAACTTCTTCAGCATTACTGGTCGGGGCATAGACTTGGATTACTGTGATATTGAATGGTTTGCCTTGGAAATGAATAGAGATCATTCTGTCATTTTTGTGATTGCATCCAAGTACTGCATTTTGGACCCATTGTTGACCATGATGACTACTTTATTTCTTCTAAGGGATTCCTGCCCACATTAGTAAGTATAATGGTCATGTGAGTTAAATTCACCTATTGCAGTCCATCTTAGTTCGCTGATTCCTAAAATGTTGATGTTCTCTCTTGCCATCTCCTGTTTGACCACTTCCAATTTGCCTTGATTCATGGACCTAACATTCCAGGTTTCTATGCAATATTGCTGTTTACAGCATCAAATCTTGCTTCTATCACCAGTCCTATCCACAACTGGGTGTTGTTTTTGCTTTGGCTGCATCCCTTCATTCTTTCTGGAGTTATTTCTCCACTGATCACCAGTACCATATTGGGCACTTACCAACCTGGAGAATTCAGTGTCCTATCTTTTTCCCTTTTCATGCTGTTCATGGGGCTCTCAAGGCAAGAATACTGAAGTGGCTTGCCATTCCCTTCTCCAGTGGGCCACATTCTGTCAGATCTCTCCACCATGACCCGTCCGTCTTGGGTGGCCCCACATGGCATGGCTTAGTTTCATTGAGTTAGACAGGTCTGTTGTCCATGTGATCAGATTGGCTAGTTGTCTGTGATTGTGGTTTCTGTCTGTCTGCCCTCTGATGCCCTCTCTCAGTGCCTACCTAATTGGGTTTCTCTTACCCTGGACGTGGGGAATCTCTTCATGGTTGCTTCAGCAAAGCACAGCCACAGCTCCTGACCTTGGACGTGGGGTAGCTCCTCTTGGCCTCTCTTCTGCACCGTCTCAGCTGCCACACTTCTGTGCCATCCGTCACAGCTGCCACGCTTCTGCAAGAAGAATCTTCCTAGGATTTTATTCCATAGACTATAGATGAAGGGATTCAGCATGGGTGTGACCACAGTGTATATCCCCGAGGCTATTTCATTTGACTGTGATCCATGAGTAGCAACCGAACTTAGGTATACTCCAAAGACTGTACAATAATTAAGGAGACTAAGGAGAGATGTGATGCACAGGTAGAAAATGCTTTATACTTCCCCTGAGCTGATCAGATTCCTCATGTGGAGAAAACTGTCTTAAAATAAGAGAACATATCACAGAGAATGGTATGCCACCAAAGAGCCCAACTGAAAAAGATTTAACACATCATGGTATTATTAAGAAAGGTATCAGAACAGGCAACTTGGGGTACCTCTTTGAAGTCACAGAAAAAGTGGGGGATTTCCAAGACTGTACAAAGAGACAGCAGCAGTAGTAGTTAGCTTTGTAACTGGTACTGACAGTACCTCCAGGACGTCCTCTAGCAACTAGTAGCCCATAGAGAATAGGGTTTATGATGATGGTGCAGCACAAGGGGTGGCAGAAGGCTATAAAGCAGTCATGTACTGAGTCACTTCAGTTGTGTCCTACTCTTTGTTATCCTATGAACAGCAGCCCACCAGGCTCCTCTGTCCTTGGATTCTCCAGGCAAGAGTACTGGAGTGGGTTGCCATTTCCTTCTCCAATGCATGCATGCATGCTAAGTCACTTCGGTCACTGTGCGACCCTATGGACAGCAGCCCACCAGGCTCCCCTGTCCACAGGATTCTCTAGGCAAGTATACTGGAGTGGGTTTCCGTTTCCTTCTCCTGAGATGAAATAGATGTCTACAAAGGACAGGTTGGAGAGAAAGAAGTACGTGGACGTGTTGAAGTGGGAGTCTGAGGAGACAGCGATGATGACGAGCAGGTTTCCAAATACAGTGATCAAGCACACGGAGAGGAAAAGACCAAATGTGAGAGGTTGTGGTCTGGTTCCTCTAAATATCCCAGGAGAATAAACTGTGGCATTTCTATATCACTCCCTGGTACCATATGGTGGTGCTCACTACTAAGAAAGGAAAAAAATAACACAAATAATTTCTACATGTGTGTATATTAACATAGTGAATTGCTATGATTTACAATATTCAATCATCTTTAAGGGATCTACTGTGACATCTACGATTAGAAAGTCCTGTCCAACACTCAGTCTTTTCCCCAAATGCATCATAACTTTAACAGTGATGCATCACAATTTTCCCCCAAATGCATCACAACTTTTAACAGTTAAAAATGTGTATGTTTCACAGCACATGCCTCCAAACCTAATTTTCTTTCTCCCTTCAACTGTAAAGCTGTTCTAATATGCTCTGATTTTACAGGAACCCCTTTATGCCCCCAGTTCCTTCTTCCTTCTCATCCAACTGGACTGCCATCCCCATCCTTTAATTGTCAGCAATGAACCTTGTGCTGCTGAGTCCACCAGATACTTCACCTTTTATATATTAAATAAATGGACTTTAAGTTAATTAGTAAACCTAGAAAACAAATGTGACAAATATCTCTTCTCTGGGGTGGGCTGATTAGGCTCTCAGTTGACCCCAGGTAAAAGTTTTCCACTTCATTTATCTCTGAATCTTTCCTGTAGTACCTATTAGACCCTAAAACTCACCTGGATGGGGTCCAAGAGAGGGAAGTCCCTTTGTGGATATCTGAGTTCCTTTGTAGATGGTTGATGATGAAGGCTGACGTTCTGTTTCTAAGCAGATCAGAAGGAAGGGGGGAAGCATTGGTCCTTCAGCCAGAATTAGGATTCCAAAAGCAAAATCAATGTCCATCCAGCTTGAGGTTGTACAAGCTGAGGGACTGGAGCAGAGGAAATATTTACGGCTCCCTGCTCATTGGACAGTATTTCCACTGTTACTCCCACCTCTGAGCACATCACTTCCCTGTGGAACACTGGTCTAGATAGACATCCTGATTCTCTGTTCTCAGAAAACTAAGCTAGATGTCAGTTGAATCTAGTTTTTGTTACCTTTTTCCCCATGAAATTTCCTGCCTTCCAGAGGTCTAACTTCCTTGCACTGTATTATAATCTTGAGTTAATATTTCCTCTTAATCTGAAACAGATGAACCTGTCTTGACTAATTTCCATGGACCTCCAAAGTATTGTCTTGTTCCAGGGGACAATCCCTCCTGATATCTCCAGAACATTGGTAATTCCTCTTTAAAAGGATAGAGGCATGTCCGTTTGCCACAAAAACTTTTTATAACCCTTGACTTTGTGTGACTTTTGACAAATCCCTTGGGAGATTCATGCTTGTAACCCTAATTTAGAGCTATCATTTTCTCGCCTTTTAAGAAGCCTGCTAATTATAAGATAGATTTAAATCTTTTGACAAAACATGAGTGGAACTTAAAATATTATTGAATTGTTCCCTTTTATTTTGACAAAACTCCATTGCATGTGGTCATTACTATTACAAAACTCATTTTATGTTTGCAGGATTAGGTCTCAGAAATGTTAAATGATTTACACTAAGTTATGAGTTGAGAAAGAGGTTGACTTTGATTGGAACCTCCTCAAGATGTTTCCAGTTCTCATGCTTTAAGTCTGCAGATCTCAAATGAGGTGATTTTGCCTCCAGGGAACACCTGACACTGTCTGGAGAAAATTTTGACTGTCACAACTCAGGAGGGGCTATTGCCACCTAGTGTGAAGGCCAGAAATGCTGCTGCACACCCTACAATGCCCAAAATGATCACCAATAGAAGGAATTATCCAACATAAATGTCAACAATGAGGGGAAGAGAAATGCTATTCTAGATCATTCTTCAACATCAATGTGTAAAGGAATCACTTGTGGATTCTGTTCAGATACAGATTCTTATTTGGCAGGTCTGAGAGATCCTGCATTCATAACTAGCTCCAAGGTGATGTTGATGCTTCAGGCTCTGGTCCATGGGATATTCTTTGAGTATAATGACTGCAGTTCAGTGTTGGAATCAGACATAGATATTTCAGACCTTCTCCAACTTGGAACCTCAATCTGCCTCAGGTCTGATCTCAGGTGGTCAAATAATGGACCCAGAGTTCAGCTTCTGCGTGCTTAATTTTCATATGTTTGTTGAGTAGCTCATTTATGCCAGGAAATGAACCTTTTGGGCCTCTGATTTCCTATCTATAAATAGGGAAATTCCACCTATGTTATGGAGTTGGTGTGTAAAGTTAGTAAGACTTGAGAGTTGATAAGAAAACACAGAGAGTTGATAAGTTGACACAGAGCAGATGTTTAATTAAAAGCAGCTATTATGACTACAGGGCTTCCCTGGTGGCTCAGAGGTTAAAGCATCTGCCTGCAATGCGAGAGACCCGGGTTCGATCCCTGGGTTGGGAAGATCCCCTGGAGAAGGAAATGGCAACCCACTCCAGTATTCTTGCCTGGAGAATCCCATGGATGGAGGAGCCTGATGGGCTACAGTCCACGAGGTCGCAAAGAGTTGGACACGACTGAGCGACTTCACTTCACATTATGACTATGTCCCAGGTCTGTGTTTATTCAGGTCAGTGTGACATCAGAGAATCTCTAGGGCCAGAATGTAAATGCAGCATTGCTCTGCTCCTAGGAGACCAAGAGCTGTAATCTTGCAGGGACAATTCCTCCCAGAGCTCAACATGTGGAGAATAGTGCTTTGGAAGCCACTGATTCATATTTTATTTTCCACAGGGACATACCTTGGACCCCTCACATTGGTTCCAAAGGACCACAGTAAGAATTTTTAAATTCTTCAAGCTGGTTTACTATGTTCTTGTGTTCTGCTCTTCAGAATATCTGCAAAGCTGCTGTTTCTTGGTGATCAAATTATTCCACTGACACTTTTTATCTTCCTTGTCACAATTCTATAGCATATAATTTACAAATGTTTATTATCAAAAGAATTATGCAATATTTCTGTGTCTGTTTACCCCATTTAGAATTTTTTTCACAATGATTGATCCACTCCCCCATTCACCTAAATAGATTTTACATTCCCTGTCCTTTCTTTGAGACTTTAAATAAAATGTTTACATCTTATCAGTATTTAATTGACATATGTTATTGCATAATTTAAAAGTACACAATATTTGGTACAGGTATGTATTGTGTCCTAAAAGATGATGCTATGAAAGTGCTGCACTCAATATGCCAGCAAATTTGAAAAACTCAGCAAGTTTGAAAAACTCACAGGACTAGAAAAGGTGTTTTCATTCTAATCCCAAAGAAAGGCAATGCCAAAGAATGTTCAAACTACCACACAACTGCACTGATCTCACATGCTAGCTACAAAGTAGTGCTCAAAATTCTCCAAGCTAAGCTTCAAAAGTATGTGAACTGAGAACTTCCAGAAGTTCAAGCTGTATTTAAAAAGGCAGTGGAAACAGAGATCAAATTCCCAACATCCATCAAATCATAGAAAAAGAGAGAATTCCAGAAAAATATCTACTTCCCCTTCATTGACTACACTAAAGCCTTTAACCGTGTGGATCACAACAAACTGTGGAAAATCCTTAAAGAGACAGGAACACCAAACCACCTTACTTGCCTCCTGAAAAACCTGTGTGCAGGTCAAGAAGCAATAGTTAGAACTGGACATGGAACAACAGACTGGTTCCAAATTGGGAGGACTATGTCAAGGTTGTATATTGTCACCCTGCTTATTTAACTTATATGAAGAGTACATCATTAGAAATGCTAGGCTGGATGAAGCACAAGCTGGAATCAAGATTGCTGGGAGAAATATCAATAACCTCAGATATGCAGATGATACCACCCTTACGACAGAAAGAGAACAATAACCAAAGAGCCTCTTGATGAAGGTGAAAGAAGAGAGTGAAAATGATGGTTTAAAACTCAACATTCAGAAAATTAAGATCATGGAATCTGGTCCCATCATTTCATGGCAAATAGATGAGGAAACAATTGAAACAGTGACAGACTATTTTCTTGGGCTTCAAAATCACTGCAGATGGTGGCTGCAGCCATGAAAGTGAAAGACACTTGCTCCTTGAAAGGAAAGCTATAGCAAACCTAGACATCATGTTAAAGAACAAAGACATCACTTTGCTGACAACAGTCCATCTAGTCAAAGCTATGGTTTTTCAGTAGTCATGTATGGATGTGAGAGTTGGAGCATAAGGAAGTTTGAGTGGTGAAGGGTTGATGCTTTTGAACTGTGGTGTTGGAGAAGACTCTTAAGAGCCCCTTGGACTGCAAGGAGATCAAACTAGCTAATCTTAAAGGAATTCAGTCCTGAATATTCATGGGAAGTACTGACACTGAAGCTGAAACTCCAAAACATTGGCCACCTGATGCAAAGAACTGACTCACTGGAAAAGGCCCTGATGCTGGGAAAGATTGAAGGCAGGAGGAGAAGGGAACAACACAGGACAAGATGGTTGGATGGCATCACCGACTCAATGGATGTGAGTTTAAGCAAGCTCTGGGAGATGATGAAGGACAAATCTGGCATGCTGCAGTCCATGGGGTTGCAAAGAGTCAGACACAACTGAGAGACTAAGCAACAAAAAAACCAATGTAATATTGTAAGTCAATTATATTTCAAAAAAACTAACTGAAGCAAGACAACAGATCTAATGATTTAATGATGATACATGGATTAGTAATTAAACTGGCAAAGATGCAGACTTAAATAAACCCATTACTTCCTAGAAATGATAGCACATAGTAGATGCTGTTATTATTTGTTGAATTAATCAGGAATTCAATCTCAGTATAGATGTACATTGGGGCTTCCCTCGTGACTCAGTGGTAAAGAATCTGCCTGCTACACAGGAGATGCAGGAGAATGATTTTCAATCCCTGGGTCAAGAAGATCCCCTGGAGGAGGGCACAGTAATCCACTCCAGTATTCTTGCCTGGAGAATCCCATGGACAGAAGAGCCTTGGGCTATAGTCCATAGGACCACAGACAGTCAGATATGACTGAGCATGCATGCATATACATACATTAAATATATACTAAGATCATATTTCAATGCTTTTAGCAAGAATAGAATATTGAATAAAGGCTGGCAAAAGTGGATATATACCTGGAAGAAAATGAAATTTTCCCCTCCCTCAATCATATTATCAAGAAATCAGAGGGATTATCTACTCACTGTAAGTGTACCCAATACTTTTTGGTGAACAGCTAGAAAACTACATATGAAAATCTATGGGTGGGCCTAAGAGTTTAAATTAAGGCAAGAAACTCAGAAGTAAGAAGATAAACATATGTAGCTTAAAAAAATGTGATATCTTTTTATAAACAGAAAATTGCCCAAATGCAACCTGAGAAACATTAGGTTTTAAAAACTTATTTGAAAGATTGATAATGGAAGAATAATGGGCATGTAATACATGGCCATATGGTAATAACACCAAGTTAGAATGGTGATCAAATATGTGAATCTTTAATTAAACTCAGTATATTATAATATAGACAACAAGTCTTTACCACACCTGGGAATACACTTAAAGAACTGTCACATCATTTGCAGTGGTACCCTGAAATAGCAAGCAAAGGAGTACTACCTATTTCTGGTAATAGAAATTTAAGTGTTAGATTATTGGGAAAGCAATCTGAAGAATGGAACAGATAAAAGCAGAAGGTCTTTAACTCAAGGTTTCTCAGTTCCAGCACTAACGACATTGTAGGGCAGATCATTCTCTGTGATGGGGTCTGCCCTGCGCCTCATAGACTGTCTAGAGAGTTCCTGATCTCCACCCATCCTTCCTCAGTGTGACAGACCGATATTTCTTCAAACATTGCTCAGTGCTCTCTGGGAAACAATGTTGTTCCCAGTTAGAACAACAGTTTAACAGTTTAAAATATTTTTGTAGCATTGGCACAATAGCACTTTAAATGGCAAGGCTATGGAAGAGTATCCACAGTGTGAGCACATCTCCACCAGGAAATATTGAACAGCTATTGAAATCATAGATGGAGAACACATGTAAACCCATAGCTGATTCATATCAATGTATGGCAAAAAACACTACAATATTGTAAAGTAATTAGCCTCCAACTAAAATAAATAAATTTTTTTAAAAAGAAATCATGAACCTGTATTATACAGGAAGAAAGTCTCTGGGGCATTGATGACAAATAATGAAAAGAGGAAGGAAACAAGTAGAAAAATTACTGCATTGAAATGTAAAGAGCATCTATGATGTGCATCTGATTCTATTCATGCATTTCTAGGAAAGTTACAAACAGATACGTGTACACAACATAGAAAGACAAGTTTTAAAAGAAACTGAGGACACATGAGAAAATATCAGTGAGAATGAAATTAGGTTAAGTAGAGTTATTTCAAAATAACTGTAACAAAACTGAATGAAAATCTATAATTACCTTATGGTGGTTTAGTTGCTAGCTCGTGTCCAATTCTTGCGACCCCATGGACTGTAGCCTGCCAGGCTCCTCTGTCCATGGGATACTCCAGGCAAGAATACTGGAGTGGGTTGCATTTCCTTCTCCAACACAATTAACTTAAAGAAAGACATAAATTATAATAATTTAATGACACCAATACAGGTCAAAATCCAATTTTAAATTGTCAAATACCTGGAGACAAAACAATACAACCGAAGAGATTTTAAAATGTAGGAAAGAAGGAATAATCAAGATATGATTTATTCTCACATAAAGATATTAATATATGTTTTCAAAGTGTTCCATTATACTTATGGAAGATGAAGGTGACCTTTATTCCAAAGATAAAGACAAATACTTTCTATATGATGGCCAAAGATGATATACGTTTGAGAAATACATTTTATCACAAAAGACTGAAAGGAACAATATGTAATAACAGAGATAAAATCAAATTTATAAACATGTGCAACATGTATTTATTAGCATTAAATATGCATGAGAACATTCACTATTATTTTTGTTTAAAACAATGATTAGCAAGTGAAAAATATTAAAATGACAGCTCAGTTATTTCAGTTAGAAAAATATAAAAAAATAAAAAGCAAAAGAAACAACACCATATGATTGAGTGACAGATTTGACCACACAAAATTTAGAGTCCCAAACAACCACTTGCATATATTTATAGATAGATAAAATGACTAAATTGTATGCAATGATTTTGTGAACAAATTAAAACCTCAAATTATTTTTGAAGGTTAGGATCAAAGAGAGGAACCCAAGCAATAAAACCCTACCATATAGAAGCTCACACAATTTTTTATCATGAAAGTAAATGACTAACAAATGGAAATATGTCAATATATACAGCCTCAGAGGTAATAAAATAATTGCAAAGTAAAGCTCTTTACTGTGTCCATTTTCACATAATACAGTTTTATATTAATATCAAGAGAGAGAGAAGATACTGTGATATAAGTTCCAAGAAATGCTGTTGCAGAGATGTGTTTGTATATATTCCTTAGTCTAGATCTCCCTCATTAATATGGAAACTGCCAAAATTTCCATCTTAAAAACAAAATTCCCTCCCTTTACTGTATGTCACTTCACATCTAATACCCTATTTCTCTACTCCTGCTATTTAGTGATATCAAAGGAATTATGTTCTACTTTTACTGGGAACACTTGATGCCGTCCTTTCCCTCTTCTAATTGGACCTCACCTTTTATCATTGAATTGGCAATACTAAGCCTGGCTTACTGAGGTCAATCTTTGCTTCTCTGGCCAACAAATAACCATACTAATCTCTGATACCAAGTGAGACTGGGTTGGCTCTCAGGTGACCTCAGGAAGATGTTCAAGGATTCATTTCTCTAATCCTCTCTATCAATGTCTACTGGGCCTTCAGACTCACCTGGATGTGAACTGAGAGAAAAAGGTCTCTGTGTGGAAGTTCAGACTCCTCCTGGAGGGTTTGTATTGGAAACTGAAGCTCTGCTCCCATAAGACAACAAGAAGGAGTGAAGGATCTGTTTCCTAGCTGACTCAGGTCTCTAAAAGAAACATGTCTTGTTGAACTCAAGATTTCTTACATTACAGCAGAGCAGATTTTATCCCTCAGTTTATCTTCTTGTTCAGCATCTTTCTGTTGTAACTCCCACATCATTGTGCGTGATTTCCCTGTGGGACTCAGGTATGGACTGAAGGTTAAGCTTTGTCTTGATTCTCTGCTCCTAGGAGACAAGGTTATGAGACAGAGTAATTCAGTTTCTATTTCTCCTTCTCCATGAACTCTCTTGCATCCAGAGGTCTAAACCTCCCAGGCTGAGTTTAAAGTTTCCTTAAAGTTCAAGACTGTGGATTGTCTTTTAATTAGGTCACATTTCCTTCTGAAATAAGAAAAACTGAGGCTCAGGGTGATTACATTATTAACAATAACATTGCAAAGAAATGAAAACTTAATGCTGAGTCACCTAAAATTGGGAAGCAAATTGTCATATATGGATATAGGAACAATGAAATTTAAATAACAAAATCAACATTTGAGAAACCCAGTTTTTCCTTGTAAACTAAAGACTAACATATGTAAAAGGAAGAAACTGACATAAAGTGGTTCAAGATGGTACATTACAACTGCACACAGCTTCATTGAGGTGCCTTTAAAACCCAAAATACACCCTGATAGCTGACAGTAGATTCATGAGGAGACAGCCAGAACTCAGATCAATTCTTCATCATAGAAACACATTTGAAAACAAATTCATTGTATTAAATCACTTGCTTTTAGAATGACTTACTATGTAGCAACAGCTAACTGATATAATAATCTGAGTGAGGAGAACTGAGGAAAATTATAATAATATATTGCTTTTTTTCTAGGCATTTCTGGTGATATTTGAGTAGCATTGATGATTACTCTGTTATTCAAGTTTATTTCATAGAACTGCAGTAAAAAAGTGATTGCTTTGAGGTTTCCTTGTAGTTAAGCAAGAAAGATTAAAAGGATATGCCTCTTTACCTGAAACATGTGACTGAATGATAAGGCTGGATGGAAACTTCAGCTTTCTAGTAAGTCATACTCCGGAGGTAGGATATAGATATTTCTCTGTGTATGTGTATAATATCATACATCCAATGCTGTGCTCTGCTAGGGAGCACATAGATATATATCCCCATATATATCTATGCATATAAAATAACTAAATGACAAATATTTAGTTCTTTTTTAAAAACAAAACAGTTGTAGAAATGTTTTTCAATGGTGAAATAGTGGCTAACAAGTGGCTAACAATGGCTAACAAATCCAGAAATATATTTAGTCTCATAGGTATTAAATAATTGCAGAGTAACCCTCATTAGCATGCAACTTTTCACCTTTGTAGCTGAATTTTTTCTTACATGAATATCCAATGTGAAAGAAGATATTCTAATACATGTTTCCAGTGCAGCTATAGAAAGAGTGTGTTTGCAAATAGCCCTGGGTCTGGATTTTTACCATGCATGTGGAAACAGAATCAAATATGCCCTTTTACAGTAAAAAGAAATGCCCTTACTTCAGTCTATGTCCCTCCACAGTTAATACCCTATTTGTCTACTCCTGTTAATTAATAAAATCCTTGCACTCATGTTCCACTTTTATTGGAAGTGGTTTATGCTTCACATTCCTTCTTCTATTGGGCTTCCATTAACACAATTTGTCAACATTACCTCTTGCATTTCCAATTGCAATGTTCACTTTTTTCAGCATCATACATAAATGAATTTTTAGGAAAGCCAGCAAGGAAGCACAGTCACCTCTAGCATCTGAGTTATGCTAGACTGGCCCTCAGGTGAGCTCAGGTACATGTTCCTGGCTTCCATCCTGCCTGGTTCTCTCCTGCAGTGTCTGTGAAGCTCTCAGACTCACCTACTTGGGAACTCTGTGTGGGAGTTCCCTTCAAAAGTAAAAATTCCCCCTAAAATACTTGTTGCTGCAGACCCAATCTCTGTCTCCATACAATACAGCAAGAGGTTGATCTACCAGCCAGATTTAGGACTGCAAAGTAACAGCCACATCCTGTCCAACCAAAGTGGTACAGGCTGAGGGACTACAGCAGAGAAGATATTTACAGCTTCCTATGTCAGCTCATTATGTATTTTCCTCTCATTATTTCAACCTCCAAGTACACAATCTCCCTTGGAGACACTGGTCTGGCCAGAATGGATTTTTTCTTTTCCTGTTGTTTCTCTATTCCTAGGAGACTGCATTATAATTTAAGTGAATTCAGTTTTTATTACTGCTTCTCCAATAACTCCCCTGCTTCCAAAGCTCTAAGCCTCCCAGGAATTCATCACATCCCCAAGTTCAAATTTTCTCCAAAGTGTAATATTAAAGATTTGTCTTGACTAGATCCTAGAGGATCCTGCTGTGATTTATTTTGGAGGGTGTTTTGCCTATGTTTTTCCCTAGGAGTTTTATAGTTTCTGGTCTTACATTTAGATCTTTAATCCATTTTGAGTTTATTTTTGTGTATGGTGTTAGAAAGTGTTCTAGTTTCATTCTTTCACAAGTAGTTGAGCAGTTTTCCCAGCACCACTTGTTAAAGAGGTTGTCTTTTTTCCATTGTATATCCTTGCCTTCTTTGTCAAAGATAAGGTGTCCCTAAGTATGTGGATTTATCTCTGGGCTTTCTATTCTGTTCCATTGATCTATATTTCTGTCTTTGTGCCAGTACCATACTGTCTTGATGACTGTGGCTTTGTAGTATAGTCTGAAGTCAGGCAGGTTGATTCCTCCAGTTCCATTCTTCTTTCTCAAGATTACTTTGGCTGTTCAAGGTTTTTTGTATTTCCATACAAATTGTGAAATTATTTGTTCTAGTTCTGTGAAAAATACCATTGGTAGCTTGATAGGAATTGCATTTAATCTATAGATTGCTTTGGGGAGTATACTCATTTTCTCAGTATTGATTCTTCCAATCCATGAACATGGTATATTTCTCCATCTATTTGTGTCCTCCTTGATTTCTCTCATCAGTGTTTTATGGTTTTCTATATATAGGTTTTTCATTTCTTTAAGAGATATACTCCTAAGTATTTTATTCTTTTTGTTGCAATGGTGAATGGTATTGTTTCCTTAATTTCTCTTTCTGTTTTCTCATTGTTAATATATAGGAATGCAAGGGATTTCTGTGTGTTAATTTTATATCCTGTAACATTACTGGATTCATTGATTAGCTCCAGTAATTTTCTGGCAGGATCCTCTATGACCCACCTCCCAGAATATTTGAAATAAAAGCAAAAATAAACAAATGGGACCTAAATAAACTTAAAAGCTTTTGCACAACAAAGGAAACTATAAGCAATGTGAAAAGACAGCCCTCAGAATGGGAGAAAATAATAACAAATGAAGCAACAAAGGATTAGTCTCAAAAATATACAAGCAACTCCTGCAGCTCAATTCCAGAAAAATAAATGACCCAATCAAAAAATGGGCCAAAGAACTAAGCAGACATTTCTCCAAAGAAGACATACAGATGGCTAACAAACACATGAAAAGATGTTCAACATCACTCATTATTAGAGAAATGCAAATCAAAACCACAATGAGGTGCCATTACATGCCAGTCAGGATGGCTGCTATCCAAAAGTCTACAAGCAATGAATGCTGGAGAGGGTGTGGAGAAAAGGGAACCCTCTTACACTGTTGGTGGGAATGCAAACTAGTACAGCCACTATGGAGAACAGTGTGGAGATTCCTTTAAAAAACTGGAAATAGAACTGCCATATGACCCAGCAATCCCACTCCTGGGCATACACACCGAGGAAACTAGATCTGAGACACGTGCACCCCAATGTTCATTGCAGCACTGTTTATAATTGCCAGGACATGGAAGCAACCTAGATGCCCATTGGCAGACGAATGGATAAGGAAGCTGTGGTACATATACACAATGGAATATTACTCAGCCATTAAAAAGAATTCATTTGAATCAGTTCTGAGATGGATGAAACTGGAGCCCATTATACAGAGTGAAGTAAGCCAGAAAGATAAAGACCAATACAGTATACTAACGTATATATATGGAATTTTTTTTTATTTTTTTATATGGAATTTTAAAAGATGGTAACAATAACCCTATAAGCAAAACAGAAAATGAGACACAGATGTACAGAACAGACTTTGGGACTCTGTAGGGGAAGGCGAGGGTGGGATGATCTGAGAGAATAGCATTGAAACAAGTATACCATCAAGGATGAAACAGATCACCAGCCCAGGTTGGATGCATGAGACAAGTGCTCATGGTTGATGCACTGGGAAGACCCAGAGGGATGGGATGGGGAGGGAAGGGGGAGGGGGGATCGGGAGGGGGAACATATATAAATCCACGGCTTATTCATGTCAATGTATGGCAAAAATCACTACAATATTATAAAGTAATTAGCCTCCAACTAATAAAAATAAATGAAAAAAAAAAAAAGATTTGTCTTGACTAGGTCCTTTGGTTCTTCAAACCTTTGATTTGTGGTGGAAACAAAACCCTTGAAAGCTCTTAAAAATAACTATTCTCCTCTTCATAAAAGGGGATAATTTTAATCCTTCAATATAAACCTGTAAAAAATTTTGGTTTCGTGAAAGTTTTGAAAAGTAGGACTTCCTGCTTACAACAGAAGTTAAGACCTGACGTTTAATCCCTCATTTTCCTGGTGGGCCAGATGGTAAAAAAAAAAAATCTGCCTGTAATGACGGAGACCTGGGTTTGATCACTGGGTAAGGAAGATCCCTTGGAGAAAGGAATGGCTACCCACTCCAGAATTCTTGCCTGGGAAGTTCCATAGAAATAGGATCCTGGCAGACTACAGTTCATAAGGTCACAAAGAGTTGGACACAACTGAGCAAGTAACACTTTCACTTTCACATAAAAATGTTTAGGGCTTCCCAGGTAGAGCTAGTGGTAAACAATCCTCCTGTCAATGCAGGAGATGCATGTTTGATCCCTGGGTCAGGAAGATCACCTGGAGAGAAAATAGTACCCCACTCCAATATTCTTGCCTGGAAAATTCCATGGGCAGAGGAGCCTGGTGGGCTACAGTCCATGGGGTCGCCAAGGTCAAACACAACTGAGACTGACCACCACATAAAGCATTTGTAAATATAAAAGACCTATATAAATATTGTTATGCATCACTAGCTTAGCATATTCTAGAGACTGCCAAATTTAATTCTGATGATGGTGTGTCTACGAGTTAGAACTTAGATGAACTCCATTGTCAGTTGCAGAAATGAGACTCAGAGGGACTTAATATTCTTAAGTGTTAGTCTCTCAGTCATGTCTGATCTTGGTGACCCCAAGATATAGCCAGTCAGGCTCCTCTGTCCATGGGATTCTCCAGGCACAAATACTGGAGTGGGTTGCCATTTCCTCCTCCAGGGGAACTTCCAGACCCAGGGATTAAACCCAGGTCTCCTGCATTGCAGGCAGATTATTTACCATCTGTACCACAAGTAAGGGATGGAATCTTGATTGGAATTTTTCAGGATGCTTCCAAGTCTCAAACTCTGAGGCAGTGATTCTCAACCAGCGGTGCTTTTGCCCCGGGGCTATTTGGCACTACCTGCAAGGAGATCGACCCCACTCCAGTACTCTTGCCTGGAAAAATCCCATGGATGGAGGAGCCTGGTGGGCTGCAGACCATAGGATCGCTACGAGTCCAACACGACTGAGCGACTTCACTTTCACTTTTCACTTTCATGCATTGGAGAAGGAAATGGCAACCCACTCCAGTGTTCTTGCCTGGAGAAGCCCAGGGACTGGGAAGCCTCCTGGGCTGAGGTCTATGGGGTCGCACAGAGTCAGATGCGACTGGCATGACTTAGCAGCAGCAGCAGCAGCAGCAAGGAGATCCAACCAGTCCATCCTAAAGCAGATCAGTCCTGGGTGTTCACTAGAAGGACTGATGCTGAAGCTGAAACTCCAGTACTTTGGCCACTTCATGGGAAGAGTTGACTCATTGGAAAAGACCCTGATGCTGGGAGGGATTGGGGGCAGGAGGAGAAGAGGACAGCAGAGGATGAAATGGCTGGATGGCATCACCGACTTGATCGACATGTGCTTGGGTAAACTCCGGGAGTTTGTGATGGACAGGGAGGCCTGGCGTGCTGCAATTCATGGGGTCACAAAGAGTCAGACACAGCTGAGCGACTGAACTGAACTGAACTGAAAGATATGCTATTAACATTAATACCACAGGACAACACCCAGTACAAGTAATTTTCTGCCCCAAATGACAACAGTGAGAAGTTAACAAAACCTATTTTAGACCAGATCTGCTATAAGTTCACTGTGCATACAAATCACCAAGGTTTGTGGTTCAAATACAAATTCTGATTCATCAGGTCTCTAGAGAGCCCAGGGACTGCATTTGTAACAAGCTTTTAGGTGTTGTTGAAGCTGCAGTTCTTGGTCTGTGGATCACTCTTTGGGTAGCAAGGCAATGGTCCTGTATTAGAGACAAGTGTAAATAGTTTTAGATTTCTCCACCAGTAATTTTTATTTATGTATTTAGAAAGAAACTTTTCCCTCTCTTTATCAGTTCAGTTCAGTTCAGTTTCTCAGTCGTGTCCGACTCTTTGCAACCCCATGAATCGCAGCACTCCAGGTCTCCCTGCCCATCACAAACTCCTGGAGTTTACTCAAACTCATGACCATTGAGTCGGTGATGCCATCCAGCCATTTCATCCTCTGCTGTCCTCTTCTCCTCCTGCCCCCAATCCCTCCCAGCGTCAGGGTCTTTTCCAATGAGTCAACTCTTCACATCAGGTGGCCAAAGTATTGGAGTTTCAGCTTCAGCATCAGTCCTTCCAATGAACACCCAGGACTTATCTTCTTCAGGATGGACTGGTTGGATCTCCTTGCAGTCCAAGGGACTCTCAAGAGTCTTCTCCAACACCATAGTTCAAAAGCATCAATTTTTCAGTGCTCAGCTTTCTTCACAGTCCAACTCTCACAACCATACATGACCACTGGAAAAACCATAGCCTTGACCAGACAGACCTTTGTTGGCAAAGTAATGTCTCTGCTTTTTAATATGCTATCCAGGTTGGTCATAACTTTTCTTCCAAGGAGTAAGCATCTTTTAATTTCATGGCTGCAGTCACCATCTGCAGTGATTTTGGAGCCCCCCAAAAATAAAGTCTGACACTGTTTCCACTGTCTCCCCATCTATTTCCCATGAGGTGATGGGACCAGATGCCATGATCTTAGATTTCTGAATGTTGAACTTTAAGCCAACTTTTTCACTCTCTTCTTTCACTTTCATCAAGAGGCTTTTTAGTTCCTCTTCACTTTCTGCCATAAGGGTGGTGTCATCTGCATATCTGAGGTTATTGATGGTTCTCCCGGGAATCTTAATTCCAGCTTGTGCTTCTTCCAGCCCAGCGTTTCTCATGATGTACTCTGCATATAAGCTAAATAAGCAGGGTAACAATACACAGCCTTGACATACATATAGATGAAATATAGATTACATCTCTCTTTATAGATGGAGTTAAATTATGTGTGCAGATATTTTAAATATAATAGCTCTTCTGTGACATCAAATAAAATATAAAGAAAAAATTAAAAGACTTTATGGTAGGCAGATTAAGGGAGCCTGAAAGATGTCTCATGCTAAGTGGTAGAACTTGGGAATATATTTGTTTCCATAGCAGGATAATTGAGACAGTAATTGGAATAAAGTTACTAGACATCTATTTCAGATAACAATTTTGCCTGAATTATCCACCTTGGACTAATATGATCACGATTCTCTGACTATGGAAGAGAGAGGAAGAATTGGAGTCGGAGAGACGTTTAAAGACTCTATGCTGCTGGCACTGTAGAAGGAGGAAAGACCATGCTCCAAAGAGTGCAAGTTGCCCCTGGAAACTGCAATAGAAAAGGTAATTCGGTTCTTACCTGGAACATCCCGAAAGATCAATGCCCTCCAGATTTCAGGCTTCTGATTTCTATATGTTTAAGACAGAAAGTTTTTTCTCTTTTTAAAGACACTAGTGTGCTAATTTCTTGTAGCAGCAGTAGGAATCCAATACAGACATTTATCCAATAAAATGTAGTTGGCAGAAACTGAGTCTAAGTTTTTCAAATCATTCAGATAGAAACTTTAAGCAAGTTGTTCGGTGTTGAAACCTATTTTAAACAGGAGTGCATGCATACTCAGTCACTTTAGTCATGTCCCACTCTTTACAAGGCTATGTACTGTAGTCCTCCAGGCTCCTCAGTCCATGGGATTCTCCAGGCAAGAATACTAGAGTGGGTTGCCATGTCCTCCTCCAGGGGATCTTCCCAACCCAGGGATCAGACTTGAGTCTCTTGCATTACAGGCAGATTCTTTACCACCGAGCCACCGGGGAAGCCCTTAAGTAGGAGAAATTAGAGTTAATTTAGATATTTGGCACAATTAACTGGCACAGAGAATTTCTCATCACACAATGTAAAAACTGTTCTCACCTTAAAAGCTTTGAGATTTTAATGTAGTGAAAATAATCCCTTATTAAAATTAAAGTCACCCATGGTACTTTAAATCTTTATATAAAAATTGCTACACTTTTTCTAGGTAATTAATATTTATTCAATTGTTATTCCCTTAATTTCTATCCCTCCCATCTCTCTCTCAGGTTTTTTCAGGTTTTCTTTCAAAATAGTAGATGAGAAATTACAAAAGAGTCTATATATGTGCATATTAATATGTATGAATGTGTTTAGTGGAAAGAAATGTGTACAAATGCACATACCTGCATACATTTGCATAGTCCTGACTCTTGAATGTTTTCTTTGGACTCATGTACAGTTATATATATATATATATATATATATATATATATATATGTGTGTGTGTGTGTGTGTGTGTGTATACGTATATATATACATATGTGTATATATATATATATATATATATATATAAACATCATATATATAACATTATTCATTAATTTCTCACAACATTCACCTGAATGTTTATTATCCCACGTTGCCTTAAGAAATAATGATGATGCCCAGGTGAATTACATTTTAGGAAAGCAGTTGAAACTTACTCTGCATCTTCTCCAGTTACATACAAATGAGTTCATGTACTCCTTTCTCCATTAGTGTTCTTAGCACCTTTGTCAAATATTAGTTGACCATATACGTATAGGCTTATTTCTGAGCTCTCGGTTTTGTTCCATTAGTGTTTGTGCCTGCTTCCTTCCCAGTGCCATATTATTTTGATTACTATATTTTTTGTTGCTCTACATGAAATTTAGAATTCATTTTCTATTATTGTGTAAAAGATCATTGGATTTTTTTATATGGGTTACATTGAAAGCATAGATGTCTGAGAGCATTATGGACATTTTAATGTTATTAATTCTTCTGATCTATGAACATGATATTGTTATATGAATATATGCATCCTCCAACCTCTTTCATGGCTTAAATTTTCTGTGTACAGATATTTGATTTCTTGGTTAAATTGATTTCTAACTATTTTTTATTCTTTTCTGATGTTATTGTAATGGAGAGAGCTTTCTTAATGTTTTCTAGATTGTTCATTGTTAGTGTATACATACATACTGTTATTTACATATTGATTTCCTATCCTACAACTTTATTTACCTTATTTTGAAATCTGACATTCTCAGTGAAGCCTTTAAATTTTCAAACACAATTTTTTCTTTTCAATTTGGACACCATATTCTTGCCTCTTTGCTCCAGCTAGGATTTTCAGTACTATGTTGAATAGAAGTGATGAGACTGGGCACTCTTGTCTGGTTTCTAATCATAAAGTAAAGTTTGTCAACATTTTGCCACTCACGATGATGTCAGTTGTGGACTTGTCATATATGAACATTTTACTGTTGGACTACATTCTTTCTGTAATCACTTTGGTAGAATTTTTATCATGAAAAAATATTGAAGTCGGTCAAATGATTTTTATACATTATAATACCATATGATATTTACATATAATTCTATAAAATTTGGTGTATTACATTTATTGATTTGCTTAAGTTGAATGACCCTTGTGTCCCAGTGATAAAGCCCAAGTGATAATGGAGTATGATCCTTTTAATGTGCTGTTCTATTTAGTTTGCCACTGTATTATTTATAATTTTTGTGTATATCCATTAGGGATATTGATCAGCAGTTTCCTTTTAAAACTAAAATTATAGACTTTTAAAATCAGCTTTATTGAGATATAGTTCACCTGCCATACAATTCACCAATCTGAAAGAATAATTCATTTTTCAGTATATCTACTGGTTGTGCAACCACCACCAATTTAAAACTTTTTCATCACCTCAAAAATAAATCTCATGTCCTTGATCTATTGCTTCTTCATTTCTTATATCCCTAAGCAGCTAAAAACTTGTCTGTCTACTGATCTCTCTATTCTGGGCATTCTAAATAAATGAAATCATATGGTACATGATCTTTTGTAACTATTATCTTAACTCAGAATAAAGTTTTCAAGTTCCATGCATTTTGCAACATGTATCAGTAAGCACTTCATTCCTTTTTATGACCAAATAATATTTGATATATATCATATATCATATATATATATATATTTATATATATATTATATATATATATATTCTACATACAGTAATCACCAGATGGTCAATACCAAAATCAGATTGGTTATATTCTTGCAGCCAATGATGGAGAAGCTCTATACAGTCACCAAAAACAAAACTGGGAGCTGACTGTGGCTTAGATCATGAATTCCTTATTGCCAATTTCAGACTTAAATTGAATAAAGTAGAGAAAACCACTAAACCATTCGAGTATGACCTAAATCAAATCCCTTACAATTATACAGTGGGAGTGACAAATAAATTCAAGGGATTAGATCTGATAGACAGAGTGCCTGATGAACTATGGGCAGAGGTTCATGACATTTACAGGAGGCAGGGATCCAGATAATCCCCAAGAAAAAGAAAGACAAAATGGTTTTCTGAGGAGGCCTTACAAATAGCTGTGAATAGAAGAGAAGCAAAAGGCAAAGGAGAAAAGGAAATATATTCCCATTTGAATGCAGAGTCCCAAAGAATAACAAGGAGAGATAAGAAAGCCTTCCTCCATGGTCAATGCAAAGAAATAGAGGAAAAGAGTATAATGGGAAAGACTAGAGATCTCTTCAAGAAAATTAGAGATACCAAGGGAACATTTCATGCAAAGATGGGCACAATAAAGGACAGAAATGGTATGGACTTAAGAGAAGCAGAAGATATTAAGAGGAGGTGGCAACACACAGAAGAACTATACAAAAAAGATCTTCACAACCCAGATCATCACGATGGTGTGATCAATCACCTAGAGCCAGACATCCTGGAATGCGAAGTCAAGTGGGTCTTAGGAAGCATCACTACGAGCAAAGCTAGTGGAGGTGATGGAATTCCAGTTAAGCTATTTCAAATCCTGAAAAATGATGCTGTGAAAGTGCTTCACTCAGTATGCCAGCAAATTTGGAAAACTCAGCAGTGGCCACAGGACTGGAAAAGGTCAGTTTTAATTCCAATCCCAAAGAAAAGCAATGCCAAAAAATGCTCAAACTACCACACAATTGTACTCATCTCACATGCTAGCAAAGTAATGCTCAAAATTCTCCAAGGTAGGCTTCAACAGTATGTGAACCATGAAATTATAGATTTTCGAGCTGGATTTAGGAAAGGCAGAGGAACCAGAGATCAAATTGCCAACATCCATTGGATCATCAAAAAAGCAAGAGAGTTCCAGGAAACATCTACTTCTGCTTTACTTACTGTGCTAAAACCTTCGACTGTGTGAATCACAACAAACTGTAGAAAATTCTGTAAGAGATGGGAATACCAGACCACCTGACCTGCCTCCTGAGAAATCTGTTTGCAGGTCAGGAAGCAACAGTTAGAACTAGACATGGAACAACAGACTGGTTCCAAATCGGCAAAGGAGTATGTCAAGGCTGTATATTGTCACCTACTTATTTAACTTATATGCAGAGTACATCATGATGAACGCTGGGCTGGAGGAAGGACAAGCTAGAATCAAGATTGCCGGGAGAAATATCAATAACCTCAGATATGCAGATGACACCACCCTTATGGCAGAAAGTGAAGAAGAACTAAGAGCCTCTTGATGAAAGTGAAAGAAGAGAGTGAAAAATTTGGCTTAAAGCTCAACATTCAGAAAACTAAGATCATGGCATCTGGTCCTATCACTTTATGGCAAATAGATGGGGACACAATGGAAACACTGACAGACTTTATTTTTTTGGGCTCCAAAATCACTGCAGATGGTGACTGCAGCCATGAAATTAAAAGACACTTGGTCCTTGGAAGGAAAGTTATGACAACCTAGACAGCATACTAAAAAGAAGAGCCATTACTTTGTCAAAAAATGTCTGTCTAGTCAAGGCTATGGTTTTTCCAGTGGTCATGTATGGATGTGAGAGTTGGACTGTAAAGAAAGCTGAGTGCCAAAGAATTGATGCTTTTGAACTGTGGTTCGGAGAAGTCTCTTGAGAGTCCCTTGGACTGCAAGGAGATCCAACCAGTCCATCCTAAAGGAAAGCAGCCCTGAATATTTTTGGAAGTACTGATGCTGTAACTAAAACTCCAATACTTTGGCCACCTGATGCGAAGAACTGACTCATTTGAAAAGACCCTGATGCTGGGAAAGATTGAAAGCAGAAGGAGAAGGCGACGACAGAGGATGAGATGGTTGGATGGCATCACTGATTCGATGGATATGAGTTTGAGTAAACTCCAGGAGTGGTGATGGACAGGGAAGCCTGGTATGCTGCAGTCCATGGGATCACAAAGAGTCAGGAACGACTGAGCAACTGAACTGAACTGAATATTCTATTATATGGATATATCACACTTTATTTGTACATTCAAAAAATAGAATTTTGATATGTCAGTTCAAATAATACTTCAATAATTTTTAAATGGACAAATGATACAGAAAGTTGTTCAAAGTATATGGAAATATTTTCCCAAGAAAAGATGTACAAATAGCCAATAAGCACACGGAAGCTTCCTCAATATCTTGAGGGAAATAAAAATTAAATTACAGTGAATTACTTAGTTTTCTTTCCAAGCAGCCTCTTGGTCAGTCTTTAGTATCAAAATAACCCTGGCATCAAAATATGAATTAGAAACTTCTCACTCCTCTGCAATTGTTTATACCTTTGAGAAGGCTCAACATTAACTTTTTTAAATGTTTCATAGAATTCACTGGTGAAACAATCTAGCCCTGGACTTTTCTTTTTTGGAATTTTTGATCCATTTCTGAACATATTTCCATGACTTTATATGATACTTTAAAATGTGTATTGCTGTGTTCATTGATGAAGAAGCATTTACTTCCTCCAGTCTTTGATGACTGCTCGGGAGAGAGAGACCTTCACTCAGCCCTGTTAGGGTTTCTGATGTACTGACAGTTTTCTATTGATATTCCTGCTCCACACTTCTTTTTTCCTCTTCTTTTGGTTGGAGGTTTTCCTCATGAATGTATACCTTCTCTAGTCCTGCAAAGTCAGTCAGGCTGTCAACAGCCTTCTGTTTGCTTTCCTGAGGATGGTGATATACATTGAAATTTTTGTGGTTTTTGTCCCATCCTAGTAGATTCTGACCCACTCCAGTGTTCTTGCCTGGAGAATCCCAGGGACATTGGAGCCTGGTGGACTGCCTTCTATGGGGTCGCACAGAGTTGGACATGACTGAAGCAACTTAGCAGCAGCAGCAGGAGTAGATTCTGGCTTGATATCTGCACATACTCATCAGCCTTCTGCAAAGGCTCACTCTTGATGCCCCCAGGGCGCCTAGGGAGCCCTCCATTATGTGTGTGTTGGTGTGTGGTGGAGTTGTAGATGAAGTGCATTGATGCTTCACGATGTCTATAACCCTGACAGAGTGATCCAGAGGTGAGGGCTCTTAGGGACTCATTGCTGGGCTTCCTGACAGAGTTTGTGATATAGAATCTACTTACTTTAGATGCCCTCTGAGAGTCTTGACTACTGTTCAGTCAGTCCCTCTCCTCTCCTACTTGTGATGGAGCTCACATCAGTTTTCTCAGTGGGCATGAAAGAACTAGGTCTTCTACACAGCTGGGGAAGCCGGGCTCTTGCTCATATGTTCTCACTTTCCCCTGTGTGTGAAATCATGGGTCAAAAAGTCTCTCTTGGCACGTAGCTGTTCCACCTCAGGGGATGCAAACTCCAGAGCAACCAACTAGCTTGACACCTAAAGAAAACCAGAAGCCTTCAACAAGAGACAAGAATGTGAGAAAAAAAAACTTGCCTGGAAAAGACTTCCATACAAGCAGACGATGTTTGATGTAAAATCTTAATGAATTACTTTAGGTAAGGTGTGATTTTGCTGTAAGAGAAGAAATATATTGTAGTAGGTATTATTTTGCTGCAACTACTATATAAGTTAGCAGAGGTTGACCGGACAAAGCTGTTTGTCAGATAAAGCTCTTGGGCAAAGAACTCCAGGGGCTGGCTGTTTGTAGTTGGGCTGAGAAAACTCATAAGATGAAAGAATCAAAGTGATATGTGTGGAATACAACCAGTATCTAATATAGATATAGATGGAGTGCTTTATCTCCTGGGACGTTTTTGAAAGTCTGCTTTTTTTGAATTTATTGGTGTGAGGTAAGCACATTGGTATAGTGTTTAGCACATTGAGGTGAAAGGATAACATGTAATATACCCAATGTAGAAACTCACACCTGTATGGACTCATGAGAATCTGAAAAGTGATCAGAACAACTCCATCATATAATCCCATTTGATAATAAAGGCACTGTAATAAACCACATAATTTAGGACAATTTGTTATGCAGCAATAGCTAACTGATATAAAAGTCAAAGCAAAAAGCAATGAAAGCAGATGTAAAGATCTATTACTTTTTATTTTTGCTATATGTTTTGATTTGGAGACTATATTCAAGATTATTATTTAAATTTATTTCAGGTAACTAGATTATCATTCAGCTGAATGAAACTTGGAGAGGTTGAAAGAAGATGCATGATGTGTAGAAATAAATGGTGATACTGAAATCACGTGATTGGGTAGAAATTTAAGCTTTCTCATGAATCAGCCTTTGACCATGAAGACTGAAAATTCTTGAACATGAGGGAGTTATGTAAGCTTTTACCTTGATATTGTTCATTTACTACTTTTAATTCTTTAGTGGCTATGACAAAATTTAGAAGAGGAAGTCCTTTGTTCAGAACAATAATATAGTCAAAACTGTAGGCAGAATGGGAAGTTTTGAAACAATAAAGGAATGATCAATAAAACACACACATACACACACATGCACACACACACACAATACACCAACCAATCATTCACTCCAATGCACAAAAGCCCTCACACTTGGACACCGATTTTCCATACATCCATGGGTAGATGTATGGATGGAAATAAATTTTTACACAGTAATGAAATGTTAAGTTTAAAATACCACATATTTAAGTTCATCTCTGACAATAAGACCATATTAGGTCAATCTACTTATTCACATTTACCTTTCATTATAGATTCTACAAGAGATACACATTTGATGATCATTTTTTACAGGTGACTATGGCAGATAATGGATACTCAGGCCAAATAAATATATAACACCAGGAGACCAGTTGTAAAACTCAGTAGCATTAATAAACTTGATATTATCAGAAGGAACAGTTAAGGTGGTGATGTAGGAAAAAATGACAGGCCCAAAGTGAAAATGTTGGTTGGTTTCAGAGTTTATGCTGCAATTGAAGTCTATAGATAATTTTTACAGAAGATATAAAAATGTACTAGGGAATATAGATGTCACAAGAAAAAATTGTAAGAAATAGACGATGGGGTTCAGCATATGTGTGACCACTGTGTACATCATCAAGGCCCTTGCATTTTAGTGTGACCTAAGGGAAACAGCAGAGCTAAGGTACACACATAAGCCAGAGAAATAAAATAAGGAGAAGACTGATAGGTGAGACACACAGGCGGAAAGTGTTTTATATGTCCCCTGAGCTGATGAGATTACACAAATGGAAGAAACTATCTCAGAGCAAGATCCTTTAAGATCCACACCCCCAGAATAATGGAAATAAAAACAAAAGCAAACAAATGGGAACTAATCAAACTTAAAAGCTTCTGCACAATGAAGGAAACTATAAGCATGGTGAATAGACAACCGTCAGAAATGGGAGAAAATAATAGCAAATGAAACAACTGACAAAGAATTAATCTCCAAAATATACAAGCAGCTCATGCAGCTCAATACCAGAAAAATGAACAACTGAATCAAACAGTGGGCCAAAGAACTAAACAGATATTTCTCCAAAGAAGACATAGAGATGGCTATAAACACATGAAAAGATGCTCAACATCACTCATTATCAGAGAAATGCAAATCAAAACCACAATGAGGTATCATCTCACACAAGTCAGAATGGCCACCATCAAAAAGTCTACAAACAATATATACCTATGGCTGATTCATGCTGAGGTTTGACAGAAAACAGCATAATTCTGTAAAGCAATTATCCTTCAATAAAAAATTAATAAAAAAGAAAACTGTAAAACAATTTTTTTAAAGTCTATAAACAATAAGTGCTAGAGAGGGTGTGGAGAAAAGGAAACCCTCTTACACTGCTGGTGGGAATGCAAACTAGTACAGCCACTATGGAGAACAGTGTGGAGATTCCTTAAAAAACTGGAAATAGAATGGCCATACGACCCAGAAATCCCACTGCTGGGCATGTACACTGAGGAAACCAGAATCGAAACAGACACATACACCCCAGTATTCATTCCAGCACTATTTACAATAGCTGGAAGCAACCTAGATGTCCATTGGCAGATGAATGGATAAGGAAGTTGTGGTACATATACACAATGGAATATTACTCAGCTATAAAAAAGAATGAATTTGAGTCAGTTCTAGTGAGATGGATGAAACTGGAACCTATTATACAGAGTGATGTAAGTCAGAAATATAGTATATTAATGCATATACATGGAATTTAGAAAGACAGTAATGATGATTCTATACGAAGTCAGTCGTGTCTGACTCTTTGCGATCCCATGGACTGTAGCCTACCAGGCTCCTCGGTCCATGGGATTTTTCAAGCAAGAGTGCTGGAGTGGGTTGCCATTTCCTGTTCCAGGGGATCTTCCCGACCCAGGGATCAAACCCGGATCTCCCACATTGTAGGCAGATACTTTACCATCTGACCTACTATGCAAGGCAGCAAAAAAGACACAGATGTAAAGAATAGATTTTTTAACTATGTGGGAGAAGGTGAGGGTGGGATGATTTGAAAGAATAGCATTGAAACATGTATATTACCATATACAAAATAGATGTCCAGTGCAAGTTTAATGCATGAAGCAGGGCACTCAAAGCTGGTGCTCTGGGGCAACCCAGAGAGATGGGATGGGGAGGGAGGTGGGAGGTAGGTTCAGGATGGGGGGACACGTGCACCCGTGACCGATTCATGTCGATGTATGGCAAAAACAATCCCAACATTGTGAAGTAACTATCCTCCAATTAAAATAAATTAATTAAGTTAAAAACAAAAGAAACTATCTTAGAGTATGAGAAGCATGTACCAGCCAGAGGGACACCACCAATGAGTCCAACTGCAAAATACATCATGATGTTATTAAGAAAGGTGGCAGAACAGGCAAGTTGGATTACCTCTTTGAAATCACAGAAAAAGTGGGTTTTTGGATTTCCAAGACTGTGTAGAAGGACAACTGCAGTACCAGTAAGTTTTGTAATAAGGAATTCAGGGCACTTAGCATCCAGGACACCAGAACTGGCAGTCCACAGAGAATAGGGCTCAGGATGACTATGTATTACAGTGGGTAGCAGATGGCTTCAAAGAGGTCATAGGACATCACAGTAAAGATTAAACTGTCCAACTCTACAAAAAGTATGTAAAAATACATTTGAGTGATGCAACCTTCATAAGAAATAACTTTGCTCTGGGTCTGGATGTTCCACAGCATCTTTGGGATAGTAGTAAAAGTGAAACAGGTATCTACAAAGGACAGGTTGGAGAGGAAGAAGTACTTGGGTGTACGCAGGTGGCAGTCTGAGATGACAGCCAGGATGACAAGCAGGTTTCCAAAAACAGCAATCAGGTACATGGAGAATGAAAGACCAAATATGAAGGGCTGCACTTCTAATTCCTCTGAAAATCCCAGAAATTGTGAAGTCCTGGAATTATCTAGTGACATATGGTGGTGATCACTACTAAAAAAAAAAAATATATATATATATATATATATATATATATATATAATATATATATATATATAATATATATAAAACTACACATGTATGTGTGTATATATAACTTGATTAATTTCTACACATGAGCATTAACATAGTGAAATGTCATGAATTACAATATTTAATCATCTTTAAGGGATTTACTGTGACATCTGTGATTAGAAATTCTGGTCCAACACTCAGCCTTTTCCCCAAGAGACCATGATTATACAGTTTTAAAGCAAAATTCTTTTATATATTTCATATATTTTAGATATTTATGTTGAGTAAATACCTAAAATTTCCAACATTCGCTGAATCATAAAGAAAGCAAGGAAATTGCAGAAAAACATCTACCTCTGTTTTATTGACTACATTAAAGCCTTTGACTGTGGGGATCATGACAAACTATGGAAAGCTCTTAAAGAGATGGAAATACCAGACCATTTTACCTGTCTCCTGAGAAACCTGTACGAGGGTCAAGAAGCAACAGTTAGAACCCTGTATGGGACAACTGATTGGTTCAAGCTTGAGAAAGGAGTACAACATGGCTCTCTGCTGTCACCCTGTTTTTAACCTATATGCTGAAAACATCATGACAAATGTCAGGCTGGATGAGTTACAAACAGAAATCAAGAGAGTCAGAAGAAACATCAACAACCACAGATATGCAGATGATAACAGTTTCATGGCAGAAAGCAAAGAGGAATGAAAGAACCTTTTTTTATTTTAAATTTACTTTTAATTGAAGAATAAACAATTGCTTTACAGAATTGTGTTGGTTTCTGCCAAACATCAACATGAATCAGCCATAGGTGTGTGTATATATATATATATATATATCCCCTCCCTCTTGAACTTCCCTCCCATCTCCCTACACACCCCACCCCTCTAGGTTGTTAGTGAGCCCCGGTTTGAGTTTCCTGAGTCATGCAGTAAATTCCCACTGGCTATCTATTTTACACATGGTAATGTAAGTTTCCATGTTACTCTCTCCATACAACCCACCCTCTCCTTCCGTCCCCTCCCCATGTTCATCAATCTGTTCTCTATGTCTGTCTCTATTGCTGCCCTGCAAATAATTTCTTTGGTACCATTCTTCTAGATTCCATATATATGCACTAGTTACAATATTTGTTTTTCTCTTTCTGACTTATGTATAATCAGCTCTAGGATCATCCAACTGGTTAGAACTGACTCAAATGCATTCCTTTTTTATGGCTGAGTAATATTCCATTGTATATATTTACCACAGCTTCTTTATCCATCATCTGCCCATGGACATCTAGGTTGCTTCCATGTTCTAGCTATTGTAAATAGTGCTGAAATGAACACTGGGGCACATGTGCCTTTTTCAATTTTGGTTTCCTCAGGGTATATGCCTAGGAGTGGATTTGCTGAGTAATATAGTGGTTTTATTCCTAGCTTTTTAAGGAATCTCCATACCATCTTCCATATTGGCTGTACCAATTTACATTTCCATCAACAGTGCAAGAGCGTTCCCTTTTCTCCACACCCTCTCCAGCATTTATTGTTTCTAGACATTTTGATGATGGCCCTTCTGACTAGTGTAAGGTAGTTTTGATTTGCATTTTTCTAATAATGAGCAATGTTGATAATCTTTTCATGTGTTTGTTAGCCATCTGTATGTCTTTTTGGAGAAATTTCTGTTTAGGTCGTCTACCTACTTTTTAATTGGGTTGTTTGTTTTTCTAGTATTGAGTTGTATGAGCTGCTTGTATATTTTGGAAATTAATTCTTTGTCAGCTGTTTCATTTGCTATTATTTTCTCCCATTCTGAGGGTTGTCATTACACCGTTTATAGTTTCCTTGCTGTCCAAAAGCTTTTAAGTTTAATAGATCCCACATGTTTTTGCTTTTATTTCCATTACTCTAGGAGCTGGGTCATAGAAGATGTTGTGATTTATATCATCAAGTATTTTGCCTATGTTGTCCTCTAAGAGTTTTATAGTTTCTGCTCTTACATTTAGGTCTTTAATCCATTTTTGAGTTTATCTTTGAGTAAGGTGTTAAGTGTTCTAATCTCATTCTTTTACACATAGTTGTCCAGTTTTCCCAGCACCACTTACTGAGGAGTCTATCTTAGACCCATTGTAAATTCTTGCCTCCTTCATCAAAAATAAGGTACCCATATGTATGTGGGGTTGTCTCTGAGTTTTCTGTCTTGTTCCATTGGTCTATATCTCTATTTTGTGCTGGTACCATAGCATCTGATGACTGTAGCTTTGTATATAGTCTGAAGCCAGGAAGGTTGATCCCTCCAACTCCATTCTTCTTTGTCAAGATTGTGTTGGCTATTCAGGGTCTTTTGCACTTTCATATGAATTGTGATTTTTTTCTTGGTCTAATTCTGTGAAAAATGCCATTGGTAATTTGATAGGGATCACTTTGAATCTGTAGATTGCCTTTGGTAGTATAATCATTTTCACAATATAGATCCTTCCAACCCAGAAACATGGAATATCTCTTTATGTGTCAATGTGATCTTTGATTTCTTTCATCAGTGATCATTTGATTTCTTTCATCAGTGTCTATTAACTTCAGTTCAGTCTCTCAGTTGTGCCCAACTCTTTGTGACCCCATGGACTGCAGCATGCCAGGCTTCCCTGTCCATCACCAACTCCCAGCTTGCTCAAACTCACGTCCACTGAGTTGGTGACATCATCCAACCACAACATCATCTCTGTTGTCCCCTTCTCCTCCTGCCTTAAATCTTTCCCAATATCAGGGTCCTCTCCAATGAGTCTGTTCTTCGCATCAGGTGGCTAAAGTATTGGAATTTCAGCTTCAGCATCAGTCCTTCCAATGAATATTCAGGACTGTGGGATGGACAGGTTGGATCTCCTTGCAGTCCAAGGGACTCTCAAGGGTCTTCTCCAAATCACAGTTCAAAAGTATCAATGCTTTGGCACTCAGCTTCCTTTATGGGACAACTCTCACATCCATACATGACTAGTGGAAAAACCATAGCCTTGACTATATGGGTCTCTGTCGCCAAAGTAATGTTTCTGTTTATTAATTTGCTGTTGACGTTTGTCATAGCTTTTCTTCCAAGGAACAAGCGTCTTTTAATTTCATGGCTGCAGTCACCATCTGCAGTGATTTTGGAGCCGAAGAAAATAGTCTCTCACTGTTTCCATTATTTACCCATCTATTTGCTATGAAGTGATTGTACCAGATGTTATGATCTTAGTTTTTCAAATGTTGAGTTTCCAGCCAGCTTTTTCACTCTCCTCTTTAACTTTCATCAAGAGGCTCTTTATTTATTTTTTTTTTTATGGTAAAAAAAGATTGCTATGTATTTCCTTCTTGTCTTTATTTTTCCCAAACGTATTTTTCCTTTTCACAAACTGTAGTTCATCAATTCTTACAATATACCCAATCTTAAGTGATTTCCTGTGTTGAATATGAATATAATATTCATAATCATGCCAAAGCTCCATTGAGGAATTATACCATAGTGCACTTAGAGGCTGAGTTTTCAGGCATTTTACTTTTTTTTTTCATATTTTAGATGTGATATCATATAAGTAGTTATTTCCATGTTAAGCACTCATGTTTTAGGCCTGATCCTAGGGGTGGGACTCCTGACTCTGAGATGGGGTTATCTCTGGGACAACCAAGCATCTTGAATCTTCTCTCCACCACTGTGCATTGTGTGTGAGAAATATTTGATGAGATCAGTAATTTCCTCATTTTCCGGAAGGCGTGTACAGGTGTTTCTGAAGGGGATGAGGGCTGCTCTGTGGTCAGTTAAAATACAAAGTTGGCTTCAACAAAATATGTATCTTTAAATCAGGACATCTGTGAAAATTTAAAGTTGAGTCAAATAAAGTTAAGAACTCCTTTATAACAGGGCCTGTATGGGCCTTTACTATTTGCTGATGTGCATCACCAGTGCTGGCATTTCCTTTTTTTTTTTTTTTTTTTTATTTGTTTTTATTAGTTGGAGGCTAATTACTTTACAATATTGTAGTGGTTTTTGCCATACATTGACATGAATCAGCCATGGATTTACATGTATTCCCCATCCCAATCCCCCCTCCCACCTCCCTCTCCACCCGATCCCTCTGGGTCTTCCCAGTGCATCAACCCTGAGCACTTGTCTCATGCATCCAACCCAGGCTGGTGATCTGTTTCACCCTTGATAATATACATGTTTCAACACTGTTCTCTCTAAACATCCCACCCTCGCCTTCTCCCACAGAGTCCAAAAGTCTGTTCTGTACATTTGTGTCTCTTTCTGTTTTGCATATAGGGTTATCCTTACCATCTTTCTAAATTCCATATATATGCATTAGTATACTGTATTGGTCTTTATCTTTCTGGCTTACTTCACTCTGTATAATGGGCTCCAGTTTCATCCATCTCATTAGAACTGATTCAAATGAATTCTTTTTAATGGCTGAGTAATATTCCATTGTGTATATGTACCACAGCTTCCGTATCCATTCATCTGCCGATGGGCATCTAGGTTGCTTCCATGTCCTGGCTATTATAAACAGTGCTGCGATGAACATTGGGGTGCACGTGTCTCTTTCAGATTTGGTTTCCTCGGTGTGTATGCCCAGAAGTGGGATTGCTGGGTCATATGGCAGTTCTATTTCCAGTTTTTTAAGAAATCTCCACACTGTTCTCCATAGCAGCTGTTCTAGTTTGCATTCCCACCAACAGTGTAAGAGGGTTCCCTTTTCTCCACACCCTCTCCAGCATTTATTGCTTGTAGACTTTAGAATAGCAGCCATCCTGACTGGCGTGTAATGGTACCTCACTGTGGTTTTGATTTGCATTTCTCACAGAAATCAAGAGGCTCTTTAGTTCTTCTTCGATTTCTGCCATAAGGATGGTGTCATCTGAATATCTGAGATTATTGATAGTTTTCCTGGAAATCTTGATTCCAGCTTCTGTTTCATCCAGCCCACATTTCTAATGCTGCAACAATGGGGTTGCAAACAATCAGACACGACTGAGTGACTGAGCTAAACTGAACTGAACACTGCATATGACTTAAATAAGCAGGGTGACAATACACAGCGCTGACGTATTCCTTTCCCAATTTGGATCCGGTCTGTTGTTCAAAGTCTGGTTCTAACTGTTCCTTCTTGACCTGCATACAGATTTCTCAGGAGGCAGGTCAGGTGGTCTGGTATTCCCATCTCTTGAAGAATTTTCCACAGTTTATTATCCACAGAGTCAAAGACTTTAGTATAGTCAATGAAGCAGGAGTAGATGTTTTTATGGAATTCTCTTGCTTTTTCTATGATCCAGTGGGTATTGGCAATTTGATCTCTAGTTCAGATGCTGGAAAGAACAATAATGCATAGGAATCTGGAATGTTAGGTACATGAATCAAGGTAAATTGGAAGTGGTCAAGGAGATGGCAAGAATGAACATCCACATTTTAGGAATTAGTGAACTAAAATGGACTGGAATGGGAAACTTTAATTCAGATGACCATTATATCTACCACTGTGGGCAAGAATGCATTAGAAGAAATGGAGTAGCCCTCATAGTCAACAAAAGAGTCTGAAATGAAGTACTTCAGTGCAATCTCAAAAACACAAAATCATCTCTCTTTGTTTCCAAGGCAAATCATTCAATATCACAGGAATCCAAGTCTGTGCCCCAAGCACTAATGCTGAAGAAGCTGACATTGAACAGTTCTGTGAAGACCTACAAGACCTTCTAGAACTAACAAAAGCAAAAGAATGTCCTTTTCATCATAGGGGACTGGAAATGCAAAAGTAGGAAGTCAAGAGATACCTGAAGTAACAGGCAAATTTGACCTTGGAGTGAAAAATGAAGCAGGGAAATGGCTCACAGTTTTGCCAAAAGAATGCAAAACCCTCTTGCAACAACACAAGAGAAGACTCTACACACAGACATCACCAGATGGTCAACGCTGAGATAAGATCGATTATATTCTTTGCAGCCAAAGATGGAGAAGCTCTATACAGTCAGAAAAAACAAGACCAGGAGCTGATTGTGGCTCAGATCATGAACTCCTTATTGCCAAATTCAGACTTAAATTGAAGAAAGTAGGGAAAACCAATAGGTCATTCAGGTATGACCTAAATCAAGTCCCTTATGATTATACAGTGGAAGTGGCAAATAGATTCAAGAGATTAGATCTGATAAACAGAAGAACTATGGACAGAGGTGCATAGCATTATACAGGAGGCAGTGATCAAGACCATCCCCAAGAAAAAGAAATGCAAAAAGGCAAAATGCTTGTCTGAGGAGGCCTTACAAATAGCTGAGAAAAGAAGAGAAGTTAAAGGCAAAGGAGAAAAAGATATACCCATCTGAATGTAGAGTTCCAAAAAATAGCAAGGAGAGATAAGAAAGCCTTCATCAGTGATCAATGCAAAGAAATAAAGGAAAACAATAGAATGGGAAAGACTAGAGATCTCTTCAAGAACTTGAAATTCCAGACGTTCAAGCTGGATTTAGAAAAGGCAGAGGAACCAGAGACCAAATTGCAAACATCCCCTGGATCATAGGAAAAGCAAGAGAATTCCAGAAAAACATCTACTTCTGTTTCATTGACTACACTAAAGCCTTTGACTGTGTGAATCACAACAAACTGGAAAATTCTTCAAGAGATGAGAATATCAGACCACCTTACCTGACACCTGAAAAATCTGTATGCAGGTCAAAAAGCAACAGTTAGAACTGAACTTGGAACAATGGACTTGTTCCAAATTGGGAAAGGAGTACAACAAGGACGTGTATTGTCACCTTGCTTATTTAACTTACATGCAGAGTACATCATGCGAAATTCTGGGCTGAATGAAGCACAAGCTGGAATCAAGATTGCCAGAAGAAATAGCCATAATCTCAGATATGCAGATGACAACAACCTTACGGTAGAAAGCAAAGAGGAACTAAAGAGCCTCTTGATGAAAGTGAAAGAGGAGAGTGAAAAGGGTGGTTTAAAACTCAACATTCAGAAAACTAAGATCATGGCATCCGGTCCCATCACTTCATGGCAACTAGATGGGGAAATAATGGAAACAGTGAGAGATTTTATTTTCTTGGGCTCCAAAATCACAGCAGATGGTGACTGCAGCTATGAAATTAAAAGATGCGTGCTCCTTGGAAGAAAAGTTATGACCAAACTAGACAGCATATTAAAAAGCAGAGACATATAGGGTTATTGTTACCATCTTTTTAAACTCTGTATATGCAAAACAGAAAAAGAGACACAGATATACAGACTTTTGGACTCTGTGGGAGAAGGCAAGGGTGGGATGCTCTGAGAGAATAGCGTTGAAACAAGTATACTGTCAAGGGTGGAACAGATCACCAGCCCAGGTTGGATACATGAGACAAGTGCTCAGGGCTGGTGCACTGGGAAGACCCAGAGGGATGGGATGCAGATGGAGGCAGGAGGGGGATCGGGATGGGGAACACATGTAAATCCATGGCTGATTCATGTCAATGTATGGCAAAACCCACTACAATATTGTAAAGTAATTAGCCTCCAACTAATAAAAATAAATGGAAAAAAGAAAAAAAGAAAAAGCAGAGACATTACTTTGCCAGCAAAGGTCCATCTAGTCAAAGCTATGGTTTTTCCAGTAGTAGGTAAGGATGTGAGAGTTGGACCATGAAGAAGGCCGAGCACCAAAGAATTGATGCTTTTGAACTGTCATGTTGGATAAGACTCGAGAGTCCCTTGTCCTGCAAGGAGATCAAACCAGTCAATCCTAAAGGAAATCAGTCCTAAATATTCATTGGAAGGACTGATGCTGAAGCTGAAGCTTCAATACTTTGGCCACCTGATGCGAAGAGCAGACTCATTACAAAAGACTTTAATTCTGAGAAAGATTGAAGGCAGGAGGAGAAGGGGATGACAGAGGATGAGATGGTTGGATGGCATCACTGACTCAATGGATATGAATTTGAGCAAGCTCTGGGAGATGGTGAAGGACAGGGAGGCCTGGCATGCTACAGTCCATGGGGTTGCAAACAGTCAGACATGACTGAAGAACAACAAAATGACTTAGCAGGATTCTGGTGGAGAGGTGTACCTCTTAGATTTCAATTTCTGTTTTTGGACAATTGGTTTGATTCTGATTTCTTGGCTCTTGGAAATCATGCTGCTCTGAAAACAAGGGTGCATATGTCGAACTCTGATTTTCTCTGGATCTAAACCCAGGAGTGGGAGAGTGGCATAGCCAAATCAAAAGTGTCAACCTCTAAAAAATATAGTCACAACCTGAAAGCAGAGAGTTATTTTATTTGGTTGGAATGTTTAGGACTCAGAGCCTGGAGGATAGCATCTCAGTAGTTCTGAGAAAACTGCTGCAAGGAGGCAGGAGGGGAAGTTGGACCATGTGCAATCTTACAACAAAGGCAACAGGAGGTCTGAACGTCAAAGATTAGGTATCAAGTTAAGGAACTTGACATTCTACTTTTGGCAAGATGAAAGCCTCTGGGTTCACTGAATTCATTTCTTTCTTATGCACCTCAGCTATCTGGGACCATTTCTGTTTCTTTGTTCACCTTGCTTCTTGCATTCCCCCAGCTCCTCAGCAATCACCTCGGTGGATGGCAGCATCTGCTGGATCACAGTTTGGGGAGCCCTGATTCACATTTGGAGACCAGAAATTGCTGATGGCTGTGACATTTCTTGTTTATTAATATGGAAGGAGATATTTTCATTTCACAGAAGATTCTCCTATGCTTAGCTGTTTGTTTCTAAAAGTTCCTGTACCCATTTACATCCCAAGAAAGAGGGAAGAAGGAGCATTCTTTTTTTTCCTAAGCCCTCTGGGGAACTTAATTTTAGTATATCTTTTTTTGATGCTGGTCTTTCTGAGCAGTATGAAGCGATTCATCTTTGTGGGTTTGATTGGCCTCGTTTTAGAAGGTAGTCATGTGGGGTATGTTTCCAAGTGCTTTTGGACTTCAGACAGTGTGACTACAGTGTTCCTTCTGAAATTGTCTTCTTGAATTTGGGCCCTGTTTTGAATTCTTGTTTGATGATTTTCCCAGGGACATTACCCCTGGACTGCAAGGATATCAAACCAGTCAATCCTAAAGGAAATCAGTCCTGAAAGGACTGATGTTGAAGCTGAAGCTCCAATACTTTGGCCACCTGATGGTAAGAACTGACTCATTGGAAAAGACCCTGATGCTAGGAAAGATTGAAGGCGGGAGGAGAAGAGGACAAAAGAGGATGAAATGGTTGGATGGCATCACCAACTCAATGGACATGAGTTTGAGCAAGCTCCAGGAGCTGGTGATGGACAGGGATGCCTGGCATGCTGCAGTCCATGGGGTCAAAAAGAGTCAAACATAACTGAGCAACTGAAGTGAACTGAACCAAAGTTACTTGAAGGGCAGGTGTCATTTACAACCTCTCAGGCCTTTTGAATAGAAAGAGCCCTTGAGAACTGGTTTTAAAGTTGCTGTTATAGGACGTGGCCACAAGGCTGAAGCATTTCTTCATGTTCAACTCTGGTTCCTTAGACAAGCAGAGCCTGAGGGAAAATCCGGTGCATGGGTTTTCAATTAGAGTGGAATGGGACAGGAGAAACACCAAACACCAAAGGTGTGTGTTTCATTACTTCTCCCCCTTACCCTTGATCCACAGGTCACGTCCTAACTCCTCTTCCCTGGGTCGAGAAGATCCCCTGGAGGAGGGCATGGCAACTCACTTTAGTGTTCCTGCCTAGGAAACCCCACTGACAGAGCAGCCTGTTGGACTACAGTTCATGGGATCACGAAGAGTCGAACATGTCTGAGCACACATGCACTATGGGGAAACCAAACCTGGTTCGATAATACATATAACTCAGATAATTAAAAGTCACAATATCTCTGAATGCCTAATACCCAGGCTAGTGTGTGTTAAATGCAGAGATAATGCTCCCATCTCACTCAGCTTGGGGAGCTCATGGACGGTCTTGCTGCCCACACTAAGGAACAGTTCAGATGCTCACCTAAGTGTGTAAATAAACAAAGTGCAGATGAATCCATGTTAAATGTTACAATGCAGAGCTTTACCTTTTATTATTTACTTTGTGGTTCCAGTAACTATTTGCTCCAGGAAAAACAATTTTGAATAATGAACATTGGGTTTCTGATTAGCTATAACTTTTCTGAAATTCACGGTTTCTCTGATGGCTCCATGTGGCTTCTAAAGTGAGTAAATAGTGAGCACATCAAGAACAACTTTAACCCATATCCTAGTAAAAAGGTAAAGCTAGTGGGGAAAAAAAAAACAAAACAGACCTTTGCAGTTCCTGGAAGTTGACTTAAGAGCAGACAAACATGAGGAAACAATCTGAAAAGTCAGCTGCATCTTTGAAAAACAGGGAGATCTGGAGCACCTATCCCCTGACACACTCCCTCTCTCCTGCTGAAAACTCAGGTTGACAAGGATTCATTCCATTGGGTGTGACGAGGAGGATGGGGATCCCTTCTCTTCCATCTCCAGGCAGGAGACTGGAAGGCATTTCCCTGAAAGAGTCAGGGGCCAGTCCTTCTCCCGTCCCCAACATCATGATGAAGGGCACAATTCAAGGGTAAGGTTAAGGGTTCCATCTCCTGTCTGTCTCCTTAGAAGCAGGAAATAAATCTCTCCTGTGAAAGATACGCTCTGGGAGCTGAGGCCAGAGGGTGGAGAGCTCTAGGCCTACCGGCTCCTGCAGGTCAGTTCGTTCTGGGAACCTTCTGTCATGCCTGCTGAGGTGTCAATTCGCTTTGTCATAACTGAAGCCAACTCCTCTCTCTGCCTGTTTCTGAGAAAAGCTGACTCTGAGCCTCTCCAGATTATCTGCATTTCTTGACACATGGACTGACCCACACCCTCCCATCCTGCCAGATCCTTTGTACAAATACCTGCCCTTTAAGAGTTCTTCCTCCTTATCCGTATAATAACACCCAATCTGATACTTAGCAAACAAGCCAATAAACCTCCAGCTGATCTCCTTCTGCCTTAGCCACTTCAGAGTCACTCTCTCAGAAGTACTTCAGCTCAATGACTCATGCTGCATCCCTTTCTCTGGCATGATGCCGTCCCTGGTGAGCCCTGTCTCATGTTAGCATGACAACCTTGCTTGGGTGAGCTGGATACAGTGCCCCAAAGTGGCCCGATGGTGGCACCGTACCTTCAAAAATGACTGACACCCCAAATCCGCCATCAACATGGTGGTGCATAGACTGGGGATGTGCCTGTGCCTCCACAAAACCATCGCTCAAGAGACCCCAACATCTATCATCAATCTTCTCCATGTTCTCCTGACCTTTTTTTCTTCCTCTTTTCAGCTGATACCTTCTAGATTGTTCATGGAGAGATTAGATACCTTCCAGCAAGAGCAGAATCATCTCCCCAACACATGAGAAAAGAGCAGACACTGGTCTGCACCCACTTTATCCTCCTCTGCCTGCCCGCCTCATCAAGGCAGCAAAAGGTGTCCCTCCTCCTGTCAGAAGCAAACTCCAGGTAAAGGACTTAGTTGCAAAGGAAACCAGAATATTGTCTTGATCTACAGACACTTTGGGGCTTCCCAGGTAGCTCAGTTGGTAAAGAATCTGCCTGCAATGCAGGAGACCCAGGTTTGATCCCTGGGTCAGGAAGATCCCCTGTAGAAGGGGGTGGCTACCCACTCCAGTATTCTTGCCTGGAGAATCCCGTGAACAGAGAAGCCTGGCAGGCTATAGTCCATGGAGTCACAAAGAGTCAGACACGACTGAGTGACAAACACACACACACAGACACTTCAAAAAACAGCAAAAACAAAGCAACCCCGTCGATACAGCAAGTGCAAGAAGGGTGTGCTGAGCCTTCCCCTCTTTCTTTCTGGAAGCAGAAGAGAACACCTCCACCCCCACCTCCATGGAATATGTCCTTTATCCACTGGAAGGAGAATGACATTGATTGTCAAGGGCAGAGAGTTGAGAACAAGACAATTCTGTACAAACATGCCTTGTTGAACATAATCCTTGTCCTCCTTAGCCTCCCCACATGATGTGCTTACTTTTTCACAATCACCCCTCTTTGTTCAACCCAACAGAAAAGCATTCAGGTTTTGCACTTCTCTGGGTCTTTCATCATTTCCTTAGCAGGGCGCCCTGGGTCACGTAAAACTCATGGGAATTAAATACGGATGCCTCTCTCCTGAGCATCCGTCTTGTTCTCAAGCATCCACTTTGTTCTCAAGATCAGCTGTCAACCCTCAGAGGGTGGAAGTGTGGTTTTGTCTTGGTGACATCTTTCTTGCTGGCATCATTAAATTCTGCCTCGTTCCTTGGCTTAATTCCTCAGTATGCTGACATGCTGTAAAGCTACCATCTTCAGAAACTCCAAAAATGAAATACATTCTTACCATTTGAGGCAGCCCTCAAACTCCTTAGTACCAGTGGACCCAAATGAGTCAAATGCTTACACCTAAGCCTTACAGAAATCTATATAGGACATTTATGGCAGCTTTATTCATAACTGGCAGAATTTGAAAGCAACCAAGATGTCCTTTGGGAGGTGAATGGACACATAGACTGGGGTCCTTCCATGCAACAGGATGTTCTTCAATGCTGAAAAGACATGAGAGATGTGGAGTCACCGGGAGACAAGTGGGCGGGGGGGGGGGGGGCGGGCTTCAGTGCATATTACGCATTGTGAGAAGTCAGTCTGCAAAAGTGACGAAGCTCAGGATACCACCTACATAGGACATTCCCCAAATGGCAAACCATGGAAAGAGTGAAAGGTCACTGCATAGTCAGGAGTTTGTGGCAGGGTTGAGGGCTGGGGAAGTGATAACTAGATCAAGCACAGAGGATTTTCAAGACAGGAACTTATACCGTGTGATACATTCATGGTGAGATAAATTTGTCAAAACCCATAGAATGTACAACACTAAGAATGATACCTAATATAGATGCTGGACTCTAGGGACCATGATGTGCTCGAGTAGATTCATCCCTAGTAACTGACACACAGAATGTTGATAGGATAGGTGGGGAGCAGGAGGCTTTGAGCACTGGGTTACGGCTGGGGATGGGAGGATGGGCATGACAATAACAGAAGCAGGGGACTTATGGTACCTATCTGTACTCTGCTTAATTTTGCTGTGAACTCAAAACTTCTTTGAAAAAAATAATAAAGCCTATCTAAACAAACAAACATTCCAGTAGTGTGCTACAGCTGTTCCTCTCCAGTTCCTCAATTTGTCTGATCCACTTGACAGTCAAACTTCAGCAGATATTATCCTTTCAGCCTGTACCCCTTCCAAGTTTCATGTGACATCTGCTTTTTATCTCACTACACTCTTATTTTTTTAAGATATTATTTTTTCTTTTTAAATTTATTTATTTATTTAATTTTTGGCTTGCAGGATCCAGTTCCTCAACCAGGGATTGAAGCCAGGCCCTCTCAGTGAAAACAACAAGTCCTAACCACTGGAGCACCAGAAAATTCCCTTCTTCTCCTTTGTAAAGACTTGATGTATCAATGACAGACAGTATTTTATTGGGTGGGCCAAAAATTTCCTTTGGTTTTTAAGTAAAATTAAAAGACAGATTTTTCATTTTCACCAAGAACTTTTATTCATTGTTTTGTTCCACTATCATTTGCCATTTTTCAGGCAACTTCATAATTCTGTCTTCCCAAAACTTTTTATCTTTTTGCACAAAGAACTATTCCAGGTGCCTTTTTCAGTCTTCCATGGAATTGAAATTTTTTTCCATTAAGAGAATTTTGTAAAGACCAAAATAAATGGAAATCTGAAGGTGTAATGTCTGCTGAATATGGCGGATGAATCAGAACTCTTAGCCAACCTGTAATAGTTTTTGCCTGATAATCAAAGAAACATGCAGCCTTGGGTTATCTTGATGGAAGGTTATGCATCTTCTGGTGGCTAATTTGGGATGATGTGAGTGCTTCTTTCAATTGGTCCAATTGAAAGTACTTGTTAGAATTAACCATTTAGTTTTCTGGAAGGAGCTTATAATAGAAGACTCCCTTCCAGCTTCCACCATTTACACAACATCACCTTCTTTGGATGAAGACCAGCCTTTGGTGTGGTTGGTGGTGGTTCATTTCACTTGCTCCACAGTCTCTTCCATTCCATTGTTTGTGCAGTATTCACTTTTCATCGCCCATCACAATTTGTTTTAAAAATGAGATGTTTTTGTTATGTTTAAGAAGAGAATCTCATGTAGAAACTTGGTCAAGAAGTTTGTTCATTTTAACTTAATTCATGTGGAACCCAAATATCAAAGTGATTAATGTAACCAAGTTAAAGTAAATAGTTTCAAACACTCCATTTAGATATTTTGAGTATGTCACCTATTTCACGTGGGGTATAATGTTGATTGTTCTCAATTAATGTCTCTGTTTGATCACCATTGCCTTCAACAGGTCTACCCAACTGTGGAGCATCATCCAGTGAGAAATCTCCAGCATGAAACTTCACAAATCACTTTGGACACATTGAAGCAGTCACAGCACTTTGTCCATACACTGCACAAAACTTTTTTTGCACTTGAGTTTTTACCTTTCTTGAAATAATGAAGTATAATATGCCAAAATGTTCCTTTTATGCTTCCACCTTCAGTATTAAAATTGCTATATAAAATTTACCAAGGAAGGTGAAAAGACAGCCCTCAGATTGGGAGAAAATAATAGCAAATGAAGAAACAGACAAAGGATTAATCTCAAAAATATACAAGCAACTCTTGAAGCTCAATTCCAGAAAAATAAATGACCCAATCAAAAAATGGGCCAAAGAACTAAACAGACATTTCTCCAAAGAAGACATACAGATGGCTAACAAACACATGAAAAGATGCTCAACATCACTCATTATCAGAGAAATGCAAATCAAAACCACAGTGAGGTACCATTACATGCCAGTCAGGATGGCTGCTATTCAAAAGTCTACAAGCAATAAATGCTGGAGAGGGTGTGGAGAAAAGGGAACACTCTTACACTGTTGGTGGGAATGCAAACTAGTACAGCCACTATGGAAAGCAGTGTGGAGATTTCTTAAAAAACTGGAAATAGAACTGCCATATGACCCAGCAATCCCACTTCTGGGCATACACACTGAGGAAACCAGATCTGAAAGAGACATGCGCACCCCAATGTTCATCGCAGCACTGTTTATAATAGCCAGGACATGGAAGCAACCTAGATGCCCATCGGCAGATGAATGGATAAGGAAGCTGTGGTACATATACACCAATTTTGATGTCTTTTAAAGTTTTATTTATTTTAATTGGAGGGTAACTATAGTATTGTGATGGTTTTTGCCATACATTAGTATGAATTGGGCATAGGCATACATGTGTCCCCTCCCTCCTGAACCCCCTTCCCACCTCCCTCTGCACTCCACCCCTCCAAGTTGTCACAGAGTCCTGGCTTTTGGTGCCCTGTGTCATAGACCAAACTCCCACTGGCTATCTATTTTACATATGGTAGTGTATATATTTCAATGCTATTCTTTCAAATCAACCCACCCTCTTCTTCTCCCACTGAGTCCAAAACTCTGTTCTTTATGCTTTTGTCTCCTTTGCTGCCTTGTGTGTAGGATCATTGGTATCATCTTTCTAGATCCCACATATATGCATTAATAAGTGGTATTTGGCTTTCTCTTTCTGACTTCACTCTGTACTATAGGCTATAGTTCATCCAACTCATTAGAACTGACTCAAATGTGTTCCTTTTTATAGCTAAGTAATATTCCATTGTGTATATATACCACAACTTCCTTATCCATTCATCTGCTGATGGACATCTAGGTTGCTTCCATGTCTTAGCTACTGTAAATAGTGCTGCAATGAACACTGGGCTACATGTGTCTTTTTCAATTATGGTTTCCTCAGGATATATGACCAGTAGTGGGATTGCCAGGCTGTATGATAGTTTTGTTCTTAGTTTTTTTTTAAGGAATCTCCTACTGTTCTCTAGAGGTTGTATCAGTTTGCATTCCTGACAGCAGCATAAGAAGGTTCCCTTTTCTCCACACCCTCCCCAGCATTTATTGTTTGTAGACTTTTTGATGATGGCCTTTCTATCTGGTGTAAGATGATACCTCACTGTAGTTTCGATTTGCATTTCTCTAATAATGAGTGATGCTGAGCATCTTTTCAAGTGTCTATTAGCCATCTCTATGTCTTCTCTGGAGAAATGTCTGCTTAGGTCTTCTGCCCACTTTTTGATTGGGTTGTTTGTTTTTCTGGCATTGAGCTGCTTGTATATTTTGGAGATTAATTCTTTGTCAGTTGTCTTTTGTTTTGTATTTTTTCAATTCTGAGGGTTCTCTTTTCACCTTGCTTATAGTTTCCTTTATTGTGTAAAAGCTTTTAAGTCTAGTTAGGCCCTATCTGTTTATTTTTGTTTTTGTTTTCATTACTCTAGCAGGTGGGGCATAGAGGACCTTGCTGTGATTTGATTTTTTTTTTATTCTCATACATTTATTTGCATTCATTGACCCACAACAAGTTAATGGAACGAACTTGCTCTGAGGGAAAGAATTCAGCATAGGTTAAGATTTGATGGAGAGCAGAAAGACAAGCTAGAACAGGAATTCCTGAAGAACAGACCACTGCTCACCATGGTCTGCCCATCTGTGGCATCTGGGCAGCTGTATGACTTTTCATATTTGACCAAGGGAGGTAGACTTGTGAAAAAGGGTAGGGAACAAATTTCACTTTAACCATTTGTTAATTAATTTCCAAATACTTACTGAATGCCTATTCTATGCTAAGTGCTTTTTGGTGCCAGAGATACAATGGGAAGAACAAACAGACATGGTCCATGAGAGGGTGAGTTTTTAACAGATGCATTCTGATAAGACAGCTTTCAAAATACAATTTAAAATTTGTTTCAAATGAAGTTAAAGATAACTAAGCCCTAGTAGAGCCATCTTACTGAAAACATGAACAAAGCTTTTGACTAACCCAATATTAATTTTCAGTTGAAGAAGCTGAAGTTGAATGGTTCTATGAAGACCTACAAGATCTTCTAGAACTAACAACAAAAGTAGAAGTCCTTTTCATTATAGGGGACCGGAATGCAAAAGTAGGAAGTCAAGAGATACCTGGAGTAACAGGCAAATTTGGCCTTGGAGTACAAAATGAGGCAGGGCAAGGGCGAATAGAGTTTTTCCAACAGAATACACCTGTCATAGCAAACAACCTCTTCCAACAACACAAGAGAAAACTCCACATGTGGATAACACCAGATGGTCAATACTAAAATCAGATTGATTACATTCTTTGCAGCCAAAGATGGAGAAGCTCTATACAGTCAGCAAAAACAAGACACGGAGTTGACTGTGGCTCAGATCATGAACTCCTTATTGCCAAATTCGTGATGAAATTGAAGAAAGTAGGGAAAACCACTAGACCATTCAGGTATGACCTAAATCAAATCCCTTACAATGATACAGTGGAAGTGACAAACAGATTCAAGGGATTAGATGTGAAAGACAGAGGTGAATAACTCTGTCCACTGTGAATAACAATTCACAGTTATTCTGTGAATAACTACAGATGGAGGTTTGTAACATTGTACAGGAGGCACTGATCAAGACTATCTCCAAGAAAAAGAAATGCAAAAAGGCAAAATGGTTGTCTGAGGGGGCCTTACAAATAGCTGAGAAAAGAAGAGAAGCTAAAGGCAAAGGAGAAACGGAAAGATATATCCATCTGAATACAGAGTTCCAAAGACAATCAAGGAGAGGTAAGAAAACCTTCCTCGGTGATCAATGCAAAGAAATAAAGAAAAACAATAGAATCAGAAATACTAGAGATCTCTTCAAGAAAATTAGACGTACCAAGGGAACATTTCATGCAAAGATGAGCACAATAAAAGATAAGAATGGTATGGACTTAACAGAACCAGAAGAGATTAAGAAGAGGTGGCAAGAATACACAGAAAAACTGTACAAAAAGATCTTAATGACCCAGATAACCACGACGGTGTGATCATTCACCTAGAGCCAAACAACCTGGAATGTGAAGTCCAGTGGGCCTTCAGGAGCATCACTACAAACAAAGCTAGTGAAGGTGATATGGAATTCCAGTTGATATATTTCAAATCTAAAAGATGATGCTGTGAAAATGTTACACTCAATTTGTCAGCAAATTTGGAAAACTCAGCAGTGACCACAGGACTGGAGAAGGTCAGTTTTCATCAATCCCAAAGAAAGGCAATGCCAAAGAATGTTCAAACTACTGTACATTTACACTCATCTCACACACTAGCAAACTAATGCTCAAAATTCTCCAAGCCAGGCTTCAACAGTATGTGAACCGTGAACTTCCAGGTGTTCAAACAGGATTTAGAAAAGGCAGAGGAACCAGAGTTCAAATTACCAACATCTGTTGGATCATTGAAAAAGCAAGAGAGTTCCAGAAAAACACCTACTTCTGCTTTATTGACTACTCCAAAGCCTTTGACTGTGTGAATCACAACAAACTGAAAAATTCTTCAAGAGATGGGAGTACCAGACCACCTGACCTGCTTCCGGAGAAATCTGGATGCAGGTCAAGAAGCAACAGTTAGAACTGGACATGGAACAACAGATTGGTTCCAAATTGGGAAAGGAGTACATTAAGGATGTATGTTGTCACCCTGCTTATTTAACTTATATGCAGAGTACATCATGAGAAATGTCAGATTGGATGAAGCACAAGCTGAAATCAAGATTGCCAGGAGAAACAGCCATAACCTCAGATACGCAGATGACACCACCTTTATGGCAGAAAGCAAAGAAGAACTAAAGAGCCTCTTGCTGAAAGTGAAAGAGGAGAGAGAAAAAGTTGGCTTAAAACTCAACATTCAGAAAATTAAAATCATGGCATCTGGTCCCATCACTTCATGGCAACTAGATGGAGAAACAATGGAAAAAGTGAGAGACTTTGTTTTATGGGGCTCCAAAATCACCACAGATGGTGAATGCAGCCATGAAATTAAAAGAGGCTTGCTCCTTGGAAGAAAAGCTATGACCAACCTAGACAGCATATTAAAAAGCAGAGACATTACTTTGCCAACAGAGGTCCATCTAGTCAAAGCTACGGTTTTTCCAGTAATCATGTATGGATGTGAGAGTTGGACTATAAAGAAAGCTGAGCACCAAAGAATTGATGCTTTTGGACTGTGGTGTGGAGAAGACTCTTGTGAGTCCCTTGGACTACAAGGAGATCCAACCAGTCCATCCTAAAGGAAATCAGTCCTGAATTTTCATTGGAAGGACTGATCCTTACACTGAAACTCCAATACTTTGGTCACCTGATGCAAAGAACTGACTCATTGGGAAAGACCCTGATGCTGGGAAAGGTTGAAGGCATGAGGAGAAGGTGATGACAGAGGACAAGATGGTTGGATGACATCACCGACTTGATGGACATGAATTTGAGCAAGCTCCGGGAGTTGGTTATGGACAGGGAGGCCTGGCGCGCTGCAGTCCATGGGGTCACAAAGAGTTGGACATGACTGAGTACTGAACTGAACTGATATTAATTTTCTGGTATACAACTGAGTGATTTTACAATTTTATACATTACAAAATGATGACCAAGATATGTCTAGTAACCATTCATCACCATCCTTGTTATTACAGTATCATGGACTCTATTTCCTAGTCTGTACATTACATCCCCACGGCATTTGTTTTACAAGTGAAATTCAGTACCTCTCAGTATTTCTCACCCTATGCATTCATGCCATCACCCCTCCCCTCTCTGGCGACTGCCAGCATGTTCTTGGGTTCTTTGAGTCCATTTCTGTTATGTATTTTCTTGTTTTATTTTCTAGTTTCTACATATAAGTGATATCATAAGGTATTTCTCTTTCTCTTCCATATCTCACTTAGCATGATACCCTTTAGGTCCATTCATGTTGTTGTAAGGCAGCATTTTTTGTGTGGCTTTGTCATATACCATTGTGTGTGTGTGTGTGTGTGTGTGTGTGTATGAAAACTTCTTAATCCATTTGTCAATCGATGGACATTTTGGTGGTTCCATGTCTTGGCTATTGTCAGCAAAGTGCCATGAACATAAGGGTGTGTATATCTTTTTGGATCCATGGTTTTGTTTCATCAGAAAGATACTTCCAAGTGTAATTCCTGCACCACATGGTAGTTCTAGAGTTAATTTTTGAGGACCTGTGTACTGTTTTCCATAGTGGCTGTACCAATGAATTTTCCCAACAAAATGCATGAGGACTCTCCACATCTGCACCAATACTTGGTATTTGTTGTGTTTTGGATGGTAGCCAGTTTTTCAGGTGTGAGGTGATAACCTCCTTGTTCTTTTGATGTGCATTTCCCAGATGATAGGTGATATCAATGATAGTTTCATGTGTCTCTTGGCCACCTGTACATACTCTTTGGGAAAATGTTCAGGCCCAATTTTTAATTGGATTTTTGGAGGTTCAGTTGTGTGAGTTCTTTGTCTATGTTGGGTATGAACCCTTTTTCAGATATACTTTTGCAAATATTTTCTCACATTCAGTAGGCTGCCTTTTCATTTTGTGAGTGGTTTCTTTTGCCATTGAAAAGCTTTTCAGTTGGATAGAGTCCCATTGTTTTTTTCTCCTTGTTTTGGTGGACAGATTCGGAAAATATTGCTAAGACTGATGTCAAAGGACGTACCGCCTATGTTTTCTTCTAGGAGTTTTATGGCTTCAGGTCTCACATTGAAGTATTTGATTCATCGTGAGGTTGCTTTTGTAGATGGTATGAGAAAGGATTCCAGTGTGATTCTTGCGCATGTAGCTGTGCAGTTTTCTCAACACCATTTGCTGAAGAGACTCTCTTTCCCCCACTGTGTAGTCTTGTAACAGAGCAGGATGAGCACAGCCCCCAGCAAGTGCCATTGCTGGGCCTCGCTACTCTGCACCCTGTTGCTGGGCAACAGGTCTTGCTCAGCCATTGCTGGGTGCCTCCGTGGGCCCCACCCACAAGCAACCAACTGTCAATGGGTGACCATTAGTTGTCCTGCTCAGCTATCGGTGAGTGCCGCAGTGGGCCCTGCCCACTGGTAACTGTCAATGAGGGACCACTGGGGACGTGATGCGGTCAAGGGTCGGTGGTGTGGTGGTCATTAGGAGAGTGAAGTAAGAGGCAGATTCAGGCCTTCTACTGGAGGCCCTCCAGCTTCCCTGGCCTTGGACCAGAAGATCAGCTGGAGGGCTCAGATGAGCTGGAGGGAACAGATTGGGGCTTTTAGTAATTTTAGGGTTCCTAGGGCATGTCTTTGTATGAATCTGTAACAGACCTTTCTCGGCTCTGTTAATAGGAAGTTAGATATAAGCAATGAAGGGAGGCCTGGCAGAAAGTGATGCAAGCTGATCCAGGAGAGCTAATGGACATGCTAGAAAATAAGCACAGAAAAATTTCAACTCCTGCATATCTGCCCTAGGCACAGTGGATACAAAATGACCACAGAGGCTTCCCTAAGTAACCTCAGGCAGATAGGCAGTTAGGAATCCATTAAGGGCTCATGAATTTTTGTCTGTCTAGTTATAACAGATGGAATTATGGGAAGACATAAACAACACAGCTTGTTGTTATATAACTTTTAATTGTCGATCAACCTTGAGCATATGCCCATTTGCATTCCCTTTCATTGACTGGTGGTGGGTGCAAGCCCTCCTTTGCACTGGGCATAACCAAAAGGAGGAAACTGGAAGTATAAAAGGGGAAAGCCAAGAGCAATCGATAGGAAGGTTGAGGAAGACGCCTGTGGGGGTGTCAGACTAATAAAAGATCTGTCTGCTTGAGCTGAGCTGAGCTGTAACCTGTCTGTTGTTCCACACCTTTTGGTCCATCACTCCAAAGTTTTGCTGTGATGAGACAAGAACTGAGGAAGAGAAATAAATCGACTTGACAGTTCCAAATTCTAATGTTTAGTATTGGTGGGCCTCACTGTGTGTCAGGCTGTAATAATTTTGGTAACAGGCTCACCTCCTTTGTCTTGAATTGACTGTATATGCATATGCTTATTTCTGGGCTCTCAATTCTGTCCCATGGGTCTATGTGTATATCTTTTGTTCCCATATCATATCATCTTGATTATTCTAGATTTGCAGTGTATTTTGAAATCAGGGAGGGCTTCCCCAGTGGCTCAAATGGTGAAGAATCTGCCTGCAATGGAGGAGAACTGGGCTTGATTCTTGGGTCAGGAAGATCTGCTGGAGAAGGGAATGGCAACCCACTCCAGTATTCTTGCTGCTAGACTATGTTGAATGAAGGTGGTGAGTATGGTCAGCATTAGTTAGGTGTAAGGTTAACTGGCCCTCTTCCCCTTCCTCCCTCTCCATCTCTCTGAGGCTTCCAGGAAGGACAGTAGTCCAAGTTTACACATGGCTCAAGGAGTTGAACTGGGCCATTATTTGTCTACTCCCCAGTCCTGGGCATAGTTTTGTGTACTGTGTACGTTCTTTGACCAGTTGTCCACTTAGCGCTTTCCTAATCTTAATGGGGTTGTGTTAGAGTTCTTTGTATAATTTGAGACAAAACCTTTATTAGATATGTTTGCAAGTTTTTTTTTTTCCCCCAGTTGTATGTGTCTGCTGATTTTCACACAGTAAAAGTCTTTAATTTTATAAAGTCCACTGAAACCCTTGTATTTCTTTCTGGATTGTTTGTGTGTGTGTGTTATGTGTTAAAACTACAAAGCTTGTGATCTACTTGACCAAATCCAAGCTCATGTCAATTTTGTGTTATGTTTTCTTCCATAATTTTGAATAATTTTGCATTTGAAATTTGTCTATGAATATTTTTGAGTGAATTTTGTTAAGTTATAAAGTTTGCGTCTACGTTTATTTCATTCCATATGGTTTCCAACTCATTATTCTTCACCTATTTTTAGAAAAGTTAAGGGATATTGTCTTCATTTGAGTCTGAATTTCCAGTTTAACAGACTCAGCAGTTCTGACAGCAGGGGCCACTGTGCCCAGCGACCTGTGAGGGAAGCGTGGTCGGCACTTTCCGTATTGACCACAGGGTGGCGCTGAGCCCTCGTCGCTGACTCACCCGCAGACGTGTTCGCCGCAGCCCTGGCCCAGCCCAGTTGAGGGGAGCTGTGTCTCCTCGGGCAGCGCAGGACTTCGGCTTGGACTCCCGAGTCAGCCCCTCTACTGACTGGAGCTCAGTCTCCTCGGAACTCGCTGGGTTTTCAGCTTCAGGAGAACATGGGGCGGCATCCACACTGATGGGAGCTGGGTTTCCTGATGACCCAGGCGACGTCGAGAGGAAAAAGTGAGGACAACTTTGGAGAAGCTTCCTGTGTGCAAATGACTGCTGTTTTCAGACGATCCAGAAGGGCTTGGTGTGGAAAGCTGTGGTTTTAATTAGTTTTATGTGCAGTGTAGACGGTGTCCAGGATCTGTCCTTGGATATGGTGTCGAGATTTCCCAGCACAGTTTATTGTGGGGGCTGTCCTTCCCCTTGGTGAGTCCTTGGCCCCTTTGCCATAGATAAGGGACCCATCCGTGTGGGCTGAATGCTGGGTGCTCTGTCCTGTTTCTCTGAGCCGTGTGCCTGTTTTTGTGCTAATATCGCACAGTTTGGGTGGCTATAGCTTCACCAGATGTAGTGTGGAGTGAGGGAGGGAGATGCCTACAGCCTGTTGTCCTTTCTCAGGGTTAACTTGGTTTTGGGGGAGTTCTTTGTGGTTCACTCAGCAGTGGCCACAGGACTGGAAAAGGTCAGTTTTCATTCCAATCCCTAAGAAAGGCAATCCCAAAGAATGTTCAAACTACCACACAATTGCACTCATCTCACACGCTAGTAAAGTAATGCTCAAAATTCTCCAAGCCAGGCTTCAGCAATACGTGAACCGTGAACTCCCAGATGTTCAGGCTGGTTTTAGAAAAGGCAGAGGAACCAGAGATCAAATTGCAAACATCTGCTGGATCATCGAAAAAGCAAGAGAGTTCCAGAAAAATGTCTATTTCTGCTTTATTGACTATGCCAAAGCCTTTGACTGTGTGGATCACAATAAACTGTGGAAAATTCTGAACAAGATGGGAATACTAGACCACCTGACCTGCCTCTTGAGAAACCTGTATGCAGGTCAGGAAGCAACAGTTAGAACTGGACATGGAAAAACAGACTGGTTCCAAATAGGGAAAGAAGTACATCAAGGCTGTACATCACCCTGCTTATTTAACTTATACGCTTACTCCTTGGGAGGAAAGTTGTGACCAACCTAGATAGCATACTAAAAAGCAGAGACATTACTTTGCCAACAAAGGTCCGTCTAGTCAAGGCTATGATTTTTCCAGTGGTCATGCATGGATGTGAGAGTTGGACTGTGAAGAAAGCTGAGCGCCGAAGAATTGCTTTTGAACTGTGGTGTTGGAGAAGACTCTTGAGAGTCCCTTGGACTGCAAGGAGATCCAACCAGTCCATCCTAAGGGAGATCAATCCTGGATGTTCATTGGAAGGACTGATGCTGAAGCTGAAACTCAAGTACTTTGGCCACCTCATGCGAAGAGCTGACTCATTGGAAAAGAACCTGATCCTGGGAGGGATTCGGGACAGGAGGAGAAGGGGACAACAGAGGATGAGATGGCTGGATGGCATCACCAACTCGATGGACATGAGTTTGAGTAAATTCCAGGAGTTGGTGATGGACAGGGAGGCCTGGAGTGCTGCGATTCATGGGGTGGCAAAGAGTTGGACACAACTGAGCGGCTGAACTGAACTGAACTAGTGATTCACACAAATGTTGGGAGGATTTGCTCTATTTCTGTGAAAAATACCCCAATGTTCATTGCAACACTGTTTATAATAGCCAGGACATGGAAGCAACCTAGATGCCCATCAGCAGATGAATGGATAAGAAAGCTATGGTACATATACACAATGGAATAATACTCAGCCATTAAAAAGAATACATTTGAATCAGTTCTAGTGAGATGGATGAAACTGGAACCCATTATACAGAGTGAAGTAAGCCAGAAAAACAAACACCAATACAGTATACTAACGCATATATGTGGAATTTAGAAAGATGGTAATGATAACCCTATATGCAAAACAGAAAAAGAGACACAGATGTATAGAACAGATTTTGGACTCTATAGGAGAAGGCAAGGGTGGGAGGATCTTAGAGAATAGCATTGAAGCATGTATATTATCAAGTGTGAAACAGATCGTCAGTCTAGGTTTGATGCATGAGACAAGTGCTCAGGGCTGGTGCACTGGGATGATCCAGAGGGATGGGATGGGGAGGGAGGTGGGAGAGGGTTCAGGATGGGGAACACATGTAAGTCCATGGCTGATTCATGTGAATGTATGGCAAAAACCACTACAATATTGTAAAATAATTAGCCTCCAACTAATAAAAAATAAAGGAAAAAAATTAAAAAATAACTTGCAAAAAATAAATTAATTAATTAAATAAAGAGTAATGGCTGGAAGCTTTCTGATATAGTAAACAGTATATATCTCCATATTGAAGGAAGTCAATGAAATTAAAGAAAGATAAATTCAAGGAGATTCATGCCAAGACATTTTATGATCAAACCAATAGAATCAAAGACAGAAGCTGGAAGTAATAAGGAAAAATTGAATTGTCATAAATAATATTTCATCCATAAGGTTAGTTTATTTCACAACAGAAATATTGGAAGACAGAAAGCCCTGAAATGACATATTTAAAGTCCTGAAATTAAAAATTCTATCAAGTAAGAACTCTATCCACCAAAATTATCCTCACTTATGTATGAGAATAAAAATGTTCCAAAGATAAACAAAAGTTAAGACAGGTTGTCACTAGTAAATATGACTGACAAATGCTAAAATGATCCCTTCAAGCTAAAAGGAAAAGGCACTAAAAATTTAAAAATAAAAACAAAAGGAAAAGGCACTAGACAATAACATGAAGCCATAGGAAAAATAAAGAACACTGGTAATGGAAACTACATAGGTGAATATAAAGGCAGTTTGATTGTATTTTGGGTTTGTAAGTCATCTCCTTTCTATAAAAGAAAAAATGCATAAAACATTAATATAAATTAATTTTAATGGACACAAATATATAAAGGTATATTTGTAAGAACAACAAAATAAAGAAGGAGAGATGGATCTGTGCAACGCATAGTTTTTATACTATAGAATTAAGTTGGTATTAACTCAAACTTGATTGTTCTAAGTTTAACATATTAATTTTGACCTTTAGGTTAACCACTGATAACTAAAATATGAAGAAAATCAATGAGAAGCAATTCATATGGTGCACTAAGGAAGTAACAGTAGACCTGAAAAACAAAAAACATCATGTTGAAAGCAAGCAATACAGTGAGTTAAGTACTCACTTATTAGTAATTATTTAAGATATAAAGAGGTTAATCTCTCCAAATAAAAGATAGAGTTTGACCTAATTAATTTAAAAACCATAATCCAACTACACATCATCTGCAAGAGACACATTGATCCAAACACAATTAGACTGAATATGAAAGAATGGAAACAGATATTCTGTTTAACTTATAAACAAAACATAGCTGGGATGACTGTACTGTTATTAGCCAAGTAGATATTCCAGCAGAGCTGTTTAAATTCTAAAAGATGATTCTGTTAAAGTGCTGTACTTATATATATCTGCAAATGTGGAAAATCCAGCAATGGTCACAAGACTGGAAAAGATCAGTTTTCATTCCAATCTCAAAGAAGGGCAATGTGTTCTCACTACCATACAATTAATTGCCCTTATTTCACATGCTAGCAAGGTTATGCTCAAAATCTTTCAAGGTAGGCTTCAACAGTACATGAACTGAGAATTTCCAGATGTATGAGTTGGGTTTAGAAAAGGCAGAGGAACAGAGATCAGGTTGTCAACATTCATTGGATCATAGAGAAAGCAAGGTAATTACAGAAACATGTCTACTTCTACTTCGTTGATTATGCTAAAACCTTTGACCATGTGGATCACAATAAACCAAAAAATTCTTAAAGAAGTGGAAACACCAGGCCACCTTACTTGTCTCTTGAGAAACCTGTATGCAGATCAAGAAGCAATAGTCAGAACTGGACATGGAACAACTGACTGGTTCCAAATTAGGAAAGGAGAGTGACAAGCCTGTATATTGTCACCCTGTTTATTTAATTTATATGCAGAGTACATCATGTGAAATGCTGGACTGGATGAACCACAAGCTGGAATCAAGATTGCCAGGAGAAATATCAACAATTTCAGATATGTAGATGAAACCACTCTAACAGCAAAAAGTGAAGAGGAACTAAGAACCTCTTGATGAGGGTAGAAATAGGAGAGTAAAAAAGCCAGCTTAAAACTCAGCATTCAAAAAACTAAGATCATGGCATCTGGACCCATCAAGAAGGCAAAAAGTGGAAACAGTGACAGATCCAATATCACTGCAGATGGTGACTGTGTGTGTGTGCTTAATCACTCGGTCATATCCAACTCTTTGTGACCCCATGGACACAGCCCACCTGGCTCCTCTGTCCATGGGGATTCTCCAGGCAAGAATACTGGAGTGGGTTGCCATGCCCTCCTCCAGGGGATCTTCCCAACCCAGGTATCCAACCCAGGTCTCCTGCATCTCAGATGGATTCTTTACTGTGTGAGCTACCAGGGAAGCCTGAATATGGTGACTACAGACATGAAGTTAAACGATGCTTGTTCCTTGGAAAGGGAGCTATGACAATGAGACAGCATATTAAAAAGCAGAGGCATCACTTTGCCAACAAAGATCCATGTAGTCTACGCACTATGACTATGGTTTTTCCAGTAGTCATGTACAGATGTGAGAGTTGCATCATAAAGAAGGCTGAGCACCAAAGAATCGAAGCTTTCGAATTGTGGTGTTGGAGAAGATTCTTAAGAGTCCCTTGGACTGCAAGATTATCAAACCAGTCAATTCTGAAAGGAAATCAATGCCAAATATTCATTGGAATGTATGCTAAATGCTGAAACTCCATTACTTTGGCCACCTAATGCTGCTACTGCTAAGTCGCTTCAGTTGTGTCCGACTCTGTGCGACCCCATGGACTTCAGCGCACCAGGCTCCTCTGTCCATGGGATTTTCCAGGCAAGAACACTGGAGTGGGTTGCCATTGCCTTCTCCACTGCATGAAAGTGATAGAACTGCCATATGACCCAGCAATCCCACTTCTGGGCATACACACTGAGGAAACCAGATCTGAAAGAGACACGTGCACCCCAATGTTCATTGCAGCACTGTTTATAATAACCAGGACATGGAAGCAACCTAGATGCCCATCAGCAGATGAATGGATACGGAAGCTGTGGTACATATACACCATGGAATATTACTCAGCCATTAAAAAGAATTCATTTGAACCAGTTCTAATGAGAAGGATGAAACTGGAACCCATTATACAGAGTGAAGTAAGCCAGAAAGATAAAGATCATTACAGCATACTAACACATATATATGGAATTTAGAAAGATGGTAACGACAACCCTATATGCAAAACAGAAAAAGAGACACAGAAGTACAGAACAGTCTTTTGAACTCTGTGGGAGAAGGTGAGGGTGGGATGTTGCGAAAGAACAGCATGTATATTATCCATGGTGAAACAGATCACCAGCCCAGGTGGGATGCATGAGACAAGTGCTCGGGCCTGGTGCACTGGGAAGACCCAGAGGAATCGGGTGGAGAGGGAGGTGGGAGGGGGGCTCGGGATGGGGAATACGTGTAAATCTATTGCTGATTCATGTCAATGTATGACAAAACCCACTGAAAAAATTTAAAAAATAAATAAATTAATTAAATAAAATTAAAAAAAGAAAGTGAAAATTGAAAGTGAAGTTGTTCAGTCATGTCTGACTCTTAGCGACACCATGGACTGGAGCCTACCAGGCTCCTCCATCCATGGGATTTTCCAGGCAAGAGTACTGGAGTGGGGTGCCATTGTCTTCTCTGAATACAAACAGCCAACTCACAGGAAAAGCCCCTGGTGCTGGGAAAGATTGAAAGCAAAAGGAGAAGGGGAGAGCAGAGGATGAGATGGATAAATAGCTTCACTAACTCAATGGAAAGAATTTGAGCAAACTCCAGGAGACAGCGAAAGTCAGGGAAACCTATCATGCTGCAATCCATGGGGTCTCAAAGAGCTGGACATAACTTATTGACTTCCCTGGTAACTCAGCTGGTGAAGAATCTGCCTGTAATGTAGGAGACCCTGGTTTGATTCCTGGGTCAGGAAGATCCTCTGGAGAAGGGATAAGCTACTCACTCCAGTATTCTGGCCTGGAGAATTCCATGTATAGTCTGTATAGTCTATGGGGTTGCAAAGAGTTGGACATGACTGAGTGACTTTCACACTTTAGTGACAGAACAACAACAAATATATAAACTGTTCATACAACTTAATATCAGAATTCGCTTTATAAACATGGGCAGAAATTTGAATAGACACTTTCTCAAAGAAAGCATACAAATGGCTAACAGCCACATGAATACATGCTCAAAATAAATATCAGAGAATTTCAAATCAAAACAATGAGCTATCATCTCACACTTGTCAGAATATCTGTCATCACAAAATCTATGGATAACAATTGTTGGAGAGGATGGAAAGTAAAGAAAGTCTTTGTACACTATTGGTGGGAATGTAAATTGGTGCAGCCACCATGAGAAATGGTATTAAGGTGCCCAAAAATCCCAAAAACTAAAAACAGAACTACCACGTGTTCCAGCAATTCCACTTTTGGGTATATACTGAGAAAAATGAAAACATTAACTCAAAAAGATACACGCACCCTGATATTCATGATATTCACTTTAGCCATGTCCGACTCTTTGTGATCCAATGGACTGTAGCCTGCCAGACTCCTCTGTCCATAGGATTCTCCAGGCAAGAATACTGGAGTTGGTTGCCATGCCCTTTTCCAGAGGATCTTCCCAACCCAGGGATCGAACCCACATCTATTATATCTCCTGCATTGGCAGACAGGTTCTTTACCTAGGAGCATTATTTTCAACAACTAAAATATGGATGAAACCCAATGCTCATTTACAGAAGAATGGATAAGAAGATGTGGCCTATATATACAATGGAATATTCATCACAAAAAAGAATGAAATTCCATGGACTGTATAGTCCATGGGGTCACAAGTATCAACGCATCAAAAGATTAACACAATAAGAATTTACATCGATCCCAGAGTTTTTATCCAACATTGGTCTCTGGGGGGAAAGGGGCTCTTCTCCATCAGTTTCATGGGACAAGGCTGATGGAGACTCTACCATCTTGAAGATGCATCATCTGAAGTTCATGCCTTCCTTAATTCTCAGAGCAGAGGAGGCATAGCACATGTGATCCTTGCACTTTTGTGTCATGCTTTGCTCTGGGAGTAATGTATTGATCAGAACTTGTCTGGTGTCCCTCCCTAAGAGCAATGGAAATTGGAAATATGGTCTTCATTAGCCCATAGTGAGAAAACAAATCATCTCTACAGCAGTCTGTCTAGTGATCTTATATTATGGTTACTTGTCCTCTCCAGTTGAGAATTCTCTCACCTACCCACTAATGAAGACAACCCCAAGTCCCACTAAACTCAGAATCAGGATATTCCTTTTCTTATTCAAGTCATGCATGGTCCCTTTGATACCACTCTAAGTGATAAAGACCAATTCCCATCGTTCTTTTATCATTGACCACAAGGACAATCCCCTGGCTCAAGGAGTGATCTGTTTATTGCTGCATTTTGGCTGAACCTGAGTGGCGGTATTTGTATCTGATGATATGAAAGGCGAGCAGTTCCTTTTGGATCTGAAAGCAGAGATGGTAAAGAAAGGTATCTGTGTAGCCTTTACATAAAAGTTCCCTGCCACTAAGAGAACATATGGACCAAATGATGTGACCTCATGTCCAGAATCAGAGTCTCATGTCCGAATGTGCATATAATGTCTGGTGACACAGGGAACCTTATGATCCTAGGCACAGTGGGAGAATTTTATTTAACCTCAGGTTAAGTGTGGATCATGGCAGCAAAGTGGGATGTTGTTCTGTATGAGATGGACCACATGCATCACTCTTTCCAGGGCAGCCTTTCATTTTCACACCAGAAGAGGGAAATCCCTGGTTTTGAAAACTTTCTCAAGATAATTAACCTCTCCAAATACCCAGAGGCTTATACTTTAGTAGGTTCTGATATGACATATTTGATGGTTCACTTGCTGGATCACATTGTGGAAAACTTGGACTGCCCACCAAATTCTTCCTTAGAGTTTACACCATACATGTTGACATGATGACTGTGTCTATCACCAGCTATTTTGTCTATAATGCTGTGTATGCAGTGGCCCAAGTATTCCATGAAATGTTTTTGGTGAAAACAGAAATGGGATCTCCAGGTGATAGAGACAAACCTATGCTTCTTAGTTGGCAGATAAATGCCCTCCAGAAGCAAGACATGCATTGACCACCTGACAGCATCTGTAGGTATTATCCTAAGATACAACATCATGACCATGTTTTGGCTCAAAATCAACAGGATTGGACAAAATAGAGGGTTCTTTCACACTGGTTGTGGGCATGTCTGCAACTGCTACATCTGTTTGGAGAATTCCACCTTTAGGGACTTAAATACAACTTTTTAAATTAAAAAATTGTATAAGAATTATGCTTTCTAATGTAGAATGAAAGGCTTTAAAAGATCAAAAGACAACTTATGACAAAACAGAAGGAGATCAAAATTGGCCAGATCTATACTTTTCTTTGGAAAGTATGCAGTGTCAGAAAACACTGACATAATAACCATATCTGGGGGCTTCCCAGGTGGTTCAGTGGTAAAGAATCTGCCTGCAACGCAGGAGCCACAAGAGATGCAGTTTCAATTCCTGGGTCAGGAAGATCTCCTGGAGGAGGAAATTGCAACCCACTCCAGTATTCTTGCCTAGAGAATCCCATGGACAGAGTAGCCCAGCGGGCTACAATTCATGGGGTCACAAAGAGTTGGACATGACTGAGGGATTGAGCACTCAAGCAACCATATCTGACTGTTTCACCTGTTGTTTTGTATATTATGTGGCCAAACACACCATAAAATGGTTTTGCTTAAAACATAAATGACTCCTATATTATACCTTAAAATGATGCTGGGTAAAATGAACTAAACTAAAATAGCTTAGTTATAACTATTCTTATAAAACCTGCAACTGTGTTCTCATTTTTAAATATGAGAGTAATGATGATGCTTATAAACTCAGGATACCTTCCTAAGTTATGAATAGATTTGTCAGGATCTTCACTCTGTGTATCTAATCCACAACCCATTTGTAAAATATATTTATTAACAACAGTCCTCATGAACAAGGGAAAAATATACTAATCAAATGTGTGGATTAAATTACACAAATATCTAATCAAGCAAATTTAATATCTAGAAAAAGGAAAATATGTACAAGTAAAAATTCATGTCTGAAAATTTTATTTGCCATTTAATTCCTGTTTTTACTTACAAGAATAATATTGGATATGCAACTATGAGCTTATTTAGTGCTTACTCAGAAAATTAGGTGTCTTGGCCAAAATGACTTGCCAAGATGTGATTCTGGATCATTTAGAATGCTTCTACTACAAATAATTCCAGACTTAAACAATGGATGCCTGAACAATGAGGGATTTATTGTTTCCCATGATAATATTCTATGAGCCTCAAAGGTACAAAGATAAATTAACTAAATTTAAAAATTCATTAAAATCCAAAAAAATTTGATTTTATATTATGCCATAGATTTTCCCATGCATTGTAACAAGATAATCACATTCTCATCCAAAACAAGCTCAAAGGTAAAACCATCCATCTCGTGCCTTTTTTTAATATAAACATTAGCTTACAAGAAGCTCTGAGCAGGATTATTGGCCAAAGTGTCTAAACCGTGTTCTGAGCACCATCCTTGTTCTGAGCACAGTCCTTGAATTTTCTGCTTGTATTCAAACATTCAACCATCTTTCTCAAGAGTGTTAAACTGCATTTCCCTTGAGCCTATGAGGTGGTGAACATATAAACAAAACTGACCTTTTGCCAAAAAGAAACCTGAGGGTGGGAGGTGGAGGAAAAGATTGCTTGGTAGGGGTGTGCCTTCCACCTCTAATCTGAATGCAAGCCTCACTTCCAAATTATGCTTCTCCTCCAGCTTCAGCCAATCCTGAGGAAAATCCAATTTATCAACAGTGCAGGAGAACATGTATGCAGAGATGAAAAACAGAACCATGTGGCATGGTGTAATGTCCACAACATGGTGAATTTTCCTGCTGGTTAAAGTAGGAGAATTTGTCTCCCATGCTCCATATGGTCAAGCCTTGATCATCAGTGAAAAGAGGATAGAATGGCCTATTGGCTTCAAAGAGTATGGCTTTATTTCAGTCTTGGAGATAGACATTTCAGAGGTATCTGAAGAGAGGTTGAGTATGCACCTCTTCAAGTCAGCCTTAAATTCACATTTCATATCTTGACTTTGTTCTCTGACATCTTACCCACATGTTTTCTGAGATACTGTGGATGGGAAGAACATGTTTGAATAAGCTCTTCCTTTTAAATTTGAGTTATATTTGTTCATGCAACAGTCAGGTGAATAAAAAGAATGGAATTATGAAGCTAATGTGGTGGGTGTATGTGTGTGTGTGTGTGTGTGTGTGTGTGTGTATGTGTACACATCAAATATATGCCTTCATTTATCCTGAAAACCTTCAGCTTCAGTCCTACATAAGCAGAGACTTTACTATGTTTAGGTGCACAGTAAACACAGCTACATTACAGATGCCAAGCACTGCTGTGTAGACACTATTCTCATTTTCCTTTGTCATCTGGCATACCATCATTCATCAGCCTTCATTCTACTTAGCTTCTCAAACCATTGGCTGAGATTTTATTTAATCTGTTCACAGTTGAACAATCCCAGGCAATTGTGCAGGTGATGTATATTAAAGGAATGCTTGTTTTATTAATTTTCTAAAATGAGATCCCACTCCTGGACTCAAGAACCCAGAATTGGGTTAACTACAATCAGTGGTTCATAAAACATTCTTGTGCTTTCTCCATAGGGCAGTATCTATTTTTCAAATAGATGCTTTTAATACCCTGACTAATTATAACATCATTAGAGTCTTTCATCTAGAAGCTATTGTATTCTATTTAACCAAGTATGAAGGCATGGTAAGAAAATCATCAGGAATACAAGTTCTCAAAATGAGTACTACTAATACATAGAAATCTGCATGGAAAAGATTTTGAAGAAATACTTAATAAAAGAGAGAAAAACCCAGGGGATCTTGTCACTGACTTATGAAATAAAACTGACTAGATAACTCGTTGGACAAGGAAATGGCAAAAGAAGTTAACCATAGTCATGTTAATTATATGTTTATATAATATCAACAATGGAGGGTGGAGAAGACACAGTGATGACTTTCTATTGAAGATCAAAGTTCTCTCTTACAAGGCAAGAAATACAGACATCCTCTGAAAGCTGTTCATAAGTGTGTAAAACTATAACCCAAGACTCTCTTTTCCCCCTCGGATCCCTCAATCTCTGTGCAGGCAGAGCTGTGTTCTAGGATTCAGGAAAATTCCAGGGCAAGGAAAGCCCGTCTGCAGCTTTATTTGTGTTTTATGTCCAGGGAGAGAAATTTCCAATCAGAAAGGTAGAATATATATGACCATTTTATGGTAACATCCCTCATAAATATTTCTTAATAAAAAGGAAGCCAAGGGGATGGCAAGAGGGTCAATGTGTACCATTGCCCTCAAATCATGCCTCCATTCATTCTTTCAACATATCCATATTTTAATCAGTATTGTTCCCCAGTTATGTGTAATTTCAGGTCTGCCTGTGCTCTTCCTATTAACGATCATGGCTTAGTCAGTCCATGACACTGATTCCAATGGACAATCTTGTTCTGAATTCTCATCAGGGACCACATTAAGCCTGCCATAAAATACAACATATATGATCATCAAGACAACCTATGGGTGCCTTGAAAGCATGAAAATTATATATTTCACATCCTGATAATAAGCACAGTGTAGGTAGATATATAAGTTCAGTTCAGTTCAGTCATTCAATCATGTACAACTCTTTGCCACCCTATGGATGTGTGTGTGTGTGTGTGTGTGTGTGTGTGTGTATACATATATATATAATTCATCACATTTATTATTATATATAGGCACATGTATATCATTGTACAAATATTATGTTATGTACCAGGTCCAGAACGCTGCACAAGTTTTCATGTTTGCATAATTAATTAACTCCAGGATCCTACCCTTTGGAATATTATAATATAAGAGTTGTTGTTCCATCGCTAAGTTGTGTCTGACTCAATATAAATAAAATCTGTCACTGTTTCCACTTTTCCCCCATGTATTTGCTATGAAGTTATGGGACTGGGTTTCATGATCTCAGTTTTTTAATGCTCCAACCCAGGGATCAAACTTAATGCTCCAACCCAGGGATCGAACTAGCATCTCCAGTATTGCAGGCAGGTCCTTTACCATCTGAGCCACCAGAGAAAGCCCATAATATGGAAGAGAAAGGTGAAAAAAGGAAAAAGAGACAACATTTTAATCTAAATCAGAACCTAGAGCCCCTAAAAGTAGTTGTAACATGAGATAGAAAGTTGAAAACATATATCACAACAAAACTTGTTGTTATAAAACATGAAATGTAGAAGAGTTGCAGTGCTTCTATTTGCTAAAATATGAAGAATATTGTAATGATTTTAATTCTTCCATCAGTACTAGGAAATTCCAGTCATCTTAACCAGAGGATTCATTGGGTTTTGATCACTTGGCAAATAAATATTATCAGGTATGTACAAGCCAATTATAAAAAGATTTCCCTTGCTCATGAACTTACTGAAGGATTTGTAGCATCAAATAAGTGATTATAACAAGAGAGAAATAGAGGAACACAGGAATTAGAAACCCACAATAAAACACACATCTTGGGGTTGCCAAGGATGTCTCTGGAAGGGTAGAGAGAGAGGCCAGGAGCAATTTTCTGCTCCAAGAAGAGGGAATGGGTACCTGGGGAAAGACATGTGAATAAGAATTACTCTGATTGTGTTAGTATTTTGTACTAGTACATGAGAGTTAGCTATAAAAAATAATAGGACATGTCCAAGAGGAGCAAGCAAACTGTTGTCTATCTTTATAAATGAAATGTAACTGAAACACAGCCATGATCATTAATTTATGTATTTATGACTGATTTTTGTTTCCTAAAAGCAGAAGTGAGTAGATGCCACAGAGACCATGTGCCCAGTGATACTGAGGATGTTTATTATCTGCCACTTTATAAAAAGGGCTTCCCTGGTGACTCAGTGGTAAGAACCCACTGCCAGTGCAGGAGACACAGGTTTGGTCCCTGGGTTGGGAAGATCCCCTGGAGAAGGAAATGGCAACCCACTCCAGTATTCTTGCTTGGGAAATGCAATGGACAGAGTAGCCTAGTGGGCTATAGTCCATGGGGTCACAAAAGAGGAGGACATAACTAAGTGACAAAACAACAACAATCACTTTATTTAAAAAATTAAACAATGTTTTTATTGGAATTGGTTAAAAATGGCAGAGTGGAAGGACGTATGCTCATCTCCACCTGTGAGAACACCAAAATCACAACTAGCTGGTGAACAAATGTCGACAAGAGGATGCTAGAACTCAACAACAACAAAAGATACCCTACATCCAAAGACAAAGAAGAAGTTGCAATGAGAAGGTAGGAAGGACGCAATTACTATAAAATCAAATCCCATACCTGCTGGGTGGGCAACCCACAAAATGGATAACAATAATGCCAAAAGAGTTTTTCTACTGTTGTGAAGGTGCTGAGACTGGATGTCAGGCTTTCCAGCCTGGAGAACACACAAAGGAACTGGCAATCCCCAGGGAATCTGATTGTGAAGGCCAACAGGATTTGATTACACGACTTCCACAGGACTGAGGGAAATAGAGACTCCACTCTTGGCACAGACAAAATCATGCGCACACCAAGACCCAGGAGAAAGGAGCAGTGACCCCACAGGAGACTGGACTGGACCTACTAGCCAGTGTTCCAAGGTCTCCTGTGGAGGTATTGGTGAGAAGTGGCCCACCACAGGGAGGGGGGCACTGGCAGCAGCACTCATGGAAGAGGCTTTTTGCCTTTTTGGATGTTGTCATTAACCCCACCATAGAACCTAGGGGGATAGGTCCCGTTAGGAAAAGCAACTAATAGGGAGGGAGTACAACCTCACCCATCAGCAGATAATTGGATTAAAGTTCTATTGAGCATGGCCCTACCCACTAGAGCAAGACCCAGTTTTTCCCACTGCCAGTCCCTCCCATCAGGAAGCTTACAGCAAGCCTCTTAGCTTCATCCACCAGAGAGCCCACAGAAGAAGCAAGAAGAACCACAATCTCACAGGGACTAGAACAAAAATCACATCACAGAAAGTTAATCAGAATGACAAAGCAGGGGATTATGTCTCAGATGAAGGGACAAGATAAAACCCCAGAAAAATAACTAAATGAAGTGGTAGGTTTTCCAGAAAAAGAATTCAGAGTAGCGATAATGAAGATGATCCAGGATCTCAGAAAAACAATGGAGAAGATGCAGGAGATGTTTATTTAAGACCTAGAAGAAATAAAGAAGAAACACAAAGAGATTAACAATACACTGAAGTGAAAGTGAAGTCGCTCAATCATGTCCGACTCTTTGCGGCTCCATGGACTGTAGCCCACCAGGCTCCTCCGTCAGTGGGATTCTCCAGGCAAAAATACTGGAATGGGTTGCCATTTCCTTTTCCAGGAGATCTTCCCAATCCAGGGATCGAACCCGGGTCCCCCACATTGCAGGCAGACGCTTTGCAATCTGAGCCACCAGGGAAGCTTAATAATACACTAAAAGGAATCAATAATAGAATAACTGAGACAGAAGAAGGGATAAGTGACCTGGAAGATAGAATGGTGGAAATAATTCCCACAGAACAGAATATAGAAAAAAGAATGGGGGAAAAAAAAATCTAAGAGATCTCTGTGAAAGTGTTAGTTGCTCAGTCATATTTGACTCTGCAATCCTGTGGACTGTAGCCTTCCAGGCTCCTCTGTCCATGGGATTCTCCAGGCAAGAATACTGGACTGGGTAGCCATTTCCTTCTCTAGGGGATCTTCCAGATCCAGGAATTGAACCCAGTCTCCTGCATTGTAGGCAGATTCTTTACCATCTGAGCCACAAGGGAAGCCCAAAGAGACCTCTGGGACATTAAACACAGCAACATTCGCATTATAGGAGTCCCAGCAGGAGAGAAAGGACCAAAAAAAAAAAAATTTTTGAGGAGATAAAAGCTGAAAATTTTCCTAACATGGGAAAGGAAATAGTCAACACAAGAAGATACAGTTATCAAACTGATGAAAAATAAAGACAAAGGTAAAATATGAAAAGCAACAAGGGAAAAATGGCAAATAACATACAAAGGAACTCAGCTGATTTCTCAACAGAAACTCTACAAGCCAGAAGCCAACAGCACAATATATTTAAAGGAATGAAAGTGAAGAACTTACAAGCAAGAATACCCTATCCTACAAGAATCTTGTTCAGATTTGATGGAGAAAGCAAAAGCTTTCCAGACAAACAAAAGTTAAGAGAATTCAGCACCACCAAACCAGCTTTACAACAAATACTAAAGGAATTTCTCTAGGCAGGAAACACTGGAGAAGGAAATGACCTACACAAAGTGAACCAAAAATAATTAAGAAAATAGTAGTAGGTTCATACATAGGGATGATTACTTTAAATATATATGGATTAAATGCACCAAACAAAAGACATAGACTGGCTGGATGGATGAAAATGTGTGCATGTATGGACTTCCACTTGCCACATCACTCTACTTAACCCTGAAATGGTATGCAATTATTTTATATTATTAGGTTAATCATATTTCATCATGGCTTATTATTGTAATAATCTTTTATTTTTTGTCTGGCTATTGATTGTGAAAACATAAACATCTTTTACTATTGTGATTATATAACTACTATTCACTAAATACCATTGAATTCAATACTATTGTATCATAACTGTTCAACAGAAAATAGTAGGATTCTATATCACTAAGTGAAAGTCACTCAGTCACGTACAACTCTTTGACCCCATGAACAAGGAATTCTCCAGGCCAGAATACTGGAGTGGGTAGCCTTTCACTTCTCCAAGGGATCTTCCCAACCCAGGGATCAAACCTAGGTCTCCCTCATTGCAGGTGGATTCTTTACCATCTGAGCCATAGGGGAAGCTCAAGAAAACTGTAGTGGGTAGCCTATCCTTTCTCCAGTAGATCTTCCCGACCCAGGAATCAAACCAGTGTGTCTCGTGCATTGAAGGTGGATTCTTTACAAACTGAGCTATGAGGAAAGCCACTATATCACAAAATTTACCATTTAAGAGAAAAACTTGTAATCACTTTTTAAAATCCAGATGCACATCTGAATTACCTTGGAATTTTTTTTGAAAAATGCAAATATCCAGGTATGGCTTTTTCTTCTCCAAAGCTCCAGATGTTTTCCTAATGAGCACCCATGTTTAAAAATGACTGGAATATATGATGATTTTTTACCTTTATCTAGATTGTTTCACCTTTTCTATTTTATATACAAGGCTCCCATTTCATTTAGCTTATATTGTTTCATTTATTTTTATTAGTTGGAGGCTAATTACTTTACAATATTGTGGTGGTTTTTGCCATACATTCACATGAATCAGCCATGGATTTACATGTGTTCCCCATCCTGAACTCCCCTTCCACCACCTTCCCTCTCCATCCCATCCCGCTGGGTCATCCTAGTGCACACCAGCCCTGGGCACTTGTCTCATGCATCCAACCTGGGCTGGCGATCTGTTTCACACTTGATAATGTACATGTTTCAATGCTATTCTCTCAGATCATCCCACCCTCGCCTTCTCCCACAGAGTCCAAAAGTCTGTTCTATACATCTGTGTCTCTTTTTCTGTCCTGCATATAGGGTTATTGTTACCATCTGTCTAAATTCCATATATATGCATTCAGTTCAGTTCAGTTCAGTTGCTCAGTCGTGTCCGACTATTTGCGGCCCCATGAATCACAGCACGCCAGGCCTCCGTGTCCATCACAAACTCCTGGAGTTTACTCAAATTCATGCCCATCAACTCAGTGATGTCATCCAGCCATCTCATTCTCTGTCGTCCCCTTCTCCTCCTGCCCCCAATCCCTCCCAGCATCAGGGTCTTTTCCAATGAGTCAACTCTTCACATCAGGTGGCCAAAATACTGGAGTTTCAGCTTCAGCATCAGTCCTTCCAATGAACACCCAGGACTGACCTCCTTTAGGATGGACTGGTTGGATCTCCTTGCAGTCCAAGGGACTCTCAAGAGTCTTCTCCAACACCATAGTTCAAATGCATCAATTTTTCGGCACTCAACTTTCTTCACAGTCCAACTGTTACATCCATACATGACCACTGGAAAAGCCATAGCCTTGAACAGACAGACCTTTGTTGACAAAGTACTGTCTCTGCTTTTTAATATGCTATCTAGGTTGGTCATAACTTTTCTTCCAAGGAGTAAGTGTCTTTTAATTTCATGGCTGCAATCACTATCTGCAGTGATTTCCGAGCCCCAAAAAATAAAGTCTGACACTGTTTCCACTGTCTCCCCATCTATTTCCCATGAGGTCATCACCATGACCAGATGCGATGATATTAGTTTTCTGAATGTTGAGCTTTAAGCGAACTTTTTCACTCTCCTCTTTCACTTTCATCAAGAGGCTTTTTAGTTCCTCTTCACTCTCTGCCATAAGGGTGGTGTCATCTGCATATCTGAGATATCTGCATATCTGAAATATTATTGATATTTCTCCCGGCAATCTTGATTCCAGCTTGTGCTTTCTCCAGCCCAGCGTTTCTCATGATGTACTCTGCATATAAGTTAAATAAGCAGGGTGACAATATACAGCCTTGATTTACTCCTTTTCCTATTTGGAGCCAGTCTGTTTTTCCATGTCCAGTTCTAACTGTTGCTTCCTGACCTGCATACAGGTTTATCAAGAGGCAGGTCAGGTGGTCTGGTATTCCCATCTCGTTCAGAATTTTCCACAGTTTATTGTGATCCACACAGTCGAAGGCTTTGACATAGTCAATAAAGCAGAAATAGATGTTTTTCTGGAACTCTCTTGCTTTTTCGATGATCCAGCAGATGTTGGCAATTTGATCTCTGGTTCCTTTGCCTTTTCTAAAACCAGCTTGAATATCTGGAAGTTCTCAGTTCACGTATTGCTGAAGCCTGGCTTGCAGAATTTTGAGCATTACTTTACTAGCATGTGAGATGAGTGCAATTGTGTGGTAGTTTGAGCATTCTTTGGGATTGCCTTTCTTAGGAATTGGAATAAAAACGGACCTTTTCCAGTCCTGTGGCCACTGCCGAGTTTTCCAAATTTGCTGGCATATTGAGTGCAGCACTTTCACAGCATCATCTTTCAGGATTTGAAATAACTCAACTGGAATTCCATCACCTCTACTAGCTTTGTTCGTAGTGATGCTTTCTAAGGCCCACTTGACTTCACATTCCAGGATGTCTGGCTCTAGGTCAGTGATCACACCATTGTGGTTATCTGGGTCGTGAGATCTTTTTTGTACAGTTCTTCTGTGTATTCTTGCCACCTTTCTTAATATCTTCTGCTAGTATACTGTATTGGTGTTTATCTTTCTGGCTTACTTCATTCTGTATAATGGGCTCCAGTTGTTTATGAATTTCTCCATATCTTTTTCGTTGCTATTCTTTCTCAAGCCTTTATCAAGCATAGATTAAAAAAACATCTTTTGTACATACACACACATATAGTAAGTATAATATAATACATAAATTTTAGGAAACCTATGAATTTTTGCCTAGCTAAAAAATTATGACATGTTGATTCCACTTGTTTGACTTAGTATGGATAGAATGCTAGCCTTCTAATTTATATTCACTGAAAACTTTGATATAGTTCCATGTATTTTGGCATCTAAATACTGCTAAAAAAAATAAAAATAAATAAAAATAAAAAATAAATACTGCTAAAAGACTCGAGAATTTATGAACTTAGTGATGTTAAAAAATGAGTGACGTTTGAAACTTCTAATCAAAGTATGAGAACATAAAGAAATATTATTGTAAAAAAATAGGAAAATTAAAATGCAGTACAATATTATTAACTAAAGTACAGATTTTGTTCAAATTTCACAAAATTTTATGCTAGAGTCCATGTTCACTTTCATACCTTAGTCAAGATTCTTTGTTGTATTTAGTTGCTTTGAGCAGCTTCAGCTGCATGCAACAAATTCTGGTAAATTCTCTTTTCATTTTTATTTGGTTACAAACATTTTTGAATTTCCCTTGGTACAGCTTTGTAGATATACACATCATTTTAAAATAAATATTAGCCAAAGCATATTCTACCCAAAGCAATCTATAGATTCAATGCAATCCCTATCAAGCTACCAACAGTATTTTTCACAGAACTAGAACAAATAATTTCACAATTTGTATGGAAATACAAAAAACCTCGAACAGCCAAAGTAATCTTGAGAAAGAAGAATGGAACTGGAGGAATCAACCTGCCTGATTTCAGGCTCGACTACAAAGCCACAGTCATCAAGACAGTATGGTACTGGCACAAAGACAGAAATATAGATCAATGGAACAGAATAGAAAGCCCAGAGATAAATCCACAAACTTATGGACACTTTATCTTTGACAAAGGAGGCAAGGATATACAATGGAAAACAGACAACCTCTTTAACAAGTAGTGCTGGGATAACTGGTCAACCACTTGTAAAAGAATGAAACTAGAACATTTTCTAACACCATACACAAAAATAAACTCAAAATGGATTAAAGATCTAAATGTAAGACAAGAAACTATAAAACTCCTAGAGGAGAACATAGGCAAAACACTCTCTGACATAAACCACAGCAAGATCCTCTATGACCCACCTCCAAGAATATTGGAAATAAAAGCAAAAATAAACAAATGGGACCTAATGAAACTTAAAAGCTTTTGCACAACAAAGGAAACTCTAAGTAAGGTGAAAAGACAGCCCTCAGATTGGGAGAAAATAATAACAAATGAAGAAACAGACAAAGGATTAATCTCAAAAATATACAAGCAACTCTTGAAGGTCAATTCCAGAAAAATAAATGACCCAATCAAAAAATGGGCCAAAGACATTTCTCCAGAGAAGACATACAGATGGCTAACAAACACATGAAAAGATGCTCAACATCACTCATTATCAGAGAAATGCAAATCAAAACCACAATGAGGTACCATTACATGCCAGTCAGGATGGCTGCTATCCAAAAGTCTACAAGCAATAAATGCTGGAGAGGGTGTGGAGAAAAGGGAACCCTCTTACACTGTTGGTGGGAATGCAAACTAGTACAGCCACTGTGGAGAACACTGTGGAGATTCATTAAAACCAGGAAATAGAACTGTCATATGACCCAGCAATCGAACTCCTGGGCTTGCACACCAAGGAAACCAGAACTGAAAGAGACACGTGCACCCCAATGTTCATTGCAGCACTGTTTATAATAGCCAGGACATTGAAGCAACCTGGATGCCCATCGGCAGATGAATGGATAAGGAAGCTATGGTACATATACACAATGGAATATTGCTCAGCCATTAAAAATAATTCATTTGAATCAGTTCTAATGAGGTGGATAAAACTGGAGCCCATTATACAGAGTGAAATAAGCCAGAAAGATAAGGACCAATTCAGTATACTAATGCATATTTGTGGAATTTAGAAAGATGGTAAGGATAACCCTATATGCAAAACAGAAAAAGAGACACAGATGTATAGAACAGATTTTGGGACTCTGTGCAAGAAAGCAAGGGTGGGATGATCTGAGAGAATAGCATTGAAACATGTATATTATCAAGTGTGAAACAGATCGCCAGTCCAGGTTTGATGCATGAGACAAGTGCTCAGGGCTGGTGTGCACTAGGATGACCCAGCGGGATGGGATGGAGAGGGAGGTGGAAGGGGAGTTCAGGATGGGGAACACATGTAAATCCATGGCTGATTCATGTGAATGTATGGCAAAAACCACTACAATATTGTAAAGTAATTAGCCTCCAACTAATATAAATAAATGAGAGCAAAATTAACAATTTTACTATCAAAAAAATAAATTAAATAAAATAGACATTAATTTTTCAAATACATGGGACTTTTAAAGAATCCTTGATACTAAATTATCATTTTGATATTAATTTCTCATTTAAATGCTTTCTTCTCTGCAATCACTCTCTGTGTTTTTTCAGTCTTCCAACTTTATTCAGGCTTTCAATGACTAAGTCAAAGATCTTTCTTGTAAATGTCACACTGGACTTGAAAATATATGGGTTATTTTCAAATATCTTTTTTTTCTTTTACTTTTTTAAAAATTAATTTATTTTTTATTGAAGGATAATTGCTTTACAGAATTTTGTGTTTTCTGTCAAACCTCAACATCAATCAGCCATTGGTATACCTATATCCCCTCTCTTTCGAACCTCCCTACCATCTCCCTCCCAATCCCACCCCTCTAGGTTGATACAGAGCCCCTGTTTAAGTTTTCTGAGCCATACAGTAAACTCCCGTTGGCTGTCTATTTTACATAGGGTAATGTAAGTTTCCATGTTACTCTTTCCATGCATCTCACCCTCTCCTCCCATCTCCCCATGTCCATAAGTCTATTGTCTATGTCTGCTTCTCCATTATTACACTGTTAATAAATTCTTCAGTAACATTTTTCTAAATTCTGTATATATGCGTTAGATAATGATATTTATCTTTCTCTATCTGACTTGGAACAACAGACTGGTTCCAAATAGGAAAAGGAGTACATCAAGGCTGTATATTGTCACCCTGCGTATTTAACTTATATGCAGAATATATCATGAGAAACACTGGGCTGGAGACAGCACAAGCTGGAATCAAGATTGTCAGGAGAAATATCAATATCCTCAGATATGCAGATGACACCACCCTTACGGCAGAAAGTGAAGAGGAACTGAAAGGTCTCTTAATGAAAGTGAAAGAGAAGAGTGAAAAAGTTGGCTTAAAGCTCAACATTCAGAAAACTGATATCATGGCATCTGGTCCCATCACTTCATGAGAAATAGATGGTGAAACAGTGGAAACAGTGTCAGACTTTATTTTGGGGGGCTCTCAAATCACTGCAGATAGTGATTGCAGCCATGAAATTAAAAGACACTTACTCCTTGGAAGAAAAGTTATGACCAACCTAGATAGCATATTAAAAAGCAGAGACAGTCCTTTGCCAACAAAGGTCCTTCTAGTCAAGGCTATGGTTTTTCCAGTGGTCATGTATGGATGAGAAATTTGAACTGTGAAGAAAACTGAGCGCTGAAGAATTGATGCTTTTGAATTGTGGTGTTAGAGAAGACTTGAGAGTCCCTTGGACTGCAAGGAGATCCAACCAGTCCATCCTAAAGGAGGTCAGTCCTGGGTGTTCATTGGAAGGACTGATGCTGAAGCTGAAACTCCAATACTTTGGCCATCTCATGCGAAGAATTGACTCATTGGAAAAGACCCTGATGCTGGGAGGGATTGGGGGCAGGAGGAGAAGGGGACGACAGAGAATGAGATGGCTGGATGACATCACCGACTTGATGGGCACGAATTTGAGTAAACTCCGGGAGTTTGTGATGGACAGGGCGGCCTGGCGTGCTGCAATTCATGGGATCACAAAGAGTCGGACATGACTGAGCGACTGAACTGAACTGATCTGACTTCATTCACTGTATAATAGGTTCTAGGTTCATCCACCTCATTAGAACTGACTCAAATGCTCTCCTTTTTATGGCTGAGCAATATTCCATTGTGTATATGTACCACTGCTTATTTATGCATTCATCTGTCAATGGACATCTAGGTTGTTTCCATGTTCGAGCTATTGTAAATAGTGCTGCAGTGAACAATGGGATAGATGTGTCTGTTTCAATTTTGGATATCTCAGGGTATATGTCTAGGAGTGGGATTGCTGGGTCATATGCTGGTTTTATTCCTAGTTTTTTAAGGGATTTCCATACCGTCTTCCATAGTGGCTGTATCAATTTACATTCCTACCAAGACTGCAAGTCCAGTTCAGTTCAGTTCAGTCGCTCAGTAATGTCTGACTCTTTGCACCCCCATGGACTGCAGCACGCCAGGCAGCCCTGTCCATTGCCAACTCCTGGAGTTGACTCAAGTTCATGTCCATTGAGTCGGTGATGCCATCCAAACATCTCACTCTCTGTCATCCCCTTCTCCTCCTGCCTTCAATGTTTCTCAGCATCAGGGTCTTTTCCAATCAGTCAGTTCTTCACAACAGGTGACCAACGTCTTGGAGTTTCAGCTTCAACATCAGTCCTTCCAATGAATATCCAGGACTGATCTCCTTTAGAATGTACTGGTTGGATCTCCCTGAAGTCCAAGGGACTCTCAAGAGTCTTCTCCAACACCACAGTTCAAAAGCATCAATTCTTTGGCGCTCAGCTTTCTTTATAGTCCAACTCTCACATCCATACTTGACTACTGTAAAAACCATAGCCTTGACTTTGTTGGCAAAGTAGTGTCTCTGCTTTTTAATATGCTAAGTTGGTCATAACTTTCCTTCCAAGGAGTAAGTGTCTTTTAATTTCATGGCTGCAGTCACCATCTGCAGTGATTTTGGAGCCCAAAAAAATAAAGACTGCTACTGTTTCCACTGTTTCCCCATCTATTTGCTATGAAGTGGTGGGACCAGATGCCATGATCTTTCCTTTAAGCCAACTTTTTCACTCTCCTCTTTCACTTTCATCAAGAGGCTCTTTTGTTCTTCTTCACTTTCTGCCATAAAGAGTGCAAAAGTGTTCCCTTTTCTCTATACCCTCTCCGGCATTTATTGTTTGTAGACGTTTTGATGATGACCATACTGACCGGTGTGAGGTGATATTTCATTGTAGTTTAGATTTGCATTTCTCTAATAATGACTGATGTTGAGCATCTTTTCATGTGTTTGTTACCCATCTGTATGTCTTCTTTGGAAAAATGTCTGTTTACGATTTTTCCCATTTTTTGTTTGGTCTGTTTGTTTTTCTGGTATTTAGTTCTATGAGCTGCTTGCATATTTTGAAAATTACTCCTTTGTCAGTTGTTTCATTTGTTATTTTCTCCCATTCTGAGGGTTGTCTTTTCACCTTGCTTATAGTTTCCTTTGCTGTGCAAAAGTTTTTAAGTTTAGCCAGGTCCCGCTTGTTTACTTTTGTTTTTATTTCTGTTGCTCTAGGAGGTGTGTCGAAAAACTGATGCTTTTTGGTGTTGGAGAAGACTCTTGAGAGTCCCTTGGACTGCAAGGAGATCCAACCAGTCCATCCTAAAGGAGGTGAGCCCTGGGTGTTCATTGGAAGGACTGATGCAGAAACTGAAACTCCAATACTTTGGCCAGCTCATGCAAAGGGTTGACTCATTGGAAAAGACCCTGATGCTGGGAGGGATTGGGGGCAGGAGGAGAAGGGGATGACAGAGAATGAGATGGCTGAATGACATCACTGACTCGATGGACATGGGTTTGAGAAAACTCTGGGAGTTTGTGATGGACAAGGAGGCCTGGCGTGCTGCGATTCATGGGGTCGCAGAGTCAGACACGACTGAGGGACTGAACTGAACTGAACTGAGGAGGTCAGTCATAGAGGATTTTGCTTTGATTTATGTCTTTGAGTCTTCTGCCTATGTTTTCCTCTAAGAGTTTTATAGTTTCTGTTCTTACATTTAGGTCTTCAATCCATTTTGAGTTTATCTTTGTGTATGGTGTTAGGAATCATTCTGATTTCATTCTTTTACATGGAGTTGTCCAGTTTTGACAGCACCATTTATTGAAGAGGCTGTCTTGGCCCCATTGTATGTTCTGGCCTCCTTTGTCAAAAATAAGGTACCTGTAGGAGCATGGGTTTATTTCTGGGCTTTCTATCTTTTTTTTTTTTCATTTATTTTTATTAGTTGGAGGCTAATTACTTTACAATATTGTAGTGGTTTTTGCCATACATTCACATGAATCAGCCTTGTATTTACATGTGTTCCCCATCCTGATCCCCCCTCCCGCCTCCCTTCCCATCCCATCCCTCTGGGTCTTCCCAGTGCACCAGCCCTGAGCACTTGTCTCATGCATCCAACTTGGGCTGGTGATCTGTTTCACCCTTGATAGTATTCTTATTTCAGTACTATTCTCCCAGATCATCCCACCCTCGCCTTCTCCCACAGAGTCCCAAAGTCTATTCTATACATCTGTGTCTCTTTTTCTGTTTTGCATATAGGGTTATCATTATCATCTTTCTAAATTTCATATATATGTGTTAATATACTGAATTGGTCATTATCTTTCCAGCTTACCTCACTCTGTATAATGGGCTCCAATTTCATCCATCTCATTAGAACTGATTCAAATGAATTCTTTTTAAAGGCTGAGTAATATTCCATTGTGTATATGTACCATAGCTTCCTTATCCATTAGTCTGCTGATGGGCATCTAGGTTGCTTCAATATCCTGGCTATTATAAACAGTGCTGCAATGAACATTGGGGTGCACGTGTCTCTTTAAGATCTGGTTTCCTCAGTGTGTATGCCCAGGAGTGGAATTGCTGGGTCATATGGCAGTTCTATTTCCAGGTTTTAAGGAATCTCCACACTGTTCTCCATAGTAGATGTACTAGTTTGCATTCCCACCAACAGTGTAAGAGGGTTCCCTTTTCTCCACACCCTCTCCAGCATTTATTGCTTGTAGACTTTTGGATAGCAGCCATCCTGACTGGCATGTAATGGTACCTCATTGTGGTTTTGATTTGCATTTCTCTGATAATGAGTGAAGTTGAGCATCTTTTCATGTGTTTGTTAGCCATCTGTATGTCTTCTCTGGAGAAATGTCTGTTCAGTTCTTTGGCCCATTTTTTGATTGGGTCATTTATTTTTCTGGAATTGAGCTGCAGGAGTTGCTTGTATATTTTTGAGATTAATCCTTTGTCTGTTGCTTCTTTAGCTATTATTTTCTCCCATTCTGAGGGCTGTCTTTTCACCTTGCTTATAGTTTCCTTGGTTGTGCAAAAGCTTTTAGGTTTCATTAGGTCCCATTTGTTTATTTTTGCTTTTATTTCCAATATTCTGGGAGGTGGGTCATAGAGGATCTTGCTGTGATTTATGTCAGAGAGTGTTTTGCCTATGTTCTCCTCTAGGAGTTTTAAAGTTTCTTGTCTTACATTTAGATCTTTAATCCATTTTGAGTTTATTTTTGTGTATGGTGTTAGAAAGTGTTCTAGTTTCATTCTTTTACAAGTGGTTGACCAGTTTTCCCAGCACCACTTGTTAAAGAGGTTGTCTGTTTTCCATTGTATACTCTTGCCTCCTCTGTCGAAGATAAGGTGTCCATAGGTATGTGGATTTATCTCTGGGCTTTCTATTTTGTTCCATTGATTTATATTTCTGTCTTTGTGCCAGTACCATACTGTCTTGATGACTGTGGCTTTGTAGTCGAGCCTGAAATCAGGCAGGTTGATTCCTCCAGTTCCATTCTTCTTTCTCAAGATTACTTTGGCTGTTCGAGGTTTTTTGTATTTCCATACAAATTGTGAAATTATTTGTTCTAGTTCTGTGAAAAATACTGTTGGTAGCTTGATAGGGATTGCATTGAATCTATAGATTGCTTTGGGTAGTATAGCCATTTTGACAATATTGATTCTTCCAATCCATGAACACGGTATGTTTCTCCATCTGTTTGTGTCCTCTTTGATTTCTTTCATCAGTGTTTTATAGTTTTCTATGTATAGATCTTTTGTTTCTTTAGGTAGATATACTCCTAAGTATTTTATTCTTTTTGTTGCAATGGTGAATGGTATTGTTTCCTTAATTTCTCTTTCTGTTTTCTCATTGTTAGTGTATAGGAATGCAAGGGATTTCTGTGTGTTAATTTTATATCCTGCAACTCTACTATATTTGTTGATTAGCTCTAGTAATTTTCTGGTAGAGTCTTTAGGGTTTTCTATGTAGAGGATCATGTCATCTGCAAACAGTGAGAGTTTCACTTCTTCTTTTCCTATCTGGATTCCTTTTACTTCTTTTTCTGCTCTGATTGCTGTGGCCAACACTTCCAACACTATGTTGAATAGTAGTGGTGAGAGTGGGCACCCTTGTCTTGTTACTGATTTCAGGGGAAATGCTTTCAATTTTTCACCATTGAGGATAATGTTTGCTGTGGGTTTGTCATATATAGCTTTTATTATGTTGAGGTATGTTCCTTCTATGCCTGCTTTCTGGAGAGTTTTTATCATAAATGGATGTTGAATTTTGTCAAAGGCTTTTTCTGCATCTATTGAGATAATCATATGGTTTTTATCTTTCAATTTGTTAATGTGGTGTATTACATTGATTGATTTGTGGATATTAAAGAATCCTTGCATTCCTGGGATAAAGCCCACTTGGTCATGATGTATGATCTTTTTAATATGTTGTTGGATTCTGTTTGCTAGAATTATGTTAAGGCTTTTTGCATCTATGTTCATCAGTGATATTGGCCCATAGTTTTCTTTTTTTGTGGCATCTGTCTGGTTTTGGAATTAGGGTGATGGTGGCCTCATAGAATGAATTTGGAAGCTTACCTTCTTCTGCAATTTTCTGGAAGAGTTTGAGTAAGATAGGTGTTAGCTCTTCTCTAAATTCTTGGTAGAATTCAGCTGTGAATCCATCTGGTCCTGGGCTTTTGTTTGCTGGAAGATTTCTGATTACAGTTTCAATTTCCGTGCTTGTGATGGGTCTGTTAAGATCTTCTATTTCTTCCTGGCTCAGTTTTGGAATTATACTTTTCTAAGAATTTGTCCATTTCTTCCAAATTGTCCATTTTATTGGCATATAGCTGCTGGTAGTAGTCTCTTATGATCCTTTGTATTTCAGAGTTGTCTGTTGTGATCTCTCCATTTTCATTTGTAATTTTGTTGATTTGGTTCTTGTCCCTTTGTTTCTTGATGAGTCTGGTTAATGGTTTGTCAATTTTATTTACCTTTTCAAAAAACCAGCTTTTAGCTTTGTTAATTTTTGCTATGGTCTCTTTTGTTTTTTGGTTTTTTGGGTGTTTTTTTTTGTTTTTTTTTTTTTTGCATTTATGTCTGCCCTAATTTTTAACATTTCTTTCTTTCTACTTAGCCTGGGGTTCTTCATTTCTTCCTTCTCTAGTTGCTTTAGGTGTAGAGTTAGGTTATTTATTTGACTTTTTTCTTGTTTCTTGGGGTTTCTGTATTGCTATGAACCTTCCCCTTAGCACTGCTTTTACAGTGTCCCATAGGTTTTGGGTTGTTGTGTTTTCATTTTTATTAGCTTCTATGCATATTTCAATATCTTTTTTGATTTCTTCTATGATTTGTTGGTTATTCAGACGTGTGTTATTTAGCCCCATATGTTGGATTTTTTTTAAGTTTTTTTTTTCCTGTAATTGAGATCTAATCTTACTGCATTGTGGTCAGAAACGATGACTGGAATGATTTCAATTTTTTGAATTTACCAAGGTTAGATTTATGGCCTAGGGTGTTATCTATTCTGGAGAAGGTTCCGTGTGCACTTAAGAAAAAGGTGAAATTGATTGTTTTGGGGTGAAATGTCCTATAGATATCAATTAGGTCTAGCTGGACCATTGTGTCATTTAAAGTTTGAGTTTCCTTGTTAATTTTCTGTTTAGCTGATCTGTCCATAGGTGTGAGTGGGGTATTAAAGTCTCCCACTATTATTGTGCTATTGTTAATTTCCTCCTTCATTCTTGTTAGCATTTGCCTTACGTATTGCAGTGCTCCTATGTTGGGTGCATATATATTTATAATTGTTATATCTTCTTCTTGGATTGATCCTGTGATCATTATGTAGTGTCCTTCTTTGTCTCTTTTCACAGCCTTTATTTTGAAGTCTATTTTATCTAATATAAGTATTGTGACTCCTGCTTTCTTTTGGTCTCCGTTTGCATGAAATATTTTTTCCGGCCATTCACGTTCAGTCTGTATGTGCCCCTTGCTTTGAGGTGGGTCTCTTATAGACAGCATATATAGGGGTCTTACTTTTGTATCCATTCAACCAGTCTTTGTCTTTTGGTTGGGGCATTCAACCCATTTACATTTAAGGTAATTATTGATGAGAATGGTCCCGTTGCCATTTGCTTTGTTGTTTTGGGTTCACGTCCATACAACATTTCTCTGTTTCCTGTCTAGAGAAGATCCTTTAGCATTTGTTGAAGAGCTGGTTTGGTGGTGCTGAATTCTCTCAACTTTTGCTTGTCTGTAAAGCTTTTGAATTCTCCTTCATATCTGAATGAGATCCTTGCTGGGTACAGTAATCTGGGTTGTAGGTTATTCTCTTACATTACTTTAAGTATGTCTTGCCATTCCCTTCTGGCCTTAAAAGTTTCTATTGAAAGATCAGCTGTTATCCTTATGGGAATCCCCTTGTGTGTTATTTGTTGTTTCTCCCTTACTGCTTTTAATATTTGTTCTTTGTGTTTGATCTTTGTTAATTTGACTAATATGTGTCTTGGGGTATTTTGCCTTGGGTTTATCCTGTTTGGGACTCTCTGGGTTCCTTGGACTTGTGTCACTATTTCTTTCCCCATTTGGGGGAAGTTTTCAGCTATTATCTCCTCGCATATCTTCTCATGGCCTTTTATTTTGTCTTCTTCTTTTGGGACTCCTATGATTCAAATGTTCAGGTGTTTCACTTTGTCGCAGAGGTCCCTGAGGTTGTTCTCAATTCTTTTAATTCTTTTTTCTTTTTTCCTCTCTGCTTCATTTATTTCCACAATTTTATCTTCTACCTCACTTATCCTATCTTCTGCCTCCGTTATTCTACTACTGGTTCCCTCCAGAGTGTTTTTTATATCATTTATTGCATTATTCATTTTTAATTGACTCTTTTTTTACTTCTTCTAGGTCCTTGTTAAACATTTCTTGCATCTTCTCGATCCTTCTCTCCAGGTTATTTACCTGTAACTCCATTTTGTTTTCAAGACTTTGGATCATTTTTATTATCATTATTCTAAATTCTTTCAGGTAGATTCCCTATCTCCTCCTCTTTTGTTTGGCTTGGTGGGCATTTTTCATGTTTCTTAACCTGTTGGGTATTTATCTGCCTTTTCATCTTATTTAGATTGCTGTGTTTGGGGTGGCTTTTCTGTATTCTGGTAGTCTGTGGTTCCTTTTTATTGTGGAGGTTTCTCCCAGTGGGTGGGGCTGGATGCTTGGCTTGTCGATGTTTGCTGGTTAGGGAAGCTTGTGTCAGTATTCTGGTGGGTGGTGCTGGATTTCTTCTCTCTGGAGTGCAATGGAATGTCCAGTAGTGAGTTTTGAGATGGATCTATGGGTTTGGTGTGACTTTGGGCAGCCTGTATATTGATGCTCAGGGCTATGTTCCTGCGTTGCTGGGGAATTTGCATGCTATGTCTTGCTCTGGAACTTATTGGCTCTTGGGTGGTTGTTGGTTTCAGTGTAGGTATGGAGGCTTTTGGATGATCTCTTATTAATTAATGTTCCCTGTAGTCTGGAGTTCTCTGGTGTTCGCAGGTTTTGGGCTTAAGTCTCGTGCCTCTGGATTTCAGTCTTATTCTTCCAGTAGCCTCAAGACTTCTCCATCCATACAGCACTGATAATAAAACTTCTAGGTTAATGGTGAAAGAATTCTCCACAGTGAGGTACACCCAGAGAGGTTCACAGAGTTACATGAAGAAGAGGAGAGGGAGGAAGGAGATAGAGGTGAGCAGAAGGAGAAAAAGGGGGATTCAAGAGAAGAGAGACAGATCTAGGTTGTACTCTGTTTCCTAAGTGTTCTCTGCAGCCCAGAACACCCACAGAGATTCACAGAATTGGATTGAGAAGAGAAGGGGGAGGGAGGAAATAGAGGTGATCTGGGGGAGAAAAAGGAGAGTCAAAAGGGGGAGAGAGTGATCAAACCAGTAATCACACTCCTGAGTAAAAATGGGTACCGAAGGTTGGATTCTTAAATGTCCAAAATTTATATCAAACACTGAAAAACAAAGATTAAAAATCTAGAGTAGAGGTTAGACTCAAAAATACAATATTAAAAAACCACATAAACACAAAAAAAATTAAGAAATATATATGAAGTTGCTTTAAAAATAGGGTCCTTTTTTTTGCCAGGTTATAGTGGGTTATAAAAATGAAAATTAAGGAATAATAGAGGAGTAATTGAGGACTTTAAAAAAAAACGAGGAAAGAGGGAAAAAAATTTTAATTAAAAAATAATAATAATAGTAAAAATATATCTAGGAATTTCTCTGGAGCTGTTGCAGGCAGTGTGGGTTCAGTTCCATTTCAGATAGCTCCTTGTTCCAGATTAAACTTCTTGATATCTATAGGCACTTTCCAGTGTAGTCGGTGTTAACTACAGGGATTTTAACCTGTTGCACAGGTCATTTCTAAAGTGGTTCCCTTTGTTTATTTGGCTTCTGTTTGCCGGTCTCTTCAGTGTCTAATTTCCACCCTGACACACTCAGGCGGAGGTGGACTCTTATTTAGGTTTGCTTGTTCAGTCGTGCTGTGGTGAGGGAGGGGCACTGCAGACAAATATCGCTGGCATATGTGGGGAGCACTCGCAGTGTTCCAGCCACACTGGGTTTGCCCCCACTTGCAGCATGTGTGCTTCCCCTGTCTACACTTCTCAGGCTCCAGGCTGCTCTACAGGGAGTGGGCCCTGAGTTGTGTGCACTTCCCAGGCCTAAGCCGCTCAGATTCAGGTTTTCCGGTACTCCACAAAGATGCAGATTCGGTTGGGCCTGCATTTTGTGCCTTCCCCGCCCGAGCAGCTCAGGCAGCCAGGAGCTTGAGGAGCGCACTCTCCCCAGGTGCGCTGTGCCTTATCCCCTCAGCGGTCCCAGCCTCAGTTTCCGGGCGCGCCGGTCAGGTGCACCTTGTGTCCCTTCTGGGAAGCTGATTTCTGGCTGCGACCCTCCTGGCAGATGTCAACCGTCCAGAATCTCAGGAAGTCTTTGGTTAGAAGCTGGAAGCCTGTTTGCCATTTGGTACGGGATGCCGTCTCTGGGGCCGAGTTTGCCCCTTTCCCCTCCCCCCTGCCTCCTGCCTCCGGCAGGGGATGAGCCAGTCCACAGCCGGCTAGCTCTTCTCTGGTATTCGCTCAGTCCTTTGTTCTGGGAACGGGTGGGTAGTGCCTAAGTTTAGGACTTTTCCCAGGTTAATTCTCTCTCTTGCTATCCCACAGTTTAAGTTGCTATCTCGCATTAGCTCCCTCCAGTTGCCCTCAGGGCATTCAGGCCCAGTCCTTACCCTAAGCAATGTGGCCCGCTCTTCTCTGTTCAGCCCCCACTTGCTGGTGGCGGATGAGAGCATCTGGGTTACTTTTCTGCTGGGAGCTGTTTTTAGGCATGTAATCTGTGGGTTTTGTTTATTTTCCCTCCCAGTTAGGTTGCCCTTTGAGATTTGAAAACTTCCCCCAGACCCGCCAGTGAGAGGGTTTCCTGGTGTTTGGAAACTTCCTCTATTATGACTTCCTTCCCAGGATGGATCTCCTTCCTTAACTCTATTGTCTCTCTTTTTATTTTTTATATTTTGTCCTATCTCCTTTCGAAGACAATGGGCTGCTTTTCTGGGTGTCTGATGTCCTCTGCTAGTGATCAGAAGTTGTTTTGTGGAGTTTGCTCAGCGTTCAAATGACCTTTTGATGAATTTGTGGGGGAGAAAGTGGTCTCCCTGTCCTATTCCTCTGCCATCTTAGTTCCCCCCCTGGGCTTTCTATCTTGTTCCATTGGTCTGTATTTCTGTTTTTGTGCCAGTACCATACTGTCTTGATGACTGTAGCTTTGTAGTATAACCTGAAGTCAGGAAGCTTGATTCCTCCAGCTCCATTCTTCTTTCTCAAGACTGCTTTGGCTATTCAGGGTATTTTGTATTTCCATATGAATTTTGAAGTTTTTTGTTCTAATTCTATGAAAAATGCCATTGGTAACTTAATAGGGATCACATTGAATCTGTAGGTTGCATTTGGTAGTATAGTCACTTTCACAATATTGATTCTTCCTACCCAGGAACATGGAATATCTCTCCATCTGTTTATGTTGTCTTTGATTTCTTTCATTAGTGTCTTATAATTTTCTGTGTACAGTTCCTTTGTCTCCTTAGCTAAGTTTATCCCTAGATATTTAATTCTTTTTGTTGCAATGGTGAATGGGATTGATTCCTTAATTTCCCTTTCTGATTTTTCATTATTAGTATATAGAAATGCAGGCGATTTCTGTGTGTTGATTTTGTGTCCTGCAACTTTGCTAAATTCACTGATTAGCTCTAGTAATTTTCTGATACTCTCTTTAGGGTTTTCTAATATACAGTATCATGTCATCTGCAAACAGTGAGAGCTTTACTTCTTTTACAATCTGGATTCCTTTTATTTCCTTTTCTTCTCTGATTGCTGTAGCTAGGACTTCCAGAACTGTGTTGAATAATAGTGGTGAAAGTGGACACCCTTGTCTTGTTCCTGATCTTATGGGGAATGCTTTCAGTTTTTCACAATGGAGAATAATGTTTGCTGTAGGCTTATCATATATTGCCTTTACTATGTTGAGGTAGGTTCCTTCTATGCCCATTTTTGAAGAGTTTTAATCATAAATGGGTGCTGAATTTTGTCAAAGGCTTTTTCTGCATCTATTGAGATGATCATATGGTTTTTATCTTTCAATTTGTTAATATGGTGCATCACATTGATTGATTTCCATATATTGAAGAATCCTTGCATCCCTGGAATAAACCCAACTTGATCATGGTGTATGATCTTTCTGATGTGTTGCTGAATTCTGTTAGCTAAAATTTTGTTAAGAATTTTTGCATCTATGTTCATCAGTCATATTGGCCTGTAGTTTTCTTTTTGTGTGTTGTCTTGGAATGGTTTTGATATCAGGATGATGGTGGCCTTATTGAATGGGTTTGAAAGTGTTCCTCTGAAATTTTTGAAAGAGTGTTAGAGGATAGGCATTAGCTCTTCTCTAAATGTTTGATAGAATGCTCTTGTGAAGCCATCTAGTGCTGGGCTTTTGGGGGGGAGAGATTTTTTTATCACAGCTTCAATTTCAGGGCTTGTGATTGGGTTGTTTGTAAGTTATATTTCTTCCTGGTTCAGTCTTGGAAGATTGAACTTTTCTAAGAATCTGTCCATTTCTTCCAGCTTATTTATTTTATTGCCATATAGTTGTTCATAATAGTTTCTTATAATCCTTTGTATTTCTGCATTGTCTGTTGTAACCTCTGCTTTTTCATTTCTAATTTTGTTGATTTGATTCTTCTCTCTTTTTTTTCTTGATGAGTCTGGCTAAGGGTTCATCAATTTTGTTTATCTTCCTAAAGAACCAGCTGTTAGTTTTATTAATCTTTACTATTGTTTCTTTCATTTCTTTTTCATTTCTTTCTGATCATATCTTTATGAGTTCTTTCCTTCTACTAATTTTGAGGGTTTTTTCTTCTTTTTTTTTTCCAGTTGCTTTAGGTGTAAAGTTAGGTTGCTTATTCCATGTTTTTCATGTTTCTTGAAGTAGGATTATATTGCTATAAACTTCCCTCTTAGAACTGCTTTTGCTGCATCCCATTGGTTTTGAGTTGTCATGGTTTCATGGTCATTTGTTTCTAGAAATTTTTTGATTTCTCTTCTGATTTCTTCAGTAACCTGTTGGTTATTTACAAATGTATTGTTTAATCTCCATGTGTTTGTGTTTCTTACATTTTTTTCTTGTAATTGATATCTAGTCTCATAGCATTGTGGTTGGAGAAGATGCTTAATATGATTTCAATTTTCTTAAATTTACTGAGATTTGATTTGTGACCCAAGATGGAGTCTATCATAGAGAATGTTCCATGTGCACTTGAGAAGAAGGAGTATTCTACACCTAAACAGACATTTTTCCAAAGAAGACATACAATTAATTCACTGATAAACATGAAGAGATGCTCAACATCACTCATGATTGGAGAAATGCAAATCAAAACTAAAATGAAATACCACCTCGCACCAGTTAAAAATGTTATCATCTAAAAGTCTGCAAACAATAAATGCTGGAGAAGGTGTGGAGAAAAGGGTCTCTCTTGGATTTCTGGTGGGAATACAAATTGATACAGTCAGTATGGAAGACAATATGGAGATACCTTAAAAATCTTGGAATAAAACCATCATATGACCCAACAATCCCACTCCTAGGCATATATCCTGAGGAAACCAAAATTGAAAAAGACACATATACCTCAATGTTCATTGCAGCACTATTTACAATAGATAGAATATGGAAGCAACCTAGATGTCCACCAAAAGATGAATGGATGAAGAAGCCATGGCACATATATACAACGGAATACTACTCCATAGTAAAAAGGAATGCATTTGAGTCAGTTCTAATGAGATGGACAAAACTAGAACCTATTATACAAAGTGAAATAAGTCAAAGAGAAATAAAAAATATCATATACCGATGCATATATATGGAATCTAGAAATATGAAATTGATGAATTTGTTTTCAGGGCAGCAATGAAGAAATATATAGAACAGACCTAAGGACATGGGAGGAGGGGAGGAGGGAGAGAGTGAGATGTATGGAGCGAGTAATATGGAAGTTTATAAAATCATATGTAAAATAGATAGCCAATGGGAATTTTCTGCATGACTCAGGGAACTCAAACAGGGGCTCTGTGACAACCTAGAAGAGTGGGATGGGGAGGGAGATAGGAGGGAGGTTCGGGCAAGAGGGGACACCACTGTACCTATGGTTGATTCTTGTTGATGTATGACAGGAAAACCACGAAATTTTGTAAAGCAAGTATCCTTCAATTAAAAAAGTAAAATGAAAAAAAAAAAAAAAAACACTGGTTACTTTTGTTCTATTCAGTTTAGCAACTTCTTTAGTGTTCACGCAGAAGGATCCAATGCATTCTGCTTGAGTCTCGACACTGTTCAGAAACAAGCTGTGTGTGAATCTTGAAATCCAGGCCTCTAATTTAAGCTATATTTTATGGCTCTGATAGGTAGTTAGTTGTAGCTGAATAGTAGCTAAAAAACACTTTGGTTGCTTTTGTTATATTCAGTTCAAAAACTTCCTTAGTCTAACCCTTAAGTTTTCTGGAAGAAATAGGCTTCTTGGAACTCCTGATTAGCAGGCCATGTTACAGTACATTCTCATCTAACCAGGTTAGTTATGAGTGACTTCCCTGGTGGCTCAGACAGTAAAGCGTCTGTCTACAATGTGGGAGACCCAGGTTCGATCCCTGGGTCAGGAAGATCCCCTGGAGAAGTAAATGGCAGTCCACACCAGTACTATTGCCTGGAAAATCCCATGGACAGAGGAGCCTGGTAGGCTACAGTCCATGGGGTTGCAAAGAGTTGGACACAACTGAACAACTCCACTTTCCACTTCCACTAGCTAGTAACAGAACTCTCTGTTCAAACAGTGTTCACAAAGAAGGATTCAATGGGTCCTACTTAAGTCTCTACACTGTTCAGAAACATGCTGTGTGTGAATCTTGAAGTCCGAGTCTCTTAGCTAATGCAATATCATCTGCCTCGGAAAGGTATTTTGTTGTAGACTGAAAGCTAGTTTAAAAACACTTTGGTTGCTTTTGTTGTATTCAGTTCAACAACTTTCTTAGTCTAAGCATTGAGTTTTCTGAAAGAAATTAGCTGCTTGGAACTCCATGTTATGAGGTCATCTCAGAGAACATTTTCACTTAATCAGGTTAGTGATAGGTATACTACTAACTAGTCACAGAACTGTCTGCCTAAACCAGGATTCACAAAGAAGGATCTAGTGTGTCCTATTTGAGCCTCTGCACATTTCTGAAACATGCTGGGAGTGAATCTTGAAATCCAAGCACCTTGACTAAAGGTTTTCTGCCTTGAAAAGCTAGTTAGCTAGTAGACTGAAAATTTGTTGAAAAACAATTTAGTTGCTTTTGTCATATTCGGTTCAACAGCTTCCTGAATCAAACTCTTGAATTTTTTCTCTGCTCAAACCAGTGTTCATGAAGGACACAAGCATCCTTTTTGAGACTTTACATTGTTCAGAAATATGCTGCATGAATCTTGAAATCCGAGTCTCTTGGCTAAAGCTGTATTATCTGACTTGGAAAGCAAGATAGTTGTAGACTGAAAGTTAGTTGAAAAACACTTTGATTATATATATATTGTATTCAGTTCAACAACTTCTTTAGTCTAACCCTTGAGTTTTCTGAAAGAAACAGGCTGCTTGGAATTCTGTGTAAGGAAGTTATCTTAGAGTAGATTTAACCTGAGGTTAGTTATAGGTATAGTATTAACTAGTCACAGAACTCTCTGCTCAAAGCAGAGTTCACAAAGAAGGATCTAGTGTGTAATATTTGAATCTCTACACAGTTCAGAAGCATGCTGTGAGTGAATTTTGAAATTCGATCCTCTTTGTTAAAGCTGTGTTTTCTGCCTCGGAAAACTATTTAGTTGTAGGCTGAATTCTACAACTACAATTCTACTTGAATTCTAGTGGAAAAACACTTTGGTTACTTGTGTTGTGTTCAGTTCAACAACTTCTTTAGTCTAACTGTTGAATTTTCTGAAAGAAACAGATTGCTTGGAAATCTTTGTTAGGATGTTATTGCAGCATAAGTTTTCACCTAACCAGGTTAGTTATAGGTATAGTACTAACTATTCACAGGACTCTCTGGTCACGCCAGTGTTCATGAAGAAGGTTCCAGTGCATCCTGTTAGAGTCTCTACATTGTTCAGAAATATGCTGTGTGTGAATCATGAAATCTGAGGCTCTTTGCTAAAGTTGTCTTATCTATCTTGAAAAGCCAGTTAGTAGTAGACATAAAGCTACTTGAAAAACACTTTGGTTACTTTTTTGCATTCAGTTCAACATGCTTATTCTAATCCTTGAGTTTTCTGAAACAAACAGGCTGCTTGGAAATCCTTGTTTGGAGGTTATTGCAGAGGACATTTTCACCTAATGGTGAAATACATCTCTTGGATAAAGGTGTATTTTCTGCCTCAGAAAGCTAGTTAGTTGTAGACTGAAAGCTAGTTGAAAAACACATTGATTACTTTTGTTACATTCCATGCAGAAATTTCCTTAGCTAACCTGTGAGTTTCCTGAAATAAACAAGCTGCCAGAACTCATTGTTAGGAAGTCATCTCTGAATATATTTTCACCTAATCAGATTAGTTGTATGAATAGTACTAACTAATCACAGAACTCTCTGCTCAAACTAGTGTTCATGAAGAAGACTCCAGTGGGTCCTGTTTGACTCTCTACGTTGTTCAGAAACATGCTGTATTTGAATCTTGAAATCCGAGCCTCTGGCTCAAGCTCTAATATCTACCTCAGAAAGCTTATTAGTTGTAGACTGATAGCTAGTTGAAAAACACTTTGGTTAATTTTGTTGTATTCAGTTCAACAATATCCTCAGTCTAACCTTTGAATTTTCTGGAGCAATCAGGCTGCTTGGAAGTCCTTGTTAGGAGGTCATCACAGAGTACAGTTTCATCAAATAACTTAGTTATAGGTATACTACTAACTAGTCACAGTACTCTCTGCTCAAAGCGGTGTTTGCAAAGAAATATTCAGTGTGTACTGTTTGAGTCTCTGCATTGTTCAGAAACATGCTGTGTGTGAATCTTGAAATTCGAGCCTCGTGGCCAAAGCTGCATTATCTGCCTTTGAAAGTTAGTTAGTTGTAGACAGAAAGCTAGTTGCAAAGCACTTTAGTTACTTTTGTTGTATTCAATTTAGCAACTTTCTTTTTTTTTTTTTTTTATGCTAACCTGTGAGTTTTCTAAAAGAAACAAGCTGTTTCTAACTCCTTGGATTAGGAGGTCATCTCAGTACATTTTCACATAACCAGATTAGTTTTGGGTATGGTACTAACTATTCACAGAACTCTTTGCTCAAGGCAGTGTTCACAGATAAGGATCTAGTTGTCCTGTGTGAGTCTTTACATTCTTCAGAAACATGCTCTATTTGAATCTTGAAATTTGAGCCTCTGGCTAAAGCTCTATTATCTGCCTCAGAAAGCTAGTTAGTTGTAAACTGATAGCTAGTTTGAAAACACTTTGGGGACTTTTGTTGTATTCAGTTCAAAAACGTCCTTAGTCTAACTGTTGAATTTTCTGAAAGAAACAGGCTCTTTGGAACTCCTTATTAGCAGGTCAATTCAACATACATTTTCACCAAAACAGGTCAGTTATAGGTATAGTATTAACTAGTCACAGAACCCTCTTCGAACCAGTGTGCATGAAGAAGAATCCAGTACATCCTGTTTGAGTCCCTACACTGTTCAAAAACATGCTGTTGCGAATCTTGAAATCCCAATCTCTTGGCTAAAACTGTATTTTCTGCCTTGATAAAATATTTAGTTGTAGACTGAAAGCTAGTGGAAAATCACTTTGGTTACTTTTGTTGTATTCAATTCAGCAACTTCCTTAGTCTTACACTTGAGTTAACAGGCTGCTTGGAACTACTTGTCAGGAGGTCCTCTCAGAGTGCATCTTCCCTACCATGCTAGTCATAGGTTATGTACTAACCAGTCACAGGACTCTCTGCTAAAACCAGTGCTCACAAAGGATCTAGTGTGTCCTATACAACTCTCTACACAGTTCAGAAACAACTCTCTACACAGTTCAGAAACAGAAAAAAAGTGAGTGAATCTTGAAATCCAAACCTCTTGGCTAAAACAGTGTGTTCTGACTCAGAAAGCTAGTTAGTAGTTGTAGACTGAAACTAGTTGAAAAACACTTTGGTTACTTTTGTTACATTCAATTCTACAACCGCCTTAGTCCAACCTGTGAGTTTTCTGAAAGAAACAAGCTCTTTTGAACTCCTTTTAACAGATTATCTCAGAGTATATTTTCACCTAACCAGGTTAGTTAGAGCTATAGCACTAACTAGTCACAGACCTCTGTTCAAATATTGTTCAGGAAAAAGGTTCCAGTGCATCCTTTTTGAGTCTCTACATTGTTCAGAAACATGCTGTGTGTGAATCTTGAAATCCAAGCCTATTGGTTAAAGCTGTATAATCTGTGTTGGAAATAGTTGTTGACTAAAATCTAGCTATAGAACACTTCAGTTACTTTTGTTGTATTCGGTTCAACAACATTGTTAGCCTAACCCTTGAATTTTCTGAAAGAAATAGGCTGCTTGGAGCTCCTTATTAAGAGGTCATCTCAGAGTACATTTTCACTTAACCACATTAGTTATAGGTATAATACTAACTTGTCACAGTACTATGTACCTAAACCAGTGTTCACAAAGAAGGATGTAGTGTGTCCTACTTGAGTCTCTCCACCTACCAGAAATATGCTATGTGTAAATCTTGATATCTGAGCCCCTTGGATAAAGATGTATTTTCTGCCTCAAAAACCTGGTTAGTTGTAGACTGAAAATTACTTGAAAAACACTATATACTTTTGTTGCATTCAGTTCAAGTTTAGCCGTTGAATTTTCTGAAATAGAGGCTGCTAGGAACTCCTTATTAATAGGTCTTCTAAAAGTGCATTTCCACCTAACTGGGTTAGTTATAGGTATAGTACGAACTAGCCACATAACTGTCTGCTCAAATCAGTGTTCACAAAGATGGATCCAGTGCATCCTGTTTGAGTCTCTACATTGTTCATAAAAAATGGTGTGTGTGAATCTTGAAATCCAAGACTCTTGACTAAAACTGTATTAACTGCCTCAGAAAAACTAGCTAGTTATAGACAGAAAGCTGTTGAAAAACACTTTGGTTACTTTTGTTGTAACCAAAGGTTACTACCAAAGGTCAACAACATCCTTAGTTTAACCATTGAATTTTCTGAAAGAAACAGCCTGCTTGGAACTTCTTTTTAGGAGGTCTTCTCAGAGTACATTTTTACTTAACCAGGTTAGTTATAAGTATATTATTAACTAGTCACAAAACTCTCTGCTCAAATCATTGTTCACAAAGAAGGATCCAGTGTATCCTGTTTAAGACTTTACACTTCTCAGACACTGCTGTGTGTTAATCTTCAAATTTGAGCCTCTGGACTAAAGCTGTATCTTCTGCCTAGGAAAACTAGTTAGTTGTACACTCAAAGTTAGTTAAACACATTGCTTGCTTTTGTTTTATTCAGTTCAACAACTCCCTTAGTCTAACACTTGAGTTTTCCAAAAGAAACAGGTTTCTAGGAACTCCTTCTTAGGAAGTCATCTCAAGAGTACATTTTCACCAAACCAGATTAGTTATAGGTATATTAATAACTAGTCACAGAACTATCTGCTCAAATCAGTCCTCACAATGATGGATCCAGTGTGTCCTTCTTGAGAGTCCACACTGTTCAGAAACATGCTGTTAATTTTGAAATCTGAGCCTCTTAGCTAGCAATGTATCTTCTTCCTCAGAAAACTAGCTTGTTGTCAACTGAAAACTAGTTGAAAAACACTTTAGTTACCTAGGTGTATTCAGTTCAAAAAGTTCCTTTGTGTAACCATTGAATTTTTGTAAGACTCAGGCTGCTTGAAATTCCTTCTTAAGAGGTTATCTCAGAGTATATTTACATCATACCAGTTAGTTATAGGTGTAGGACCAAAGAGTCACAGTATACTCTGCTCAAATCAGTATTCACAAAGAAGGATCCATTATATCCTATTTGAGGCTCTACCTTGTTCAGAAACAAGCTGAATCTTGAAAGCTGAGCCTTGTGGGTAAAGCTGTATTATCTGCCTCAGAAAACTAGTTAGTTGTAGACAGAAAGCTAGTTGAAAACACTTTGGTAACTTGTGATATATTCAGTTCAACAACTTCCTTAGTCTAACCTTTAAGTTGTCAAAAAGAAACGAGCTGCTTGGAACCCCTTTTAGCAGCTCATCTCAGAATACATTTTCTCCAAACCAGGTTATTTATAGGTATAGTACTAACAGTCACAGCACTCTCTGCTCAAACCAGTGTTCATAAGAAGGATCCAGTTTGCCCTGTTTGGCTAACTACACTGTTCAGAAACACACTGTGTGTGAATCTTGAAATCTGAGCCTCTTGGCTAAATATGTATTATTTGACTTGGAAAACTAGTTAGTTGTAGACTGACAGCTAGTTTAAAAACACTTCAGTTACTTTCGTTGTATTCAGTTCAAATTTCCTTGGTCTAACCTTTGAATTTTCTGAAAGAATCATGCTGCTTGGAATCCTTGTTAGGAGGTCATCTCAGCACATTTTCATCAAATAACCTAGTTATAGGTATTGTACTAACAAGTCACAGAACTCTCTGCTCAAAGCAGTGTTCACTAAGAAGGATTCGGTGTGTCTTGTTTGAGTTTCTACACTGTTCAGAAACATGCTGTGTGTGAATCTTGAAATCTGATCCACTTGGCTAAAGCTATATTATCTGACTTGGAAAGTTCGTTAGTTGTAGACTGAAAGCTAGTTGAAAACCACTTTGATTCCTTTTATTGTATTCAGTTCAGCAACTTCCTTTGTCTAACCCATGAGTTTTTCTGAAACAGGCTGCTTGGAACTCCTTGTTGGTAGGTCATCTCAGAGTACATTTTCACCTAACCAGGTTAGTTGTAGGTATAGTAATAACTAATCACAGAACTCTGTTCAAACCCAGTGATCACAAAGAGGGATCCAATGTGTTCTGTTTGAGTCTCTACACAGTTCAGAAACATGGGGAATCTGAGCCTCTTGGCTAAAGCTGTAATTTCTGCCTTAGAAAGTTAGTTACTTTTTCTGAATACTAGTTGAAAAATGCTTTGGTTGCTTTCGTTATATTGAGTTCAACAATTCCCTTAGACTAACATTTACTTTTGTGAAAGAAACAGGCTACTTGGAACTCCTTGTTAGCAGGTAGTCTCAGAGTACATTTTCATCAAACAAGGTTAGTTATAGGTATAGGACTAACTAGTCACAGAACTCTCTACTCAAACCAGTGATCACAAAGACGGATCCAGGGCATCCTGTTTGAGTCTCTACATTGTTCAGAAACACACTGTGTGTGAATCTTGAAATCTGAACCTCTTGGCTAATGCTGTATTATCTGCTTCAGAAAGCTAGTTAGTTGTAGACTGATAGCTAGTTTAAAAATACTTTGAGGACTGTTGTTGTATTCAGTTCAAAAATGTCCTTAGTCTAGCAGCTGAATGTTCTGAAAGAAACAGGCTCTTTGGAACTCCTTGTTAGCAGGTCATCTCAGAGTACATTTTCACATAACCAGGTTAGTTTTAGGTATAGTACTAACTAGTCACAGAACTCTGGTCAAATCAGTTCTCATAAAGAAAGATCCAGTGTGTCCTGCTTGAGTCTCTACACTATTCAGAAACATGATGCGTGTGAATCTTGAAATCTGAGCCTCTTGGCTAATGCTATATTTTCTGCCTCAGAAACCTAGTCAGTGTAGACTGAATAGTAGTTGAGAAACACTTTGGTTGCTTTTGCTACTATCTCCTTAGTCTAACACTTAAGTTTTTGGAAAGAAGCAGGCTGTTTGGAACTCCTTGTTAGCAGGTCAACTCAGAGTACATTTTCACCTAACCAAGTTATTATAGGTATAGTACTAAGTAGTCACAGAACTTTCTGCTCAAACCAGTGATCACAAAAAAGAATCCAGGGCATCTTGTGTCTCTACATTTTTCAGAAACAGGCTGTGTGTGAATCTTCAAATCCAAGACCCTTGGCTAAAGATGTATTATCTGCTTCAGGAAGCTAGTTAGTTGTAGACTAGAAGCTAGTTGAAAAACACTTTGGTTACCTTTGTTGTATTCAGTTCAAATTTTTTCTGTCGAACCCCTGCGTTTTCTGAAAGAAACAGCCTGCTTGAAACTCCTTGTTAGGAGGTAATCTCAGAGTACATATTCACCTAATCAGGCTAGTTATAGGTATTGTACTAACTAGTCACAAAATTCCCTACTCAAACCAATGTTCATGAAGAAGGATCCAGTGTGTCCTGTTTGAGTCTGGGATAGATATACCTACGGGTTTTAGAGGATCTCCTAGGCAGATAGAGGTTAACTAGCTCTCTGCGGGTACACACTGGTAGCAGAAGACCAAGGGAATATTGAGCAGTGGGAGACCTCTGAGAGATCCCCATTTTACCTATGGGGGCCCCACCCAAGAGCCCTCAGGCCAACCAACCAGCAAGATAGGAACTGAGCCCCACTCTTCAGTCAACTGAAGACCTACAATCCTACTGCACTCACAGTCACCTCAGAACAGACCCCCTTGACACAGCCCTGCCTACCAGAGGGTCAAGACCGAGTTCCACCAATCAGAAGGCAAGCATTAGTCCCTCCCACCAGGAAGCCAATCAGAAGGCGAGCACCAGCCCTTCCCACCAGGAAGCCTGCACAAGCTGGTGGGCCAACCGCACCCACTAGGATGCAGACACCAGAAAGAGAGGAACCACAACCCTGCAGCTTGTGGAAAGGAAAACAGAAACGTGGAAAGACAAAATAAGATGACAGATAAACATGCTTCAGATGGAGGAACAAGATAAAATTGCAGAACAAGTAAATAAAGAATGGTTATGCAACCTACCTGAAAAAGAATTCAGGGTAATGATAGTGAAGATGATCCTAAGATGATCATCTCAGTAAAAGAATGGCAGTACAGATGGAGAAGATACAAAAAAATGTTTAACAAAGAACTAGAAGACTTACAGAACAGATGAACTACACTATAACTGAAATGAAAAATGCACTAGAAGGAATCCATTGCAAAATAACTGAGGCAGAAGAACAAATAAGTGATCTGGAAGACAGATTAGAGGAAGTCACTGCCACCGAGCAGTATAAAGAAAAAAGAATGAAAAGAATTGAGGACAGTCTCACAGACCTCTGGGACAACATCTGACATTCAACAGATGCAGCATTTGTTCTATAGGGATTCCAGAAGGAGAAAAGAAAGGGCCTGAGAAAATATTTGAGGAGCTTATAGATGAAAACCTCCCTAATATAAGACAGGAAAAAAATCAAGTCCAAGAAGTGCACAGAGTCCCAAACAGAATAAATCCAAGGGGGAGCACATTGAAACACATATAATAAACTGAAAAAAAATTAAAATATGAAGAAAAAATATTTTTAAAAAACAGCAAAGGAAAGGCAACAAATAATATACAAGGGAATCTCCATAAGGTTATCAGGTGATTTTTCAGCAGTAACTCAGCAGGTCAGAAGTGAAGGACATAATATATTTAAAGTGATGAAATGGAAAAACCTACAACCAAGAACATGCTACCCAGAAAGGCTCTCATTCATTTGCTAGAGAAAAATAGTTTTACAGTCAAGCAAAAGATAAGAGAATATAGCACCACCAAAGCAGCCTTACAGTAAATGTTGAAAAAACTTGTTTAGCTGGTGACAAGAGGGCACAACTAGCAACACTAAAATCACAAATAGGAGAGCTCACTGGTAAAGACAGACATACAGTAAAAGTAGGAGTTATCCACACAAATATGATAGTGAAACAAGCAACTCTGATGAGAGTACAAATGCAAGAAGTGGGAAATGCATTTAAAATTAACAGATCAAAAAATTTAAAAAATCAAAAAAATAAAATTAACAGACCAACCACTTAAAACAGCCTTGTATGCTATGTCATACCTCATGGGAACTCCAAACTATAAAACCATAGCAGATAAACACACAAAACACAGGAAAAGCAACCCAAGTGCAACACTAAAAATAGTCATCAAATCATAAGAGAACAAAAGAGGAAAAGGGGAAAAAAGGACCTACCAAAACCAACCCAAAACAATTTTTAAAATGGCAATAGGAACATTGCTGTTGTTCAGTCGCTAAGTCATGTCTGACTCTCTGTGGTCCCATGGACTGCAGCACATGAGCCTTCCCTGTCCTCCACTGTCTCCCAGGGTCTGCCCAAATCCATGTCCATTGAGTCAGTGATGCCATCTAACCATCTCGTCCTCTGCTGCCCTCTTCTCCTTTTGCTTTCAATCTTTCCCCGCATCAGGGCTTTTACTAATGAGTCAGCTCTTTGCATCAGGTGGTCAAAGTATTGGAGTTTCAGCTTCAGCCACAGTCCTTCCCATAAATATTCAGTGTTTATTTCCTTTAGGATTGACTGGTTTGATCTCCTTGCAGTCCAAGGGACTCTCAGGAGTCTTTTCTAGCACCAGAACTCAAAGGCATCAATTTTTCAGCTCTCAACTTTCTTTATTGTCCAACTGTCACATCCATAAATGACTACTGGAAAAACCATAGCTTTAACTACATGCACTTTTGTCAACAAACTGATGTCTCTGCTTTTAAATATGCTGTCTAGGTTTGTCATAGCATTTCTTCCAAGGAGCAAGCGTCTTTTAATTTCATGGTTGCAGTCACCATCTGCAGTGATTTTGGAGCCCAAGAAAATAAAATCTTTCACTGCTTTCACTATTTCCCTGGCTATTTGCCATGAAGTGATGGAACCAGATGCCATGATCTTAGATTTTTGAGTGTTGAGTTTTAAGCCAGCTTTTTCACTCTCCTCTTTCACCTTCATCAAGAGGCTCTTTAGCTCCTCTTCACTTTCTGCCATTAGAGTGATATCTTGTGCATATCTGAGATTGTTATATATTTTCCCCAGCAATCTTGAGTCCAGCCTGTGAATCATCCAGCTCGGCATTTCTCATGGTGTGCTCTGCATATCAGTTAACATTAAAAGTAAATGGTTTAAGTGCTCCAACCAAAAGGCATGGATGAACCTAGAGATTATTATACTAAGTGAAGTAAGTCAGACAGAGAAAGACAAATATCATATGATATCACTTATATGTGGAATACAATAACCACTGATAAAAATGTACTTATTTACAAACCAGAAACAGACTCACAGATCTCAAGATCAAACTTATAGTTACCAAAGGAGAAAAATGGTGTGTGTGGGGGGGGGAGTGATCAGTTAAGATATTGCGATTGAGGTATACATACTATTATATATAAAATTATAAAGTAGATAATAAGGAACTTCTGCATAGCAAGGGGAATTATACTCAATATTTCTATAATATCTTGTATTGGAAGAGAATCTGAAGAAGAGGTGATGTATGTATACGTATAACTAATTCACTTTGCTGTACACCTAAAACTAATACATCATTGTAAATCAACTATACTCCAATAAATTTTTTCAAAAAAAATAGTGAGAGGTTGAGTACATTGCAGCTTATTTGCACATGGATTATGGCCTCAGAGTCAGCATTAGGTTTTATAGGATTAGGGCCTAGGGATTAAGGTTCTGGTGAGGACCCCAGTGTCAGGGCTGGAGTTAGGGTTTGGGGTAAGGCCTCATGGCTAGGACCTTGGATTTAACACATTGGGGTTGGACCTTAGGGTTGGGTGCCTCACAGGACAGGGTCTTAAGAGGAATGTACTGGACCCTATTGGCTGATTCATTCTTAAACATGACGAAGAAGAAGAGGACAACAGAGGACGAGATGGTTGGATGGCATCACACCGAGTCAACAGACATGAGATTGAGCAAGCTCTGGGAGTTGGTGAAGGACAGGGAAGCCTGGAGGGCTGCTGTCCACAAGGTCCCATAGAGTTGGACACAACTGAGCGATTGAACTGCACTGAACTGATGTTAAGGAAGAAAAGCGAGATGCACAGAATTGCATACTTTATATCCTATTTTTGTAAGGTACCAACTTTTTCTATGTGCCATTTATGTTAATACATGTACATTCATAGGAGACTATCATTAACATTGGATAATGGCAGGCAGACTAGGGGAAAGATTTTTTTTAACTGCATTTTCAAAGGGGCATTCACCTCTTTTGATTCCACTGGTCTCATAGGGAAAGAATCATGGGTCCTCAAGCTTCCATCTTCTACCTGGCTCTTGTCCACCTTTTCGTATCCAGTCACTTGTCTGTGGACTCCTCGATTTACAAGATGGCAAATACAAATGAAATTCTCCCACATCCTTAGAAAAGAGGTACAGCCTGCCTAATGAGAGAGTTAAAGCTTAGGGCCCTTTAAGGAGGAGGTGAACATTTTCCCTCATGCTTTCCTTAAGCATTTTGCAACTGTATCTTGCCTGAAAACTGGCCTTTCTTTAGGTCCGGGAGTAATGACTACGCAGCACAATGTCTTACTTATGGAAATGCTTTTCTTCGACTCTATGCTAATAATTATAATTGTAACAATCTTGCTTGGGAACCTGTTTCTCAACAACAGAATATCTCACCCAGAAACACATTGCCCGGAGCTCATTTTTTCTGGCTAAAATTGTACTGAAGTTATCTCAGGATGTATGCCTTGGGAAAGGGTCTAACGGAACTCTCACAACCTTCAAGGAGTCTATCTGCTCTCAGCAGCCAGTTTGAAAAGTATATAATTCCCTGCTTAAAACAGTGAGGTGGGCTACTCTCCTACTCCCTTCCAGTGCCTTTTGCTGGAGGCTTTCTCTATACTTTTCACTCTAATAAAACTTTGTTACACAAAGCTCTGAGTGACTGAGACCACATCTTTTGGGTCCTGGAATGAAATTTTCTCCTGTAGAGACCACGAATACTGGCACTGTTCATCATAAGCTATAACTCTCCTGTGAAACAGAAAAAAATAGGCAAAATAGAATACATGATGCAATGTTTCTGATAATAAACCTCAGGCCTCTGAGAATCTCACATACAAAGGTCCAGGCATCATCTTCATAGGAGACCATGTCAAAGAGGCAGCAGTGGAGGCCCCTACCCCAGGCCAGCACTTGCCTCATCCAGGAGGTGGCCACTCCATGATGCCAGGGTCTCTTAAGTTATGTTAGACACTCCCCTTGCACTTAAGCCTATGGAATTCGGCATGTGTCCCCTGACTCACCTATCATATCTTGAGGCCCTGAGCTGAGGGAAAGTATCTGATCTCTGCTAGGGGAATGAGAAGGAGTCTTGGCCACAGCCAACCCTCTCAGTCTTCTGGTGCTGCCATCTCCTGATGCTCTGCATTGGCTATAAGAAACAAATGCCAGGTTTCAACCCTAAGCAAAAAGGGTCATATTTTGCCTGCAAGTGTTTGGCATCCCACAGTCAGTGACTGTCACCCAGGACAGACTGCTATGGGAACTCCTCATCCTCCATACCCATGATGGGGCCCACAGGGGATGGTCTAGGGTGGGATCACTTTTCTCTTCACCTAACACTAGGTTCTCCATTCATCTGATCTTTCCTTGTCCCAATCTAGAACAATCTAGCCTTCCTCTGGTATAGCCTCAGAGAGGCCCTTCTGCTCCAGTGTTGGTATTATCTTGCCTCAGGCTTCTGCTCCTCTTTTAGGACTTATCTCTGACTCAGGTCTCAGGCCCCTGTTCTCTTAAACAGTTGAAGCTCTGCCCTGGCTTTCACTATTCCAGAATAGTGAACTGAATTGGATTTGATAAAGTTGGTGATTGAGAAGATGAGTGGCTGGAAGTGGGATGGAGAGACAGGTGAAATCTGAGGGAAACAGAGGCAAGAGAGAAGTAGTGTGTGTGCAGGACAATGAATTGGTATCTGTCCTCAACCTGTCCCACATATCTGACTTGAACATTTATGTAGCGAGAAGGGTCAGAGGTTGAAGTTGATGGTGTCACCGAGGAGGGATTTTTATGATGCTCTGGAGACAAATACAGATGCTTCAATAGCATGATACAGAGTGTGTTCCAGAAGGAGGAAGGGGCACTTCCCCCAAGCTTTGCATGGGAGGTGGAACTGCTTGTAGCTCCTTGAGAAGTGAAAGGTTGAGGAGCCTCCTGAGCCAGCACGTCAGCTGACACACATTCTCATGACAGCCAAGTGAAGTAGGAGGATTCTCTAAAGCGGGACAGATGTGATCAACAGAGGAGGAAACTAATCATAATAAGTGATAACATGAACCAAACACATAAGTCAGACACTGCAGTTAGCACTTCAGATTGATTATTTTATTTAAGTATCAAAATGACTCTACATGGAATGTGATATTGCACTACAAGAACAGAGGACAGCTTAGGTATTTGTGTTTGAAGATTGGCGCCTATGCAGATGAATCATGATGTCACCATTCTCAAGTCATTTGATTGTTTAGGGTCTTAGTTCCATCATCTGTAAAAGATTAAAAAAAAAAATGGTTGTGACTATGTGAAAAAGAATCAATGGAATCATAAACACAAAGCACTTGACATAATGCTCACTTAACGATTATCTCCATTTCATCTGTAAGTCAACAGAGGATCATTATCTTATCCAAGACACATACTGGAGTGTACAAGAGCCCACATTTGAGGTCAGGATGACTGACCCTGAAACCAGAACACAAAATCTTATCCTTGAAACTGCACTTGCCCAATAGACTCAAAACTTACAGTGTCTTCAGATGACCATGCCCTAATATCAAGATGGTGAGGGGATTTATGTATCAATCCCAACACTTTATACCTATCCTTGTTATCTTTTAAAAGTAAGTGCCAACAAAAATCATTGAATATGAAAAAGATTAAGAGAGCTTATTCCCATATAACCTCACTAAAAGAACTACTGAAGAAAAATTTCAGCAAGAATAAAGGTAGGTCTAGAGAATAGACCAGGAATACAAGAAAAATAATTCTATAATAATATATTATATTATATTAATATATTATAATTCTATGTTGTATACTTATAATATAAATTCTATAATTAATTTCCTTATTTTAAAAAGACAAGTGTCTAAATTACAATACTGATACATGGGAATAATTGATGGATATTTGGACAGTGCTAAGACCATTGAGGGGCTTCCCAGGTGATGCTAGTGGTAAAGAACCCACCTGCCAATGCAGGAGACATGAGACATGGGTTTGATTCCTGGGTCAGAAAGATCCCCTGGAGGAGGGCATGGCAACCCGCTCCAGTATTCTTGCCCAGAGAATCCCATGGACAGAAGATCCTGGCAGGCTATACGCCATAGGGTCACAAAGAGTTAGATGCAACTGAAGCAACATAGCTCGCACACATGCAGGACCATTGAGAACAGAATACAACAGTGCAATAAACGTAACTTTTGTTAGAAAAGCTACAATGAGACTGATTTGGGGATGCGGCTTTCACAAGGGCAGAACAAGGTGGTCACCAAATCCTCTCAAAAAGCAATGTTAAAATCACCAGCTCCAAAATAGACAGTGCTTGTCTTACTTTTCCCCACTTATCCCTTCTAATGAAACTAAGTATCTTGGAAATTATTACACAGACAATAATAAAAGAACTCTGAAGGCTGGAAAAAAGAAATCAGACTGAATAGGGATCTCAGGACTTGAAGAATAACACAGGGTTTTGGGGTTTTTTTTTTTTTTTAGTGATTCATATTTATTTTCTTTTGTGTATCTTCTACAGATATTTTCTTTGTGTCATGGGACTTATGTAAAACAGGCTATTTTAAGTTGATAGCAACTTAACTTCATTCACAAATGAAAATTCTATCCTTTTGCCCACCCCTTGTGCTATTTATGTTACAAGTAATATCTTTTTTAATATTGTGTATCTATTCATTAGCATATTTTATAGTCATATTTTTATACTTTTGTCTTTTAGCTCCTGCAGTATATATTAAGTCATTTAACACCACCATTACAACATTACAATATTCTGTGTTTGTCTATACATTTACCAGAGAGCTTTTAGTTTCATAAAGTTTGATGTTGCAGCAAGAGAAAAATGCAAGGAAGCCTTCATAAGACTATCAACAAATTTCAAAGAAGAAATTTTAAAGGCCAGAAGGAATGGAATGATATATTTAAATTATTGAAAGATAAATAATATCTGAAGTAGTTCATTACCACACAGGGTTTTCCTGTAGGGTTTTTCCTTTCTTTTCTTTCTTTGTGTTATTATTATTATTTGGTCTCACATATACCCAGGACTTGATACAGGGAGTTTTGAAACCTGGAACTACCAGGTATGTAAAAAATAAAACCCACCAACATTAGAAAGGCTGCTCTGTCTGGCCAAAGGATAAGAAGCAAGAAGCCAAACAGATTGAGTGGAGAGTCCAAACCTGCATCCACAACTGAGTGACCGGCAAGCAGTGTCAACTGCCCACAAAAGCCCCAAATACCCACAGCAGAGTCATTGTCTCCCTGACTTCCACCTGTGGCATAGACACAGGAAAAATGGCCTCTGACTCACCTTCTTCCCTGTTCAACAGGTGAAGGCCCACAGACACGAGACAACCCAGGAAACACCTTTATGTTCCCACATACAGCAGCAGCAAGAATTGACAGAAGCCCCAGAAGAATGAAGCAGATCAGAATAGCAGGAATATTTCCAGGGTTCAGGGAGCTAAACAGTCAAGTTCACAAAATAGGCCAACTGACAAGCTAAACCTGAACAGCAAAATTGCCTACTAAGTAGGAGATTAAAATAGGAGTATCTAAGCATAATAACCAAAGTATCAAGGATACAACAGAAAAAAACTTTCCTCGTGCCAAAAGTCAGTGAAACCATAAACAGTGAGAAAAAACAATTGACTGACACCAGTACCAAGTTGAATAAGATGTTAGAGTTATCACACAAAGATTTTAAATTTGCCATCATGAATACATTTCAATAATCAATTACAAATTCTCTTGAAACAAATGAAAAAATTAATACTTAAGCAATAAGATAGAAGTTATAAAAAGGACAAAATGCAGGGAATCAAATGGAAATAATACACCTGAAAACTACATCAGCTAAATTTTTTCAACCTGATAGATGGACTCAATAGAAGTGAAGATGACAGAGGATAGTATCAATAAACTTGAAAATAAATCAGCAGAAGTTGTTCAGTTTTAACAGAGAGAACATAGACAAAAAGGACAGAGCCTTAGCAACTTGAGGGACTGTAAAAAAGGGTCTAGAATTTATATCATCAGAGCCTCAGAAAGAGAGGACACAGTGTGGAACAAGTATCAGAAAAAATAATGGCTGAGAATGTCACAAACTTGTCAAAATACATAATTCAGATTCAAAAAACTGAGCCAATCCAAATATATTAAAAATAACAACAAAAAATATCCATATCAATATACAGCATAATTAAACTTCTGAAAACAAACAAAGATAAAATTTTAAAACAGAGAGAAACAAGATATTTTACAAAAAGAAATGCAAATTTGAATGACAGCAGATTTCTCTTCCAAAACAATGAAGGCCGAAGTGGCACAAAATTTTTCAAATGCTGAAAGAAACTCAATGGTGAAAAACTGAAAATTTCTCTTCTAAAATCAGAAACAAGACAAGGATGCCTACTCTTGCCATGTGTACTTAACATAATATTGTAAGTCCTAACCATAAAAATCAGACAAGAAATCATGCAAATTGTAAGGGAAGCAGTAAAATTGTCACTGTTTGTGGATGACATGATATTGTATAGTGAAAGCACTAAAATCATCACCAAAAAACTATCAGAACTAATAAATTCAGCAAAATTCCAGATTACATGATTAATAGACAGATATCTATTGTTTATCTATATGCTGATAACAAAGTATCAGAAAGAGAAAACAAAGCAAAACAAAAAATCCAATTACAATTTCATCAAAGGGAATAAAATACATAGGAATGAACTTGGCCAAGGAAATGAAAGACCTATACTTAGAAAACTATAAATCATTGATGAAGTAAATTGATGATGATACAAATAAATGGAAAGATATCCATGTTCATGGATTGGAGGAGTTGCTATTGTTGAAATGGCCACACTACTCAAAGCAATCTACAGATCAACTGCAATCCCTATTAAAGAAAAAAAAAAAACCTCATGACATTTTTCACAGAACTAGAACAAATAGTACTAAAATTTGTATGAAAAACACAAAAGACCCCAAATAGCCAATGCTGTGGAGCTGCAATCAATAAGTGGTGCTAGGAAAACTGAACAGCTACAAGTAGAAGAATAAAATTAGAACATTTTCTCACATCACATACAAAAGCAAACTCAAATGAATTAAAGACCTAAACTTAAGATAAGAAATCATAAAACTCCTAGAAGAAAACATAGGCAATACACTCTTTGACATAAATCTTAGCAGTATTTTTTAGATCTGCCTCCTCAGGCAAGGGAAACAAAAGCAAAAATAAACAAATGGATTCTAATTCAACTTTAAAGTTTTTGCACAGTGAAGTAACCCACCATAAAGCATAGACAACCTATTGAATGGGAGAAGATATTTCCAAATGATATGTCTGATAAGTGGTTAATACTTAAAATAACAAAAATTTAAAATAACAAACTTAAAAAAATGAACAGAAGATCTGAATAGGCATTTTCCAAAGAAGACATACAGATAGCCAACTGGCACATGAAAAGATGCTCAATATCACCAATCATTAGGGAAATGCAAATCAAAACCACAATGACTTATCATCTCTTATCTGTCAGAAATGCTATCATCAAAAAATTTAACAAATAATGTAGGTAAAGATGTGGAAAATAGGAAGTATTAGCCCACTTTGGTGAGAATTTAAATTGGTAAACCACTATGGAAAACTGTATGTAGGTTCCTCAAAAAATTAAAAATAGAATGACCATATGATCCAATATTTCCACTTCTGGGTATATATCCAAAACAAAAACACTACTTTGGAAAGATATGTGCACCACAAAGTTCATAACATCATTATTTACAATAGCTAAGACATGGAAGTAATCTAAGTGTCCATCAACAGATGAAAAGATCAACAAGATACACACATAAAAAGAATAAAATTTTTCCATTTGCACAACATTGATGTACCTGGAGAGTGTTATGATTAGCGAAGTAAGACAGAAAGACAAATACTATATGTTTAACTTAAATATAGAATCAAAATAAATAAATAAATAAAACAAAAACAGACATAGATAGAGTGGACAAACTATTGGTATAAATACTTTGTCTCTCCAGTGGGGAGAGTGTTGGGAGGAGGGGCATAATAAGGAAAAGGAATTAAGAGATACGAACTATCAATACCAGGTTGTTGTTTAATTGCTAAGTCATGTCTGACAAGGATATAATGTATAGTACATGGAATACAACCAATAATTTAAATAAAGTATAATCTGAAAATACTGAATCACTATATTGTACACTTGAAACTTTGTTCCTCAGTCTCGTCTGACGCTTTGCAACCCCACAGACTGTAGCATGCCAGGCTTCCCTGTCCTTCACCATCTCATAGAGTTTGCTCAAACTCATGTCCATTGAGTTGGTGATGTCATCCAACCATCTCATCCTCTGTTGTCCCCTTCTCCTCCTGCCTTCAATCTTTCCCAGATCAGGGTCTTTTCCAATGAGTCAGCTCTTCACATCAGGTGGCCAAAGTATTGGAGCTTCAGCTTTAGCATCAGTCTTTCCAATCGATATTCAGGGTTGATTTCCCTTAAGATTGAGTAGTTTGATCTCTTTGCAGTCCAAGGGACTCTCAAGAGTGGTCTTCTCCAAACCACAGTTCAAAAGCATCAACTCTTTGGCACTCAGGCTTCTTTATGGTCCAGCTCTCACATCCATACATGACTACTAAAAAAACCATAGCTTTGACTATAGGCACTTTTGTCAGCAAAGTGATTTCTCTCTTTTTTAATATGCTGTCTAGGTTTGTCATAGCTTTTCTTTCAAGGAGCAAACATCTTTTAATTTCATGGCTGCAGTCACCATGAGATAGTCATCCATGTGTAGTCACCATGTGCAGTCATCCACAGTGATTCTGGAGCCCAAGAAAACTAAGTCTGTCACTGTTTCCTTTTTCTCTCTAGTTATTTGCCATAAAGTGATGGGACCGGATGCCATGATCTTAGCTTTCTGAATGCTGAGCTTTAAGCCAGCTTTTTCACTCTCCGTTTTCACCTTCATCAAGAGGCTTTTAAGCTCCTCTTTGCTCGCTGCCATAAGGGTGGTGTCATCTTCATATCTGAGATTATTAGTATTTCTCCTGGCAATCTTGATTCCAGCTTGAGCTTCATCTAGCCTGGAATTTCACATGATGTACTCTGCATGTAAGTTAAAATAAAAAAGGTGAAAATATACAGCTTTGATGTACCCCTTTCCCAATTTTGAACACTTGAAACTAGTATAGCATTATAAATCAACTATACTTCAATGAAAAAGACCAGAGATAACAAGTATTGGTCTAGGATACGGAGAAAAGGGAATGCTTGTATATTGATGGTGGAATTGTAAATTGGTTCATGCATTATGGAAAACAGTATGAAGGTTCTCAAAAAAAATAAAAATAGAGCTACATCTGGGTACTCAAAGGAAATGAAAACAAGGTTCAAAGAGATATCTGTACTCTGATATTTATTACAGTATAATTCACAAAAGCCAAGATACGGAAACGATCTACATGCCCATTGCAGGAGGATGCAGTGTATACACAAGGGGACATTTTTTAGTCATGAGTAAGAAGGACATCTTGCCCTTTGCAACAACATGGATGGACCTTGAGGACATTATGCTAAGTAATAAGTCAGACAAGAAAAGACAAATACCATATGATATCACTTATATGTGTAATCTTAAAAGGCCAAAGTCATAAAACCAGAGACTAAAATAGTGGTTACCAAAAGCTAGGTGGTGGTGAGACAGGAGAGATGCTATTTAAGGGTACAAATTTGCAACAAAAAGCTAATAATTTCTAAAATTCTAATGCACAGAATGGTGAATACAGACAATAATATTGTATTACTGTAATCATACTTGACAAGAGACAGATCTTAATAATTCCAACCACTAAAAAATAATGATAGTTATACAACATGAAGGAGGTGCTAATTATTACTACAATGGCAATCATATTAGTATATATAAATGTATCAAATCAACATTAGGTTTACATCTTAAATTTACATAAGTGAAAGTGAAAATGTTAGCTGCTCAGTTGTGTCCGACTCTTTGCGACCCCATGAACTATAGCCTGCCAGGCTCCTCTGTGCGTGTTATATCAATTACATCATTTAAAAGTTTATTAGAGAGAAGTTTCAAATCCATACCCTAGTCTTTCAATTTAAGAAATAGTAAAAGAAGAGCAAATTAAACCTAAAGGAAGAAGAAAGAATGAAATAGTAAAGATTAGAGCCTAAAATGAAATAGAAATAGAAAACAGCAAAATAGACAAAATGAAAAGCACAAAAATTGACTCTTTTTAAAAAAAATCAACACAATTTATAAATTTTTAGCCACAGTGAAAGAGAGAAAGGGCAAGAATAAGAGAGAAAGAGATACAGAGAGAAAACAATGATTAACAAAATTAGGAATTCAAGAAAGGATATCATCTCCTACGTTAGAGATATTAGAATTATAAGAAAATAGCACAATTTCATGCCAACAAATTTACACAATTTAGAGGAAGCAGGCAAAGTCTCCAGAAAGTCACCAATTACTGAAACTGACTCAAGAAGAATTAGAAAACCTTAGATCTATAACAAGAGATTGAATTAATAATTGAAAATTTTCCCAGAAATAAAAACCTGGGCCCAAATGACTTCTTTGGTGAATCCTCCCAAATATTTTAAGGAGAAATTGTACCAACCTTTCTATAAGTAGAGGAGGGAAGCCTTCCCAACTCACTCTGTATGGGCAGTATTTTCTGATACCAAAATCAGATAAAGACGTCACAAGAAAAGAAAATTTCAGATCAACATCACTCACAAATACAGACACAAAAAAATACTCAAAAAATGTAAACAAATTTTATACCACAAAGACTTGGGTTCACTTTGAAAATTAAAATCAACCAGGTTGTTGCAGGAGCCCAAAATGGAATGTAGACAATGCCAAGTGAATCTAAATGTGGTACACATAACCTCACTGCACAGTTGCTGAAAGAAGCTAAACCAAGTAGTTTTTAAAAGCAATGTTTGCTTGGATGCTGCAAGGCTATATACAGAAAGAATTGTACATAAACACTTTGGTGAGCTGCTCACAGGGCTGGCAATTGTGAAACTATGTGCATTCTGGATTGAACAAATAAGTAATTAAATTACAATTAGACCAGGTTTTTCTGGAGAAACTGTTCAAGAAGTTACACATAAGCAAAGAGGAACATTTCTAAGATGAACCCTGATTGTGCACTACATTAGTTAGAGGTATCAGTATTAACTCTTTTGCACACACACATACATGTGTACACACACAGCATACAGAAATAGATGCAAGTGTATAAATGGAAACATATATTTCCAATTCTGTCTGTTGAAAGGACTTAGAAGCAAAGATTCCCTAGTAGCCATGACAACACCTGAATGCACAGATTTTTTTTTTTTAATTTCTTCCCCAATAAAACGAACCAAAGCTTCTTAGAAGAGGGGTTGACTTCAGAACTGGGGCAGGTGAAATATAAGATAATTCTGGAATACATTATGGGGCTAGAAGGTAAAGGAATCCTTGGGAAAAGTGGGGAAGGAGATGCAGGCATTTTAAAGGACTCAGGAGCTAATCTGAAAGAACTCATAATGATCAAATCTGGAACAATTTAAAGAAAATTAACAGTGATCATATTAGACATAGCCCAAATAATAAAAGAAATATTGATGAGACCATACAGATATAAGTGACTGAATATATAAATGCAGAGAACTCTGTCTCGGAGAATAATTCTAATCAAATGTAGAACAAGAAAGATATAAAATCACCATAGACCACCACAATAATTGCTACAGGCAAGATCCACTGATGATGGCAAAATTAGTGGTAAAAGTTTAAGGATAAACAGGATTTTTGTGTCAAATCTATATAAGACCCTCTTAAATATGTACTAGAGAGAAACAGTAACTATTCAGAGGACAGACACCTGGCCAGACACCACTTTGTGATATTAACATCACATGTATGGGATTTTTTCTTAAAAATTCATAACCTCAATGTACTCATGATAAAACAGCAGACAAATCCAAACTGAGGAAAATTCTACAAAATATTTAACTAGTACTCTACAAATGTATCAAGGCCACAGAAGATATTAGGATAGATAGAGTAATGGTCACAGTTTGGAGGAAACTAAGGAGACATGACAACTAAATGAAATGCGAGATTATACTGGCACAGGAAGAAAATTTTACTGAAAAACGGGGAAATATGTTTAAAGTCTGAAGTTTAGCTAATATCATTGCAACAATGTTAATTTCCTGGTTTCAATAATTGTTCTGTAAGATACTAACATTAGGAGAAGCTCAGTGAAGACTAGTTGGGGATTCTCTCTATACTATTCTTGTAAGTCTAAAATTGTATCGAATTAAAATCTTTTTTAAAGACTAAAGTTGTCACAAGTCATTTCTTAACATACACTAGGCATGATCCAACCCATAGTGAAGTCAAGTGGGCAGATGACAAGCAGAAAGAAAAAAGGAAAGTGCCTTTTCAAAACATAGAAACCAGGACTCAGCATCTAGAGACATAAACTGGTTCCAGCTTTTCCGACTGGGCCACAGAAAACCTAGAGTTAAAAGTCTGGCCACTCATACTAGTCACTTCTTCCTTCACTGTGAATTCAAAAAGCAGAGGCAGGAATACTTGATAAATTAGCAAAGGTCATGTATGTATTTAATACATATTATTATATGTAATGTAATTCACATTATATATTCTATACATAATGTATTAAACATATACATATATTTTATAAACACATATGTAACATGCACAGTTGTATTAACACATATTACATATGAGTATATAACATTACATATATTATACATTGATTACTATGAGTATAATCATATACTAATATTATACATACATATATACATATATGGAGAAGGAAGTGGCAACCCACTCCAGTGTTCTTGCCTGGAAAATCCCATGGACAGATTGAGCCTGGCAGCCTACAGCCTGTGCTGTTGTGAAAGAGTCGGACATGACAGAGTGACTAAACAATATACATATATATTATACATATCTAATATATGATGTATATGAACTATGTATTCTCATAAATTATATACATATACACATAATACAGGCTTCCCTTGTGGCTCAACAGCTAAAGAATCTGCCTGCAATGCAGGAGACCTGGGTTTGATCCCTGGGTTGGGAAGATCCTCTGGAGAAGGGAAAGGCTACCCACTCCAGTATTCTGGCCTGGAGAATTCCATATAGTCCATGGGGTCACAGAGAGTCGAACATGACTGACTTTCACTTCACATACACTTTATATTATATGACTATATTAATATATAAGTGACATGTATAAATATATGTGACTATATGTATGCAACATATATAACTTTGCTCATCAACTGAATATTCATGTGGTACCGGATGTTCAAAGAGAGAATACAGAGATTTTAAGAAAAATGAACCAGGCCCCAGGTAAGAAAATGGGGAAGGCAGGAAAAGGCAACGATCACAGCAGTGGGTGTCCTGCTTGCTCCTGCCTGGAGGGAAACTGGTCCAAAGCTTCCCTCTTCTGCTGCAAGGATGCTGACCACTGGGTCAGGCCAGACTAACAACTTCCAGCTGCCTAAGTTCAGGTGCACTTCTGACAGAAAGATGATAAGAATGTTATGCTGTCTCTCTGGAGAGAACTGACTTGGTAGGGGAATGGGCTCACAGGAGCAGCACTCTGGGCTCCCTCAAGAGCAAAACTGGACCCTGATGGTCTTGCACTGCTCCTCCAAGGAACCACTGAGGGGCCAAGCAGCAAAGTACTGGGGAACAGGCCCTGGTGGGCCAGGAAAAAGGAACCAATTTTTTAAGCAAAGTGGAGCAAGACAAACAGGGAAAACCAAGACAAAACACCTCATAGAGATGGCTACTCCAACTAACAAGAAGGCCACTGGGCCTGGGGAGCTCTACATCTTCCAGAAGCTCCTTGACTGTGAATTAGTGCTGGGAGCTGGCAGAGTGAAAGGCTGAGAAGTTCTGCAGACTGAGATGGTTTCAGTCTTACCCTTCCAAGACGTTGTTAATCCACTGGATCGCAGCTCTCTTCTCAAGGTCAAGGACTTCAGCAGTGACTGGATAACCTATCTGGAGGGGTGGGGGCAAGATCAGTGGGCCATTTCGCCTGGAGGGCAGCAGAAGAGGAATCTTGCGTTTGCGGGTCCTGGAACTGTCAGATGACTGTGAGCAATTTAAGTTTTGTTTCTTCCTTAAGTGGTCATCTGCAATTTTTTCATCCTCGATCTTCCTCTGCGGTTCCATTGAGGCTGAAGGGTTAGGCCCATGGCCCTCCTCGCTGGTTTGCTCTGAGAGCACATGAAGATGCGGTGGCTCTGAGCCCAGGAGCCCGGCTGCGCCTGGACCACTCCTCTGGAGCTGTGGGAAAACTCTTGTGGAGCTGTACGAACTGGTGATGGCATTTCGCTTGCTGCATGAACTCAAAAAGTAGGTCTGGGAATTCCTGATCAGGATATCTTCAGAGCTCTTGGAACAGAGAACCAGAGGCCCAGGCCTGGGCACAAAGGACGAGAGGACCCCATCGATCATGAGGCGTCTAAACGCGGACTTCGCATTCCCACCTGGGTTCGAGCCCTTTCTCTGTTCAACCTCACTCTCCTGGGCTGAGTGCGCTTTCTTCTGCTTTGCTAGCCCCTTTCTGCTCTCAGCCAAGGCTTTCAGGTCCTTCTCTTCCTTTCCTCTCAGTTGACCGCTCTCTTCTAGGGCTCTCACCAGAATCTCCTTGACACAAAGGTTTGGGAAGTGAACAGAAAATGAAGACCACGTACAGATGACTGTCTGCTTCAGAGGCAAACGGAGCGTCAGTCTGCCCTTTGCAGATACCATCCTCAGGATCACTGAGGTGTAGAACATCTTGGAACTGCAAGCAGACGGCAATGGCTTCTGATGGCCACTCCGGGGCACAGAGGAAAAAAAACCCCAAAATAAACACCGGGCTTGCTGGATTGAATATAGCCGCTGATGGACTAGGACAAACCGCCGACGGTACAGACGACGACGGGGTGAAGCCATGAAACCCTCATAGGACAGCCTGCGAGCCAGGTCCAGAGTCGGGGCCCCCGAGTGAACCCGGAAAGCTGGGGGAACACGGCTGGCGGTGTGTGCGGGCCCGAGGCACTCGGGGCTCTCTGGCTGGTCCCCGCCCCGCAGAGCAGGTGACGACGGGCGAGGGCGAGGCCGGCTCAGGTAACTGCCCATGAGGCGCAATTCTGCACAGTCTGCCGGGACCTTCAAATGGAGTCTAGTGGCTCAGAGAGATTTCCGTTACCTGCCTAAGGGGTGCCAGGCAAAGCGCTTACTGTTGGGTGGCGCCTGTGACGCGTCTTTGGAACGCGTGAGCGAAGAAAGGGAACGCTAAGCCTGCGCGAGGGAGGGGTAAGCGCACCCGGGTGCTTCCTGCCGGATGCAGCGTAGGTGTCGGCGGGGCGCAGGTGTCTCCGGGGCGCGGGTGTCGGCGGGGCGCAGGTGTCTCCGGGGCGCGGTGTCAGCGGGGCGCAGGTGTCGGCGGGCCGCAGGTGTTGGCGTGTGGAGTACCGGCTCCCTGGGCGCAGCCGCAGTTCCCGCAACCAGGCCCCAGCTCCGTCGCGGGAAAGTGACTGGCAGTGATCCCCAAACCTAAAGGCTCCCGGCTCAGCAGCTCCCACTCTATGCTGCAGCTCCGGGATCAGCACCGGATACCCCAGGGAAAAGCCATTCTGATCCCGTGCCCCTGAGATCCTGGGGGTATAACCACCCAGGCATCCAAGACTGCAGGAGGGAACCAGCTGGACGTGGGAAGCCAGAGTGGAGGCTCCCCATCCTGTTTCCTTTCGACTAAATCTTACTTTTCTGATACCCCACCCACTCCTTCTCCCCTGGAGAATTGGTGTCTCTATATCCAGGAGCAGTGTTATCTGGGTTAAAACTTGAATTTTGAAGGTCGTACTTTGCCATTACCCTAATCTTTGCTTTCTGCCCCTCAACAGATCCTGTAGGGCTTTGTGTTATTCCTTTTCAGTAAGTCTGTGTCTATGGATGGGAGAAGGGACCTGGCAATTCAAATTAGAACTCAGAATTTGACTCTCTATAAGTATTCTGACTGCAGATAGGATTATTAGTTGAAAGTTGAAACATTAGAATATTCAGACTATTTAAAAATCTTTGATGTGTTCATAGCTACACTCACTTTGATTTGGTTGTTTTTTGTTTTGTTTTGAAACCGTTTTGCCTTATTTTGGATTATCATCACTTAGTGAATGATGCTTGGCATTTTACTAGACCAGGTGGTTTTTCAGAGGAGTTATTCCAGTCAGTGCTGTGCTCAGCAAGCGGAGAAGGGTAGTATGATTTTGTGTAACCAGCATCCAGAGGGCTATACTTTAACTAACTATTCTAGTGGGTTGTAAAATTCAGGAGTTTGACTTTCATCTTTATGTAAAAAAAAAAAATTAACAATATTGACAACCTCCCAATTTTTTTTATCTCTCTGCTGTGCTTCAAAGTTCTTTTAAAAATGAAATAAGAGAAAAATTCATGATGGGTGGATATACTACCACAATATAAATGGAATTATTCCAGGTATTTGAAGGTAATCCATTCCTTAGTAAAAGAAATAAATCTTAATAATAGACACATTAAAATGTGTTATTCATTGCAGCACTGTTTATAATAGCCAGGACATGGAAGCAACCTAGATGCCCATCAGCAGATGAATGGATAAGGAAGCTGTGGTACATATACACCATGGAATATTACTCAGCCATTAAAAAGAATTCATTTGAACCAGTTCTAATGAGATGGATGAAACTGGAGCCCATTATACAGAGTGAAGTAAGCCAGAAAGATAAAGAACATTACAGCATACTAACACATATATATGGAATTTAGAAAGATGGTAACGATAACCCTATATGCAAAACAGAAAAAGAGACACAGAAGTACAGAACAGACTTTTGAACTCTGTGGGAGAAGGTGAGGGTGGGATGTTTCGAAAGAACAGCATGTATATTATCTATAGTGAAACAGATCACCAGCCCAGGTGGGATGCATGAGACAAGTGCTCGGGCCTGGTGCACTGGGAAGACCCAGAGGAATCGGGTGGAGAGGGAGGTGGGAGGGGGGATCGGGATAGGGAATATGGCTGATTCATATCAATGTATGACAAAACCCACTGAAATGTTGTGAAGTAATTAGCCTCCAACTAATAAAAAATAAATAAATAAATTTTTCAAAAAATGTGTTATCCAATAAAAATTTTCCAGAATTTTTCAGCCATTAATTTTTTAACTTTGTATTTTGTATTGGGGTTTAGCCAATTAACAAGGCTGTGATAGTTTCAGATGAATAGCTAAGGGACTCAGCCATACATATATATTCTCCCCAAATTCCCCTCCCATCCAGGCTGCAACATAACATTGAGCAGAGAGTTTCATATGCTATATACTAGGTCCTTGTTGGTTATCTATTTTAAATATAGCAGTGTGTACATGTTCATCCCAGTCTCTCTAACTACCCCTTCCTCCCAGCAACCATAAATTCATTCTCTAAGTCTGTGAGTCTCTCTGTTTTGTAAGTTCTTCTGTGTCATGTCTTTTTAGATTTTGCATATAAGGGCAGTCATATAATATCTCTCCTTCTTTGACTTACTTCACTCGGTATGATATGCTCCAGGTCCATTCACACTGCTGCACATGGCATTATTTCATTCTTTGTAATGTCTGAGTAATATTCCATTTTGTATGTGTACAGTGGAATCTTTATCCATTCCTCTGTCAATGGACATTTAGGTTGCTTCCATGTCTTGGCTATTGTAAACAGTGCTGCAATGAACACTGGGATGTATGCATCCTTTTGGATCATGTTTTTTCTCTGGATATATGTCCAAGAGTGGGATTGCAGGGTCATATGGTAGCTCTACATTTAGCTTTATGAGGAACCTCCATATTGATCTCCATAGTGGCCATATCAATTTACACTCCCACCAACAGCATAGGAGAGTTACCTTTTCTCCAGCATTTATTCTTTGTGAGTTTCTTTTATATATATATATATATATAACCACTCTGGCTGGTATGATGTAATATTTCATTGTAGTCTTGACTTTAGTTTCTCTAATATTTAGAGATGTTGAACATCTTTTCATGTGTCTATTGGCCATCTGTATGTCTTCTTTGGAGAAATGTCTATTTAGGTCTTCTGCCCATTTTTTGAGTGAGTTGTTTGTTTTGATGCCATTAAGCACCATGAGCTGTTTGTAAATTTTGGAGATGAATCCCTTATCAGTCACATCATTTGCAAATATTTTCTCCCAATCTCTAGGTGGTCTTTTCATTTTTTTTTTATTGTTTCTTTTGCTATGCAACAACTTTTAAGCTTAAGTAGGTCTTATTTGTTTATTTTTGTCTTTACCTCCAGTATTCTGGGAGACAGATTGAAAAAATGATGTGTGATTTATGTCAGAGAGTGTTCTGCCCATATGTTCCTTGAGGAAATTTATAGTATCTGGTCTCACATTTAGGTCTTTAATCCATTTTGAGCTTATTTTTGTGTTTGGAGTTAAAGAATGATCTAATTTCATTTTTTTACATGTAGCTGTCCAGCACTATTTGTTGAAGACACTATCTTTCCAACATTGTGTAGTCTTGCCACCTTTGTCATTGGTGTCACAGCTTAATTTGCCATAGGTGTATGGGCTTATTTCAGAGTTTTCTATCCTGCAACATTGATCTATATTTCTATTTTTGTGCCAGTACCATGCTGTTTTGATTACTGTAGCTTTGTAGTGTAGTCTGAAGCCAGGACGACTGATTCCTTGAGCTCTATTCATTGCTTTGGCTATTCAGGGTCTTTTGTGTCTCCATATAAATTTTGAGATTTTTGTTCTAGTTCTGTGAAAAATGCCATTATAATTTGACATGGATTGCATTGAATCTCTAGACTGCCTTGGGTAGTATAGTCATTTTGACAATACTGATTCTTCCAATCCATGAACATGGTATATCTTTCCATTTGTTTATGTCTTCTTTGGTTTCTTTCATTAGCATCTTATAGTTTTTGGAGTACAGGTCTTTTGTCTCCTGAGGTAGGTTTATTCCTAGGTATTTTATTCTTTCAGATGCAATTGTAAATGGAATTGCTTCTTGAATTTCTCTTTCTGATCTTTCATTGTAAGTGTATTGAAATGCAACAGATTTCCCTGTATTAATTTTGTAACCTGTGACTTTACCAAATTCATTAATGAGTTCCAGTAGTTTTCTGGTAGCATCTTTCAGATCTTCTATGTACATGTACATGTTATATGCAAACAGTGACAGTTTAACTTCTTTTCCAATTTGGATTCCCTTTACTTCTTTTCCTTCTCTGATTTATGTAGTTAGGACTTCCAAAACTACATTGAATAAAAGTATCAAGAGTAGATATCTTTGTCTTGTTCCTAATATTAAAGGGAACACTTTCAGCTTTTCACTGTTGACTGTGATGCTATCTATAGGTTTGCCACTGTTGTTGCTGTTCAGTCACACTAAGCTGTGTCTGACTATTTGTGACCCCACGGACTCCAGCACACCTGGCTTCCCTGTCCTTCACCATCTCATGGAGTTTGCTCAAACTCATGTCCATTGAGTTGGTGATACCATCCGACCATCTAATCCTCTGTTGCCCCATTCTTCTCCTGCCCTCGTTCTTTCTCAGCATCAGGGTCTTTTCCAATGAGTCAGCTCTTCACATCAGGTAACCAGATTAGAACTTCAACTTGGAGCTGAAGTTTCAGCATCAGTCCTTCGAGTGAATATTCACGGTTGATTTCCTTTAGGATTGAGTAGTTTGATCTCCTTGCAGTCCAAGGGACTCTCAAGAGTTTTCTCCAGCATCACAATTCAAAAGTATCAATTCTTTGGTGCTCAGCCTTCTTTATGGTCCAGCTCTCATATCTGTACATGACTACTGGAAAAACCGTAAATTTGACTATATGGACTTTTGTCAGCCAAGTGATGTCCCTGCTTTTAAATACACTGTCTAGATCTGTCATAGCTTTTCCTTGAAGGATCAAGTGTCATTTAGTTTCATGGCTGCAGTCACCATCCACAGTGATTTTGGAACCCAAGAAAATAAAGTCTGTCACTGTTTTCATTGTTTCCCCATCTATTTGCCTTGAACTGATGGGGGCAGTAATGCTGAAGAAGCTGAAGCTGAACGGTTCTATGAAGATTGACAAGACCTTTTAGAACTAACACCCAAAAAAGATGTCCTTTTCATTATAGGGGACTAGAATGCAAAAGTAGGAAGTCAAGAAACACCTGGAGTAACAGGCAAATTTGGCATTTGAGTAGGGAATGAAGCAGGGCAAAGGCTAATAGAGTTTTGTCAAGAGAACGCACTGGCCATGGCAAACACCCTCTTCCAACCACACAAGAGAAGACTCTACACATGGACATCACCAGATGGTCAACACTGAAATCAGATTGATTATATTCTTTGCAGCCAAAGATGGAGAAGGTCTATACAGTCAGCAAAAACAAGACTGGGAGCTGACTGTGGCTCAGATCATGAACTCCTTATTGCCAAATTCAGACTGAAATTGAAGAAAGTAGGGAAAACCACTAGACCATTCAGGTATGACCTAAATCAAATCCCTTATGACTATACAGTGGAAGTGAGAAATAGATTTAAGGGAATAGATCTGATAGACAGTGCCTGATGAACTATGGACAGAGGTTCATGACATTGTACAGGAGACGAGGTTCAAGACCATCCCCATGAAAAAGGAATGCAAAAACACAAAATGTTTGCCTGAGGAGACCTTACAAATAGCTGTGAAAAGAAGAGAAGTGAAAAGCAAAGGAGAAAAGGAAAGATATTGCCATTTGAATACAGAGTTCCAAAGAATAGCAAGGAGAGATAAGAAAGCTTTCCTCAGTGATCAATGAAAAGAAAGAGATGAAAACAACAGAATGGGAAAAACTAGAGATCTCTTCAAGAAAGTTAGAGATACCAAGGGAACACTTCATGCAAAGATGGGTTCGATAAAGGACAGAAATGGTATGGACCTAACAGAAGCAGAAGATATTAAGAAGAGGTGGCAAGAATACACAGAAGAACTGTACAAAAAAGATCTTCACGACCCAGATAATCACCATGGTGTGATCACTCACCTGGAGCCAGACATCCTGGAATGTGAAGTCAAGTGGGCCTGAGGAAGCATCACTATGAACAAAACTACTGGAGGTGATGGAATTCCAGTTGAGTTATTTCAAATCCTGAAAGATGTGCTGTGAAAGTGCTGCACTCAATACGTCAGTAAATTTGGAAAACTCAGCAGTGGCCATAGGACTGGAAAAGGTCAATTTTCATTCCAATCCCTAAGAAAGGCAATCCCAAAGAATGCTCAAACTACCGCACAATTGTACTCATCTCACATGCTAGTAAAGCAATGCTCAAAATTCTCCAAGCCAGGCTTCAGCAATACATGAACCGAGAACTCCCAGATGTTCAGGCTGGTTTTAGAAAAGGCAGAGGAACCAGAGATCAAATTGCCAACATCTGCTGGATCATCAAAAAAGCAAGAGAGTTCCAGAAAAACATATATTTCTGCTTTATTGACTATGCCAAAGCCTTCGACTGTGTGGATCACGACAAACTGTGGAAAATTCTGAAAGAGATGGGAATACCAGACCACCTGACCTGCCTCTAGAGAAACCTGTATGCAGGTCAGGAAGCAACAGTTAGAACTGGACATGGAACAACAGACTGGTTCCAAATAGGAAAAGGAGTACATCAAGGCTGTATATTGTCACCCTGCTTATTTAACTTATATGCAGAGTACATCATGAGAAACGCTGGGCTGGAGGAAGCACAAGCTGGAATCAAGATTGCCGGGAGAAATACCAATAATCTCAGATATGCAGATGACACCACCCTTATGGCAGAAAGTGAAGAGGAACTAAGAAGCCTCTTGATGAAAGTGAAAGAAGAGAGTGAAAAAGTTGGCTTAAAGCTGAACATTCAGAAAACTAAGATCATGGCATCTGGTCCCATCACCTCATGGGAAATAGATGGGGAGACAGTGGAAACAGTCAGACTTTATTTTTTTGGGCTCCCAAATCACTGCAGATAGTGATTGCAGCCATGAAATTAAAAGACTCTTACTCCTTGGAAGGAAAGTTATGACCAACCTAGATAGCATATTAAAAAGCAGAGACATTACTTTGCCAACAAAGGTCCATCTAGTCAAGGCTATGGTTTCTCCAGTGGTCATGTATGGATGTGAGAGTTGGACTGTGAAGAAAGCTGAGTGTCGAAAAGTTGATGCTTTTGAACTGTGGTGTTGGAGAAGACTCTTGAGAGTCGCTTGGACTGCAAGGAGATCCAACCAGTCCATCCTAAAGGAGATCAGTCCTGGGTGTTCATTGGAAGGACTGATGCTGAAGCTGAAACTCTAATACTTTGGCCAGCTTATGCGAAGAGTTGACTCATTGGAAAAGACCCTAATGCTGGGAGGGATTGGGGGCAAGAGGAAAAGGGGACGACAGAGGATGAGATGGCTGGATGGCATCACCGACTCGATGGACATGAGTTTGAGTAAACTCCAGGAGTTTGTGATGGACAGGGAGGCCTGGCATGCTGGGATTCATGGGGTCACAAAGAGTATGACACGACTGAACTGAACTGATGGGACCAGATGCCATTATCTTAGTTTTTTGAATGTTGAGCTTTAAGCCAGCTTTTTCATTCACCTCTTTCACCCACATCAAGAGGCTCTTTAGTTCCTCTTTGCTTTCTGCCATTAGGGTGGTATCATCTGCATATCCGAGGCTGTTGATATTTCTCCCAATAAGCTAAATTCCAGCTTGTACTTCATGCAGCCCAGCATTTTGCATGACATACTCTGTATGTAAGTTAAATAAGCAGGGTGATAATATACAGCCTTGACATACTCCTCTCCCAATTTTGAAACCAGTCTGTTGTTCTATGTCTGGTTCTAACTGTTGCTTCTTGACCTGCACACAGATTCCTCAGGAGGCAGGTAAGGTGGTCTGGTATTCCCACATCTTTTTTTCCACAGTTTGTTATGATCTATACAGTCAAAGACTTTGGCATAGTCAATAAAGCAGAAGTAGATGTTTTTATGGAAGTTTCTTGCTTTTTTGATGATCCAGCAGATGTTGGCAATTTGATATTTGGTTCCTCTACCTTTTCTAAAGCCACCTTAAACATCTGGAAGTTCACAGTTCATGAACTGTTGCAGCGTGTCTTGGACAATGTTGAGCACTACTTTGCTGGTGTGTGAGATGAGTGCAATTGTGTCATCGTTTGAACATTTTTTGGCATTGTCTTTGGGATTGGAATGAAAATTGACCTTTTCCAGTCCCGTGACCACTGCTGAGTTTTCCAAATTGTCCCAAAATGGCAGCATAGAAGGACATGCTCTCATCTTCTGCAAGAACTCCAAAATTAAACTTGCTGCTGAACAACCATCAACAGAAGAACATTGGATCCCACCAAAAAAAGATAGCCCACTGCCCAAGGCAAAGGAGAATCCCCATGCAAGACAGTAGGAGGGGTGAAATCACGTTTAAAATCAAAACCCATACCTGCCAGAGACACTCGGATGTCTGAAACAAAACCTTGTGCGCACCAGGAGACTCCACAGAGACTGAGCCAGACCTGACTTTGAGTGTTTGAGTGTCTCCTGTGGAGGTATGGGTCAGCAGTGGCCTGCCACAGGGGCTGGGTTCTGGGTGCAGTAGTCCTGGGTGTGGCATAAGCCCTCTTGGAGGAGGTCACCGTTAACCCCACCACAGAGCTGCTGAGGAGACAACCCACAAACTACAGAACAATTATACCAAATAAATTCTCTCACTATTAAGATAGTTCTAGGACCCACAACAGATGTCCCAACCTGGGGATCTGGCAGAAGAACTGAGAACCCAAAGGGAGTTTGGCTTTGAAGGGCAGTGGGATTTGATTACAGAACTTAACACAGGACTGGGAAAACAGACTCTTGAAGGGCACAAACAAAACCTTAAGCACACCAGAACCCAGCAGAAAGGAGCAGTGACCTCACAAGAGACTGACCCAGACTTGCCTGTGAGTGTCCAGGAGTCTCCAGCATAGGTGTGGGTCAGCGGTGGCCTGCTACAGGATCGGGGGCTCTGAGTGTGGCGCTGGGTGCACGGGGCCTTTTGAAGGAGGTCGCCGTTATCTTCATCACCTCCCCCATAGTTTGGTCTCAGGTCACACAACAGGGAGGGAACACAGCCCCGCCCATCAACAGAAAATTGGATTAAAGATTTACTGAGCATGGTCCTGCCCATCAGAGCAGGACCCAGTTTCCCCCTCAGTCAGTCTCTCCCACCAGGAAGCTTCCATAAGCTTCTTATCCTTATCCATCAGAGGGCAAAAGAATGAAAACCACACTCACAGAAAACTAACCAAACTGATCACATGGATCACAGCCTTGTCTAACTAAATGAAACTATAAGCCATGCTGTGTAGGGCCACCCAAGATGGATGGGTCATGGTAGAGAGTTCTGACAAAACGTGGTCCACTGGAGAAGGCAATGGAAAGCCATTTCAGTATTCTTGCCTTGAGAACCCTATGAACAGTATGAAGCAGCTCATACAGCTCAATATAAGAAAAGCAACCCAATCAAAAATTGGCCAGAATACCTAAACAGACATACAAAGAAGACATACGGATGGCTGATAAACACATGAAAAGATGCTCAACTTCACTCATTGTTAGAGAAATGTAAATCAAAATAAAATAAGGTATCACCTCACAGTAGCCAGGATGGAAATCATCAAAAAAAAAAATCTACAAACAATAAATGCTGGGGAGAGTTTAGAGAAAAGGGAACACTCTTGTATTGTTAATGGGAATGCAACTGATACACCCATTATGGAGAACAGTATGGAGATTCCTTTAAAATATAGGAATAAAACTACCATTGTTGTAAGACATGTCTGACTTTTTGTGACCCCATGGACTGTAGCCCACCAGGCTCCTCTGTCCATGGGATTTCCCAGACAGAAATACTGGAGTGGGTTGCCATTCTCTTCTTCAGGGTATCTTCCCAACCCAAGGATAAAACCTGTGTCTCCTGCATTGGTAGGCAGTTCTTTACCACTGAGCCACCAGGGAAGCTCCCAAACTGCCATATGACCAAACAATCCCACTACTGGGCCATATACCCTGAGGAAACCATAGTTGAAAAACACATGTACTCCAGTGTTCATTGCAGCCCTATTTACAATAGCCAGGATATGGAAGCAACCTAGATGTCTATCAGCAGATAGACATCTGCTATAAAGAAGACATGCTATAAGGAAGATATCTGGATAAAGAAGCTGTGGTATATGTATACAATGGAATATTACTCAGCCATAAAAAGGAATGCATTTGAGTCAGTTCTAATGAGGGGGATGAACCTAGAGCCTGTTATACAGAGTTATATATGTCAGAACAAAACAAATATTGGATATTACTTCTCCTCCCACCTTCAGTCTTTCCCAGCATCAGGGTCTTTTCCAATGAGTCAGTTATTCTCATCAGGTGGCCAAAGTATTGGAGTTTCAGCTTCAGCATCAGTCCTTCCAATGAATAGTCAGTCCTGATTTCCTTTAGGATGGACTGGTTTGATCTCCTTGCAGTCCAAGGGACTCTCAAGAGCCTTCTCCAACACCATAGTTCGAAAGCATCAATTCTTTGACTCTCAGCCTTCTTTATGGTCTAACTCTCACATCCATACATGACTACTGGAAAAACCATAACTTTGACTATACAGACATTTGCCAGCAAAGTAATGTCTCTGCTTCTTAATATACTGCCTAGGTATATTAAACACTGTGTTCCTGTTTTGCTGAAGGATTGGCATGAGGCATCCAGCACTGGAACTTGCTGGCCTTTGGGTAGGTCTTGGTCTTAGTGTTGAACTGGAGACCTTTGGTAGAGCTCTCATCAATTAATATTCCATGTGGTTGGGAGTTTGCTGTTATTCCAAAGTCCTGGACTTGTGTCTCCCACCTCAGGGGTTTTGGCTGGACCCCTTACTGTAGCACTAAGACTTCACAGGCCTTAGAACACAAAAGACAAAATCCCAAGATTAATGGTGAAAGCAACACACAAGAGCTCAGAAAGCCCAAACAAGCTCACATGTTTATAAAGAGAATAGATGAGAAGAAAAAGACAAAAAATATAAAAACAGAAGTCAAAAAAGAAAAGAGCAATTATGCCAATTAACAAACCCATAAGTGGAAATGAATACTAAAAGCTAGACTAGCAAAAATGCAAAATCAAAAACATGGGGAAAAGGCAATATAACTAAAATTTGTAAAAACAGGAAAATAAAATAAAATGAATTTATTTCAATATAAGATGTTTTAAGAAAGGAAAGGGGGTTATTAAAAATAAAAACTAAAGGAATAATAAAAACAATAATAGAACAGTATACAAAAGAAAAATTATGTATTTATGAAGAATGGTAGTAAGGAATGTCCTCATGACTCCCCTGTGTTCACTGCACACAGTATGCTCCAGATAATCTGCCTACTTAGAAAATCCTCCAATATTTCTAGGAAGGTCTTTGGACCTGTTGTGGGCAGTGTGGGGTCAGCTCAGACTCAGATCTTGCCTTACTCCAGCTAGTACTTGCTCCAAAAGTCCATAGTTGCCCCTAAAGTCTGCAGTCTCAGGCCAGTTGTGGGAATTTAATCTGTTGCACCTGTGGCTGCAGATGCTCATTCTCTTCCTCTTCTTCAGTCACACAGTCCCTTGTGTTCTGCTTTGATTTTGGCCCCACTTCTGCTCATAGGACACCCCCTGCTGTCTGTTCCCTGCCCAGAGAAGAAGGGGTGAAGGACAAGGTTTATTAGAGCTCACGTGCTCAGTTGGGCTGAGGATAGGGAGAGGTGTGGCAGCCACAGTGGGATGTGCTGGGGCCTGCATGGCAACCCACTCCAGTATTCTTGCCCGGAGAATCCCATGGACAGAGGAGCCTGGTGGCTACAGTGCATGGTGTCACAATGAGCCGGACATGACTGAGCGACGAAGCACACACCCAGAGGGGCCTGCCTAAGCTGGTAGAGACCTCCCAGATGTTACTGTCTGAGGTGGGTCATGCACTCTCCCAGAAGTATTGGCCCTGGATCTTGGGTCCCTAGGAAGAGCCAAGCTGCTTAGGCTGCCCTGAAGGTGAAGGCATTAACCCGTGCCTGCTCACAAATTGGGGGCGGCTGCCAGCAGCCACCTATGGGGTCAGCCTGCAGCCGAGGCATTGCATCTGCTGCCTCGGGCATTCTCCACGGCTTTGGCATGGGTCACTTTCCCTTCTCTGGGATCATCAACTGCAGTCGCATCTAGTTCCACAGCAGGCACCCCTGCTGGCCTTTGCAGCAGCCGCCAGGTAAACAGCTGCTGTCTGCAAGCGTGTAGTTAGATTGTCCCGGTGGCAACAATCTCTTGCCTCTCCCGGAGGCCCAGACTTTTCCCTAGACTCCCTTAGCTCTGTCATACCAGCCCCCTCAAAATATCTCCATGGTAGTCAAACCCAGTACTCTCCCTGGGGTCCCACCCCACAGGCCTGAGCCTCAGTACCCAGCCCCCACTCTCTGAGGCAGGCACGGCTCTGCAAGCTGTTTCTTGGCTGGGAAGTACTGTTGAACAATGATCTCTGTGGTGGCTTCTCTCCGTTTTGCCTTCCAGGCACCTGTGGCAGCTTTCTCTTCCAAGGTTTCAAAGCTCCCCCTTGTCCCTGTGCATGAGTGTGTGGAAACTTTTCCTCCTTCATGACTCCCTTCCTGGGGTGCAGGTCCCCATCCTGAAATCTGTAATCTTTTTTTATCTTTATCCTTTGCCCTACCTCGTTCTGAGTTAACTGACTTGCCTTTTTCGAAGTCTGAGGTCTTCTGCCAGTGTTCAGAAGGTATTCTGTAGGAGTTGTTCCATATGCAGATGAATTTTTTATGGAGTAATATTCCCTTTTCATTTTGCTTATCATTTTCTTCCCCTGAATTTGGCAAAACAGTTACCAGTTTCAGTCTTGAAGGGGTGTTCTTACGTGGGAGATCCCCTATGCAGCCTTTGTGAGCCCAGTACCTTCCGTGGGAGGGCTGACTTTGACGTGGATGACTGTCACATCTTTCCGCAGGGTATGCTGACAACCATCTCCATTGTAGTGAGTGATACTGGAGATGGACTGGCTAGAGCTGGTATCCGATGTGAAGCAGGACTTCCTCTCTGCTCAATGACCATTAGCCCAGAGCCCAAGTTGGACCTGAGCCCAAGTTGCTGGAGCTCTAGGGTCTGTCTTGAGCTGGCTCTTTTAAGTGTGTGTGTTTTTCCCTTTCGTTGCACTGGAACTTTTTCCCAAGAGGAGGAAAGTGCTGAAGCAGGTTGGGCCTGGGTAAGATAGGTTTGATGCACTGCCTGTGTAGGTGTCTGTGGCTCCATTCAGACAGCCTCTGGGGCAAGCCCCTTTGTCTCTGTAGCTGAACACTGCACCCTGCCCCTTCCACATCCTGTTCTCTGGTGAAGCCATTCTGCTGGGCTGGTAGGAACCTAAACAGATTCTCAGTGAGTTTCTAGAGCTGAGCTGTGATAAAGTGGTTGCTGTCAGATTCTGAGCTGCCACCTGATTAAAGACCAACAAGAGCCACTGCTGTCCCACGCACGCTTTGCCCCAGGACCAGGCCGCCTCTGTTCCCCACTGCTGAGTCATTTCCCTGGTCCTGGCTGCCGTAGATCCACTGCCGCACTGTGGCAGGTACTGAAGGCCTTCAGCTCAGTGTGAGCCAGAGCGCCTGCCACTAGAGTAGGCCTCTCTTTGCCTTCCCTGGGGGCCAGCCAGCGTGCCTGCACTCTGCATGAGCAGAGTGAGGCATGCTCAGCCCCTTTGTCTGTTGCAGTGGTCTTCCAACCAGTGAAGGGAACTTGTTTCCTCTATCTGGGACCTCACAACTGGGATACCCAGTCTGTGGCTTGACCTGCTCACTCCCCAGGTCAAATGTCCAATCCAATTGCTATTTTTTTTTTTCTTCCAACATGCATATCTTCCTGACAGTTAGGTTGTGCAGATGTCCTTCTGCCAGTTTCTTGTGAAGTTTTCAGTGAGGACTCTTCCACACATAGATGTATTTTTTATGTGTTTGAGGCTGGGGTGGGAGAGGTGAGCTCTATGTCCTCTTAACACTGCCATCTTGATCTCCCTCCAGTCTTTCATCAAAGGTGACTTTAGCTGAGGTTTTGTAGATGCCCTTTATCATATCAAGGAAGTTCCCAACGAATTCCTAGTTCATTGCATGTTTTTGTCATGTAAGTTTCTTAGATTTTTGTCAAATGCTTTCCCCTCATCTTGAAATAATCAACTAGTTTTCTTTCATTTTATTAATGTGTTTCATTACATGATTTTTGGATGCTGAACCACCCTTGCATTCTTAGGATAATTCCCACTTGGTTGTGATGTGTAATTCTTTTATTATTGTTTAGTTGTTAAGTTGTGTCTGATTCTTGTGTGACCTCATGGACTGTAGCTCCCCAGGCTCCTCTGTCCCTGGAGTTTCCCAGGCAAGTATACTGGACTGTTTTGCCATTTCCTTTTCCAGGGGATCTTCTCAACCCAGGGATCAAACCCATGTCTCCTGCATGGCAGGTGAATTCTTTACCACTGAACCACCAGGGAAGCCCATAATCCTTTTATATGCTTCTGGATATGCTTTCCCAAAAGTTTGTAGAGCATTTATCTATATTAATAAGGCATACTGTTCTGTAGTTTTGTCTTGCAGTAGCTTTATCTGGTTATGCTATCAGAGTGATGCTGGCCTCATAGAATGAGTTAGGAAATCTTTCTTCTATTTTTTAAAGAGTTTGAGAATAATTAGTGTTAATTATTCTTTAAATGTTGGTAGTTTTCATCATTGAAAATATTTGGTCCTTGTCTTTTTTATTAGGAAGTTTTTTATTACTGATTCAAACTCTTTGCTTTTTTAAAGATCTGTTCAGATTTTCTATTTATTTCTTGAATCAAGTTAGGTAGTTTTTCTGTTTCTAGGAATTTCTCCATCTCATATGTGTATCTAAGGTGTTGGCATACAATTGTTCACAGAATTGTACTGGAATTATTTTCATTCATAAATGTAAGATCATTTGTAATTTCCAATTTCACTTGTGATTGTAATAATTTGAGTCTTTTCTCTTTTTTCTTAGTCATTGTAACTAAAGCTTTGTCAGTTTGTTGATCTTTTAGCAGAACCAACTTTTAGTTTTGGTGCATCTTTCTATCACTTTCTGTTCTCCTATGTTTATGACTGATCTAATTTTTATTGTTTATTCCCTTATGCTAGTTTTGGATTTAATTTGCTTTTCTTTTCTCCCCCCTTAAGGTGCTGAGTTTGGTAATAGATTTGAGATCTTTTTAAAAATTAATATATGTAATAAAAGCTATGAATTTCTCCCTGGGCACTGCTTTCAGGGCATTCTATGCGTTTTTGGTATGTTGTGTATTCATTTTCATTTATTCAATTTTCATGTAATTGTCAGTTTTCCATTTTTCTTTTGTTATGTTTTTCTAAATTCAGGCAATTGTGATTGAAGAAAATATTTTGTAAATTTCAATATTCTTAAACTTATTGATATTTATTGTATGACTGGGATACCCTGGTGGCTCTCATATGGTAAAGAATCTGCCTGCAATGTGGGAGACCTGGGTTCTACCCCTGGGTTGAGAAGATCCCCTGGAGGAGGGCATGGCAACCCACTTCAGTATTCTTTCCCAGAGAATTCCCACGGACAGAGGAGCCTGGCAGGCTACAGTCCATGGGGTCACAAAGAGTTGGACATGACTGAGCGACTAAGCACGTTGTATGACCTCATATATGGTGTATCTTGGAGAATGTTATACGTGTACTCAGGGAGAATGTGCATTCTCCTGAATTTTTTTTAAATTCATTTTTTCTATTCCAAAGCTTTACCATTTTACAGTTTTTTCTGGGTTTTAAAGTTTCATTTATTTTTAATTGGAGGATAAATGTTTTACAATGTGGTGTTGGTCTCTGCCATACATCTATTCATTTGTTGATGGACATCTAGGCTGCTTCCATGTCCTGGACTATTGTAAATAGTGCTGCAATGAACATCAAGTTACATGTGTCTGTCAGAATTGTGGTTTTCTCAGGGTATATGCCCAGTAGTGTGACTGATGGGTTATATGGTAGTTTTATTCCTAGTTTTTAAGGAAATTTCTGTACTGTTCTTCAAAGAGGCTGGCTGTTTTACATTCAAAAAAATTGAAGTATAGTTGACTTACAATATTATATTAGTTTCAGGTATATAGCATAGTGTGTATTCTGCTGTTTGGGTGAAATGTTTTGTATGTGCATTTATTAGGTTGCATTGCTTAAGTGCTCTCCTTATTGATCTTTCTGAATGTTCTCTCCATTATTGGTGCTGGGGTAGTAAAATCTTGAATGGTTACCATATAACTACATATTTCTCCCTTCAGTTTGGTCAGTTTTTATTTTGTATGTTTTGGAGTATTGTTTTCAGGATCATGTATTATAATATATAACCTTGATAGATTTACCCTTCTATAAACATATAGCATCCCTTTTTTACTCCTTATAACAATTTTGAGAGAAAAATTTAATCTGTGTTATATTAGTATAGCCACAAAACTTTCCTTTTGAATATACTATTTGAATGGGACATCTTTTTCCATCCTTTCGTTTTCAATCTATTTGTGTCTTTGGATCTAAAGTTAGTTTCTTTTAGATAGCATTTATTTGGATCTTTAACAAGCACCTTCTGCCAGTCTCTGGCTTTTAACTGGAAAGTTTAATCCATTTGTTGCAATGTAAAGTAATTATTCATAAGGAACGGCTTACTTTTGTTGTTTGGGTATTTATTTTCAATGTGTCTTTAATTTTTTTCTCCCTCAGTCACTGTTATTATATTTTTATTTTTCAAATGTACCATCTTGATTCCCTTGTCATTTCTTTTTCTGTATATTTTAATTTAATTTTCAATGCTTACAATTGGAATTAAAATTAGCATCTTAAATTTATAACAAAATAGTTTGAATTGCTTAGTTTCAGTAGTATACAAAGTTCCTACATATCTTAATATTCTTACCATGTCATTATATTAACAAATTACATCTTTATACAATCTTTATACATTGTCGTCAACATAAATTTATAATTATTGCTCTATGTATTTGTTTCCTAAATTGAATAGAAAACAAAGAGGAATTATAAACTAAAACTATAATACTGAATTTTATACTTATGTAGTTACATTTACTGGCACTGTTTATCTCCTCATTCAAGCCTGAGTTACTATCTAGAGTGTTTTCATTTCAGCCTGAAAGACTGTTTCACTCTAGTAGGAGAGATCTATTAGTGAGGAACTCCCGCAGCTTTTATTTATCTAAGGACACCTTTATTTTTGAAGGATAGTTTTAACAAATATTTCTTCATTGACAGTTTTATTTTTCAGCACTTAATTATGTCATCCTGCTGGCTTCTGGCCTCCATATTTCTGAGGAGAAAATCAGTTGTTAATCATACTGCAGTTCCTTTGTCTGTAATAAGCCACTTCACTCCTGTTGCCTTTATACTTTTCTCCTTGCCTTCTTCTTTCAACAATTTGTCTGTATGTCCTTGTGTGGATTTCTAATTCTACCTACTTGGAGTTTTTTGAGCTTCTTGAACAAGTAGATCCATGGGTTTCATGACATTTTGGAAGTTTTTGGACATTATTTTTTCAAATATTTTTTCTGCTCTTTCTCTTTTTGGACTCTAATTGTGCATATGTAACTGTGCCAGTGCTATCCCATGGATCACCAAGGATCTGTTAATTTTATTCATTTTTTTCTTACTCTTAAGACTAGGTAATATCAGTTAACTTATTTTCAAATTTGCTAATTCTTTCTTCTGCCTATTCAAATAAGCTGTTGAACCTCTCTAGGAAAATTTTATTTGTTATTGGACTTTTCAGATATACAATTCTTATTTGGTTCTTTTTAATAATTTCTATATCTTTAGTGATGCCTATTTGTCCTGACATTGTTCTCCTTTTTCTTTTTTTGTTTTAATTCTTTGCCCATGATTTCCTTTGTTTTGGGAGGCACAGTTAAGACAGTTGGTTTTAATGACTCAGCTTCCTCAGGGACAAGTTCTTATATGTCTTTTCCCCACCCCAGACCATACTTTCTTGTGTCTTTTCATGCTCCACACTTTCCTTTTTGTCAAACACTAAACATTTTGAATCTTATAATGTCAACTCTGGAAATCAAATTCTCTTCCCTACTCAGAATTTATTGTTGACACTTGTTCTGATTTGTTGTTTCATTGGTGATTTTTCTAAACAATATTTGGAAAGTGTGCATTCTTCATTGTATGTGGCCACTCAAGACTGTCTTGTTAGCTTAGTGCTTAGCTCAATGTTTGACAGAGATTTCCTCAAATGACTGAAGCAAAAAAATTCTCCCAGGCTGATTTCTTACTGGGGCACTCCTTCATTGCTTAGCCAGGTCACTTACAACTCTACCTTAACCCTTCTTCCTGTTTGCACATATCCTGAAGGTCAGCCAGAGGTGAAATTTTGGGTCTTCGCAGGTCTTTACTGAGAATGCACATGATCTTCTAAATTCTCCAACTTAGGCAGGAGCTTTTCAAAGATTTTAATCTCTTAAATATCTTTTTCCTAGGCTTTTTGCTCTATTGCTTGCCCAGAATGTTATCCCTTGCCCCCAGCAACTGCAGGAAATATATTTGCAGTGAATACATTTGCCTTTAAATGCTTCTGACACAAGTGTCATCAGGGAATCTGCTTCAGATGTAGAAGGCTCTGAAGTAGGTGAAACAAGTGTAATTTGTTGTTATTCTTTCTGGGAGCCAACAAACAGGTCAGAATACACAAACACAGTAAGAATAGGTCTGTATTGAACCCTCTAATACCAGCAACAAGCAGAAACCTGCTGCTGTCTTTCTGGATGCTTCCAAGCTTCCAAAGATTGTAGATTGGAAGAAAGTAAGTGGATAAGTTAAAATGCCATAGCACATTTACTAAAATTCAGCAGCTTTATTAAGCTTTCATTATTATTCATTAAGGCTTCATTGATAAGCATTGTTGTTGTAAGCTTTTAAAAATTGTAAGCCTACCCAGTTGTTGTCAGCTTTTAAAATAAGAATCTAGAGTTCTTAAAAAATTAATTCTGATGCTTTTGAAAGTCTGCTGCTTTTGTGGAGGAATGGGATATTAGAATTCCCTACTCTGATATTTTTTGGTGACATCACAGTTCTTTCTATAGCCCAGTAGTATTCCATTGTGTGGAAGTATTATATCACAGTTTATTTGCCAGTTGGAATATGTTTATATTAGTCCCAGCTTCTGGTGATTATGAATAAAGGTGGTATAAACAAGTTTGGTTAACGTAAGCTTTCTCTGGAAGTAGAATTGATGAATAATAAGTGGATGTTTACTTTATAAGAAACCACAAAATTATATACAGTGTCTACGCCATTTTGCATGCTCATGAGCAGTGTATGAGAGTTTTGGTTGCTCTGCAGCTTCATCAGTACTTGCTGTTATCTTTTTTTTTTTCAAATTTTGCAATACTGGTGGGTGTGTAGTGATATTTCATCATTTTTATTTGCATTTCCATAGTGCTAATGATGTTGAGTATCTTTTCTTGTGCTTATTTACCATCTTCATAACACTTACGATTAAGTATATTCAAATTTTTGCCGATTTAAAAAATTTGGTTAATTTTTTAATTGTTGCATTTTAAGAGTTCTTCATATTCTATATGTAATCTTTTATCTGATTTGGATTATTTATTCTCCCCATTTGTTGTTTTTCTTTTCAGTCTCTTAACAATGTCTTTTGAAAAGTAAATATTTTAATGTTTGTAATTCCAACATCATTTTTTTTTTCTTTCATGTATTGTGGTTTTTCTCTTTTATCTGAAAACTCCTTGTCAAACTTAAGGCCAAACAGATTTTTATGTTATCATCTAGGTATTTTAAGTTGTACATTTTGCATTTAGGTTTATGATCAATTTTGAGCTAATTTTGTATACAGTGTAAGTATAACTTGAGTTTATTTTCTTGCACTTGGATGTTCAATTGTTACAGCATCATTTGTTGAAAATACTTTCTTTCCTCTGTAATTTTTTTACTGGCTTAAAACTGCCATAAAACTAATAATAATTTTTATAAAAACTTTTTATAAATAATTTTTATAAAACTAATAATAATTTTATATTATTTTTCCCAAGGATATGATTATTTTCTTTTTTTCAGTATCTAACTTGAAATATTTAATTGTGAGTTCATTTACTATCTAAGTTGTAGATCTAACAATTATTTTTGCTGAATTGTTACACCATTTACTATAAGATTCCATTCCACTTTATACATACTCCCTTTTAAAAGCTCACTTTACCTCAAACAAAAAGAACAGAAACAGAAAAAAATAATCCATTATATCAATTCTGCTCTATTCTATTTTGGTACTCTATATTTCTGTTTTTTGTGCCAGTATCAATAATTTTAAGGTGTCTTTTGACAATGTGCTCTAGTCTACTCTAATCTGTGTGATCTTTTGGTTTTCATATGTATTAATTTTGTTTCAAAGGAATGTTAATATCATTCTGTTAAAATATCCTTTGATGACTTAGATTTTAAGATCATTTGATTTGTTTGCAATAAAAATATATTTGTGTTTAACATGTCTCTCTTTGTACTTGATTTTCATCTATACTCCTAATAAAATCTTGAAGGGTTTTAATGTAAAATAATTGATTTTTTAAAAATTAATTGACTATTTGTACAAATATGGATCTGTTTCTGGACTTCACAGATCTATTTATATATCTTTAGTCCAGTGACACATTGACTTGATTCCTGTGGCTTTATGAAAAGTTTTGACAGACAGTGCAAGTCTTCCCACTGTGTCCTTTTTCAAAGTTGCTTTAGCTATGTTAGGTCCTTTGCATTCCAACACAAATGTTAGAAACAACACAAAACTTTGATTTGTTGGTATTTTAGCTTAGGTTGCATTGAATCTGTAAATCAATTTATGAAGAACTGACCTATTAACAATATTAACAATATTGAGTCTTCTCATCCATGAACAGAGAGTCTCTCATACAGAGTTGGACACGACTGAGCACACATAACTGCTGTGTAATGGGGAGAACCTGATATCCATAGTTTTCCCACTTTAATGTGAACTGATATTCTGAATATTAAGTTTTCCCCAAAAATATGTTATAGGAAGAGGCATGAAAGAAGGACTCATACTTAGGAAAAATACGTGGATAAAAATGGTCCATTGTTTGGGGCTTCTCTTCTATTCTCAGCTATAAGTAAGGCCTCCTCAGACAATCTTTTTTGCCTTCTTGCATCTCTTTTTCTTTGGGATGGTTTTGGTCACTGACTCCTGCTTACTGTTACAAACCTCTGTCCATAGATCTTCAGGCACCCTCTCTATCAGATCTAAGCCCTTGAATCTATTTGTCACTTCCACTGTATAATCACAAAGTGTTTAATCACTCTATAATCACTCCGCCATGTCTGAGTCTTAGTGGGACTGTAGACCACCAGGGTCCTCTTCTTTGGAATTCTCCAGGAAAGAATACTGGAGTGGGTTGCCATTTCCTTCTGCAGGGGATCTTCCCAACCCAGGGACTGTACCTGGGTCTCCTACAGTACAGGCATATTCTATACCATTTGAGCCACCAGGGAAGCCTGTTAAATCATAAAGGATTTGATTTAGGTCATACCTGAATGGCCTAGTGGTTTTTCCCTACTTTCTTCAATTTAGGTCTGAATTTTGCAATAAAGTGCTCATGACCTGAACCACAGTCAGCTACGGTCTTGTTTTTGCTGACTGTATAGAGCTTCTCCATCTTTGGCTGCAAAGAATATAATCAATGTAATTTCAGAATTGACCATCTGGTGATATCCATGTGTAGAGTCATCTCTTGTGTTGTTGGAAGAGGGTGTTTGTTATTACCAGGTGCATGCTCTTGGCAAAACCCTGTTAGCCTTTGCTTCAGTTCATGCTCCAAGGTCAAACTTGCCTGTTACTCTAAGTATCTCTTGAATTCCTACTTTTGTATTCCAATCCCCTATGATGAAAAGGACTTTTTTTTGGTGTTAATTCTAGAAAGTCTTGTAGGTCTTCATAGAACTGTTTGACTTCAGCTTCAGCCAAAACACTAGCGGCTGGGGCATAGACTTGGCTGACTGTGATGTTGAATGGTTTGCTCTGGAAATGGACAAAGCTCATTCTGTTGGTTTTGAGATTCTACCCAACTACTACATTTTGAACTCATTTGTTGTATATGAGGACTACTCCATTGCTTATAAGGGATTCTTGCCAACAATAGTAGCTATAATGGTCATTTTAATTAAATTCACCCATACCCATTCATTTTATTTCACTGATTCCTAAAATGTCAATGTTCACTTCTGCCATCTCCTGTTCAACAAGATCCAACTTACCTTGGCAGAAAGTGAAGAAGAACTAAAAAACCTCTTGATGAAAGTGAAAGAGGAGAGTGAAAAAGTTGGCTTAAAACTCAACATTCAGAAAACTAAGATCATGGCATCCAGTCCCATCACTTCATGGCAAATAGATGAGGAAACAATGGGAACAGTGAGAGGCTTTATTTTTTTGAGCTCCAAAATCACTGCAGATGGTGACTGCAGCCATGAAATTAAAAGATGCTTGCTCCTTGGAATAAAAGCTATGACCAACCTAGACAGCCTATTAAAAAGCAGAGACATTACTTGTCAACAAAGGTCCATCTAGTCAAAGCTATGGTTTTTCCAGTAGTCATGTATGGATGTGAGAGTTGGACTATAAAGAAAGCTGAGTGCTGAAGAATTGAGTCTTTTGAACTACTGTGTTGGAGAAGACTCTCGAGAGTCCCTTGGACTGCAAGGAGATCCAACCAGTCAGTCCTAAAGGAAATCAGTACTGAATATTCATTGGAAGGACTGATGCTGAAGCTGAAACTCCAAAATTTTGGCCACCTGATGCAAAGAACCAACTCTTTGGAAAAGACCCTGATGCTGGGAAAGATTGAAGGTGGGAGGAGAAGGGTATGACAGAGGATGTGATGGTTGGATGGCATCACTGACATGATGGACATGAGTTTGAGTAGGCTGTGGGAGTTGGTGATGGACAGGGAAGCCTGGCATGCTGCAGTCCATGAGGTCACAAAGAGTTGGACATGACTGAGTGACTGACCTGAACTGAACTGAATTTACCTTGATTCATAGACCTACCAGTCCAGGTTCGTATGCAATATTTCTCTTTATAGCATCAAAATTTACTTTCACCAACAGACACATCCACAACTGGGTATTCTTTCTGCTTTGGCTCAGCCTCTTCATTCTTCCTTGAGCTATTCTCCCTCTCTTCACCAGTAGCCTTTTGGACACCTACTGACCTGGGGCCTCATCTTGCCGTGTCATATATTTTGCCTTTTCATACTCTTCATGGGGTTTTCAAGGCAAGAATGATGAAGTGGTTTCCCGTTCCTTTCTCCAGTGGAGCACATTTTGTCAGAACTCTCCACTATGACCCATCTGTCTTGTGTGGCCCTACATGGCATGGCTCATAGTTTCATTGAGTTAGGCAGGATGTGATCCATGTGGTTGTTTTCATTAATTTTCTGTGACTGTGGTTTTCATTCTGGAAGCGATGGGATTGCAGTTTTTGCTACTTTTGTCTGCCCTCCAATGTATGAGATTAAGAAGTTTATGGAAGCTTCCTCAAAAGAAAGCTGGAGTAGCAATCCTCACATCAGACAAAATAGACCTTAAAATAAAGAAGATTGCAAGAGATTAGAAAGGACACTACATAATGATCAAAATCTCAATCCAAGAGGAAGACATAGCAATTGTAAATATCTGTGCACCCAACATAGGAACACCTCAACATGTAAGACAAACACTAACAGACATAAAAGGAGAAATTGACAGTAACACAATAATAGTAGGAGACTTCAACACCCCACACACATCAGTGATCATCAAAACAAAATTAATAAGGAAACACAGGTCTTAAATGATACATTAGATGCAATGAACCATATCGATACTTTCAAAGGCAGAATACTCCTTCTCAAGTGCACATGGAACATTCTCCAGGATATACCACATCTTGGGTCACATATCAAACCTCAGTAAATTTTGAAAAATAGAAATTATATCAAGCATCTTCTCTGACCACAATGCTATAAGACTAGATATCAATTACAAGGAAAAAACTGTAAGAAACACAAGCACACAGAGATTAAACAACATGTTTCTAAAAAACCAACAGGTTACTGAAGAAATCAAAAGGGAAATAAAAAATTTCTAGGAACAAATGACAATGAAAGCACGACAACTCAAAACCTATTGGATGCAGCAAAAGAAGTTGTAAGAGGGAAGTTTACAGCAATACAATCCTACCTCAAGAAACAAGAAAAACATCGAAGAGACAACCTAACTTTACACATAAAACAACTGGGAAAAGAAGAACAAAAAAATCCAAAGTTAATAAAAGGAAATAAATCATAAGATCCAAGTGGAAATAAATGAAAAAGAAATGAAAGAATAGTAAAGACTAATAAACCTAAAAGCTGGTTCTTTGAGAAGATAAACAGAATTGACAAACTCTTAGCCAAACTCATCAAGAAAAAAGAAAGAAGAATCAAATAAACAAAATTAGAAATGAAAAGGGAGAGGTTACAACAGACAATGCAGAAATACAAAGGATTATAAGAGACTATTATGAACAACTATATGGCAATAAATTAGATAACCTGGAAGAAATGGACAGATTCTTAGAAAAGTTCAGTCTTCCAAGATTGAACCAGGAAGAAACAGAAATTATGAACAACCCAATTACAAGCACTGAAATTGAAGCTGTGACCAAAAATCTCCCAAAAAACAAAAGTCCAGGACCAGATGGCTTCACAGGAGAATTTTATCAAACATTTAGAGAAGAGCTAATGCCTATCCTCCTAACACTCTATCTAAAAATTGCAAAGGAAGGAACACTTCCAAACTCATTCAGTGAGGCCATCATCACCCTGATATCAAAACCATTCAAAGACAACACAAAAAAAGAAAACTACAGGCCAATATGACTAATGAACATAGACGCAAAAATCCTCAACAAAATTTTAGCTAACAGAATTCAGCAACACATCAAAAAGCTCATACACTATGATCAAGTTGGGTTTATTCCAGGGATGCAATGATTCTTCAATATATGGAAATCAATCATTGTGATACACCATATTAACAAATTGAAAGATAGAAACCATATGATTATCTCAATAGATGCAGAAAAAGCCTTTGACAAAATTCAGCACACATTTATGATTAAAACCCTTCAAAAAATGGGCATAGAAGGAACCTATGTCAACATAGTAAAGACCACATATGATAAGTCTATAGCAAATATTATTCTCAATGGTGAAAAGCTGAAGACATTTCCCTTAAGATCAGGAACAAGACAAGGGTGTCCACTTTCCCTATTATTTTTCAACATAGTTTTGGAAGTCCTAGCTATAGCAATCAGAGAAGAAAAAGAAATAAAAGGAATCCAGGTCATAAAAGAAGAAGTAAAGCTCTCGCTGTTTGCAGATGACATGATACTGTACATTCAGTCAGTTCAATTCAGTCTGCTCAGTTGCTCAGTCGTGTCTGACTCTTTGCAACCCCCTGAATCGCAGCATGCCAGGCCTCCCTGTCCATCACCAACTCCCGGAGTTTACTCAAACTCATGTCCATTGAGTCGGTGATGCCATCCAGCCATCTCATCCTCTGTTGTCCCCTTTTCCTCCTGCCTCCAATCCCTCCCAGCATCAGGGTATTTTCCAGTGAGTCAACTCTTCACGTAAGCTAGCCAAAGTTGGAGTTTCAGCTTCAGTATCAGTTCTTCCAGTGAACACCCAGGACTGATCTCCTTTAGGATGGACTGGTTGGATCTCCTTGCAGTCCAAGGGACTCTCAAGAGTCTTCTCCAACACCACAGTTCAAAAGCATCAATTCTTCGGTGCTCAGCTTTCTTCACAGTCCAACCCTTACATCCATACATGACCACTTGAGCAACCATAGCCTTGACTAGAAGGACCTTTGTTGACAAAGTAATGTCTCTGTTTTTTAATATTCTGTCTAGGTTGGTCATAACTTTCCTTCCAAGGAGTAAGTGTCTTTTAATTTCATGGCTGCAATCACCATCTGCAGTGATTTTGGAGCCCCCAAAAATAAAGTCTGAAACTGTTTCCACTGTTTCACCATCTATTTCCCATGAAGTGATGGGACCAGATGCCATGATCTTAGTTTTCTGAATGTTGAGCTGTAAGCCAACTTTTTCACTCTCCTCTTTCACTTTCATCAAGAGGCTTTTTAGTTCCTCTTCACTTTCTGCCATAAGGTGGTGTCATCTGCATATCTGAGATTATTGATATTTCTCCCGGCAATCTTGATTCCAGCTTGTGCTTCCTCCAGCCCAGCGTTTCTCATGATGTACTCTGCACATAAGTTAAATAAGCAGGGTGACAATATACAGCCTTGACATACTCCTTTTCCTATTTGGAACCAGTCTGTTGTTCCATGTCCAGTTCTAACTGTTGCTTCCTGACCTGCATACAGGTTTCTCAAGAGGCAGGTCAGGTGGTCTGGTATGCCCATCCCTTTCAGAATTTTCCACAGTTTATTATGATCCACACAGTCAACGACTTTGGCATAGTCAATAAAGAATAGATATTTTTCTGGAACTCTCTTGCTTTTTTGATGATCCAGCAGATGTTGTACTGTACATTAGAAAACCCTAAAGAGAGTATCAGAAAATTACTAGAGCTAATCAGTGAATTTAGCAAAGTTGCAGGATACGAAATCAATACACAGAAATTACCTGCATTTCTATATACTAACAATGAAAAATCAGAGAGAGAAATTAAAGAATCAATCCCACTCACCATTGCAACAAAAAGAACTAAATATCTAGGAATAAACTTATCTAAGGAGACAAAGGAACTGTACACATTAAATTATAGATACTAATGAAATAAATCAAAGATGACCTAAACAGATGGAGATATTCCATGTTCCTGGGTAAGAAGAATCAATATTGTGAAAATGACTATACTATCTAATGCAATATACAGATTCAAGGAGATCCTTATGAAATTACCAATGACATTTTTCACAAAACTAGAAAAGAAAATTTCACAATTTATATGGAAACTCAAAAGACCCTGAATATATAAAGTGGTCTTGAGAAAGAAGAATGGAGCTGGAGGAATCAAGTTTCCTGACTTCAGTTTATACTACAAAGCTACAATTATCAATAAAGTATGGTACTGGCACAAAAGCAGAAATATAGAGCAATGAAACAAGATAGAAAGCCCAGAAATAAACCCATGCACCTATGGGTACCTTATTTTTTACAAAGGAGGCAAGAATGTACAATGGGGCAAAGACAGCCTCTTCAATAAATGGTGCTGGGAAAACTAGACAGCTACATGTAAAAGAATTAAATTAGAAGACTTCCTGATACTACACACAAAGATAAACTCAAAATGGATTAAAGACCTACAGGTAAGACCAGAAACTATAAAACTCTTAGAGGAAAACTTTGGCAGAACATCAAAGACATAAATCAAAGCAAGATCCTCTAGACCCATCTCCTAGAGTAATGGGAATAAAAACAGAAGCAAACAAGCAGGACCTGATTAAACTTAAAAGCTTTTGCACAGCAAAGGAAACTATAAGCAAAGTGAAAAGACAGCCCTCAGAATGGGAGAAAATAATAGCAAATGAAACAACTGACAAAGGATTAATTTCCAAAATATACCAACAGCTCACACAACTCAATACTAGAAAAACAAGTCAGTCAAAAAGTGGAGGAAAGACCTAAACAGACATTTCTCCAAAGAAGACATACAGATGGCTAACAAACACATGAAAAGATGCTCAATATAGCTTATTATTAGAGACATGCAAATGAAAACTACAGTGAGATATCACCTCATACTGGTCAAAATGGCACTCATCAAAAAGTCTACAAACAATAAATGCTGTAGAGGCTGTGGAGAAAAGGGAATGCTCTTGCACTGTTGGTGGGAATGTAAATTGATACAGCCAGTATGGAAGATGGTATGGAGATTCCCTTAAAAAACTAAGGATAAAATCACAATTTGACCCAGGAATCCCACTCCTAGACATATACCCTGAGGAAACCAAAATTGAAAGAGACTCATGTGTGCACTGGGATGACCCAGAGGGATGGGATGGGGAGGGAGGTGAGAGGGGGGTTCAGGATGGGGAACACATGTAAATCCATGGCTGATTCATGTCAATGTATGGCAAAAAGCACTACAATATTGTAAAGTAATTAGCCTCCAACTAATAAAAATAAATGGAAAAAAAAAAGAAAGAGACTCATGTATCCCGTTGTTCATTGCAGCACTATTTACAATAGCTAGAACATGGAAGCAACCTAGATGTCCATCGACAATGAATAATGAATGGACAAAGCAATTGTGGTACATATACACAATGGAATATTTCTCAGCCATAAAAAGGAATGCATTTGAGTCAGTTCTAATGAAATGGATGAACCTAGAACCTATTATTCAGAGTGAAGTGAGTCAGAAAGAGAAAGATAAATACTGTATTCTAATGCATATATACAGAATCCAGAAAAATGATACTGAAGAATTTATTTACAGTGCAACAATGGAGAATCAGACATAGAGAATAGACATATGGTCATGGGGAGAGGGGAGGAGAGGGTGAGATGTATGGAAAGAGTAACATGGAAACTTACATTACCATATGTAAAATAGATAGTCATCGGGAATTTGCTGTCTGGCTCAGGAAATTCAAACAGGGGCTCTGTATCAACCTAGAGGGGTGGGGTAGGGAGGGAAATGGGAGGGAGTTCTAAAAGGGAGGGGAAATATGTATACCAATGGCTGATTCATGCTGAGGTTTGATAGAAAACACAAAATTCTGTAAAGCAATTATCCTTCAATGAAAAATAAATTTAAAAAAAATTTTAAAGAAGCTTATGCAAGCTTCCTGACAGGAGGGACTGGCTGTGAAGAAAACTGTGTCTTGCTCTGGTGGGCAGGGCCATGCTTAGTAAATCTTTAGTCCAGTTTGCTACTAATGGATGGGGCTGTGCTCCTTCCCTGTAGTTTGGCCTTGAGCAGCTCAGTCCTGGGGTCTGCAGTCTCTATGGGACAGCTAATGGTGACCTCCTCAAAAAGCACTTATGCCAACAAGTCACGTTTCTTGTTGATTGCTGCTGCCAGTGACCCTGACTCCATGGCAGGCCAATATCAAGCCAAGCCTCCACAGGAGACTTCAAAGCACTCACAGGCATGTCTGGCTCAGTCTCTTTTGGGGTCGCTTCTTTCACTGGGGCCCTAGTGCACCCAAGGTTTTATTGATCCCTTCCAAGAGTCTCTGTTTCCCCTAGTCCTGTGGAAGTTCTGTAATCAGATCCTGCTGATCTTCAAACCTGGGGATTCCCAGTCCCTTTACCAGATCCCCAGATAGGGAAGTCTGATGTGGGGCCTAGAACCTTCACAGCAGTGTGAAAACTTCTTTGGTATAACTGTTCTCCAATTTGTGGTGTCACCCACTCATCAACTCTATGGTCGAGCTCCAGGCTCTATGGTATGGCTAATGGTGACCTCTTCAGAGGACTCATGCCAACGTGCTGAGCCGCCCAAGACTGATGCTGCCAGTGCACCTCTCCCCGTGGCTGGCCACTGCCGACCCACGTCCCCACAGGCAGATCAGGCTCAGTGGCCACAGTCTCTAGTGGCGGTCAGTGTTACTTTCCCTGGGTCCTGGTGCACACAAGCTGGTTTTGGTTTTGGTTTTTTTTGTGGATTTTTTTTTTTTTTTTTTTTTTTTTTTGCCTCCCAAGAGTCTCTGGTGGGTATGGGGTTTGATTTTAACATGATTGCATCCCCGTTGCAGCTTCTTTTTTTGGACATGTGTTATCTTTTTCTTGGTGGGTTCCAGCATCCTCCTGTCAATGGTTGTTCAGCAGCTAGTAGCAATTTTGGTGTTCTTGTAAAAGAAAATGAGCTCATGTCCTTCTTCTCTGCCAGTGCAACCTTACTTAACTCATTCAGCTTCTACATAGAAGATCATGTAGTTTGTGAATAAAGAGAGATTTTTTTCTTTTCCAACCTGGATGATTTTCACTTCTTTATCCTGAGCTATTATGCTGGCAAGAACTGCAAATGCAATATTAAATATAAGCTGTGTAATCAGACATCCTTGCCTGGTGATCCTACGGAAGAGCATTTTGTCTTTTACTATAAATTGTGATGAGCAGTAACATCAGAGACTGCACATGACAGAGGAAACAGCATTCAAAGGCAAGTCACTTAACAAACCAAAAAAAAAAAAATAAAAGCAAAAACAACAAGCTCTGAGGGAATCAAAATTCAGAATTGCTACAATATATTATCTAGAATGTCCAATATGCAAAAAAAAAAAAAAAAAAAAAACCTGTAAGACATACAAAGAAATAGGAAAGTGTGATATACACATAGAAAAAAAGATGAGCAATAGAAACTATGTTTGGAGGCCCCAAATGTTGATTTAGCAAATGGACTTCAAAAAAAGCTAGTATAAATACCTTGAAAGAACTAAAGAAAACCATGTTTAAACAAAGAAAATTATGATAACAATGATTTATCTAATGGAGACTAACAATAAAGAGCTAGAAATGATAAACCATAACAGAACCAAATGGAAGCCCTGGAGTTGAAAAACAAAAATTTTCTAGAGGGGCTCAACAACAGATTTGAGCAGGCAGGGGAAAGAATTGGTGCATTTGAAGATGAACCAATAGAGATTATCCAATCTGAAAAAAAAAAAAATTGTTTTAATGCAGAAAAATGAATAGAGCCTAGGATCCTTGTGAGACACAGAGAAGCACAATCAAGATACCCATGTTGATACCTAACATACCCATAATGGGAATGCAAGAAGAGGAACAAAATTGACAGCAAAAAAAAAAAAATTGAAGGGATATTGGTCCCACACTTTCCAAATCTGATGGAAAAACTGTCCATACATCTAATGAATTCCAAGCTAATGAATTCCAAATTGAATATATTCAAAGTCATCTACACATATCTATTATAGTCAAACTGCTCAATGTTGAAGACAGTGAGAAAGTTTTGAAAGCAACGAGATAAAATTGACTTACGTACAGGGTAACGACAGTGAGATCAATAGCTGACTTATCAGAAAAAGTGAAAGACACATGTATAATAATTTACCCTTTGAGTGATCAAAGGAAAAAACCTAGAGAAGGAAATGGCAACCTACTCCAATGTTCTTGCCTGGGAAATCCCAAGGACAGAGGAGCCTGGCAGGCTACAGGCCAGGGTTGCAAAAGAGTTGGACATGACTTAATGACTAAACAACAAGAAGAGAGTTGATCTTAAAACATCTCATTTAAAAAAAAAATTTTAACAGGCTGAGACTTAAGAGAACAAACATAAGATTGCCATGGGGAAAGACTGGAAGAAGGGATAGTTAGGGAGTTTGGGCTTGACATGTACATGCTGCTATATTTAAAATGGATAACCAACAAGGTCTTACTGTATAGCACAGAGAATTCTTCTCAACGTTAATGCAACAGAGTGGATGGGATGGGAGTTTGGGGGAGAATGAATACATGTATATGTATGGCTGAACCCCTTTGCTGTTCACCTAAAATTATCACAACATTGTTAATTAGCTCTACTCCAATAAAAAATAAAAAGGAAAAAAAGAAGAAAAAAAAAAAGCTCTCAACTAAGAATCCTATATCCAACAAAGCTATGGTTTAAAAACTGAAAGTAAGAGACAAGACAGCAGAGGAGTGGGTGGATGAGGAGTAGGGGTATATCTCTCTCCACAGATGCATCAGGACTATGTCTTCAAGTGTAGAAAATCTCAGAGAACACCAGATGAGAGCTGGAAGAAGTCTCTGACAACTGGAAATGAATATATAGATCCATGTAATACTCAGTAAGATGAAGGAAGGAAGGAAAAAGAGAAGTGAACAAGACTGGACCTGCAACCAGAGGATGGGAGAACTGAAGTGGGAGTGAGATCCCCAGATCAGGGCAATTGTTTGGGACAGAAGGGAAACATTTGAGCTGTTGGAGAGTGCAGCATCTCATCTGGGACAGTCTGAATGGAGTGACAACCACACAAACAATGCTTGCCACAGCCCTACCTACCCCAGACAGGGACACAAGTACCCTGGAATGTGTGATGACTGGGAGTTGGAACATAAGGGTTGGAGAGCAATCCCAGGGAGAGGTCTACTATTGACTGCAGGGTCCAAGGGGATGTGCGGGAAGAGATCGCAGTGGGGAATACCTTTGGAGGAAAGCTGGGAAGCCATGCAGATAAGGCAATATTGCTGAATCATGTGCAGGGGATGGAGCCATCACTGTAGCTGGCATCTCTCAGATGCCAGTGCCAACAGCTGATCAACAGAGGAAGATCGCAGAGAGGGTGGCCCTTTGAGTGCCTTACATGCCAAGAAATAGAGAAGGACCCAAACCAGGGAGGCCCTTTGAATGCCAGCTGCAAAGGCAGAGAAAGACTCTAATAATCTGTGCTCCTGTGCCTGAGGCTGCCGGCAACCCAGCACACTTGGGGCCCCCAGGTCCCTGTGATCCAAGCAGCTGTGCCACCTCCATGCTCGATCCACACTGCGGCAGAGCTGCCAGAGGCTAGGAACAAACCTCAACAGCCCCATATCTCCTGTGCCCATGCTGCCAGCTCCCCTGCGTACTTGGCACCCTTAGAGTCCCTGCTGGGATTGCAGGGACAGTCTTTGGACTGTTTTAGTTTTCTGTGTGTGTGTGTGTGTTCCTTTGTTTTGTTATTGTTTGTCTGGCTTTGTTTTTACCATCTGTATTTGCCATCTCCACAGCTTGTCCTCAATGGGGGCAAACCCAAGTCCTCCAGGAGCAAACTCCTATGGATAACCCACATGCTGAGGTGGGGAAAAAAACACAGTTGAACTCCAGGGGCAGTGTGGCTAAGGAAGAAAATCAAAAGCTTTTCCACCAGCTGTACAGGTTGAAAATTAAACCCACACGATCAACTTGTTAGAGTGTGTCTATGGAATATATACAAGGGCAATGAGAGTTCCTACAAAAGAAAACACCCTAGCTCTGGCAGCTGTGGACTTGGAGGAAAGAACACGGAAAAGTAGGGCCAGATTGGAGTCTGAACTGTCCCCACAGCAGGTCCAGAGACGGGCACAGTATTGGAGGGCATCCAAGGGAGGTGGAGGTGGACTGTGACTCACAGCAAGGAAAAAGACACTGATGGCTGAGATCTGAGGGAAACATTTGTTATTATTCTTGTATTTTGATTCATTCTATAGTTGTGTCTGAATTTTTTCCTTTTTCTCTCTGTGGCTGTGGTTGCTTTAATATTATTATTATTATTATTAACTCTATTTAAGCTCTTGAGAATTTTTTTAATCACAATTTTTACTTACATTATTTATTTCTACCTCTATGTTAGCTTTTTGCAGTTCTGTGGACTTTTTTAAACCTTTTTGCTTTTTTAATGTTTTTGTTTGTTTTTCTTATTGTTCTTTTCCTGCTGTAGTTATAGTTAAATATATGTAAATCTTTTTATATATTTCTATTTAGCTTTCCTTTTCTATTTTTTCTTTTCTTCCTTCTCTTTATTTCATAATGTTTGTTGGTTTGTTTTATTTTCTCTACTTTATTCACCAGTTTGCACTCTACTTAGATCTTGTATTCTGGTTTATATTTTAGTTAGTTTTGTTTTTAATCAGTCGATAAAATTTTTGGATTCTTTTGCTTGCCAAGTCACTCTCCTATAGTTTGTTTTCTTTGGACTGTTTTCATTTTCTGTGGGTGTGTGTGTGTGTTCTTTTGTTTTTATTATTGTTTGGTTGGTTTTGTACTTACGATTTGTCTAGTGTTCACTTTTTGTTTCTTGTTTACTTTTTGTTTTTGTGTATTTGTTTAAATCACCTTCAAGCCATTACAAATGGCTTATGGAATCTCGGTTCCCGTCAGAGATCGGGCCTGGGCCTCTAGAGTGGGAGTGCTGAGTCCAGGACACTAGCCTGCCAGAGAACTCACGATCCCAGGGAGTATAAGTTAGTGAGAACTCCCACTAAGGCTGCCACCTCTATCCAAAGCCTGGCACCACCCATCTGCTGGCAGCACCAAGTGCAGAAGACCTCACCAAACAGCAGGCGAGACAAAAGCTCAGGCCAAGTCATCAGCAGACACCTCAAAACTGCCACTTCACATCCCTGCCCATGAGAGGGAAAAAACTCAGCTCCTACCCCCAGAATGCAGAGACCAGCCCCCCAGCACAACTACACAACCACTGGACCAGCCTCACCCACTGAAGGCGGAAACCAAAAAGAAGAAATATAACCCTAAAGCCTGGGAAAAGGAGACATCAAACACAGTAAACTGGGAAAAATGAAAAGACAGAGAAAACTTCAAATGAAGCCAGTGGGAATTCACTGTATGCCTCGGGAAATTCAAACAGGGCCTCTGTAACATCTAGAAGGGTTGGATGGGGAGGGAGATGGGAGGGAGGTTCAGGAGGGAGGGGACGTGGTATACCTACAGCTTATTCTTGTCAATGTTTGACAGAAAAAAACAAAATTTTGTAAGGCAATTAACCTTCAATTGAAAAATAAATATATTTTAGAAAATAATCAAGTGACCAAAGGAGCCATAACTGATGTAATGAACTATCTTCAGTTTCATTGTACTGGCCATGCAGGACTTAAGCTTTGAGACAAATGCATGTTACTGGCAGAATAAACCAGGTAGAGAGAAAAAGATATATATTCCAAAAGGTGTGTGGAACTGCTGCAATTGCTTCCATAGCCTTCCTGTGAATCTACTTGATAATGAAGCCCTTTCTGCACAGCATCAGAGTACCAAAGTATCTATAAATGACAAAAGACTTAAAAATCATGGTTAAACATCTGATCAATTGACAAAGGGACTTGGATAATATTTATTCCTTAATCAAACTAACCAGAGATCTCAAAAGCAAATATAAATCATTTAAAGGCAAACAAACTCATATAATCTATTATAAAAAGTGCATTCCAAGAAAATTTCCTCTGAACAGAAAGAGAAAAGCCAGATCCAAGTCTTAGGAAATCCTGATCATGCATAACTCTTTTCAGTATTTTTTATTCCTCATACCTTCTTCTACTGAAAACACATATTAGTTTACTACAGTTTTTTGCACATTAAGGTACATTTTGGCTGACAAATTCATAACAGATATAATACCTTATTTATGTCAAACCTAGGCATAATGAAAGTTTTATAATTAATAATATATGTAATATGCTGATAACAAGACATGTCTATTTTATTACAATTAGATCAACAAACTTAAACATTAATACCAGGTACTAATTTAATATTAAATATTTCCTGGGGAGGGAGGTGGCAGGGGGGTTTAGGATGGGGAACACATGTACACCCATGGTGGATTCATGTCAATGTATGGCAAAACCAATACAGTATTGTAAAGCAATTAGCCTCCAATTAAAATAAATAAATTTATATTAAAAAAATAAAAAATAAAGATGTGCAATGGAATCAATTAAAAAAAAAGAAAAAAAAATATTTCCGAGTTCATGTGAATCTGAAACTAATTTTAACTTGATTTCTCTTGTACTTAGAAATTTTTTGGTTTATAAGCCTTTATTACTGCTTTTCAAGCCAATTAAATAGAACTCTTTTTACAAATCAACCACAGCAATGTTATTTAAAATATATACATATATATATAAACACAAAAACAATGAGGCCTCAGCTCTTCCTTCAAGATTTCAGCTTTGAGTCAGGTACAGCAATGTAAAACCATCAGTTTACAAAAGAGGTTGGATTAAAATTGGGGTTCTCACAGATAAAACAAGTCAGGATCTCTTGGCTAGATGGCTAAATATTAATATTTATAGAAAAAACAACTTTTAATTACCTTGGACAGGCAACTTCTAAATTATTTAACCTTTTCTAAAATTTGCATTTAAAAAGACAGCAGAGATAAAGACTTCTGAGGAGACCAGAGAGGACATTTGCACCTCAAAGATACAGGCAAATTCAGGCAAATTCTTTTTTTTTTTTTTTTTTTTTTTTCTTTTCAGGCAAATTCTTAGGATGACTTTGTTTTCCCGTGAATACTTACAAGCTTCATAAGACGAACAGGGAAGATATTGAGAATAGTGAAAGGATTTTGGGGACCATTCTTCTGGTCCTGTAAAGACCACATTTGTAAACCAAGGACAGTTTTGCTTTTCCCTCCTTTCCCAAAAGAATTGGGTGGCCTCCCCAACAAGGACTGACACATCTATCTGCCCATGTTAGAAAGTTTCACCCCTCCTCCTCTAGCCTAAGAGAGAAGGTCTCTCGGGAAAGCCCAGAGGCAACACCCAGGCCCCTGCAAATCTATCAGGACTGAGGGGGAAAGAGGCAAAGAGAACAGGAAAGATAGGGGTTCCACCCTGTAATCCCACTGGCTTGGTCCTTAGCATAAGGGAAGAAGGGAAAAGGAGTAGCCTTACCCACTTGGGTGGCACAAGCTGAGGCACAGTGGACTGTGGGCCTTTGGAACACACCAGAGAGTAATCATGGCCAAAGTTCCTCAATTGTTTCCACAGCCACTCGCCTGTTTCCAGAGAGTTCGAGGAGAAAGAAATGAGAAAACTGTAGAGTAAGACTTGGAGGAAGCAGTTAGAACCAGACGTCTGTGCATTACCAAAGTAACCAGAGTAAACCAAAACCTAGCCAACTGGAAAGTCACCTTAACATGACTTCCCAATCCCATTAGATCAGTGACCTTTCTCCAAAGCACCTTATAAACAATTTCCGTTCACAGGGAGAACACCCCAAACTGGAGCCAAAGCCCCCCAGATGGGGGCTGAAACTCTCCAAATTGGACAACGTCAAAAAGGCCCCAGTGGGACCCTGATGTCAAGCTGTTCTGGGGCAAAGATTACTGGAGTGTTTAATTTACAAAGGAGAGTAATATCTATTAGAAAGCCGATCAACTTGTTCCCCACTGTCAAAATTATATGGGGCTCTGGGGCTCCTATAGAGGAAATTAGAATTGGACGCTTGAAGTTCAAGGGAGCCCCACCCTGACCCCGGGCATGTTCATCATCAGAGAGTTCCTCTCATTTGTAAAGCACTCTGACTGCCAGATTGCTTAATTGTGAGCCATTCAGGGGCCATTGCTCTTCTCATCTTAAAATATCTAACAGACACCCCAAAATTCTTTCCTTCAGGATAGGTGAAATATGTCCCATTTATAAGCTTCATAACACCACAACACAACAGACATAGACAAATTCTAACAAAAATGGCACAAGCTGATTCCAGCATCGATGCACAGAGACAAACTGATTTCCCGACAGGGTAGTAAATTTGCCCTACAAAACAAATGAACTAATTCCAACTGGGCTACCTACCCCCACAAGAACTAGCTCCCAAATGAACCTGTTCCAACTGGATCAGTTCCCAAATCAGGTAAATAAATTTACACTACAAATGAGCTAATTCCAACAAAGGTGGGCTTCCCCCATGAGAACTAGTTCCCAATGAACCAGTTCAGGGTAGAGTCCAACAACACCTCCCTTCTGCAAAGGGGTACCCCAACCAAACTGGCTTGTTTCACAAAGGAAAAGCCCAGATTGAGGGGGAAAAAATGTTCCCAATATGCACACTGGAGCGACTTACCCTCCAAAATGCCCCCCATTAGCTCTTAACACAAAAGGACACACGAAACAAGTGAACTGACTGAACAGGCTCTCAAATTGGGTAGACTTACCCTACAGACCAAGTCCGTCGAGAGAAGTTTGTCAATTCCTTGTCTCAACTGCCAAGTGCGGGGGCAGCCAGTGCCGCTTCAAGTGTTGTAGCCACGCGTTCTGGGAAACAAACTCACTCAGAAGGACAATGCAGATAGTGGAGTGCAGTTTATTACACTGGCGGGCCCAAGGCAGTCTCCTCTTAGCCAAGGACCCCAAGCAGTTTTTGTGAAAACCTTATATACCCTAAGTGTACTTGCTCAAACCCCAAATTCCTTGAAACTTGTCTGGACAAGGTAAAAGAGAGATACGGTCAAAATTAACCCATCATTCATATGTCACAAGACTAGATAAACAGTGGATATTTATCAATAGGCCTGTGGTCATATCCTGATAAACATAATGGAATTTACCACTTTGTTCTGTTACAGAGATAATTAGATTATTCTTTTAGGCAATGGAGAGTCCAAGTTCAAGTCCTGAGGCTCTTTTATCCGGGGGGTCTGGTTTCCCATTGGTATGCCATTTCTATAGACAGCAGGCACAAAGTTCAGAGTCCATTGGGAGGGTGACCATATGTGTAGCCTAATGTTCACAGCCTGGCCTAAGACAGAGTCCAGCTCTGTCTGTTTCCTCCTTCACAAGGAATCTTGAAGGAAAGAACCTCAGGACAAATGATCCCAGCAGCTGCTAGGGTCTTGCCCCAGTATTCCCTGATTGGGGCCGACTAGCCACAAGCAGCAAGGATCCTGACTGGCTAAGCCAGATTGTTACCATGTCCAAGCTCACTCTGCTGGCTGCACGATAGGCAAATGAATCCAAGACATGAGGTGTTGAGGCAAGGAAGAGACTTTAATCCAGAGCTACCAGACTGAGAAAATGGCAGTCTAGTGCCTCAAAATAACTATCTTGTCAGGGCCTGGTTGCCAGGTTCTTTTATGGATCAGAGATGGAGGTGGGGGAGAGGTTAGGAAATAAAGTAAAAAGACTTCAGTCCTTGCAAATGTCCCCTAAAATTGCAAGCCTCCAGCACGGGAATGTGTTAGTTTTCCTTACAATCCTTCATAGGTGGGCAGCTCAGGTTGCAGGCCATTATGTATGCTTTAAAAGTCTCAAAGTGAAAGTCACTCAGTCGTGTCCAACTCTCTATGACCCCATGGACTATACAGACCATAGAACTGCCCAGGCCAGAACACTGGAGTGGGTAGCCTTTCCCTTCTCCAGTGGATCTTCCCAACCCAGGAATCAAACCAGGGTTTTCTGCCTTGCAGGCAGATTCTGTACCAGCTAAGCTACCAGGGAAGCCCTATTATGTATGCTAACAATAACAAAAAGGGTTAAAGTCACAGGAGCATACACAGTGTAAATTTAAAATTAACTCTCCCTAATTAGAGAAAGGCATCTCATGGTCTTGGATTGGAAGAATCAATATTGCTAAAATGGTCATACTACTGAAAGCAATCCCTATCAAAATACCCATTACATTTTTCAAAGAGCTAGAGCAAATAACTCTAAAATGTTTTAATATATGGAAACAGAAAAGACCAGAATTGTAAAAGCAATCCTGAAGAAAAAGAACAAACCTTCCAAACCTCAGGTAATCCTCTAAAGCAACAGTAATCAAATAGCTTGGTATTGGCAAAAATATACATTAGATAGCTAGGTGTTTGTTACGAGATACAGTAAAGAAATTTTAGACACAAAATTCTTTCAGGGAAAGGAAGATACACTCAGTTGTGATTTTGAAGCTGGGGAAAGCTTAGGTTTCAAACAGGAAAAGGATGTATCTTCCTTTTTGTTTACATGTAAAGACTTGTTCCACTTTAGATATATAGACGCTTTTTGCAAGCTACATGAACTTTTTTTTTACTGAAATATATTTTTTAATGAGTAAATTAGTTTACAATGTTGTGTTAGTTTCTGGTGTATAGCAAAGTGAATCAGTTATATATTCTTTTCCACTTTCTGTTACATTATGAATTATTAAAGATTTTGGGTATAGTTACCTGTGCTATACAACAAATCCTTGTTGTTTGTCCATTCTATATACAATAGTTTTCATCTGCTAGTCTTAAATTCCAATCCAAGCACATCTATCTCAAGTTTGTTCTCTATGTCTGCAATTCTGTTTCTGTTTTATAGATAAATTCATTTGTGTCATATTTTAGATGCCATATATAAATGATATGATATAGTATTTGTCTTTCTCATCCTAACTTCACTTAGTATGATAATCTCTAGGTTCATCCATGTAGCTATAAATGGCATTATTTTGTTCTTTTTTTTTTTTTTTAACAGCTGAGCAGTATCCCAAAGTTCAAAGGAACATTTCATCCAAAGATCAGCACAACAAAGGAGAGAAATGGTAAACATCTAATAGAAAAGGAAGAGATCAAGAAGAGATGGAAAGAATACACAAAAGAACTGTACAAAAAAGATCTTAACCAGACAACCACAATGGTATGGTGACTCACCCAGAGCCAGACATTCTGGAGTGTGAAGTCAAGTGGGGCTTAGGAAGCATTGCTGTCAATAATGTTAGTGGAGGCCATGGAATTCCAGCAGAGTTATTTAAAATCCTAAAAGATGATGCTATCAAAGTGCTGCATGCAATATGTCTGCAAGTCTGGAAAACCCAGCAGTGACCACAGGACTGGAAAAAGTCAATCCTCATCCCAATTCCCAAGAAGGGCAGTACTAAAGAAAGTTCAAACCACTGGACAATTGCACTCATCTCCCATGCTAGTAAGGTTATGCTCAAAATTCTGCATTCTAGGCTTCAGCGTGAACTTAGAAATTCCAGATATACTGGCTTGGTTTAGAAAATGCAGAGGAACCAGAGATCAAACTGCCAACATTCACTGGATCATAGACAAAGAAGGGAATTCCAGAAAAACATCTTCATCTGTTTAATTGACTATGCTAAAGCCTTTGACTGTGTGGATCATAACAAACTGTGGGAAATTCTTAAAGAGATGGGAATACCAGACCATTCTACTTATCTCTGAGAAACCAGTATGCTGATGAAGAAGCAACAGTTAGAAGAACCCTGTATGGAGCAACTCATTGGTTCAGGACTGACAAAGGAGTAAAGCAAGGCTGTTTATTGTCACCTTATTTATTTAACTTATACACAGAGCACATCATGAGAAATGCCAGGCTAGATGAGTTACAAGCTAAAATCAAGATTGTTGGGAGAAACATCAACAACCTCAGATATGCAGATAATATCATTTTAAGGCAGGAAGCGAAGAGGATCTAAGGAATCTCCTGATGAGAAAGGAGTGGAAAAAGCTGGCTTAAAACTAAATATTAAAAAAACTAAGATCATGGCATCTGGCCCCATCACTTCATGGTAAATAGAAGGGGAAAAGGTGGAAGCAGTAACAGATTTCCTTTTCTTGGTCTCTTAAAATCACTGCAGGTGGTGAGAGTATGGTGAAAGTCATTCAGTCATGTCTGACTCTTTTCGACCCCATGGACCATACAGTCCATGGTATTCTCCAGGCCAGAATACTGGAATGGGTAGCCTTCCCCTTCTCCAGGGGATCTTCCCAACCCAGGGATCAAACCCAGGTCTCCCACATTGCAGGCGGATTCTTTACCAGCTGAGCCACAAGGGAAGCCTGCAGATGGTGACTGCAGCCTTGAAATTAGAAGACAATTGCTTCTTGGCAGGAAAGCTATGACAAACCTAGACAGTGTGTTAAAAAGCAAAGATATCACTTTGCTGACAAAGGTCCATAGAGTCCAGGCTATAGTATTTCCAATGGTTGCATACGGTTGTGACAGCTGGATTATAAAAAGGCAGAGTGTCAAAGAATTGATGCTTTCAAACTGTGGTGCTGGAGAAGACTCAAGTCCCTTGGACAGCAAGGAGATCAAATCAGTCAATCTTACAGGAAATCAACCCTGAATTCTCATTGGAAGGATGCTGAAGTTGAAGGTCCAGTACTTTAGCCACCTGATGCAAACAGCCGACTAATTGGAAAAGACCCTGCTGCTGGGAAAGATTGAGGGCAGGAGGAGAAGAGGGCGACAGAGGATGAGATGACTGGATGGCATTACTGATGCAATGGACCTGAACTTGGGCAAACTCTGGGAGATGGTGAGGGGCAGAAAGGCCTAGTGTGCTGCAGTCCATGGGGTCGCGAAGAGTTGGACATGACTACATCACAAAGCAGCAGCAATATTCCATTGTATGTGTGCTGTGCCAAGTTGCTCAGTCGTGTATAGAAAGAAGTAAATTTTAGGATCAATGTTCTTTAAGTGAAAGGAAGTAATATGCACTGAGTCGTGGAAATAGTGAGTTGTATTATGGATCTGTACCACTGTTGTTTTGAAGGCTATATTGAAGTGGCTAGCAAACTAGCTTTAAAAACAAGAAAATGTTAGCTTCCTTTATATCGTCATCTCTGAAACACATGCTCATATAACACTTTTTAATGTTTCTGGCATGCTACCTGAAAGAAATTTAAGGCTTTTTTTTTTTTTTTTTTTTTTTACTGAAGGGAAATAATAGTCATTGAGTCATCATATTAGTGATTTGTCTTATGGATTTGTATCACCAAGACTACACTGAAGTTTGAAAACCTTGCCTTTTTGAAGACATATAGATGGCAAATAAACACATGGAAAAATGTTCAACATCACTCATTATTAGAAAAATGTGAATCAAAACTACAGGGAGGTATCACCTCCCTCCAGTCAGAATGGCCATCACCAAAAAATCTACAACAATAAGTGATGAAGAGAGCATGGAGAAAAGGGAACACTTTTGCATCGTTGGTGGGAATGTAAATTGGTACAACCTTATGTAGAAGAGTATGGAGATTTCTTTAAAAAAAAAAAAAAACAGGAATAAAACTACCATAGGACCCAGCAATTCCACTACTGGGTATATACCATGAGAAAACCATAGTTCAGAAAGATACGTGTGCCTCAATGTTCATTGCAGCACTATTTACAAGAGCTAGGACATGCAGGTAACCTAGATATTTACCAACAGATGAATGAGTAAAGAAGTGGTGGTACATATACACAATGGAATATTGCTCGGCCATAAAAGAATGAATTTGAGCCATTGAACTGAGGTGGATGAACCTAGAGCTTGTTATACAGAGTGAAGTAAATTAGAAAAACAAATATTGTACATGAATACATATATATGAATCTAGAAAACTGGTACTATTGACCTATTATTTGTAGGGCAGAAATAGAGACACAGACATAGAGAACAGACTTGTGGACATAGCAGGGGAAAGAGAGGAGGGGATTAACTGAGAGAGTAGCATTGAAACATATACATTACCATATGTAAAATAGATAGCTAGTGGAAAGTTGCTGCATAACACAGGGAGCTCAACCTGGTACTCTATGGTAACCTAGAAGGATGGGATGAGGGTGGTGGGATGGAGGTTCCAGAAGGAGGAGACATATGTGCACTTATGCTGAATCATATTGTTGTATGGATAAAACCAACAAAACATTGCAAAACAATTATCCTCCAATTAAAAATTTTTTTAAAACCTTGCTTATGTTGTCAGTGAAATACATGTTCTGAAGAAATAATGAAATAGCCTGTGGAAACTCTAGTGTTACATGGAAAACACTACCTAGTGTAACTATTTGTGGTAAGTTCCACACACTGAGAACAGCACTGTGCTGACGAGTTCTCTAGTCCTCATCGTGAACATACTTTGCAGAAAAAAGGAAGCCTTGGCAAGCACTCCACAAGGATTTTGCCAGTGAATGTAGGGTTTCTCCCAGCTTTCGATGCAACTTCACCAACAGTTGGTTTGCAGAACTCCAAAGCCTCTTCTAAGCTTCTCCAGATCGGGGCTTCGAGTACCATACTCTGAAGGAACAAGCCATGTAAAACATTCTTCCTCTAACCTCTATGATAAGGATATGTTCCATCAGTGGGAAATCAGCCTTTTACTAGAGGGGAAAGGCCTTCACAGCTTTTGGTGATTACACACCAAAATGAACGCAATCTTAGAGTATCTCTCAAGACAGCAATATTACAGAGCTCATACAGTATTTTTCTAGCAACACAGTTCAAATATATCTTCCACTCAAGGAAAGAATGCAATGCCTAGAAGTTGTTTGATAGGGTAAGAAAAAATTGGTCCTATTCCTTCTGTAAAACTCGTGTGTTACTTTGCCATTTTAAGGGCTTTACCATCTCATTGAACATACATTGCAAAGCTGCAGTCACCAACTGAAGTGATTTTGGAACCCAAGAAAATAAAATCTGTCACTGTTTCTACTTTTCCCCCATCTATTTGCTATGAAATATGGGACCAGATGCCAAGATCTTAGTTTTTTGAATGTTGAGTTTTAAGCCAGCTTTTAAACTCTCCTCTTTCACTCTCATCAAGAGGCTCTTTTGTTCCTCTTCACTCTCTGCTGTTAGAGTGGTATCATTGCATATCTAAGGTTGTTGGATTTGCTAGATTTCTGTTGGAATTGCTGGATTTCTCCCAGCAATCTTGATTCCAGATTGTGGTCATCCAGCCTGGCATTTCACATGATATACTCTGCATATAAGTTAAATAAGCATAGTGACAGTATGCAGCCTTGACATACTCCTTTCCGAATTTTAAACCAGTCTGTTGTTTCATGTCTGGTTCTAACTGCTGCTTCTTGACCTGCATACAGGTTTCTCAGGAGGCAGATGAAATGGTCTGGTACCCCCATCTCCTTAAGAATTTTTTACAGGTTGTTGTGATCCTCACGGTAAAAGGCTTTATCATATACAGTCAATGAAGCAGAAGTAGAATTTTTTTTACTGGAAATTTTTTGGGAATTTCTTTGCTTTTTCTCTGATCCAATGGATGTTGGCAACTTGATCTCTAGTTCCTCTGTCTTTTCTTTTTTTTTTTTTTTTAATTTATTTGTTTATTTTTTCAGTGGGTTTTATCATACATTGACATGAATCAGCAATAGATTTACACGTATTCCCCATCCCGATCCCCCCTCCCACCTCCCTCTCCACCCGATTCCTCTGGGTCTTCCCAGTGCACCTCTGTCTTTTCTAAATCCAGCTTGAACATCTGGAAGTTCTCAGTTCATGTACTGTTGAAGCCTAGCTTGAAGGATTTTGAGCATGTGAAATGAGAACAATTGTGTGGTAGTTTGAGCATTCTTTGGCATTGCCTTCCTTTGGTATTGGAATGAAAACTGACCTTTTCCAGTCCTACGGCCATTGTTGAATTTTCCAAATTTGCTGACATATTGAGTGCAGCTCTGTAGCAGCATCCTCTTTTAAGATTTTAAATAGCTCAGCTGATATTCCATCATCTCCACTAGGTTTGTTCGTCTTGATGCTGTCTAAGGCCCACTTGGCTTCACACTCCAGGATGTCTGGCTGTAGGTGACTGATCACTACATTGTGGTTATCTGGGTCATTAAGATCTTTTTTGTAAGTTTTTCTGTGTGTTCTTGCCACCTTTTCTTAATCTCTTCTGCTCCTGTTGGGTCCCTGCCCTTTCTGTCCTTTATTTAGCCCATCTTTGAATGAAATGTTCCCTTAGTATCTCCAATTTTCTTGAAGAGATCTCTAGTCTTTCCCTATTGTTTTCCTATATTTCTTTGCATTGTTCACTTAAGAAGTCTTTCTTATCTCTCCTTGCTATACTCTGGAACTCTTCATTTAGTTGAGTGTATTTTTTTCCTTTCTCCTCTGCCTTTTACTTCTCTTCTTTTCTCAGCTATTTCATGATGTAACATTTTGGTTTCTTTGAAGTTTTTTTGCACTATTTTTTTGTTATTTCCTTAGTGATTACTCTTGGGCTTACATGTACATCTTAGTCAATCAGAATCTATTCAGATATACTGTAACTTAATTTCAGTGAGATATAGAAATGCTACTACTATATAGCTCAGCTCTATTCCTATTTCCCACTTTTTGTGGTATTATTTTTATACACAATTTCATCTATAAATATTTAAAATACAACATATTGTATAATTATTACTTTAATTTTATGTCCTTTAAAGAAACTGACAAAAGAAAGGAGATCAAAGATACACTTAATAACTTTTGTCATATTAGCCTTCTAATTTATCACTTCTGGTTCTCTTCATTTGTTCCTGAGGCTTCAAGTTAACATCTGGAGTCATTTCCTTAGCCCAACACAGTTCCCATACTCCTCCTTTGAGTTATTGTTTATATATTTTAAAGATTCAAAACACTAATATATTTGCACATTATTTTATACAATTGTATTTTAGATCTGTTAGGAGTAGAAAGAAAAGGAAATATGCATTTATACTATCTTCAATATAATTACTTTTACTGATGTTCTTTGTTTTTTCATGTGAAATTAAATTACTACCTGAGATTACTTGCTTCCAGTCTGAGGAGCTGCCTTTGGTATTTCTTATAAGATGGGTTTTCTGGCAACAAATTCTCTCAGATTTTGTTTATATGAGAATGTCTTTATTATGTCTTGGTTTTTGAAATATAACTTTCTTGGATATATGATTGTTGGTTGACATTTTTTTTTGTTGAACACTTAGACTATGTTATCCAAATGTCTTCTAGCATCCATTGTTTTTGCTGAGAAATAAAGAAATCTTACTGAGGATACCTTGTAAGTATTTATTTATTTTTAATTTCTTGCTTTAAAAACGTTCTCTTTGCCTTTGTCTTTCAGCATTTTTGTGTCTTCTTGTGAATCTCTTTGTGGTTATCCCACTAATAATTCCTTGAGCTTCTCAATTGTGTAAAGTTTTCCCTCAAATTTGGAAATTTTTCAGCCATTGTTTTTTCAAATTTTTTTTCTGCTTCCCTATCTTCTATCCTTCTGGCAGTCAAATTACACATGTTTACGCACTTAATGTTGCCCACATTTCTATGAAGCTCTGTTCGTTTTTATTTCTCTTTATAATTATTCTTCTACTGATATAATTTCTGTTAATCTGCATTCAAACTCACTAATTCTTTCTTCTGATAGTTTACTGTTGTGCCTACTATGATGAGTTTTTCATTTCAGTTATTATACTTTACTCTAGAATTTCCATTTGATTCTTTTTAATCACTTCTACATCTTGTTGGTATCTTCTATTTAATGAGACATTGTCATGATACCTCCTTTACTTTAAGCATGGTTTCCTTTAGTTCTTTTTTTTCCCCTTCGTTTATTTTTATTAGTTGGAGGCTAATTACTTTACAATATTGTAGTGGTTTTTGCCATACATTCACATGAATCAGCCATGGATTCCCCATTGCGTTCCCCATTCCAATTCCCCCTCCCAACCTCCCTCCCCATCCCATCCCCCTGGGTCTTCCCAGTGCACCAGCCCTGAGCACTTGTCTCATGCATCCAACCCAGGCTGGTGGTCTGTTTCACCCTTGATAGTATACTTGTTTCGATGCTGTTCTCTCAGAACATCCCACCCTTGCCTTCTCCCACAGAGTCCCAAAGTCTGTTCTGTACATCTGTGTCTCTTTTTCTGTTTTGCATATAGGGTTATTTTTACCATCTTTTTAAATCCCATATATATGTGTTAGTATACTCTATTGGTCTTTATCTTTCTGGCTTACTTCACTCTGTATAAGGGGCTCCAGTTTCATCCATCTCATTAGAACTGATTCAAATAAATTCTTTTGAATGGCTGAGTAATATTCCATTGTGTATATGTACCATGGCTTTCTTAACCATTCATCTGCTGATGGGATCTAGGTTGCTTCCAGGTCATGGCTATTATAAACAGTGCTGCAATGAACGTTGGGGTGCACGTGTCTCTTTCAGATCTGGTTTCCTCAGTGTGTATGCCCACGAGTGGGATTGCTGGGTCATACGACAGTTCTATTTCCAGTTTTTTAAGGAATCTCCACACTGTTCTCCATAGTGGCTGTACTAGTTTGCATTCCCACCAACAGTGTAAGAGGGTTCCCTTTTCTCCACACCCTCTCCAGCATTTATTGCTTGTAGACTTCTGGATAGCAGCCATCCTGACTGGCATGTAATGGTACCTCATTGTGGTTTTGATTTGCATTTCTCTGATAATGAGTGATGTTGAGCATCTTTTCACGTTGTTAGCCATCTGTATGTCTTCTCTGGAGAAATGTCTGTTTAGATCTTTAGCCCATTTTTTGATTGGGTCATTTATTTTTCTGGAACTGAGCTTCAAGAGTTGCTTGTATATTTTTGAGATTAATCCTTTGTCTATTGCTTCACTGCTATTCTTTTCTCCCATTCTGAAGGCTGTCTTTTCACCTTGCTTATAGTTTCATTTGTTGTGTAAAAGCTTTTAAGTTTCATTAGGTCCCATTTGTTTATTTTTGCTTTTATTTCCAATATTCTGGGAGGTGGGTCATAGAGGATCCTGCTGTGATTTATGTTGGAGAGTGTTTTGCCTATGTTCTCCTCTAGGAGTTTTATAGTTTCTGGTCTTACATTTAGATCTTTAATCCATCTTGAGTTTATTTTTGTGTTTGGTGTTAGAAAATGTTCTAGTTTCATTCTTTTACAAGTGGTTGACCAGTTTTCCCAGCACTACTTGTTAAAGAGGTTGTCTTTTTTCCATTGTATATTCTTGCCTCCTTTGTCGAAGATAAGGTGTCCATAGGTACGTGGATTTATCTCTGGGCTTTCTATTCTGTTCCACTGATCTATATTTCTGTCTTTGTGCCAGTACCATACTGTCTTGATGACTGTGGCAGTTTCCTTTAGTTCTTTGAAAATATTTATAATGACTGATATTAAGTCTGTCTGTCAAGTCAGACATCTATTCTTTCTCCAGGCAGTTTCTGTTTCATGGTTTTTTCTCCAGGTACAGGTCAGATTTTCCTGTTTTATTTCTATGTCTTATCATTTTTTTTTTTGTTGTTGTTGTTGGAAACTAGATATTTTAGGTAATTCAGTTCAGTTCAGCCACTCAGTCATGTCTGACTTTTTGTGACCCCATGGACTGCAGCACCCCAGGCATACCTGTCCATCACCAACTCCCAGAGCTTGCTCAAACTCATGTCCGCTGAGTCGGTGATGCCATCCAACCATCTCATCCTCTGTCATCCCCTTCTCCCCCTACTTTCAGTCTTTCCTAGCATCAGGGTCTTTTCCAATGAGTCAGTTCTTTACATCAGGTAGCCAAAGTGTTAGAGTTTCAACTTCAGCATCAGTCCTTCCAATGAATATTCAGAACTGATTTTCTTTAGGATGGACCGGTTGGATCTCCTTACAGTCCAAGAAACTCTCAAGAATCTCCTCCAACACCACAGTTCAAAAGCATCAATTTTTTGGCACTCAGCCTTCTTTATGGTCCAACTTTCACATCCATACGTGACTACTGCAAAAAAACAGTGCTTTGACTATATGAACCTCTGTTGCCAAAGTAATGTCTTTGCTTTTTAATATGCTGCCTAAGTTGGTCATTGCTTTTCTTCCATGATCTTAGTTTTCTGAATGTTGAGTTTTAAGTCAGCTTTTTCACTCCTCTCTTTCAGTTTCATCAAGAGGCTCCTGGGTTCCTCTTCACTTTCTGCTATAAAGGTGGTGTCATCTGCATATCTGAGGCTATTGATATTTCTCCCAGCAATCTTGATTCCAGCTTATGCTTCATCCAGCCCAGCATTTCACATGATGTACTCTGCATATGAGTTAAATAAGCAGGGTGACGATATACAGCCTTGACGTACTCCTTTCCCAATTTGACAGCAGTCCATTCTTCCATGTCCAGTTTTAACTGTTGCTTCATGACGTGCAAACAGATTTCTTAGGAGGCAGATAAGGTAGTCTGGTATTTCCATCTCTTTAAGAATTTTCCACAGTTTGCTCTGATCCATGCAATCAAAGGCTTTGGTGTCATCAATAAAGCAGAAGTAAATGATTTTCCGGAACTCTCCTGCTTTTTCTCTGATCCAATGGCTGTTGGCAATTTGATCTCTGGTTCCTCTGCCTTTTCTAAATCCAGCTTGAACATCTGGAAGTTCTCAGTTCACACACTGTTGAAGCCTATATTTTAGGCAATATATTTTAGAAATTCTGAGGACTGGTCTCTGTCCTCCCCCTCCCCATGACTTGTTGTCATTATTTGTTGTTTATTTGTTTACTGACCCACTGAATTATTTTAGTGAAGTCAATTTATCCCCTGCAGTGTGAAGCTTTTGAAGGTGCAGCCTTAAGCATGTGCACACTCACCCCAGGAAGACAGGGTGATTTTTGCCTCTCTGTCTCCCTGTCCAATCCCAGATGTTAAGCTCCACTAATTACTGAGTGATTGCTCTGTTATTTTTAATAATGCCCTGGCATTTAAATTGCTACACAGACTGATCAAATTTAATTGAGGTTTCTGTTACAGGGATAGAGTTTAAAGTCTGTGTTTGAGATTTGTTCTGATAACAAAGAATCTAAAGAGTGCTCTTCTTAGCAGATTCATTTCCTGGTTCTCTCTGATAAACTAGACACCTTACAGTTTAGCTTATAGTTATAATAAATCTAGAGGCTTCCCTGATAGCTCAGTTGGTAAAGAATCCTCCTGCAATGCAGGAGACCCCAGTTCAATTCCTGGGTTGGGAAGATCCCCTGGAAAAGGGAAAGGCTATCCACTCCAATATCCTGGCCTGGGTCACAAACAGTCAGACACAACTGAGCGACTTTCACTTTCTAATAAATCTAGCAGTGTTTCCTTTTATTGTTTTTCTCCATAACCTGCATTATTTTTAGCATAATGCTAAACAGTCCTTAGGCTTGAACAACCCTACTTTCTGTTGCAAATAAGCTCAGTTCCTTTTGAAAGAGTTTCAAAGTATTCTGTTTTACACCTACTCCTCCCTCAGGGAAAAACCTTTGAGCTACAGCTCTAGAGTTGAGGGTAGGGACAGTGGCATGCTTCTCTCTGAGAAAAAACACCTGTTTTAATAATGAGATGTTCCATAGAAGAGGAGGGGAAGCTGCAGCCTCTGGTCTTCTTAGTTTGCCTCTCCTAGTATGGAATCTCCACTTTAAATGCTAGCTAGTGTGAGGGCAATCAGGGCCCTCGTAGTAGTTTCAGTAGACCACACTCAAAGTAGAGCCTCTCTTCTATGTGTGGAGCCTGACAGAATATGGGAACCCCCACTTCTTGAGCACATTCACCAGGAATTTAACCTTTACAGTGGATAGCCAAGGGCCAGATGAGAAACGTTGATCCCCTGTTTGCCCTTCCTGGGTTTCCAATTGGGAGATGAGGGAAAGGATGCCCTTTTTTGTAGCTGCCCCTGTCTGGAGTGGAGTTTTCAACACCCTGAGCTGGGGCACGGGAAGGAAGGAGCAGGTTGTGACTCAGATGCTGCAGATTCTCACTATTTGTTATCAAGCTTTAGGTTTTCTTGAACAAACATTTCTTCTTTTTCTGTATGCTTCAGACCATTTTAGAGATTTTAAATGTTTGTTTTAAAATAATTCCCACCAGTGTCCATAGAGCTCCTCATACTGTCATAACAGCAGAGTCTGTGTTATAATATTTACTAGGTTCCCATCTTTTGCATGTGTCCCTAATGAAGTTTTTGAAAGTTATGCCCCTGTTGCAGGAAGGGGGAACCCTTCCAGGGCCTGAGAGTGGGCTCTTGTCTAACACTCAGAAATGAATTGTCCAAGGAGACATGTGAGCTGACAAAGAAGAGATTTTATTGGGAAGATGTGCCCAGGCAGAGACCAGTAGGCTGAGGGAACCCAGGAGAGCTGCTCCGCCACACAGCTCACAGTCTTGGGCTTTATGGTGATGGGGTTAGTTCCCGGGTTGTCTCCGATCAATCATTCTGACTCAGAGTCCTTCCTGGTGGTGCACACACTGCTCAGCCAAGACGGATGCCAGCGAGAAGGGTTTTGTGAGGTGGTCGGACATGTGGTGTTGCCTTTTGACCTTTCCCGAACACTTCGAGTTGGTGGTGGCTTATTTGTTCTGTGCTCATTACCAGGACCTCCTGTCATAAAACAACACATGCAAATGGTTACCATGGTGCCTGGCCAGGATAGGCAGTTTCAGTCAGTGTGCTTCTCCTAACAACTCCCCCCTGAAAGATTTCATACTCAAGATGCTTCTTGGGACTTGGGATGGAGGTCTCATTCTGTAATTTCTTCCTGCTGTGCCTGGGTGTAATCCTGCCTAGCAGAGCAGAAGTCTCTCTCTACCTGATCTAAGTCAAAATATTCACCCTGAAACCAGCATGCACCCTCCTAGTAATAGCAATTTAGCCTGAAACTATTGGACCCTGTCAGAGATGAGACAGGGGCCAGACAGGAAACTTAACAGGATAATCATCACCAGACTTCAGAAACAGAAGGCAAATTTCAGGATGAGGGCTGCAATGTGTGTGATTTTCTTCTGATTGCTTGGTGGTGAGACAACAGAGTGGTGTTCCAAGAATCTTGTGCTCAGCCTGAAGTATCATATTCCACCTGGGTGGGGCCCCAGTCCTGCAGAAGAACTCAAAGATATTGTTACATATATTGCTTAAGAACCAGGATCTTGGCCCAAGGTTGTACCACCATTTGATTGTTCCTCCTGGTTCTATATCTCCTCCCTCTCTGATCAGAAACTGTTTTAATCTACCCTTTGGAACTCAAGGAAGGTCAAGGATGCTGAATGAAGCCTATATCCCACAAATAAGAAATGAGGAACAAAGAAAGGGTCTGTACTCTAGAGTCCCACAGAGTCCTGCTCAGTTTTAATTCAGGGAACTGGGCAACTATGACTCTGATAACCTCCTGTCAAAATGTGGCATAAGACTGCCTCAGTTTGGAGACTAGACACTGAATTGGAAGCATTCCTGAGTTCCAAGTCTTAGATTTGAGACTTGTATGATTCAAATCTCAACCCCTTGGTCTGCCATTTTGATATAATAAACCCAATTAGAAGTAGTTGGAAGAGTAACAACTGGAATTTTAACAGACAAAATAAATCTCACTTATTTTCAGAAGAATAAGCCTGAAACCCAGTCTGGACCTGGCACTTTGGGGAGACTTGTACCCAGGTAGCCAGTTGCCTAGCTTTACAAAAAGTACAGTTGGAGTTACTAGCTTCCAGCTGACATTGTTTTGAGACTGTGGCATCCAAGTCTGACACAGCTCAGATCAAGTTCTTTGCAATACAAGGACTAATATGCAATTACACCCATAAGGTCACCTAGTTATTTCCTTGGATATCTGAAACATAGCTACTCTATTTTGACTTTTAATTGTAATATTCTCCATAATAACCAAAGCAGATGTCACCATTAATGATGTCAGTGTTCCTCTAGGTAGGCGAAGATGCAAGAATTGAGACTCATACAATCTTCCCCTGAAAAAAATCTAAGAATCTGAAGGCCAGTTCTGCCCATTTTTCCCAGAGTACAGAGTGCCTCATTCCTGATTTCCACCCTGAACTCCTTTCAGGGGTGTTGAAGGTCAGAAGCTGTAGTGGCCATGATTTAATCTTTGTAGAGGTAGGTGGCAAGTGTCAGTTTCCAGTTGGGAGGGTCCCTTCTTGGTCATAAACTTGACCTTGATTTGGGGTTGAGAGGGCAGGCTTTCATGACCATTTCATCCCACGGTGCTGAGAACGCTGATTCTCAGGTCTGGCAAAGATTTTGTTGACAGGCCATTCAATGTGCTGTTACTGGACTAGGCCATGAAACAGTATCCAAAATTCTCTGGACCACTTGTCTTACTAGCCTCTTAGTCCAGGAAAATGTTCCCTCTTGTTGCTTCTTCCCAAATCTAGAATTACACTCTTGCCATCATTGATCTCATATGGAACTATATATTATTTTATCAGAGACTCAGTCACACATTTGGCAGTGTAAGAAACAGCAATTCTGTGAAACAGATGAAATACAAATAACATAGCTAACAGTATTAGTAAAGTCTTAAGTAAGAATTAAGCCAATAACTTTCATTAGCTGCAGCCCAGTAATATCCCAGGTCATCTGACTTAGTCTATTCTGTTCCAATCCTTATCTTCCAGGGAAATTATATATTGGCACTGTCTATAAGGCACATAGCCCAGTTTCCTAGACTGATTATCCTTAGTATGATTTAATTGTTTTTAAAAATAGAGGGGACTTTAAGCTTAAGTTACCATAGCCTGGTATTATAATTCCATCCTGTAGTTATGGGAGTTTTCCTTTTAATAGATGAGAGGTTACAGTTTTTTTTGTTGTTGTTGTTAATTGAGACTTAGCTTGTCACTCTGATTGAGTTTGAATGACCCTAAAAGAAAACTTAAATCTATGACCAGGGTCAGAACACACTATTCTGAATTAACCAGGTGAGAGGAATATCAATAGTGACCTGAACATGAACTATAATTTTCCTTTTAAAGTAAGTTTCCTCAGGGCCAACCAATTAGAGTTTAGGAGTAAAGAAGTTCGCCAAGACAACCTAGAAGTAGACACAGGTAATTGGCCACAAACCCAACAATTGGATTGATTTCTAAAACTAGCATAGGATCATGCCTATGATAGAAAAGCATTTGATTCATATGCAAAGGTCCAAGAAGTGAAGAAAACATTATAAATGATCATTCAAGTCACCTCGAGGATCTTGGGTCACCTGTCTACTTCTGATGTCGTCATCGTCTTGTCCTAGTATAGTGCAGTTTCCTCTGTTTGAGTATCTTTCTAAGGTGCGATCAGGTCAGCTGTCCTATCTATAGGCCATTCCAGTGTAGGGGCCTTTAGAAGTGGGAATTAATCTAAGAGTTGATTTCCCTTCAGTTTTACTATGCATGAATTAGTTAAGAGTACCTGATAAAAAGTTCCTTCGATCCAGGTTGGAGACAGTCCCTTAAACTATGACTTTTTCCAGTCCTGGTTGCAAGTCGTGAGGCATCTGGTCTTCATCCAAAGATAGATTACTGAGATAAGCTTCAGAAACAAACTTAGGGTGTTCTTTAAGAATTCAATTAAATTTTACATTAATATCCCATAACAGCAAAGAACTATCCAGGAAATGAGTCTTTGTAGATACAGACCTCCACTAACAAATTGGGATTTAGCATTCATTAAAACATATTTTTCTCCCTAAAATCACCCTCATTTTTACCAAATATAACCAAATTAAAACTAGCTTGTTTGCAAAATAGGTCTGGTCTCAATAAACTTGGCCTGATGATTTATGTAACCATAATTGATCACCTCACTTCACTAATTGATCATAGACTTTTTTGCTTTGCTGAAACTTTTACAGAGTCTCAGACTGAACTTCTAAAATAAAATCTTTCACAGCTAAGAAAGTCATGCCAAAGGCTTATCATAGATTTGTTAGGCTAATCCCTCCCTTCTCAAAGTACCAAAAGTTCCTTGATATTTTTGCACTTGTTAGTGAGATAATCTTTCTAATTTATCTAATAAAGTTACAAGAAACCTAAGAGTTTCCAACCTCCAGGGTCAGATAGAAAAGATAAATGTTTCAATTTTTTATAAAGTTTAATTTACCAAATTACTGTCATAATTAGTTTGAAGGGAAGGTTTTCCCTACTCCTGAAAAACACAGATTCAAACCTGTAATTTTTCAGATAGAAACCATAAAAGTTATAAGCACATTTGCCAGTTCACTCAGTCCTTTTGTTATCTTTTGTGAAGTCATCAGGTTTCCCATCAGAATACCAGAACATACCAGAATTTTAGTAACTCCACATAATTTCTAATGTACCTATATTAGTAATATTTACCATACATTATAACCTGAAAGAAATGGGAATACCAGACCACCTGACCTGCCTCTTGAGAAACCTGTATGCAGGTCAGGAAGCAACAGTTAGAACTGGACATGGAACAACAGACTGGTTCCAAATAGGGAAAGGAGTATGTCAAGGCTGTATATTGTCACCCTGCTTATTTAATTTATATGCAGAGTACATCACGAGAAAAGCTGGGCTGGAGGAAGCACAAACTGGAATCAAGATTGCCGGGAGAAATATCAATAACCTTAGATATGCAGATGACACCACCCTTATGGCAGAAAGTGAGGAAGAGCTAAAGAGCCTCTTGATGAAAGTGAAAAAGGAGAGTGAAAAAGTTGGCTTAAATCTCAACATTCAGAAAACCAAGATCGTGGCATCCGATCTCATCACTTCATGGCAAATAGATGGGGAAACAGTGGCTGACTTTATTTTTCTGGGCTCCCAAATCACTGCAGATGGTGATTGCAGCCATGAAATTAAAAGACGCTTGCTCCTTGGAAGGAAAGTTATGACCAATGTAGACAGCATATTAAAAAGCAGAGACATTACTTTGCCAACAAAGATTCGTCTAGTCAAGGCTATGGTTTTTCCAGTAGTCGTGTATGGATGTGAGAGTTGGACTATAAAGAAGGCTGAGCACCGAAGAATTGATGCTTTTGAACTGTGGTGTTGGAGAAGACTCTTGAGAGTCCCTTGGACTGCAAGGAGATCCAACCAGTCCATCCTAAAGGAGATCAGTCCTGGGTGTTCATTGGAAAGACCGATGTTGAAGCTGAAACTCCAATACTTTGGCCACCTGATGAGAAGAGCTGACTCATTGGAAAAGACCCTGATGCTGGGAAAGGTTGAGGGCAAGAGGAGAAGGGGATGACAGAGGATGAGATGGCTGGATGGACATGGGTTTGGGTGGACTCCGGGAGTTGGTGATGGACAGGGAGACCTGGCATGCTGCAGTTCATGGGGTCGCAAAGAGTCAGACACGACTGAGCAACTGAACTGAACTGATAACCTAAGAGGATTTATTACTCTTTTGATAATACTTCCAGTGTAATTTAACCAACCAAATAAATACAATTAGTTTAATATCTCTCTTTGGGATGTTTCAGGGGCCATTTGAAGCATCCCAAAGTTAGCTGAGGTCAAAAGAACTGCAATAGAATTTGACTTAGAATTTTTATCCAAAAAATCAAAGGGGTTTAGAACATTCAGTCACATTTAGCCAATGCTGGTGGGTGTGTCACTGAGTTTGCTGATACGTTATAATGCGGGTATATACTGAGACTCCAGATCTAGTGAAAGTCAGCTCTGCCATCTTGGACCTAGTTGGCTCTGACTAACTTTCTTATGGCTGTGTCATTCCTAACAAAATCCTTTTACCCAAATAAATGCAATCCAATCTTAGAAAATCCTGATCATGCATAACTAACTCATTTCAGTAATTTTTCATTTCTCACACCTCCTTTTACTGAAAACACTTCCTTGAAAAGTTTTATTTCACATTGCATTCCTTTTATTGTTGACAGATTTGTAACAGATAGAATACAGTCGTGTTTGACCTCTAGTAAGTCTGGATACAACAGAAGTATTATACTTATTGATGGTTCTAAAGACGTGTCTATTTTACCAGGTACTAATTTAATATTGAATATTTCCTAGTTCATGTGAACATGAAATTCATTTAGCTTAATTTGGAACTGTTTGATTTGTAAGTCCTTACTTTAAGTCAATTAAATAGGACTCATTGATAAATTAACAACAGCAATATTATCCAAAGACACATATTGAGACATGCACATATCCAGACAGACACAACCAGAGATCTAGTTTCATTTTCTAAACTTAGTCATGAATTAGATATTACAATATAAAATTTGCTAATTTATAAATAGCAATTGGAATAAATAAAATGTTTACAGGCTACTTCACATTTTCCTCAGTCTCAGGAGTTAGATAGGGTCTAGATAAGTGTTCCTGAGCCCAGGTCTCAAGTTCTAATAAAATGGCAGCATGTCTGAATCAAATGGTGGCCACACAAAGCAAAATGGCCGTCACAAATCACAACACAGAACATAAAGCATAAAATACACACATAAACCTGGCAGTCCTAGTCAGACACTCCCTTAAATACAAGATTACAGTCTCTCAGAAAACCTCCTATAGATACAGAGAACTTCATATCCAAGTACTAACAGAAGAAATGAAAACATCTCAGGTCTTCAAAGATTTCAAAGGGAGGAAAGGAAGCCAGATTGAAAGAAGAGAGAAACTGGAGCCCATTATATAGAGTGAAGTAAGCCAGAAAGATAAAGATCATTACAGCATACTAACACATATATATGGAATTTAGAAAGATGGTAATGATAACCCTATACGCAAAACAGAAAAAGAGACACAGATGTACAGTACAGACTTTTGGACTCTGTGGGAGAAGGCGAGGGTGGGATGTTTCAAGAGAATAGCATGTATATTATCTATAGGGAAACAGATCACCGGCCCAGGTGGGATGCATGAGACAAGTGCTCGGGCCTGGTGCACTGGGAAGACCCAGAGGAATCGGGTGGAGAGGGAGGTGGGAGGGGGGATCGGGATGGGGAACACATGTAACTCCATGGCTGATTCATGTCAATGTGTGACAGAACCCACTGCAATGTTGTGGAGTATTTAGCCTCCAACTAATAAAAATAAATGAAAAAAAAGAAAGAAAAGAGAGAAGAAGGTAGGAGAGGGAGGCAAAAGGGGTGATCTTATAGACGTCTCTTGCCACCTGCAGATAGGCAATATGGAACTTTTAAAATAACTCATGCAAATGGTTACTATCGTGCCTGGTCAGGGTGGGCAGTTTCAGTCAGTGTGCTTCCCCTAACACCTGGTACCATTTCCCGAATGTACTCTGTGATGTTAATTGTGGAATTTTGTATGGCATGTTGAGTTTTAAGAACCTATGTGGTGAATTAAAACAGAATTGCTTATAGGTTGGAAGGAAAAGCATAGCAAAAGATAAACCACACAAAAACCAAAAAAAAAAAAAAACTGGTGTGGCTATAATAAAGTGTACTTTAAGTTAAGTTGTATTACAAGAGATAAAAGTTACAAATATTACATATAGCTAAAAGGATCAATTCCATAAGAAGATATAAGCAGTCTTAAATTTGCATGCCTCTAACAATATTATTTCAAAATACATAAAATTGATGATAGAAGCTGCCAAGGCACACTGTAAATGGCATAGATACAGAGAGAAGTAAAGGATAGTAAGCCACCTTTGCAAACTTCACATTAATTGAAGAGAAAAAATATATAAAATACTTGATTAATCCATTAAAAAGTTAAAAAACCAATTGTCACTAACTCATACAAAGCAGATACATAAACATATATATATAAACATATACATATAAACATGTACATTGAAATTACGTAAAACAAAACATTATGTAAATCAAAAATTAACAATTTCAGCATACCTCTTTCAGAACAAGAAAACAAACAAACAGAAGGTTAAAGATATAGAAGATTTGGACAGCATGATTAAACTACTTGATTTAGGTGCCATGTACAGCGCCATGCTACACCAAAAACCTTTTCAAGATTGGTAAGTTTACCATGACATGCTGAGCCTAAAAGCAAGCTTCAACAAATTTCACGGATTGAACTCAGTAAGAATACATTCTCTTATAACATAATTTTAAACTATAAATTAAAAAAATCACCAAGTATTTTTAAATTAAACAACATATTTCTAAATAACCCATAGTTCAAAGAAGAAATAATACTGGAAATTATAAAACACTATGATCTGAATTACAATAAAATAAAGTAAATCAAAACTATAAAATATTATACATATAAATAAAAGAAAAACTAGATAAATGGATGGACATAGCATATTCCTAAGTGAAAACTATTAAGATGATAATTTCTCAGTATAATTCCAATCAAAGTTCTAGCATATTTTTCATTTCTGAAAATTGACAAGCTGATTCTGTAATTAATATGGAAATGAAAAAGCCAATAAAAAGCAACACACTTTGGAAAAAGAAGCATGAATTTCATGAACTAGCATGACTATATATTAAAAGTTATTATAAAACTACCATAATTAAAATTGCATGGCATTGTGCAAAATGGGCAAGTAGACAAATTAAACAGTCTAGAAACAGACTAATCCATATAAGGTGACATGGATTATAACAAATGTGCATCTGAAATGTAGTGAGAAAAGGTTGTTTATTTACATAAATTATGCTAAATCAATGAAATAACAATACAAAAAACCTTGATATCAATCTTATACTACATATAAATCATATAAATTCTAGGTAGGTAGTCAATCTAAATGTAAAAAGGAAAATTAGTGTACTGAGAGGAAAAAGTGGAGAAAAATATCTTTATGACTTTGGAGTAAGCAGGAAATTTTGAAAATAGAATACACAAATGTGCACAAAAGGAAAAATTATAAAAGGTACTATGTAAAAAGTAATAACTTCCATACTCCACTAAAATTCTTTCAAATAACTTATATTTATCAAATATAGTGTAAAAGTCAATTCTGTAAAGCAGTTATCCTTCAATTAAAAAATAAATAAATTTATAAAAAAGATTCAGGAGACTGACTTAAATTTTTTATGAAAAAAAACACTAAAGTAATGCAAAAGTAAGTCACTGAGTAGATGATATTTGAAATAAATGTCTAGCAAAGGTATCCTACATAAAGAAGTTCTACAGATTAAAAACAAAAAGACAATCATATAAGAAATGACTGACAAAAGAACTGAACAGAGAGTTTAAAACAGACAATATCTAAATAACCAGTATACACATAAATGTAAGTTCAACCAAAATTGGAAGACTACTTTCACCATGACAAATTTTCCCTCTGACTATAAACAATTAGAAAACCATACAAAATTTGTCAAACAATGTTTTTCAGGTATTAGAAATCAAAGTGAGTTCTACAAATTGTCCAACCATCATACTAAAATTTCAACTTTCTATATCATGGCACAAGGAGAAGAAACCCAAATAAGGCTTAATAGACCTGCTGAGATAAGGCCAAGGCAGCTGGAAGTACAAAGTTCAGGATAAGATTACATTATACATAAAAAGTACTCCAGAAATTTGTAAATGATTCGCCTCAAGTTTTCTGCTGAGTGTTAAGCTGCATTTGCCTTTGCATAAGGACTTGACCAGAATACTGGAGTGGGTAGCCTTTCCCTTCTCCAGGGGATCTTCCCAGCCCAGGGATCGAACCCAGGTCTCCTGCATTGCAGGCAGATTTTTTACCAGCTGAGCCACCAGGGAAGCCTAGACATTCATAGGTATGACACTTACAATGTCTAAAATCTAATAAAAATTATTAGATAAGCAAAGAAGCTGGGAAAATGTGACACAAAACCAAGAGAAAACCCAGTCAACAGAAACAAAACCATAATTAGAGAGATGATAGAATTTGTGGACAATGACTTTAAAAGTTATAAATATATTGAAGAATCTTGAAGGAAAACAAATGAACAAAATGAACATATAGTAAGAAGATATCAAATTATCAAAGTAAAAAATATCAAAAGGTATCCTGGAGTTAAAATTACAACATCAGAAATAAACAATTCACTGCAAGTGTTAAATAGCAGATTAGCAGAAGAAAAACTTGAAAAACACCAAGAAACTTGAGAAACTACAATAGAAACTATCCAACAAAATCACTTTCTTTCACTTTGCTTGACCCAAACCAAAAACAACACCCAGTTGTGGATGTGACTGGTGATGAAATTAAAGCCAGATGCTGTAAAGAACAATACTGCATAGAAACCTGGAGTGTTAGGTCCATGAATCAAGGCAAATTGGAAGTGGTGAAACAGGAGATGGCAAAAGTGAACATTGACATTTTAGGAATGACTGAATCAAAATGGACTGGAATGGGTGAATTTAATTCAAATAACCATTATATTTACTACTGTGGGCAAGAATCCCTTAGAAGACACAGAGTAGCCATAATAGTCAACAAAAGAGTCCAAAATGCAGTACTTGGATGTAGTCTCAAAAATGACAGAATGATCTCTATTCATTCCCAAGGCAAACCATTCAATATCATTATAATCCAAGTCTATGCCCCAGCCACTAATGCTGAAGAAGCTGAAGTTGAATGGTTCTATGAAGACATATAAGACCTTCTAGAACTAACACCAAGAAAAAATGTCCTTTTCATTATAGGGGACTGGAATGCAAATGTAGGAAGTCAAGAGATACCTGGATAACAGACAAATTTGACCTTGGAATAGAAAATGAAGCGGGGCAAAGGCTAACAGAGTTTTGCCAAGAGAACGCACTGGTCATAGCAAACACCCTCTTCCAACAACACAAGAGAAGACTCTACACATGGACCTCACCAGATGGCCAACACCAAAATCAGATTGATTATATTCTTTGCAGCCAATGATGGAGAAATTCTGTACAGTCCGCAAAAACAAGACCTGGAGGTGACTGTGTCTCAGATCATGAAATCCCTATTACAAAATTCAGACTTATCTAAATCAAATCTCTTATGATTATACAGTGGAAGTGAAAAATAGATTCAAGGGATTAGATCCGATAGATAGAGTGCCAGAAGAACTATGGACAGAGGTTCGTAAATTGTACAGGAGGCAGTAATAAAGACCATCCCCAAGAAAAAGAATTGCAAAAAGGCAAAATGGTTGTCTGAGGAGGCCTTACAAATAGCTGAGAAAAGAAGATAAGCAAAAGGCAAAGGAGAAAAAGATATATCCATCTTAATGCAGAATTCCAAAGGATAGCAAGAGGAGATAAGATGCCTTCCTATGTTGTCAATACAAAGAAATAGAGGGAAAAAATAGGATGGGAAAGACTAGAGATCTCTTCAAGAAAATTAAAGATACCAAGGGAACATTTCATGCAAAGATAGGCACAATAAAGGACAGAAGTGGTACAGACCTAACAGAAGCAGAAGATATTAAGAAAAGGTGGCAAGAATACAGAGAAGAACTATACAAAAAAGATCTTAATGACTCAGATAGCCAAGATGGTATGATCACTCACCTAGAGCCAGGCATCCTGGAGTGCAAAGTCAAGTGGGCCTTAGGAAGCATCACTATGAACAAAGCTAGTGGAGATGATGGAATTCCAGCTGAGCTATTTCAAATCCTAGAAGAAGATGCTTTTTAAGTGCTGCACTCAATATGTCAGTGAATTTGGAAAACTCAGCAGTGGCCACAGGACTGGAAAAGTTCAGCGTTCATTCCAATCACCATAAAAGACAAAGCTAAGATTGTTCAAACTATCACAGATGGCACTCATCTCACACGCTAGCAAAGTAACGCTCAAAATTCTCCAAGCCAGCCTTCACCAGTACATGAACTGAGAACTTACAGATGTTCAAGTTGGATTTAGAAAAGGCAGAGGAACCAGAGATCAAATTGCCAACATCCATTGGATCATAGAAAAAAACAAGAGAATTGCAGAAAAATATCTATTTCTGCTTCATTGACTATGCTAAAGCCTTTGACCATGTGGATCACAGAAAACTGTGGAAAATTCTTCAAGAGATGGGAATACCAGACCACCTTACCTGTCTCCTGGGAAATCTGAATGCAGGTCAAGAAGCAACAGTTAGAACTGGACATGGAACAACAGACTGATTCCAAATTAGGAAAGGAGTACATCAAGGCTGTATATTGTTACCTTGATTATTTGCCTTATATGCAGAGTACATCATGTAAAATGCTGAACTGGATGAAGCACAAGCTGGAATCAAGATTTCATGGAGAAATATCAATAATCTCAGATATGTAGATGACACCACCCTTATGGCAGAAAACAAAGAATTAAAGAGCCTCTTGATGAAAGTGGAAGAGGAGACTGAAAAGGTTGGCTTAAAACTCAACATTCAGAAAACTAAGATCATGGCATCTGGTCCCATCACTTCATGGCAAATAGATGGGGAAACAGTGGAAAGAGTGACAGACATTATTTTCTCAGGCTCCAAAATCACTGCAGATGCTGACTGCAGTGATTAAAAAATTAAAAGAAACTTGCTGCTTGGAAGAAAAGCTATGACCAACCTAGACAGCACATTTAAAAGCAGAGACACTACTTAATCGACAAAGGTCCGTATAGTCAAAGCTATGGGTTTTCCAGTAGTCATGTATGTATGGATATGAGAGTTGGACCATAAAGAAAGCTGAGCACCAGAGAATTGATACCTTTGAGCTGTGGTGTTGGAGAAGACTCTCGAGAGTCCCTTAAACTGCAAGGAGATCAAACCAGTCAATCTTAAAGGAAATCAATCCTGAATATTCATTGGAAGGACTGATGCTGAAGCTGAAATCCCAACAATTTGGCCACCTGATGCAAAGAACTGACTCATTGGAAAAGAGACTGATTCTGGGAAAGATTGAAGGTAGGAGGAAAGAGTGTCAAAAGAGGATGAGATTTTTGGATGGCATCACCGACTTGATGGACATGAGTTTGAGCAAGCTCTCTGAGGTGGTGATGGACAGGGAAGCCTGGCATGCTGCAGACTATGCGGTCACAAAGAGTTGGACATGACTGGGTAACTGAACTGAACTGAATGGAAATTCACTAGGGGAGTTCCCTGTTGGCCCAGTGACTAGGACATTAAACTCCCAAGTGTAGAAGGGGCCCAGGACTAAGCCCTTGTCAGGGAACTAGATCCCACAAGCCACAACTAAGAGTTCATATGCAGTAACTAAAGATTGCACATGCTGCAACAAAAAGACTCCACACACCACAAATAAAAGATCTCACATACACAACTAAAAAAGGACACACATGCCACAAGGAAGATCAATGATCCAGTGTGCCACAACTAAGATCCAATGCAGCCAACTAAATAAATACAAACATACATATTTTCAAAAACAATGTTACTGAGTACAATCTCACTCTGTTCACTGCACAAGAGGCCAATAAACCCAAGGGACAGGTGTTGAGGGAAGGCATACGACTTTATTTGGACCAGCTGACAGAGAAGATGGTAGACTAATGTCTCAAAGTAACCATCTTGTTGGGGTTTGGAAGCCACGTTCTTTTGCAGAGCCAAAGAGAGAGGCTATGAGGAACCAAAGTCAAAAGGCAGAATAGAGAGGGAGAGGCAGTGCAGAAATAAAGTGAAAGGATCTTCAGTCTTGCAAAACATTTCTAGTCTTTGGAAGGGATGTGTTAATGTCTTCTATTCACAGGTGGGCAGGGTCAGATTATCTCTCTGTGAGCTGAACAAAGTCACTTTAGTTTACATTCAGGCCAGGGTCCTCTGAAGCAGGCAATTATGTATGATTATAATAACAAAAGCAATGAAAAGCAAGTCAAAGAAACAGTTTCCAACATAGAGTAAGAGTTGTTTTTTTCTCTGCAAAAGAAACACATGAGGGAAAAAAAAGGGTAAAGGGAAAAAAAAAAAAAAAACCTCAACTTTTAAAATGGGCAAAGGACTTGAATAGACAATTCTCCAAATATGTACAAGTGGCCAGTAAGTACAAGAAAAGAGGCTGGACGTCACTAACCATGAGCGAAATGCCAATCAAAACCACAAAAAGAGATTGATTCAAGATGACAGAGTAGAAGGATGTGCACTCATCTCCTGTGAGAGCACCAAAATCACAACTAGCTGTTGAAGAGTCATTGACAGGAGGGTGCTGGAACCTACCAGAAAAAGATACCCCATGTCCAAGGAAAAGAAGAAGCCTCAACAAGACAGAAGGGCACAATCATGGTCAAATCAAATCACACACCCACTGGGCAGGCGGCCCACAAACTGGAGAAAAATAAACCAAAGGGGTTCTCTCACTGTTGTGAAGGTTCACATGTTTCTGTTGTGAAGGTTCAAGTAAGGCTTCCCAGCCTGGCGATCCAGCAAAGAAACTAGGAATCCCCAGAGAGTCTGACTTACCTTGAAGGCCAGTGGGATTTGATTGCATGACTTCCACAGGACTGAGGAAAACAGAGATTCCACTCTTGGAGGGTACATACAAAACCTTGTCCAAAACAGGACTCAGAGGAAAGGATCAGTGGCCCTGCAGGAGACTGAAAAAGACCTACCTGACGTGTTAGAGGGTCTCCTGTGGAGGCTGGGTCGGCAGCGACCTGCAGCAGGACACTGGAAGCAGCACTCCTGGGAGGTGACCACCGGCATGAGCCGAACGACTAACAGGGAGGGAGCACAGCTCCACCGATCAGCAGATCATCAAGTTAAAGTTTTACTGAGTACCAGGGAGACCCAGTTTTCCCCACAGCCAGTCTCTCCGATCAGGAAGCTTACATAAGCCTCTTAGCTTCATCCACCAGAGGGCAGACAGAAGAAGCAAGAAAAACCACAACCCCACAGGCTTCAGAACAAAACCCACAATCATAGAAAGCTCATCAAAATAAAAAGGATTATGTCCCAGATGGAGGAACAAAGTAAAATTCCCAAAAAACGGCTAAATAAAGTGGAGCTAAGCAGCATTCCAGGAAAAGATTCAAAATAATGATAATGAAAATGATCCAGGATATTGGGAAAATAATGGAGAAGGTGAAAGAAATGTTTACCAATGACCTAGAAGAACTACAAAACAGACACTAGAAGGACTGAATAGCAGAATAACTGAGACAGAACAGATAAATGAGTTAGAAGACAGAATGATGAAAATCACTGCCACAAAACAGAATGTAAAAAAAAAAGAAATGAAGACAATCTAAGAGACCTCTAAGACAACATTAAAAACACCAATATTCACATTATCGGGGTCCTAGAAGGAGGAAAGGGAGAGAAAGGACCCAAGAAAATATTTGAAGAGATAATAACTGAAAACATCCATAATATGGGAAAGGAAATAGTCGACCAAGTCCAGGAAGCACAGAGAGTCTCAGGCAGGATAAAACCATAGAGAAACATGCCGAGACACACTGATCAGTAGTCAGACTGATGAAAATTAAAGACAAAGATAAAATATTAAAAGCAATAAGGGGAAAACAACAGCATACACAGGAACACCCATAAGGTTATCAACTGATTTCTCAACAGAAACTGTACAAGTCAGAAGGGAATGGTATGATGCATTTAAAGTAGTGAGAAGACCCTATAACCAAGAATAATCTAACCAGCAAGACTCTTGTTCAAATTTGACAGAGAATCAAAAGTTTTACAAACAAGCAAAAGTTAAGCGAATTCAGCATCACCAAACTAGTTTTGCAACAAATGCTAAAAGAACATCTCTAGGCAGGAAACACAGAGAAGGAAAAGATCTAAAAAAAATAAATCTAAAACAATTAAGAAAATGGTAATAGGATTACTGTTGTTGCTATTTAGTCATTAAGCCGTGTCTGATTATTTTGCAACCCGGTAGCCCACCAGGCTCCTCTCCCCAAAGAACTTCTGAGCCAAGAATACTGGAGTGGATTGCCATTTCCTTCTCCAGGGACTCTTCCTGACCCAGGGATTGAATCCACATCTCCTGCTTGTCAGGCAACCTTTTTTTACCAGAGAGCCACATGTGAAGCCCAATAGAATCATATATATCAATAACTACCTTAAATATAAATGGATTAAATTCACCAACCAAAAGACATAAATTGGCTGGGTGGATACAAAAGCAAGATTCTATACATACATATATATATATATATATATATATATATATATATATACACACACACATATATGTATATACACACACATATATACACACACACATATGTGTATATGTATATGAATATATATATAACCTACATAGGAGTACCTCAATATGTAAGCAAATTCTAACAACCATAAAGGGAGAAGTCAAGAGTAACACAATAATAGTGGGGAACTTTAACACCCAACTTTTATCAATGGACAGATCATCCAGACAGAAAATTAATATGGAAACACAGGGCTTAAATTACAGTTTAGGCCAGTTTGACATAACTGAGGATTCCATCCAAAGGTAGCACACTATACGTTCTCCAGGACTGACCACCTGCTGGGCCACAAGATGAGCCTTGGTAAATTTAAGAAAATTAAAATCATATCAAGCATCTTCTCCAATGACAACATTATGAGTTTAGAAATAAACCACAAGAAGAAAAACTATAAAAACACAAACATGCAGAGGCTGCACAATATGCTACTAAACAACCAATGGATCACAGAAAGAAAATTAAGAGGAAATTAAAAAATATCTAGAGAAAAATGAACAAATGATGATCTGAAAACTCTGGGATGCAGCAAAGCAATTCTGAGTGAAGTTTATGGCAATACTTAATCTTTCCTCAAGAATAAAAAAAGTCTCAAGTAAACAGCCTAACCTTACACCCAAATTGTTTTATGTGTTTTTTTGTTTTTTTGTTTGCTTGCTTACATCTAATTCTTTTGACAATTAGAGAAAGAAAAACAAACAAAACCCAGAATTAGTAAAAAGGAAAGAAATCATAAAGATCAGAGCATAAATAAATGAAATAGGGACAAAGAAAACAATTGCAAACATTAATGAAACTAAAAGCTGGATCTTTAAAATTTTAAACAAAATTGATAAATCTTAAGCCAGAATCATCAAGGAAAAAAATGAAGAGGACTCAAATAAATAAAATTAGAAACGAAAAAGGAGAAGTTACTGACTTCATGAAAATACCAAGGATCAGTTCAATCGCTCAGTCATGTCTGACTTTTTGCAACCCCATGGACTATAGCATGCCAGGCTTCCCTGTCCATCACCAACTCCCAAAGCTTGCTCTGACTCAAGTCCATCAAGTCAGTGATGCCATCCAACCATTGCATCCTCTGTCGTTCCTTTCTCCTCCTGCCTTCAATCCTTCCCAGCATCCGGGTCTTTTCCAATGAGTCAGTTCTTCACATCAGGTGGCCAAAGTATTCGAGTTTCAGCTTCCGCATCAGTCCTTCCAATGAATATTCAGGATTGATTTCCTTTAGGATTGACTGGTTTGAACTCCTTGCAGTCCAAGAGACTCTCAAGAGTCTTCTCCAACATCACAGTTCAAAAGCATCAATCCAAAACCACGGATCATAAGAGACTACTATTAGCAACTGTACAACAATAAAATGGACAACCTGGAAGAAATGGACAAATCATTAGAAAGGTACAGTCTCCCTAGACTGAACCAGGAAGAAATAAAACATACGAACTGACAAATCACAAGCACTGAAATTTTAACTATGATTAAAAACCTCCCAACAGATAAAAGTCCAAGACCATATGGCTTCACAGGCGAATTTTATCAAACATTTAGAGGTAACACCTATCCTTGTGGAATTGTGCCAAAAAATTGGAGAGGAAGGAAAACTTCCAAACTCGCTTTATAAGGCCACAATCACCCTGATACCATAACCAGACAAACATACCACACACAAAAAAAGAAAAAAGAAAAAAATTACAGTGATGAACAAAGATGCAAAAATCCTCAATAAAATACTAACAAACAGAATCCAACAGTACATTAAAAAGATCATGCACCATGATCAAGTGGGATTCTATACAGTCCATGGAATTCTCCAGGCCAGAATACTGGAGTGGGTGGCCTTTCCCTTCTCCAGGGGATCTTCCCAAACCAGGGATCAAACCCAGGTCTCCTGCATTGTAGGCAGATTCTTTAACAACTGAACCACAAGGAAAGCCCAGGGATGCAACCATTTTTCAATATGTGCAAATCAATCAGTGTGGTATACCATATCACCAAATGGAAGAATAAAAACCACATGATCATCTCAATAAATACAGAAAAAGCTTTTGACAAAATTCAGCACCCACTTGTGGTAAAATCTCTCTAAAAAGTGGGCATAGAGTGTACATACCTCAGCATAATAAAGACCATATATGACAAACCTACAGCTAGCATCATACTCAACGGTGAAAAGCTGAAAGTATTTCCTCTAAGATGAGGAAAAAGACAAGAATGTCAACTCTCACCACTTTAATTCTACTTTTTCTGTTATTTTCTGTTGACCAATCATGATACAATGGTATTAAGTGAATAATACTGACATAATTACAATAGTAAAAGATCTTTACCAGTTTTCACAATCAATAGCCAGACAAAATATAAAATATAATTACAACTGCAAGCCATAATGGGAACATGATTAACCTAACAATATAAAATAATTATGTACAATTTGGGGGTTAAGTGGAATGACATGGTAAGTGGAAGGAAAATTATTATATACATTCACATGTTTTCATCTGCCCAGCCAGTCTTTGTCTTGTGGTTTGTGCATTTAATCCATTTCCAGTTAAGGTAATTATTGATATGTATGATCATATTAACATTTTCTAAATTGTTTTGGGTTTATTTTGTGTAGGTCTTTTCCTATGTTTGCATTTTCTGCCTAGAGAAGCTCCTTGAGAACTTGTTGTAAAGTTGGTTTAGTGGTGCTGGATTCTCTTCACTTTTGCTTGTTTGTAAAACTTTTGATTTCTCTGTCAAATTTGAACAAGAGTCTTGCTGGTTAGAATATTCTTGGTTATAGGTTCTTCCTTTTCATTACTTTAAATGTATCATGCCATTCCCTTCTGACTTGTACAGTTTCTGTTGAGAAATCAGTTGATAACCTTATGGGTGTTCCCTTGTATGTTATTTGTTGTTTTCTCCTTTTTATTTTTAATATTTTATCTTTGTCTTTAATTTTCATCAGTTTGATTACTCTGTGTCTTGGTGTGTTCCTCCTTGGATTTATCCTGCTTGAGACTCTCTATGCTTCCTGGACTTGGTTGACTATTTCCTTTCCCATATTGAGGAAGTTTTCAGGTATTATTTCTTCAATGTCTTCTCAGGTCATTTCTCTCTCTCTTCTTCTGGAACCCCTATATGTGAAAGTTAGTGCCAGAGGCCTCTTAGGCTGTCTTTTTTTTCCCATTCGCTTTTCTACATCCTGTTCTGCAGCAGTGATTTCCACCATTCTGCCCTCCAGGTCACTTATCCATTCTTCTGCATCACTTATTCTGCTAATTGATTCCTTCTAGTGTATTGTTCATCCCTGTTTGTTCTTTAGTTCTTCTAGCTCATTGGTAATTATTTCTTGCACCTTCTCAATGTTTGCCTCCATTCTTTTCCCGAAATGTTGGATCATCTTCACTATCATTATTCTGATTTCTATTTCTGGAAGGTTGCCTATCTCCACTTGGTTGTTTTTCTGGAGTTTTATCTTGTCCTTTCATCTGGGACAAAACCTTATGCTTTTTTCATCCTGGTTAACTTTCTGTGGTGTGATTTTGATTCTAGCCACTGTGGAATTGTGGTTCTTCTTTCTTCTGCTGCTGCCCTCTGATGGATGAGGCTAAGAGGCTTGTATAAGCTTCCTGATGGTGGTGGGGAAAACAGGGCATTGGTGGCAGAGTCAAGCTCAGTAAAACTTTAATCTAAAAACCCGCTGATGGGTGGTGGTGCTCTCCCTTCCTGTTAGTTGTTTGGCCTATGGGGACCCAGCCCTGGGGTCTGTAGGGACTCTATAATAGGGTTAACAGTGACCTCCAGGAGGACTTATGCCACGGGGTTCTTTCCAGGAGTGCTGCTGCCAGTGTCCCCATACCCTGGGTGAGCCGTTGCCACCCCACTCCTCCACTGTAGACCCTCAACACTAGCAGGCAAGTCCAGTTCCATCTCCTGTGGGATCACTGCTCCTTTCCCCTGGTCTAAGTGTGCACAAACTTCTGTGTGTGCCACCCAAGAATGGAGTCTCTGTTTCCTCCCGTCCTGTGGAAGTCCTATAATCAAATCCCACTGGTCTTCAAAGTCAGACTCCCTGGGGATTTCCAATTCCTTTGCCAGCTCCCCAGGCTGGGAAGCCTGATATGAGGCTCAGAACCTTCATAACAGTGGGCTTCTTTGGTATTATATGGTTTTCCAGGTTGTGAGTTGCCCACTCAGTGGGTATAGGGTTTGATTTTATTGTGTTTGCACCCCTTCTACCATCTCATTGCAGTTTCTTCTTTGTCTTTGGATGCGCGGTATCTTTTTTTGCTGGGTTCCAGCATCCTCCTGTCGATGGCTGTTCAACAACTAGTTGCAATTTTGGTGTTCTCACAGGAGGAGAGGAGCACAGAATTCTTCTACTCTGCCAACTTGAACCAGAATCCCCCTCTGGGGTTTTATCTTGTCCCTTTACCTGGGGAGCTAACGTTCTGCTTCTTCATTCTGATTAACCTTCTGTAATGTGGTTTTCATTCTAGCCACTGCAGGATTGTAGTTCTTACTTCTTCTATCTGCTTTGCCACTTTTATTCAACATAGTTTTGGGAGTCTTAGCTATAGCCATCAAAGAAGAAAAAGAAGTAAAGGGAATCCAAATTGGAAGAGAAGAAGTTAAACTGTCACTGATGGCAGATGCCATGATACTATATGTAGACAGTCCTAAAGGTGGTACCAGAAAACTATTGGAGCTCATCAATGAACTTGGTAATGTCGCTGGTTACAAAGTTAATATACAGAAACTCATTGCATCTCTATACACTAACAATGAAAGATCAGAAAGAGAAATTCAAGAAACATTTCTACTTACTACCACATCAAAAAGAATAAAATACCTAGGAATAAACCTACCTAAGGAAATAAAAAGCCTGTACTCCAAAAACTATAAGATGGTGATGAAAAAAAAAAAAAACTATAAGATGGTGATGAAAGAAATCAAAGTCACAAACAGATGGAAAGATATATCAAGTTTGTGGAGTGTAAGAATCAATACTGTCAAAATGACTAAACTACCAAAGACAATCTACAGACTCAATGTAATTTCTATCAAACTACCAATGACATTTTTCAGATAACTAGGGGGAAAAAAATCTCAAAATTTGTAAAGGGACACAAAAGGCCCCAAATAGCCAAATCAGTCTTGAAAAAGAACAATAAAGCTGGAGGAATCAGGTTCCCTGGCTTCAGATTATACTACACTACAAAGCTACAGTCCTCAAAATAATATGGTACTGGCACAAAAATAGAACTATAGATCAATGTTACAGGATAGAAGATCCTGAAACCCATGCACCTATGACAAATTAATCTAATTAATTAATAAATAATAAATTAATGACAAAAGAGGCAAGATTACACAATGTGGGAAAGACAGTCTCTTCAACAAATGGTGCTGGGAAAACTGGATAGCTAATTAGATCAGAAATTAAATCAGTCTTTCTGTAATACCATTCACAAAAATAATCTCAGAATGGATTAATGACCTAAATGTGAGATTAGATACTATAAAACCCCTGGAGGAAAACATAGGCAGAACACTTTCTGACATAAACCACAGCAATGTCTTTTTCAATCTGTTTCCCAGAATAATGAAAATAAAAACAAAAATAAATGCAGAAGCTTCTGCACAGTAAAGGAAACAATAAACAAAATGAAATGACTACCCACAAATTGGAAGGAAATATTTGCAAATGATATGACAAATAAGGGATTAGTCTCCAAATTTTACAAACAGCAAATGATGCCTAACGGCATCAAAACAAACAATCCACTCAAAAAAATGGGCAGAAGACCTAAATAGACATTTTTCCAAATGACATACAGGTGGCCAATAGGCACATGAAAAGATGGTCAACATCTCCAATTATTAGAGAAACAGAAGTCCAAAATACAATGAGATATTACCTCACACCAGCAAGAATGCCTATTACCAAAAAAAATCCACAAACAAGATTCCTTTAAAAAGTGGAAATAGAACTGCCATACAAACCAACAATCCCACTGTTGGGCACACACACCAAGGAAACCAGAATTGAAAGAAACATGTGTACCCCAAAGTTCATTGCAGCACTGTTTACAATAGCTAGGACATAAAAGCAACCTAGATGTCCATTGGCAGATGAATGGATAAGGAAGTTGTGATGCATATACACAACGGAATATTACTCAGCTATAAAAAAGAATGCATTTGAGTCATTTCTAATGAGGTGGATGACACTGGAGCCTATTATACAGAGTGAAGTGAGTTAGAAAGAGAAACACCAATACAGTATATTCATGCATATACATGGAATTTAGAAAGATGGTAGTGACAATCCCATATGCAAGTCCCTACAAAAGAGACACAGATGTAAAGAACAGAGTTTTGGACTCTGTGGGAGAAGGCAAGGGTGGGATGTTTTGAGAGAATAGCATTGAAACACGTATATTACCATATGTAAAATAGATGACCAGTGCAAGTTTAATGCATGAAGCAGGCACTCAAAGCTGATGCTCTGGGACAACCCAGAGGGATGGAGTGGGGAGGGAAATGGGAGGGGGGGGTTCAAGCTGGGGGAAACATGTGCACCCATGGTTGATTCATGTCTATGTATGGCAAAAACCACCACAATATTGTAAAGTAATTATTCTCCAATTAAAACAAATTAATTTTTTTAATCCACAAACAATTAATGCTGGAGAGGATGTGAAGAGAAGGGGAATCCTCCTACACTATTGGTAGAAATGTAAATTGATACAGCCACTAAGGAGAACAGTAAGGAAGTTCCTTAAAAAACTAAAAATAGAGCTATCATATGACACTGCAATCCCACTCCTTGAAATATATCCAGAGAAAAACATGATCCAAAAGGATGCATGCATCCTAATATTCATTGCAGTGCTGTTTGCAGTAGCCAAGACATGGAAGAAACCTAAATGTCCATCAACAGAGGAATGGGTAAAGGTGTGGTACATATATGTTGGAATATTACTCAGCCATGAAGAATAATGAAATAATGCCAATTTTACAGCAACATGGATGGACATAGAGAGTGTCAGACTTAATGAAGTAAGTCAGACATAGAAGGAGGAATATTGTGTGACATCCATTATGTGTGGAATCTAAAAAGAAATGTTACAAATAAACTTACTTACAAAACAACAAGAGACTCATAGACTTAGAGAACAAACTTAAGGTTGCCAAGGGGAAGGACAGGGGGAAAGGATAATTAGGGATTTGGGGATGGACATGTACACACTGCTATATTTAAAATGGACAATCAGTAAGGACTAGTTTTATAGCACATGGAACCCTGTTCAATGTTATGTAACAGTCTGGATAGGAGGGGAGTTTGGGGGAGTATATATATATAGCTGAGTCCCCTCACTGTTCACCTAAAACTATCACAACATTGCATGTTTGTTAACTGGCCACACCCCAATACAAAATAAAAAGTATTTTTTTAATGGAATAAAACATTTCAGCAGCCAAAAGAAAAAAAACCTACAAATCAATAAGAAAAAGACAATAGGCAGTGCTAAGAAGCAAAAGACTTGACATTCAAAAGAAAATTATAAAAATGTGCTCAAATTCAACACTAATTAGGGAAAATCTAGTGAAACCATAAAGAAATGCCACTACAAATCAATTAAAATGACTAAATTCAAAAATTAAAATTGACAATATGTGTCAGTGAAGATGTGGAACACAGGGAACTAATAACATTGCCATGGAGTGCAAAATGTGCAAATAATGGAAGAGTAGCTGGTACCAACTACAAAGTAGAAGAAATCTAGTAGTGTCACTCTTATACATATAACTTAGAGAATAGTGCACGTGTATACCAAGAAACACATAAAAGCATGTTTGTAGCAGCAAAAGTTGGAAACTGGTAACAACTCAAACTTCCATCAACAGTTGGTGCACAAATGAACTATATTGTATCACACAGAAGACTATGCATGGATGAAAATGAGTGAAGTATTGGTCTTCAGTGAAGCATAGGGCTTCCCTGGTGGCTCAGTCTGTGAAGGATCTTCCTGCAATGCAGGAGACCTAGGTTCAATCCCGGGGTCAGGAAGATCCCCTAGAGAAGGAAATGGCAACCCATTCCAGGATTCTTGCCTGGAGAATTCCATGGATAGAGGAACCTGGTGGGCCACAGTCCTTGGGGTCACAAAGAGTCAGACAAGACTGATTAACACTCACTTTTTCATAGGTCTTCATAGCAATACACATGAATCTCACAAAAGATGCTGAGCAAAAGATGGCACAATTAATCCATTTAAATAAGGTTAAAAAAACAAGCAAAACATATCTGGGAAATAAAATGATAAAGAAAAGCAGGGATAAAGCCAGGATTTGGGGTTTAAGGAGGAGAAAGGGAGAACTTCTGGAAAGCTCATGCCATTTTATATTCTTTAATCTGTGGGACTGAAACAGAAGTGTTTGCTTTAAAATTTGCATTTATAATACATTGACATATAGTTTCAATATATTAAAACTAAAAACAAAAGTTGAAAGAAAATCAACATATGGTTGAGGAAAAGAATCTAACTTCATTTATTTGGTTGCCTACACATTATTTATTAAATCATCCATATATGATTACAACTTAAAGTCCATTCTTTCTTGCATTAGAGATTCAGTAGCAATTGTTTTCAACAATGGTTTTGACAAGGGTGAGTGGGTGGTAGGGTGAAGGGATAGTAAAATTGTGATTATGAAAGCAGGAGAGGGAGACAGTCATGCTCATGGGATTTGTTTTTAAATAGGAAAATTCTAGAGACATAACTGAAAAGAGAAAGGAAGTCTATGAAAGGGTTGCCAAGTCAGAGAGCAAACTGTCACCTGATGAAAGGACTTATGAATGAGCTCAGAGCGAAACTATTTGGAGGAAATCTAAAGAGGACATGCCTGCAGGATGGAGGTTAGTTATACTGGGTGCCTGGCCCAAGGGTACAGTCTCCATCTACACCACGTAGGCGGTAAGATAAAGTTTACTGTATGGTCTCAAAGATTTGATATATTGCTATTTTAAATTATATTGCTTTCTCCTTTTTCCTACTTTAAACATAGCATTTATTAACTGAAGAAAATTACAGAAAAATACGTGCTGCCACATTTTGTCCAATCTTGGCGGCTGGGTTCATGCCCTTTTTCAGCGCACAGTGGCCAGCCTGATGGGTTATGGTTGACTCGGAAGTGGGGCACGGACCAGCCTTCCCGCCCACCAGCACCCTCACATTTCTGCGGCAGTCTCCTAGGCTAGAGGGCGAGGGCTGCTCTTCGATTCCAAGACCCCCCGCGGGAGCCCTGCCCCGGCCGCAGCCCCGCCCCGGCCCCGCCCCGGCCCCGCCCCGCCCCGGCCGCAGCCCCGCCCCGGCCCCGCCCCTGCCCGGCCGCAGCCCCGCCCCGGCCCCGCCTGAGCGGGGCCTCGCGCCCACACTCAAGCGAGAGCTGCGGTCGCAAGTTTGATCCGCGCCACCGCGGCCGGAGATGCAGTGGGGTGCCGCGTTGTGCCTGCGCCTGTGGCTCTGCCTCGGACTGCTCGACAACGAGCGCGGTGAGCCCTCCGCCTGCCCCAGTGGGCAGCTGGCCACGAGCGGGGACGCTTTCCCTGGGCAAATGGTGGGACTGCACGGACGCGAGACCGGTCGGGGGACGGGGCCCGCGGGACCCTTGGACGAGGGGAGACAGGGTTGAGAGCCAGGAATTCAGATCCCGGAAGGAGCACAGAGAGTCGGGCCGGGCTTGCCGGGATGAAGAAAGGGAGAGGACGGGCCGTGGGGCAGCCCCGCAGCGTAGAGATGGGTTCTCAACTTCACTCCACGGTCTCTGGTTCAGCTCCGTTAGACCTGGGCCCCTTCGCGCTGCATCCTCAACCTGAATCCTTCTCTTGCTTACACGCTTTTCTGAGGAGTCGGGGCATCGCACTGGTCTATCCTGCGATCCGCGCGCACCTGTTGTCCCCCAGCGCAGAGGTTGAAATCCCCGCCGGGTCGTAGTCCCGGGTGCGCACTTCCCCGCGACTCTAGTCCGCGCTCGAGATCAGTACTCCTGAGGGAACTCTGGTTGCTGTTCACTTTCCCCAGGCCAAGGACTGCTGGGGCAAAAGCTCGGGATGGAGGAGACAGTAGTCCTGGAGGACTGGGTGCAGGTGTTGGAATTGAGGCTAATCTTGAGTCAGCAGCTCGTAAGTGATCAGCATGGCAGGAGAAAAAGACCGGCCCTCCCGTATTTGAGGGGTAGCACCCTGGACGGCCAAGCTAAGGATCATAAGGCAGGGGCTGCAAGGGAGGGTCTTCAACACAGGAGAGGCAGCGTGGGGACATGTGACGGGAACATGGCTAAAGGTTGCCCACGAGGGGTTGGAGGGAAGATAATTTGGGGGATGAGGGAGGGATGGCTGTTTGGAGATGTCAGGGGTAACGCATCAGGAATGAGAGGCAGATGAGCTGGAAGCCCATGAGAGATCTAGTGACCCTGAAGGTCAGAGGGTGGAGGACCGATCATGGGTCCCCAGTGTTTGAGGGAGTAGTTCTGAGAGATCTGAAGGGAGAAATGGATACCTCTGTTTTTAAACACTGTTGGCTTTGAATACTGGCTTTGCGTGTTTCAATTCTTTTAATCCTCACAAGGAAATGTTAGAACCTTTTTACAAATGGGAACACTTGGACCAAGGACAGGGGTAACTTCCCACAAAGTCCTCAGGAAGCCAGTAGTAAAGGCCGTGTTCAACCCAGGTCTTTGGGATACCAGAACCCCCTTCTCTTGTGTCTATATGGGCTGAAGAGCTGGGGAGAGTGGAGTGAAGGGAAGTGTGGGTGAACCCAGGGGGAGGAGGATGGAAGCAGACATCTTCTGGCCTCCAAGTCAGGGCAGGTCTGAGCAGAGGGGCTGCCCCTTGACCCTCCTTTGCTCCCCTGCACTCTTCCCAGGCCCAGGCTTTCACAGGTGCTGTGGTTGAACTTCAGGGCTGAGGAGTGGGAGGTCCCACCTTGAGAAGACATCCAGCAGGCAGTGGGTATAGTGTCCAAGGCTCCGGAGAGAGGCTGAAGAGGAACCTAGCTGTCCCAGGATGGGACCCTCTTCCCCAAGGAGGGGACCAGAGAGCGAGAGGCTTCCAGGAAGACAGAAAACATCCAACATGCAGGGTGTAAGGAAAACCAGGAGAGGCTCACATCCTGGTGCTCCTGAGTAGAGTGGAAGGTGGCAGACAGAGGGGGGAGAAGTCAGTCTTGCAGTGAGTACAGGTGATTCTTACCAAAGTTGGGCACTGAGGGAGAAGAGAGAGAATGAAGCTAAGGGGCCCGTGGAGGGGGATGGCCTTGGCTGGACCAGGGCATGGCTGGTAAGGAGATAACCCATGGAGACCAGACCATTGCCACAGTCCCTGAGCCTTATATTTGTGCCACCCATTTTTGGACTGAAGAGGACCTGAGAAGCCCCTAGACTGATGTGGGTGCTGGAGCAGAAGCATAGACCTTCCAGTGCTGCCAGTTGTCAGCGCAGCCACAGTGGGAGGCCACGTGCTGGCAGGTAAGCCAGCCTGGCCCTGAAGTTGACCCTCAGAGATGTGGTGCTTGTCCCAGAGCTGGCTCCTGCCTAGCTCTACCCCTAAATTACTTGCTGTATTGCCTGGACCCCTCTCTTCCTCTCCTTGTGCCTCGGTTTTCCCATGCATAGCACTGCAACAAGCTGGCAAGCTCTGACGGGCTGTGCTTGGGGCTGGACTTTTCACCCCAATCATGTCCCTCTAGAGAAGGTAGATGGCAGAGGCCACCTCCCACAGGCTTTATCTCTTGGGGCTTAGACTCTAGAGAGGCTGTGTGTGCCTCTGAACAGTGGGCAGTCAGCCCAGGGAGAGATGGGGAAGGAGACAACTGCCAGGAAGCTTGGTTGGCCTGCTGTAAGGATCCTGGCTCCTGCCACGGCTGAGACACACATGACCATCCCAGCTGTTCACTGTCCCTGCTCCTCGGCCCTGAGCCAGAGCCAGGTGTGGGCAGAGGTGTGGGAGTGGGGTGGGCATGTGAGTCAGTGCAGGCAGAGCACTGGCCTTAGCTTGGTGCCCTGAGGACTCACACAGGTGTGTCACACACCCAGCGTGCTGGAGGCACTGGGTCAGTGTGGCCGAAGGACTCTGCCGCCCCACAGCAGTGTCCGCGTGACCAGGCGCCAGGCTGGGCGTGAGGCGTAACAAGGGGACTGTCTGGCCATCTCCTTGCTGTGCCATCCCCACCCTGACCCGCAGGCAGTGGCAGGCAGCCTAACCAGGGAAGGGGACTGCTGTCCTGTGCAAGGTGAAAGCTACAGTATCTGCTCAGGATAGCGAAAGGAAGATTTGGACCAAGTCCAGCCTGCAGGGAGCTTCTCAAGTGTCAGACTTGCAGGGACACAAACATAACATCATAGCCCGGGGTGATAGTGCTCAGTGACCCCAGTGAGGTCCAGCTGGTGGTGTGGGTTCCGCTGCTTCCAGCTTGGAGCTTCCTGGAGGGGTCTGCAGACTCCAGGGAAGGGGTTCCAAGTAGGGCAAAGACTGCCTTAAAGGCCCAGAGACAGAAAAGTCAGATGGTGATCAAATGAGGCTAGAGTCCTGGGGGCAGGGCGATGGGGTGGAAGAGACAGGAAATGGAGACGCAGGAGCTAGCGGCACACCTGGAAAGGGTGGGTGTGAGCAGGGAGCCACATGGTCAGACTCCCCTGAAGGCATCGCCAGAGGGGCAAGAGCAGACGCAAGGCCGAAACAAGGAGGCTGCGGGTGCACCCAGGAGATACTCCAGGGAAGGAGGCAGCAGGAGATGGTGGAGAGAGAGAGATGAGTGCCAGTCTCTGGCTGAAGTGGCAGAATAGGTCATGAAATTGTTTACCAGATGGGGACCCTGAGAAGAGGAGGAGATGGGGAAAGATGAGGCATTCCACTGGGGAGGCAGGGCCTCCAGTCAAAGGCAGGAAGGAAGAAAGTTGGGAGTGTGATATGATAGAGGGAAGTCAGGGAATCCAGGAAAATTAAGCGGGGGCTCAGTCATGAGGGGAAGTTTTTTCCTACATCTAGCTTACACCCCTCCTGCTGCCATATTGGTGTTTCCCCCACTATGCAGATTTCTCTCCACTAGGACCGCGTCTGTGCCCCACAGTCCTGAGATATCCCTTGGCGAAGAGGGGTGGGTAGGGAGACGAGTCCAGAGACTCCCACACTCCTTGCACGGACCCCTGAGCAAGACATGGCCAACGTGTCCAGCTGGAGCCAGGGATTCCTGAGTTTCGATCCTTTTCAGACACTGGCTTCCTCTGGGATCTCCGTTTTCCGGTCACACTGAAGGGAGAAGTCTGGTAGCAGGAAGATGCAGGCTTTGGGACTGGCTGCCACTGAGGCTGGGTGTGGCCCAAAACAGGCACAGCCCTGCCTGGCTCCAGTATCCCAGGCCAGCCCCATCTCCGAGGGCTGGATGGGGTGCAGGTGGCCCTGTGAGCATGCACAAGTCAGGGTGGCAAGTGGGGGAGCCCCGCCACGTGGCCAGTGAGGTCAGCATGGGTTCATGGGAAAGGACTTGCCGGCCACAGGAGAGGACATCCTGCCTGCGTTCCCTCTTCCTGCAGCAGGAGCCCGTGGCCCAGATTTAGCAGCACTGGGGGGCCACCTCTGAGCCAGCTGGGCTGTCTGATAACACTGCCCGTCCTGCCGCCACAGAGCAGAGCCCTGACCCCAGAAAGGCCGGGGCAGCTGCCTGGTAAAGCTGGCTGCGCCCATGACTGCTGCACCTACTTGGGTGCTCTCCCCCCATCTCACCCCTTGTGGGTACTCAAGCAGCCCACAGTCCCACTCAGCCTCCCCAACACTCCCTGCTTCCAAAAACTGCTTTAGCAGGACCACTCTGAAACACAGATCTGAGCCTTCCTCAGCCCCCCAGCCCCCCTTGGGCTGATGGTACAGGCCCTCCTGCTAGAGGGCCTCCTCCAAGAGGAGCCCGAGCCCCATGTCTACCTAGCCCGCACCCACACCACAGCCTCACTGTGTGAGCTTTCTTCTGCTCCACATACATGTGAGAGGCTGCTAAGAATTGCAGGCAGAAGGTGATGCTGCACCAGCTGGGAGGGATTTACTAGGGCAGGAAGAGAGCTTCATTCCCCACCCCTTGTGGGCCCCAGGAACACAGAATCTAAGCTTTAGGGTAGGTTCACGACACGCGCTACCAGTGAATCCCACCTCAGTCTGAAATGGTTAATCAAATTTCTCCGCACAGAGTATGTGAAGATTTTAACCTTGTGGTGTAGGCTGTTGTCCCTGTTTTGGAGATTAGTAAAATTAATTAGAAAATTAGAGGAGTGAAATGGCTCATTAGATTGTCAGAGCAGCTTTGAGGGAAGTGACAGGTGTCTGGGGTCTGGTGCCAGATGGCATAAGGGCTGAGGAGCAAGAAGGGGCAGGTATAGCTGGCATATCCATATTCCAGCAAGGTAGGCATGTGGGGTCCTAAAGTGCTGACCACCTCGTGGACATTTTCACCTAGATGTCCCAGAGAGCTTTCAAAAACAGCACACTGCTAGACACATTGCTTTCCCTGGGCCTGCCCCTGGCAGGTGAGCCTACTCCAGTGCAGGACCTCTACTCCTCCAACCCCACCTCCTCCTCTGCCCACACGCTGTGCACTGTAATTTTGTCCCCTGGATCCTCAAAGCCAGTCAAGAGCAATCCAGAGCCTAGTCCCACACTGGTGATGACACCCTGGAAAGGATCTAATCCTTGCTTTGAGGAACTGTTGAATGTAATGAGTCAAGCTGCTGCATGAAGCTGTGGAAATGTGCAGAGAGGCTCCCAGGAACCTAAAAATGCAAGCCTAGGGCTGGAGCAGGTACCAGGCAAGTGACAAGGGTGACTAGAGAGTCATATGAGAAGCTGAGATTCCATCTCCAAGTGGCAGAGAGGCAGGAAATGGTTTTAGGTAGAAGAAGAATTCGTGTTCTAGAAGGATCCTCTAACCACTGCGAAAGGCCTGGACCAGTGGGGAGAGGAAAGTGTGGTAACCCTGGGATGGGACACTGAGGTTGGCCAGACAGTCGATGGCGAGGAAAGGGGCTGAAAAGGACAGTCCGGGAACATCTAGGGGTGGCAGTCGGACTAGAGGACATCTGCTGCTCAGTGGTTGAGATCTGAGAGTGCAAAGCACTCTGCCAGGGTGGTGGGGAGAGGCACAGAGCAAGCCTGGTGCTTCAGCCACTCTGCTGTTGATGCTGGTTCTGAGGAGGTGTAGAGTAAACAACAGCTTCCATACTCCTGTCACCCAAAGGTCATCTCTGACTAGTGAGTTAACCTCCGTGTCTAGTTTTTTTCATCTGCAAAATGATCAGAATGGTACCCACCTCAGGGGGCTTCCCTTGTGGTTCAGACTGTAAAGAATCTGTCTGCAATGCAGGAGACCTGGGTTCGATCCCTGGGTTGGGAAGATCCCCTGGAGAAGGGAAGGTTTACCCACTTCAGTATTTGTGCTTGGAGAATTCCATGGACCGAGGAACCTGACAGGCTACCGTCCATGGGGTCATAAAGAGCCGGACACGACTGAGTGACTAGCATTTTCACTTTCTTCTTTCAGGGGGGCAATAGAGGGGTGTGGTGTGCACAAGTGTGTAGGCTGTGCTGGCGTACGGAAAGTGTTTGCACTTGTTGTCTATTGTCGTAACAGGAGGTATTGGGGTAAGCAGAATTTGAGGGTCAAAGTGAAGGAGCAGAATTTTCACTTCTGTGAGTGCCTGTTTGCCCACAGCCTTGCCAACACTGGGAACTCTCTATCATTGTTACGCTTGCTCATCGGGGCTCGGGGACACTTCTGTGCTGCCCTGTGGCTTTGTGCTCCCCAGTGGTGGGGATGCTCTAGGTCTTAGGGCTGGGGGCACTTGGCAGGAAGCATCTGAGAAGCAGAGCCCCCTAGGGCTGGAGCTCAGGAGGGCTGCCAGGGAGGGGGGAGCAGCTCAGAGGTGGGCCGCCTCTAGGAGGAGGGAGCGCACCTTGAGCAGGGCTCCAATTAAGGGAGCCTGCCAAGAGCCTAGGGCTCGGCCTGTGACCCGTGGCCCCGCTCTGGGGCCTCACTGCCCCACGCTGCGCCCCAGCTCCCTGGCAGCTCTGCCTGCCTGACAGCCCACAGTCACCAGCGCCCTGCCACGTGGCCCTCTGCGCTCTGCACCCTCCTCCTGGACCAGCAACTTCTTATTCATCCTACAAAGTCCATTTCAACTCATGCAAATACTCCCTTCCACTGGCAAGACTTTCTCTGACGGCCCCGTGTGAGCCCCAGGTCACAGTGAGCACTCCAGGTGTGAGAGGCACAGCCCTCAGCAGGCAGAGGCAGCAAGGCCCCCAGTCTGCCTCAGCCCGCAGCAGCGTATGCTTACCGCGGTTCTTCGTGTGATAGTATGCTATTTGTGGCCTGTGGTTCTCAGTAATCCTGGGGACAATTCTCATTTCACAGGCGTGGATGGGGGAAGTGACTTGCCCAAGGTCACACAGTCAGTGACACGAGAGGGGACACAGCTGGGCTCTCCGGGCTCTGAGCCCTCTCTCTGAACAGCCCCTCCCGGCCTAGCCTTCTCAGCCCTGCAGGGCGGCACCCAGACTGCCATCCACGTGAGGGTGGGGGGGAACGCCAAGGCAGAACACGCCATGAGCCTTCCCCCAAGGTCAGTGCACAAGCCCGGCCCCAAGAGCGAAGGGAAAGCAGGCTCCCCAGCTTGGCTGAGCCCTGGGGCTGCTGCACAGAGCCCCCGCCTGGCCTTCCCTGGCCCCGGTGCTTCCCCCTCAGCTTGCCTGCAGTCTGCAGGGCCCAGCTGCTCAGGAGACCATGGATCCGACTAGCAGGACTGCTGTACAGCCCCTCTTCCCCACGGGGTGATCATGACAGGGCCTGAAATAAGAAACTGCCAGATGCAAAAACCACTACTGTGACACACGGCCAGAGGTGGAGTGGCACCCCCAGGCTGGAGCACCCTGCTGGCATCATGGGCCTGGGTTGGTGGTGCTGGACCTCGGGACAGAGGTGTGGCCCAGTCACATCCTGGACCTCAGGAGCCATCAGTGATGCAGTCCTTCCCTGTGTGGTAGCTGAGGGCCAGGGGTGCTCAGCAGTGGATGCTGGGTGTGGCTGATATCCTGACTGTGTGGCAGAAGTACTGGGAGGTGAAGCTGGCCAGGAAAGGGGCCAGTGGGGCAGGGCAGAGCTCTAGAGGCCGGGCCGAGGGCATTCATAGATCCGGAGGGCCACAGGGAGCCAGGGAAGACGTCCTTTGGGCTGAGGGGCAAATTGGAGGCCAGGGAGGAGACTGTTAGGGAGCAGAGAGGTCGGGAGACTGGCACTAGCGGCGGCAATAGGAGAGGAGGAGACAGAGAAGTGTGAGGGCCGGGTCCCAGGCAGGGGTGGGCCTGGACGGGGGCAGACTTTGGCTCCTGCACAGCTGCTGGCTGCCGCTGACCTGGAGCCTGGAGCCTCAGTGTCCTCCCCGCTGACTGGCCTCCCGATCCCTCCCTCCCTCCCAGTAAGTGTAAGGATCAAAGGAGGTGATAACTGCTGGGATGTGGTCAGTATCTAGCCCACCGGCCTTCCCGCCCTCCTGTCTGCCCCTCACCCAGGATCCCGGTGTGCTGCTGCCATACCCAGCACCTGCAGCTGACCCCAGCGCCCCCTGCCCAAGGCTGCTGACAGCACGGGAAAGAGGAGGGATGCACCCTGGCCCCCTGACCTCAGCCTGGCGCCTACCCTGCCTGCTCCGCTCAGGCCAGGGGGCCAGGGCCGCTGGCCAGGGGAAGGAAGAAGCCAGTTCCTGGGCCAGGAACAGGAAGGCAGGGGGACTGCGGCAGAGGCCAGGATGACAGAGCTTCCTGCTTCGGGAAGGGAAGGACAGCGGGGACAGACAACAGCCAGGCAGGAAGGATGCGCCTTCTTTGGGGTTGCATGTGGGGGCTGGGCAGTATAGAACCCCAGGGCATGGCAGCACAGGCCTGAATCTCCCCCAGCTGCTGAGCAGTCTGGGGTATTCATGGTCACCAGGGGACCTGGCCTTTAAAACTGGAATCTTTTACAAGGCACAAGGTTTGACATAGTTTTAACCCAAGGTTGACTGCAGAGGTTTGTTCAGCCAGCCAACCAACCATTCAGTCAGCCATTCATTCATCCTTCTCTCCATCCATCCATTCATCTTTCTACCCATCCCTCCAGCTGACTGTCCATCTGTCCTTCCATCTAGCCACCCTTTCTTTTTTCCACATTTCCATCCTTCCATCCATCCATCCTTCCATTCATCCACTCATTTGTCCTTTTGTCCATCTGTCCATTTGTTTATTCATTCAACAAGGATTTACGGGGCCTTGACTCTGTGTCAAGTGCCGTGCTAGGCATGGAGAGGGCTGGAAAAGGGACTGTTTGGGTCCTTACCCCACTGAAACTTATTGTCTAGGAGAGGAAATGGAAAAACATAACTTAAGTAAATAACAAAATTACATATAATGACAAGAAGAAAGAAATAACCAACCAGGAGGTTAAGGTGGAGCTTAAAGGAGGACTTAGGTTTTGGGGGTGGGGAGGTGCAGAGGTCACGTCTAAGCTGAGGCCTGAAAGTGAGAAGGGCCTGGCTGTGCAAGGCACGTGAGCAGAGGCTGATCAGGAGGAGAGGTGTGTGTAAAACCCTGGGGCAGGAAGGAGCCTGGCGTGAGACAGAGCAGCCTGGGGCCGCGGGGGCTGGAAGACGAGAGCGGGAGGTGAGAGCAGACCTGGAGGGTGTGGAAGGGGCGACGGCCAGGCCACAGCCAGAAGTTTGGAAGTTCCTTGAAGTAGAGTGGAAAGTCCCTGATGAAGTTTCAGCATGACTTTATCCCTTAAAGCTGCAGTTGAGAGAAGGGGGTCTGGGCTGGAGGTAGAGATTTTGTAAGTACTGGGTCGGCCAAAAATTTTGTTTGGGTTTTTCCATATGATCATATGGAATAACCTGAATGAACCTTTTGGCCAACCTAATACACGACCACTTAAGAGCGACAGTATTTGGTGCTGGGCAGAAGGGATGGAAGACGCGGGGAGGGTGAGCTCACAGAAGCCAGCAGAAGAGGGAACAGCCCTGCTCCCTGCCCTGGAGAGCCTCCTGCAGCAGCACAGAGGTCACGGGATACCTTGCCAGTGGCTCCATGAAGTAGAGAAGGAGGCTGCACTCTGGGAAGATGAGCAAATGTGAAAGGAAGGAGACAGCTAACAGAATTTTTGCTATGAATGGGGGTAGAAAAGGGGAAGGGAATATAGGATCAAGTGAGGAGTTTTTGTTTATTTGTTTGTTTGTTTGTTTACAAGATGGGAGATGATTGCATAGAGGAAAGTCGGTAACCAGAAAAGAAAGAAATGATCTGCAGAGGTTGGATCCCCAGCATGCTGGAGGGCTTGGCCTGGGGAGCAGGAATGTCAGAGATGAGGGTGTGGGAAGGGTGTGGGACTTGAATGTGGGACTTGAATGTGGGAGGATGAGGGGTCTCCATCTGATGGATCTCCTTCATTAGTGCTGAGAGGGAAGGAGGAGGGACCGCCCTGGGCTTCAGCCCGAGGGTCGCTTAGGTTCTGCCAACAGGAGAGAGAGGGGAAGCAGCACAGGCCTCGGGCTTTGTGCTGCGTGCCGAGCCTCTGAGGGACATGGGCACTGCAGGGCTGGGGGAGCAGGCAGGGGCAAGGGAGCATTCAGAATGATGGGTGTGGGCCACACAGTGCCAAAAGAGGGGTGGGGCCAGGAGGAGGGGGCAGTGCAGAGGGGTTCCTGGCCAGGACGTTTTGATGAAGCTGACGGACTTAGCAGTGGTGAAACTTAGCAGGAGACAGAGGAGGCAGAGAGAGAAGTACAGGAAAGTAGGCACTCGATGATGACACAGCTTCTGGTGGGGACCAAGACCAGGGTATGCCCGGGAAGTGAGGGGCTGAAGGGAGGAGGGAGAACAATGGAGATGAGGACCACGAAGGCCAGGGTGCTGGTGACTCAGTGCTGTGGCTGCCGAAGTTCTGAGAAATGGCCTGGATTGAGGTGGGGGGACCTGAAGAGCCAGGAGCAGAGAATGAGGGGAAATGACCAGGACAGGGCTGATGACAGCTTTAGTGGGGAGTGGGTGGTGCTGCTGGAAAAGGGGAAGTGACCACAAGGAGTTCTCCGACGTGTGCAATGGGGAGCAGTAACCACCCCAGGGGCAGTGGTGTCCTCAGAAATGCAGGTTTCAGTTAAGGCAGGAAGGATGGAGGAGGTCAGCGATGTGTACAGTGAAGACTACTGCTCACTCAGGGTCCAGCAGAAGTGGGGTTGCAGAGTCGGGCATGTGGCTTAAAGGAGGGGCTCTCAGATGGGTGAAGGGGTCGGCAAGCATAATGGATGAACCTCCTGTTTAGCATAGTGATTCAGATGCTTCCTTTGGTGGTATGATAGCCTCTAGGGAGGAAGCTCCTACAGGCTCCATACCCCAAATAGCCACTCAACCCACCCATCCTTCCACATATCATCCATTCATTCATCTGGTAATCCTTCATCCATCCTACCATTCTTGAATTTGTTGTTGTTCAGTCACCAAATCATGTCCGACTCTGCAACCCCATGGACTGTAGCACATCAGTCCTCCCTGTCCCTCAACAATCTCCCAGTTTGCCCATGTATTCTTGAATACACGTCCTCAATTTTGGGTGTGTACCTCTTTTTTCCGAAGGTTAGGAAGATGAATAAAATGCAGTCTCTGTTCAGATGTGACCGGAAAACTATGATTTAGTCTAGTAAGTGTTCTAGCATCATCAGCCTAGGAGCCAGCACTGCCTGAGTGTCTCCTGAGTGACTGCCCCTTATAGAGGGACTTGTGAATTAGAACCTAAAGAGGAGAGCCACAGCAGGGAAGGAAGTACAAATGTCCAGGGTGAAAGAATGAACACAGAGACTTCAAGATGAAGTCTGGCACTCGGGGACAACAGTGAGAAGCCTGCCTCTCAGATGTCTCGAGAGTTAAAGCCGGAGAGAAGAGGAGTGGGCAGAAGGGACAGGCCTGGGCTCTCCCCACTTTATCTTGGAAGCAAAGGAGAGCTGCCAAAGGAAGCTGGGCTGATGACTGCACAAGCTCTAGTGCCAAGGGCATGCCCTGGAGGAGCGTCTCAGGGTAGGGGGCCCTAGCTTGGCCTTCCCAGGGGCCCCAGAACACTACAGCCCTCACAGTGGGGTACAAATGATCCAGGGCAAACAGGTCCTGGCCAGTGCCCGTCTCCTCTGGTGCCCAAACACCAGCCTCAGGCCTGACCCCCAAGTGGTCCACTAGGGAGCTGGTTCTATCATCCCTTCACACGTCCAAACCCAAGTCCATCATCCCTGCCCCTCCTCCACTTCTGTAGCTCAGAAGCCAGTTTGTAGAGGGGCTTTATTCACATTCCACTGCCTGAAAAATCCTACTTCTCTTTGAAAATCCACCTTAGAGGTGTTCTCCTGGCATTCACTCCCGGCCCCTCACCACCAGAAGGAATCCTCCCCACTGTGGGGCCTCTCCACCGGAGCAGCCCCAGGACTAGGTGAGGAGCTGTGATGGGGAGCCGGAACCCACCCTGGGAAGGAATGGACCTGCTACTTTCCCACCTGGGGACCCCAGGGCTGAGTGCCAGGAGTGGGTGCACTGGCTTCAAGCTAAGAAGAGACTGCATGGTGGTCCCAGCAGCTGGCCATGCAGTCCAGCTGGAGGGCCTCAGGTTCCCTGGCTGGACTAGACACTATTTGGATTAGATGCTCAGTGAGGCCGTCTGCCGCTAACCAGTGGTGGTGTGGTACGTAGAGAAGTCTGGCCAGTGGGAGGCCAGGCCCTGGCAGCTATCAGGTCCATGTGATGCTGAAATGAGATCTTGGTATGCAGAGTGGACCATCCTGTGCTGCTTTCCAGGGCAGCTTGGGGTCAGGGTGATGTAGAACCAACTAGAGTGGGGATTCCTCCAAGGTCTGCCTCCCACAGTTAGCTGCCAGGGCAAGACTCTAGGCCTCAGGAAGCTGAACTGGGCAGGGCAGAGGAACTGGACCTGTGGGACTGGGGCCTAGGGCAGGGCAGCGGGCTGTGCCCCCCAGGAGGACAGGGACTCGGGGGAGGGACAGAACACAGCCCTGGGCCTCCAGCCACACAGTCCTCACTTCCTGTTGTCTCAGGATGGTCCTGGCAGGATGCATCTGCCAGAGTTCTAGGCCCAGACCTCCCCTGGGGCCTGCTCCCACCCTCCTCCAGGATCATACACACAAATACACACACAAGTTCACATGCACACACGCACAGACCTGTCAATAACACACATGCACAAAATCACACACAGCACTCATCCTCAGTCCTATAAACACAGATCTATGCCCACAGACACCTAGGCACACAGAGACAGCACACATGCACACACATGTGTACACATGCATGCAACACTCTCCTGGGGAGGAGGAGGGAGACTGAGAAGCTGCGTGGGCAGCAGGGCCAAGGTCCTGGAGGGTCACAGGTCAGTGTTTAAACAGGCAAGGCAATTCTTTGTTTGGGGTTAGACCTGTTGGAATAATGGAGGGATGGAGGCAGGGGAGGCAGGAAGAGGGGAGCACGGGCAGCCAGAAGGGGGCAAAGAGAGATCGAAGGAACCAAGCCCGTGTGAGACGGACTCGCGGGGTGCAGAAGAGGGCAGGATCACAGGAAGAGTCCCAGGGAGAGACAAGGCCTCAGTCCAGGGCATGTCTGGGGATCTGCGCTGTGCAGTGGCTGGGGGGTCTTAATGCTGAGGAAATGTGCTGCAGGGTTCACCTAAGGTAGGAGGAAGCCTGTGGTCTCACCTGTTGGCTGCATGTCGGCAGCTCCGCTCCTGGGGGACCAGAGGCCTGAGTTCAGCCCAGGCCTCAGTCAGGGCTCGCTTGGGGCTGCAGCCAGCAGGCAGGCGGAGCCTGAGGCAGAGGGTCCCAGATGTCTTGGGCTGTATCGGTCCTGCTCCCGGCTGAAGGGCTAGGCAGCACCTGCCCTGCGGAGGGGCCTGCCAGCACCAGATCCATATCATCACTTGAACTTATGACCCAGTCCCACGCTAACCCTATCTCCCAACCCAGGCCTGGCCAGTGGCTACTCCATGACCCCGCCAACCCTGAACATCACAGAAGAGACATATGTCATCGATTCCAGTGACAGCCTGTCCATCTCCTGCAGGTATTCAGCCCTCACCCAGGGGGGCTTGGGCCTGGGTCCCTCCTACCTAGCAGGCCAAGGAGACTACAGAAGGCGGAGCCACTGGTGGCAGAGGGCTCAGAAGGCAGCACCCCAACCCCAAGGCAGAGAGGCCTCAAGGCTTAGGGTGCTCCCAAGTGGCTTCAGTGTAGGTTCCTGGAGGCACAGACCATCCCCAGCCCTGTAGACGCAGGCACCCTGCACCCTACCCCATTTCACCCATACCCACCCCTCACAATCTCCTACAGACCACAAGTCTCTCACCCTGCATCCATCCTTGAGTCAACCCATACTGACCTGGGCCACCCCATGCCCACCCCCAGGTTATCCTACACGAATGCTCAGCTGCCTGCGCCCACAGTCAGCCACCCTTCACTGGCCCCAGACCCACCTGCACAGACTGCCAAGCTGTGATCTTCCCTTCAGCCCCAGCTATAATCTGAGGCTCAGGCTTTTCTGAAGGACAGCCTGCCAAATGCAGGCCCAGGCGCCATGCAGAGGCCCCAGGGGACTCAGGGGTACCCTGCCCTGTGTTCATGGTATGTGCCCAAGTGCTGGTCTGCCCTGACCTCTGAGTGAGATGGGCTATGAGCAAGGCTGGGCCTCTGAGAGGCTCCACAGGGACTGTCCCCCAGGGCTGCGGCCCGGGCCTCTCTTGATGTCCTGCCTCCTTCACCAGGGGGCAGCACCCCCTGGAGTGGGCCTGGCCCGGGGCTCAGGATGTGCCAGTCCCAGAGGAGAAGGATGGTGAGGACACGGGGACCGTGCAAGACTGTGAAGGCACAGACGCCCGGCCCTACTGCAAGGTTCTGCGGCTGCAGGAGGCCCACGCCAACGACACAGGCAGCTACTGCTGCTATTATAAGTACATCAAGGCTCGCATTGAGGGCACCACTGCGGCTAGCACCTACGTATTTGTGAGAGGTGAGGGAGCCCACCCCCAAGGGTACTCAGGAGCCATGGGCAGGGTCCTGGGTCCTCAAGAGGTGGCTGGCATCTGTGGCTGCAACCCCAGCCTTGGGACCCTGGGGGAGCAGGGGCTGCCCTGCGGCCCCACACCTGGGCAGCCTCCCTGAGCCCTGCCCGCCCCTCCCTGGCCCCGTCTCCTCTCTTCAGACTGGCAGCAGCCATTCATCAACAAGCCAGACACGCTCCTGGTCAACAGGAAGGACTCCATGTGGGTGCCCTGCCGCGTGTCCGTCCCCGGCCTGAACGTCACACTGCGCTCGGTACAGCCCCGCCCGTCTCCACCCTCGATCCGGCCCTCCGGCCCTGTCCCTGGGAAAATGGCCACTCGTCTGGCCAAGGGGCAGGGGTGGCTGGGCCCTGACAGCCCCTGCGTCCCTACAGCAAAGCGCGGCCCTGCAACCTGATGGACAGGAGGTGGTGTGGGACGACCGCCAGGGCATGCGGGTGCCCACCCCTCTGCTGCGCGACGCTCTGTACCTGCAGTGTGAGACCACCTGGGGCGGCCAGGCCTTCCTGTCCAACCCCTTCGTTGTGCACATCACAGGTAGGGGGCTGCCCGGGGCTGCAGGACCCTCCCCCAGCAACTGCTGCCCACGTCCTGGGAGGAGAGCTGCAGGAAGAGGACAGGAGCCCTCTAATTCCCAGCAGTGGGGCTGTAGGCACCACGGTCTGTCTGGTCTCAGGGGCTGTCCTACAGCCCCTGTCCTACCCTGGCACTGTCCTACAAAGGGCATGGGGTCCCTGTGCATGTGTCACCAGGCAACGAGCTCTATGACATCCAGCTGTTCCCCAAGAGATCTCTGGAGCTGCTGGTTGGGGAAAAACTGGTCCTGAACTGTACCGTGTTTGCTGAGTTCAACTCAGGTGTCACCTTTGACTGGAACTATCCAGGGAAGCAGGTGAGCTTGGCACCCCTGGCAGGGGCTGTACCTGAATCCTTCCCAGGAATCCCTGTCGCAGCCCACACTCACCCTGGTCTGGCCCACACGCACTTCCCTCTGTCCCAGGAGCCCCTGTCTGATAGGGAAGTTTTCCTATCCCAAGGAAAAGTCAGAGTCTGAGTCCAAGGCTTCTGGAGCTGCTGCTGTTTGGGCTGGGGGGGTGTGCCTTTGGGGGTGAGTTCTGCCGGAGCCCACCTGCTCTGAGCCTGTGCTTCCCCTGGTCCTGGGCAGGCAGAGCGGGGTAAGTGGGTACCAGAGCGGCGCTCCCAGCAGACTCACACAGAGCTCTCCAGCATCCTCACCATCCACAACGTCAGCCAGCGTGACTTGGGTCCCTACGTGTGCCAGGCCAACAATGGTATCCAGCAGTTCCAGGAGAGCACTGAGGTCATTGTGCACGGTACGGCCTGTCAGCTCGTTGCGGCCAGCGTGGCTCGGGCTAGGCTGGGTGTCAGCTGTCAAGCCTGGAGCACAAGGGTTCTTGTGCAGTGTGGGCCCAGGGTCATAGGTCATGGTGCACCCGAGGAATGTGGAGTCCAGCCAGAGGGAAGGGAGGGTCATGAGTGGATGGACTGCCCAGTTCCCACGCCTCAGAGAGCAGGGCATCTGGCCACTGGGGGTGGCTGCAAATCCCTGGGTGGTGCTGGGTCAGCCACACCAGCCCTGACTTTACCCTGATGTCTCCCGTCTGACAGAGAAGCCCTTCATCAGCGTCGAATGGCTCAAGGGTCCGGTTCTAGAGGCTACAGCAGGAGACGAGCTGGTGAAGCTGCCCGTGAAGCTGGCAGCATATCCCCCACCGGAGTTCCAATGGTACCTCCCTGGTTCCTGCCCCTCCCTCCCTACCAAGCCCAGTGCAAGAAAGAACCACAGAGAGGGAAGGGCAAAATTCCCCCCATCAGGGCCTACTTCCTGAGACCTAGATGGGGACCTATGCCCTCAGTGGGGGACCCCCATGAAGAGTCCAAGGAATATACACATCATGTGATATTTTGGCTAGAGGGAAGGTTGGCCTGAATTGCTGCTAAACTGTGAAAGAGTGTGAATACTGGCCTCCTGCTATGTGTGGGTGCGGTGGGCGTAGCATAGGGCTTTATCTCTTTCCTGCACCCACTCAGCCTCTCTGAGGGCCCCCACTGGAGGGGATCATAGAGGAATGGCTTCAGGTTTCCTAGGCTCCTCTCCAAACAGGTTGCCACCCCCAGGAAACTTCTAACCAGAATTTTGGAGATATGATAAGGGTTTCACAAGGATTTCTGGGCTGGGCCTGAGAGCTGTGTGGCAGTGAGCTGGAGCTTCTGGGAGGCCTACAAGTTGGGGATCCCCGCTCCTGGTGTGTGACCTGAGAGTAAGGTACCCCTTGCACGGTATGCTAAGAGTCAGAGAGAGGTCCCTCAGTGGTGGCTTTACCTTCACTGGATGCTCCCCGAGAGCTCGGGAAGGCACAGCACCCCACCATGCACCCTTCAGCCAACTGAGCAGTCCATACAGCCTGATCCTGGGAGATCACACTCTTGCTTGTCTCTCATGATACACAGGAGGGAAACAGGCCAGGAAAGGGGAAGGGCATTCCTGCCCAAGCCCTGAGCCTCCTGGGACTCATCTGCTCTGTCCTTTCACAACTGGCCAGGGGAGCCTCGCCTTTCCAGCCTGGAGCACCTCCTACCAGGCAGGATGACCTTTTCTGAAAGCCTAGAGCTTGGCAAGAAGAAGCCCAGACCTCTTCAGCCAGCATCCCACATCTCTGGCCAGAGTCCGGAAGCAGGCTTCTCCTGGGAGGGGCCTGGCAGCCCTGGGCCTGGGACTTCCGTGACTCTCCCTGTGAGGCTCAGGCTCTGGGGTCCATCAGGGCCACCTGGTGCAGGCCCGGGACACTTGAGACAGCATCCCGAAGGGTCCTGGTGGAGGCTGGGCTAAGACCCTGCCCCCTGCTCTCCAAGGCCAGTGGCACTGGCCCTGTCTGGGAGGGTGGCCAGCTCTGTTGCATCAAAGATCTGGTCCAGGCCTGATCCTCAGGCAGCTGACTTCCTCTCACCGTTCCCACCACATCTGGCCCTTTTTTTTTTTTTTTTTTCTCACTTGGTCAATAGCTGCCTCCAAGAAGTGCTCAGCTGGGCCCACTGTCCACTGAGACAACTGCCCCAGGATATTTGTTGTGAGCATAACCCCACCAGGGTCAGCTCTTCCGGGAAATCATGTGATAACTACTAGCAAGTGAACAGACAGAGATCTAGTGGACAGGCCGGTCCTAGCCCCCAAAGCAGCCTTTGTGTGTCCAGCACCATGCTGACACCAAGGCTGTATCTTGGGAGACCTGACCACACCTGCAAGAAGGTGCATTTGGTTTCCCTGGTTTTCAGATGAAGACTCTGGAGTTTGAGGCAGTGAAGGATCACAAACGCAGCAGGTAGCAACCAGGATTCTGCACCAGAGCCCAGCAGGCCTCCCAGCCTGGCCCTACTCTGCCCTGCCCTGCTGTGTGACTTCTGGCAAGTCACACCTCTTCTGAATGGGCTGTGGAGCAGCAGTTGAGAGCCAGGCCCCTGCGTCCCCCTCGCTGTTAATTTCCACCCCGAGGGCTGTGCTTTCCTCCTGTCTCTCTGGCTTAGTAAACCAGAAGACGATTCCTGCCTGAGGGCCACTTCCAGGCAGAGGCCAGAGCTTGGGTTCCAGAGATGCTGCCTGTAGCATTCCCAACTCAGGACTGGAGAGGAGTCTCCTCTGGGGTATGAGTCATCCATTTATACACATGTACACTGAGCGCCTATGTGTGCTGGATGCTGCTCTTCACATAGGGTATATGGCAGCGGCCATACGTACAGCTCAGTGTGGGAACCAACAATCAGCAGACACGTGTGTGAGCACTAGCATGCAGACAAGCAGATGCAGGGCCCAGGGTCAGCTCCTGGTCCACACAGCTGCTCTGACAGCTGGGTGATGGTGGATATAGGAGAGAGGGAGCCCTGCAGATGTCTAGCATGCAAGCAAAGCAGGAAAGTGAGTACAAAGGCCCTGGGGAAGGGGGCAGGGCAACAAGAAGCCCATGCATCTGGAGAGCTCCAGGAAGGGCAGAGTCAGCGTCAGGACTCCCAGACCCCTGCGTGATCAGGGTCTGGGCTGCGCCCTCAGAGACGGCTCCTCCACTCCTCCACAGCACACCCCCGTGAAGCCTATGGCAGAAACAGGGGCCCCTGCGGACTCTGGTTGGTCCTGAGCCTGGGGGGTGTCATGAGCCCTCACGGCTCAAGCCCAGGGACCATCCGCACAGCCGTCTGTTCCCCAGTCCAGAGTCGGCTGCCACAGCCCTCACCCCTGCTGCTCATCCCAGAAGCAGGTCTGGGGCTGGTAGGCCTCTCCCGCCTCCTGACTGTGTCCTAGTGGTCAGGGCTGGGGCGCTTCAGGGAAGGAGGGACAGGACAGGGCTGGGGTGGAGGTCACAGCCCCCTGAGCTCCTTTCCTGGGCCAGGTACAAGGACAGAAAGGCCGTGTCCGGGCGCCATAGTCCCCATGTTCTGGTGCTCAAGGAGGTGACGGAGGCCAGCGCAGGCATCTACACCCTGGCCCTGTGGAACACCGCGGCTGGCCTGAGGCGTAACATCAGCCTGGAGCTGGTGGTTAATGGTAGGTGTGGGTGGGGCAGGAGATGGGGAGAGGGACGGGGGGTATTTGGGGGTACACTGACTGGCGGTCTGCCTGTCTCCAGTACCCCCCCACATCCACGAAAAGGAGGCCTCCTCCCCCAGCATCTACTCCCGCCATAGTCGCCAGGCCCTCACCTGCACGGCCTACGGGGTGCCCCACCCTCTCGGCATCCAGTGGCACTGGAGGCCGTGGACGCCCTGCAGGACCTTCAGCCAGCGCAGCCTGTGAGTGTGGCTCCCCCCTGCCTCCCCCACTTCCCAGCCCCATCCCCAGCTTCAACCATAACCCTCTCTCACTACCAGCACCCTCCCCATAGCTCCGCTTTAAACCCAAACCCTATCATGATTCATGGATTATAGCCAATCCCTGAGCTCACCTTGCCTGAGCAAGGCTCAGACCCTCCCTTGTACTGTCAGGTCCGGCTGGACACAGGGATGGTGCAGTTCCCACCATCCTCTCCCTTGAAAGCGATGCTCCCCAGTCACACAACTGCATATCTGGAGGAACCAAAGGACACGCCTCTGGGCACTAGGGAGGGCACCCCTCAGCAAGCAGGCAGGCCTGCGCTGGTTTTGCGAGACATGTACTGAGTGAACTCCAAGGCACACTAAGCATGTCCAGGCTCACCAGCTCATCTGTGCAGTGCTCACCATGACCCCTTAGAGGGCTGGAGAAGGCACATGACTTTCCTAATGTCATGGCAGTAAGCAGCAGAGCTTGCCCAACTGCTGGGCCACACTGCCCTACCTGGGGGCCAGTAGGACAGACAGTCCAGGAGAACAGAAAACTTGAGCCAGCAAGGGCCAGGAATGGAGGGCGCCAAGCTGGTCAGTGGTCTAGAAGGCACTAGAGAGACAGTGAATGGTGCTGAGCAGGGGAGGGGCTAGTCACATGTGCCATTTAGCAAGAGATCCTGAGACAGGGGACAGGATCACGGGCTGGGGAACCAAGGGAGACGAGGCAGCCATACAAGGCAGAGAGACTGTGGCCCTTGGCATGGTCAGTTAGGGAGGTTCACTAGGGGTGGCCAGCCCACAACATTCGAGGTTCATAAGAGATTCTTCCGAATAACTGTGAGGCTGCAGATCACTGGCACCTCCAAATATGCTTCCAGCTGATGCTCTACTGTTATGCTCTGCATGATTACAGAGCCCTAGAGCCAGTTCTGCCTCCCTGAAGGCAGACAAGAGCCTCCCTTGAGCCCCCTTAGACCCCCATCCCAGCCGAGACCAAAGGTGCTGGGATGCACAGCCGTCCCAGGGAGGGGCTGCAGCTGTAGAAGAGGGACGGAAGGAGAGGGTTTCCTGTGGCAGGAGTTAACAGGAGTGACTCTTCTGCCCCAGGAGATCTAGGTGGATTTTGCAGGAAGGGACACATGTGGGTAGCAGCAGGGGGCACAGCAGACCAGAGGATTGGCACAGAGTCACAGGCGTGTGGTGCTCTGCGGGCACAGATCCTGGTCTACTGGGTAAGGCTGTGTCTGGCAGCCCATGCAGGATGGGTTACTGAGCCCTGAACAGTGTGCCAGAAACAAAGCCCCTGCCGTCCTCCTTGCTTTGGGGGGCCAACCTGCCCCACCATGAGATGAGATGACCCTGTGCATGAGAAAAGCTCGACCCTACCCTTAGTGTAGTCCCTCTCTGCCTGAATCCCTAGCTGCCCTTGTCCCTCCTTGTCTTTAACAGCCGGCGGCGGCAGCAGCGAGACCGAATGCCGCAGTGCCAGGACTGGAGGGAGGTGACCACACAGGATGCTGTGAACCCCATTGAGAGCCTGGACACCTGGACAGAGTTTGTAGAGGGCAAAAATAAGGTATGGACCAGCCAGGCCACTGAGTGGCTGGGCGAGAAGAAGAGAGGTGAGGTCCTTTCTTCAGAAGGAGAGAGATGGGGTCCTCTCCTAGCCTTCTAGGTCTCCACTGGACTTGCAGAGCTCTTGCAATAGCAGCTGAGAGTCAGTGACCTTTCTACAATGTCTCTGGACATCAGCTTCCCTGCCTGCAATAGACTGCAGAGGCCAGACCTGCCGCTGCTTCCCAGAGAGGGAAGCTGAGATTTCATGGCTATGGGCCCATATGAAGGGCTGGGAGAGTTGGGGCTGGGGATGCTCCATCCTCCCCAAAGACGGCTGGCCCAGGCTGGGGGCAATCCCTCGAAGAGGCCTAGCAGGGGAAGGACTGAACAAAGGCACCCACTTCCTACAGTCACTTCCTGTTTTCCTACACACCTCCAGAGCCTCTTCCTGTTCCAGGCTGGCCAGGAAGTGCCCGGCTTGAGGCTGGGGGTGGGCTCTCGGGCTGGTAGGCAGAGCCTATGGCCCTCTCTCTTCCTCTGCTTCCAAGCTTCCCACTCCCCCAGCCCAGAGTCCTTCTGGAGCCCTGGAGCCCATTTTCTTCCCTTGCCACGACCCAGAGCGCTGAGAGGTGCTATAGGCAGCCCTGAAGGGTTTGTCGGCGCATCACAGGGCCTCACACAGTGACTCCTTGGACCACAGGCTGACACTTGATATGACCAGAGCATGCATCCTAACTCTGGCTTGGACCAACCCAGCCCCTGTCACCTCCTCAGCATGGCAGCAGCCTGAGCCCATCTGTAGCCAGAGGGCTCCCTGGTCCGGCCTAACAGTGCCTTCTGACACCAGTCACAGCTGATGCCAGCTGTCCATCATGCTGTCCCTTGAGTTTTCAGGGGAGCCACCTCTTGCTGCTGCCCAAGGACCTCATCACCTTCTCCTTGCCTCACCAGTCCTGGTACTGTCTCTGAGCTTTGGTCATCTCCAGCCCAGAGCCTCAGTTTCCCCCATTATTCTGGTGGGCACAGCAACTTCCATGCAGAAAGAGGAGGTGAGGGTAGGGGAACTTAGGCAGGAAATGGATCCTTATGCCTGACATGTATCCTGTCCAGACGGTGAGCAAGCTGGTGATCCAGGAGGCCAATGTGTCCGCCATGTACAAGTGTGTGGTCTTCAACAAAGTGGGTCAGGATGAGCGGCTCATCTACTTCTACGTGACCAGTGAGTGACTTGGGCAGGCCTGGATGGAGGTCAGGAACCAGGTGGGCACAGGAGGAGACCAGGCCTGGGAGAAGATAATATGCCTGGGTTGGGGCCGCACTGAGTTTCTTGTGACCTTGAGGTGCCAGGAGAGATACCCAGGGCCCACTGGGCCTCTGGGTCTTGGCAGGAGGGATAGACTTGGAGGTTATAGGCATATGAACTGGAATGAGGCAGCACCATCTGCCCCTAGACCAGGAGGTGCCTCCCTGGGGTGCCCTCTTGTTCCCCACAGCTGCACCTTCCTCCACTTCCCTCCTCCCCCTTCCTGAACCATGGATCCTGCACAGCAGCTGGTTCTTATGTGCATTTGGCCCTGGGAGGAAGGTCTGTGGTTGCTTCAGATTTTTCAAACCTGTTAATGACCTCAGGAATGCTAAGACGACCACGGAAGGACAGTCAGTGGGCCCAGAGGTTTAAATGTAGGCACCTAGAAGAGAGGTGGAGCCAAAGAAAACAGTCTGCAGGAGAGCGGAGCCCATAGTGGCTGACAGTGAACAGCCAGAGGGACAAAAGGAAATCGGGGGCCATTGCCAAATGCTAATGAAGCCAGATTGTTTCAGAAAGAGGACAGGGCTGGGAGTGTGCTCAGCAGTGAGGGAGAATGGGCGTTCGGGCCCCTGCTGAGCTGCTAGCAAGAAACTCATTGGTGTCACGGGCTCCTGGGAGAGGTGGGGGCAGTATCCAGCTGGGCTTGTTCAGGAAAAACTAGACGGGGGCACGGCAGGAGGAGCCCCTGGTGGAATTGACTTGAGAGAGTTGGTCTCTTGTCAGGGAGAGGGACAAGAGGGCTCCAGAGTGTGTCCCTGGCCCAGGTACAGGTGATGTACACCCTTATTTGAGAGTTGAGTGAGTTCGAAGGTCAATGAGAAAGAGAGAGGGAGTCCCTGAGCAGGTGGGTAGGTGCGCCAGCACCTCACGATGTCACAGTGAGTGGTTCCTCCTCCTTCCCCAGCCATCCCCGACGGCTTCAGCATAGAGTCAGAGCCATCAGAAGAGCCCCTGGAGGGCCAGGCCGTGCGCCTGAGCTGCCGGGCTGACAACTACACATACGAGCATTTGCACTGGTACCGCCTCAACCTGTCCACGCTGCACGACGCGCAGGGGAACCCGCTGCTGCTTGACTGCAAGAACGTGCACCTGTTCGCCACGCCGCTGGCCGCCAGCCTGGAGGAGGTGATGCCCGGCGAGCGCCACGCCACGCTCACCCTCACCATCCCCAGGGTGGCACCAGAACATGAAGGCGACTACGTGTGTGAGGTCCAGGACCGGCGCAGCCATGACAAGCACTGCCATAAGAAGTACCTGTCTGTGCAGGGTGAGGCAAGCCGGGCCGGAAGGGCCAGGCGGGGCAGTGCGCTCCAAGGAGCCTTTATCCCCAGCCCGGCACGTGCCAGGGCAGTCCATTCACAAGCCCGAGCCCGCAAGAGCATCCCCCTCTCCTTGCCCTCCGGGGCTTGCACAGCCCTGCCCACCCCAAGCTCAAACCCTGACCCTTCAGCTTGGAGAGCTCCTAGCATGGGAGGGCCCTTTCCTGGAGCGCCCTCCTGCTTTCTGCAGCTCCACTCAGCTCTCTCTCGACCCCGCCTCCAGCCCTAGAAGCCCCACGGCTCACACAGAACCTAAGCGACCTCCTGGTGAATGTGAGTGATTCCTTGGAGATGCGGTGCCCAGTGGCTGGGGTGCACGTACCCAGCATCGTGTGGTACAAAGATGAGAGGCTGCTGGAAGAAGAGTCTGGTAGGGGGATGGATATGGGTGGAGGGCGGCGTCCGGAAGCTCTCTAGGCCAAAGCCCCAGACCTACTTGAACTCAAACGTCCACCGCCCTCGCTGCAGGAATCGACCTGGCGGACTCGAACCAGAGGCTGAGCATCCAGCGCGTGCGCGAGGAGGACGCGGGCCACTATCTGTGCAGTGTGTGCAACGCCAAGGGCTGCGTCAACTCCTCTGCCAGCGTGGCTGTGGAAGGTCCCACCTCCCCCGCGCACCCCCCCCCAGCCCGCCTTCTGCCCACACTCGATGCCAGCTGTGCCCACCAGAAGGGGTGCTGCCCGAAGGGTGTGCCCTCTCCCCCTCACAATATGTGCACAGTTGCCACCCCTGCTTTCTGCCCACTCAGGCTCTGAGGATAAAGGCAGCATGGAGATCGTGATCCTTGTTGGCACCGGGGTCATTGCTGTCTTCTTCTGGGTCCTCCTTCTCCTCATCTTCTGTAACATGAGGAGGGTAAGCACTCCTTGTCCCCAGCTGCTCATGGGCTCTCTCTACCCTGTCCAGCCCTTAAGTTAAGGAATATGGTTCACCCTGGCTCACCTGGAAGCCTTGTATCCTGGGAGGCCCCCCAGACCCCTCCAGGCTGCACTGTTAGAGGACAAGAGGTTGTCCATCTGTCCCCTCCTATGTCGGGAGTCCCTAAGGAGAGGCCATCTGTCCTGGGCACAATTTTACTGAAGCCAGGATGGTATGGCCAAGTCAGTGAGCTGTCCCCATACCCATCCCCCAGCCAACCCATGCAGACATCAAGACTGGCTACTTGTCCATCATCATGGACCCCGGGGAGGTGCCTTTGGAGGAGCAGTGTGAATACTTGTCCTATGACACGAGTCAGTGGGAGTTCCCCCGGGAACGGCTGCACCTCGGTGAGACCTGCTCCCAGCCTGCTTCACCCACCCAGTCCTGCTGGGCAGACGCTGCTTCAGCTGCTCTGGGGTCAGGCAGGCTGGAGCCCTGCAATCCCTCCATTCTCAGAACTCATGCCAGAAAGTCCCACCTGGCCCCCACCTGGCCTGACCTGTCCATCTAGGCACGCATCCCCAGAACTATTATAGGGGCTCTCAATTCCCAGGCCCCCCAAGGTCACTTCCTGCTGCTCTGAGCAGGGTGGGCCTGTCACACCTGCTGGGAGAGGATGCAGGCCTTCCTGTCTGCCTCTCTCCTCCCTCTCTCCCCACCCTGCTCCCCATGCACTTCCTGTTTGGCAGGGGGGCTCCTGACTTTCCTCCCCGTCCTGGGCCTTCCTTCCTGGCCCTCCACAGGGGTTGTCCCTTCTGCCCAGTCCTCTCCACCCACACCCCCATACAGCTCACCTGGAACCAGCTCCCTGCCCCCACAGGGAGAGTCCTCGGCCACGGGGCCTTTGGGAAGGTGGTGGAAGCCTCAGCCTTTGGCATCAACAAGGGCAGCAGCTGTGACACTGTGGCCGTGAAAATGCTGAAAGGTGTGGGGTCAGTGGGTAGAAGGGGTGGCTGAGCTGATGAAGACCAGCAGCTCTGGGTGGGCTGGTGGGTCTGTGGTGCCAGAGGGGAAACAGGTTCAGAACAGATTCTTACCAGAGGTTATACAAGGAATCCATGGCCTGGGGCTCACCTCTGAGTAATACTCACCAGTCCCACCTAAACCTTTTGCCTCAGAGAGGGAGGTGGTATTTGCTGCGCCCCCACCAGCAAGAGCGCTGGTCAGGCCTAAGCTCAGCTGAAAGTGAAAGTGCTAGTCGCTTAGTTGTGTCCGACTCTTTGCCACTCCATGGACTGTAGCCCACCAGGCTCCTCTGTCCATGGAATTCTCCAGGCAAGAATACTGGAGTGGGTTGCCATTTCCTCCTCCAGGGGATCTTCCAGACACGGGGATCAAACCTGGGATTCATGTGTCTCCTGCATTGCAGGGGAATTCTTTACTGTCTGAGCCACCAGAGAAGCCCAAGCTAGTGGCCCGGGAAAAGGGATATTCAGGGCCTGGGTCAGGGGCCAGGTGGGCCCGGTTACCAAGCAAAGCCCCCATGTTGCTTTCAGAGGGCGCCACAGCCAGCGAGCATCGCGCCCTGATGTCGGAGCTCAAAATCCTAATCCACATTGGTAACCACCTGAACGTGGTCAACCTCCTAGGGGCTTGCACCAAGCCCAATGGTAAAGAACTCAGTCGCCCTTCGGGGAGGGTGAAGCCCCAAGGTGCCCTTATCTTTGCGGGTGTGGAGGGCCAGCTGGGCCGGGAGTGGGCGGGACACGGGAGGGCTTTGGGGCGGGCGTGGCTGTGCTGCTTGCCCTCCAGTGCACCCTCCTGCCCTGCCCCAGGCCCTCTCATGGTGATCGTGGAGTTTTGCAAGTACGGCAATCTCTCCAACTTCTTGCGCACCAAGCGGGAGGCCTTCAATCCCCGCGCGGTAGGTGTGCGCCCCACCGAGGGCCAGGCCTCTGCTGGTGAGCCGGGCGGGGAGGGCGGAAAGTGCCTTTGCAGTAGACGGCGAGCCTCCTCCAGCCCCGGCCTGCTTTGTGCATCGCAGGAGAAGTCTGCTGAGCAGCGAAGGCACTTCTGCTCCATGGTGGAGGGCGCCAAGGCTGACCAGAGGAGGCCAGGGAACAGCGACATGGCCCTCCTCACAAGGCTCCTAACGGGCAAGGGCGGGGCGGGGCGGGCCGCTCCAGTCCAAGAAGGTAAGAGTCTGGCATCCCCTTGCCCAAAATGGCTGGCATGCTCCAGGACCCTGGGATAAGCCAACCTGGGGCCCTGCTGGAGGGACTTAACATGGGAGCGGATGAAATGCACTCTGCCTTAAAAAGAGAGGCCACCTCAGGAAGCAAAGCCCCCATGTTCCCGCCAGAGGGTGCCATTGCGCCCTGATGGTAGGAGCTCAAAATCCTAATCCATACGCTTAACTACCTGCACTCCTGGGGGCGTGAGACTTCTGATGTTTGATTTGGTCGTCTCTAGATGAATAAGAGTTTGCCCTGCAAACATGGTGGGGAGCGGTCCAGGCAGAAGTAGCAGAGGCAGAGGTCTAGTGTGGCAACAGTACTCACTGCTCTGGGAGTAGTTAGTGGGTACCACAGAGAGAAGGGAAGCTGAGCGGCAGGAGAGGGGACCAGCAGGCTTGTTAAGCCTGGCCAGGAGGGATGCAGCCAGGTTCAGTGAGCACGGAAGTGCTCCCTTTGGGGCTGGGTGGGAAGTGGGAGCCACGGCTGAGGCCCTTCCTAGCCAGCTTCACTTCTTTGTGCAGCCAAGGACCTGTGGCTGAGCCCGCTGACCATGGAAGACCTTGTCTGCTACAGCTTCCAGGTGGCCCGAGGCATGGAGTTCCTGGCCTCTCGAAAGGTGACGGCCCCAGCAGTCTCTGCAGAGGGGAGAAAGGCCAAAACTCACCCACTTACCCCACAGTGAAGCTGTAGTCAAGGCACATCTCTCCCACTTTGCAGAGCTGTAGATTGAGTCCAAAGGGTAGAACCAAACTCCCAAGATTTTCCGCCAGTCAGAGGCAGAGCTGGCTATAAAACCAGTCTGTCCTACTGCACAGCCTTCTCCGCTGCCCGCACAGTGCTACCAGCTCTCTCCATAGCAAGTTCTGGGGCACGCAGAAATCTATCCTCGAGAGAGCAGGACTCACGCAGGGTATCCTGGAGCTCTAGGTGTGGGTGTGGCCACAGGGGCCTGATCGCCTCACTGCTCCTCTTCGCTCCCCTAGTGTATCCACAGAGACCTGGCTGCTCGAAACATCTTGCTGTCAGAAAGTGACGTGGTGAAGATCTGTGACTTTGGCCTGGCCCGGGACATCTACAAAGACCCTGACTACGTGCGCAAGGGCAGTGTGAGTACAGGCCATGGGGGGTGGGGGACTCACCGCCACCCGCCTGGAAGGTCTGAGGACCTACAGGGATCCTGGAGACTCTGCTGAGGCACCTGGAGCAGGTGTGTGGAGACAGGAGCTGACAAACAAGGGCCCTGGTGCTCCAAATGGACCTTGTGTCTGGCCTTTTTGGTCCATTAGGGGGGCGCTGACTCCACACACCTGCTCAGTAGGGGCTGGCCATGCAGAGCTAGATCCTACATGACGTCCATCCTCGAGGGAGACACACCTAGTGTAGCATGGTTACAGGAAAATACGTGGGTGCTAGGTGCAACTTGTGTCTCATTGGTGGTGCCCAGAGGTAGCCAGGCAGGCATCTGAGCATCTGAATTTGTTTAGGGTTTTGCCCCAGGGGAGGAAGGAAGAGGCTTAGAGGGAGGTTGACAGGCAAATTGGGTCCAGGTTCTGAGAAGGAAATGGCAACCCACTCCTATATTCTTGCTTGGGAAATTCCATGGACGGAGGAGCCTGGTGGGCTACAGTCCATGGGGTTGCAAGAGTCGGACACGACTGAGCAACTAAACCACAGACAGCAATGAGAGGCCCACCGTGCAGGGCTTTGTCCTTTATTCTAACTCTCAGGTATGTGGGGACTGTGGAGGTAACAGCCAGCTGTCCAGAAACTCCCTCCACAAGCTATCACAAGAGAGGGGTGGGGGTGCTAGGGTGGAGGCAGAGGCAAGTCAGGAAGGCCCGTGGTCCTCAAGGCTCCCAGGTCAAAGCCATAGGAGGGAAGTCACATTAGGAGCCGCCAGAGGAGGGGTCAGGAGTGATGCCAGGCTTCTAGTGTGGGGACCAAATGAATGGATAGAGGCGGAGCTGGTGAGGGTGTGCAGGGACACAGCATCCCTCAATATACTGGGCCAGGGGGTCTGCAGCTGGAGACAGGCTACAGGTTTTCTCTGGGAGAGCACAGGGGAAGAGAGGGACCCGGATGTCTACCCAGAATAGTAGCAGGGAAGAAGCCTTCAGAGAAGTCACCAGGCACCTGTGGAATGGAGTGGGGGCAGTCAGCAGGGACAGAGCCAACTGCAGGAGCCATCTGAATACACACAGGGTGGACCTGACCAAAGAGCCTTTCTTGTGTTGTGACTCCAGAGTCCTGGGGAGAGGAGGGGCAGGGGAGGGATGCCCCTGGGTTTGGCCTCTCTCTGTTCTTCCCTTCCCCACTGGGACACACGTCCATCCTGCAGGCCCGGCTGCCCCTGAAGTGGATGGCCCCCGAGAGCATCTTCGACAAGGTGTACACCACGCAGAGTGACGTGTGGTCCTTTGGGGTCCTGCTGTGGGAGATTTTCTCCCTGGGTGAGTACAGGCAGGGGGCAGGGCAGGGCAGGCTCAGCGGAGGTGCACACCTGGGCCGAGCAATCCCGCTCATTCTGAGACAGGTGCTTGGGGGGCCCCCTGGGCTCCCCCTTCACGTCCAGCCTGTGCCCAGGGCAGAACCCTGTGTTCACCCAGCAGCTCCTGGGCTCATCACTGTCACAGAGGGGAAGGCTGTAGGAGTCCCCCAGACCCCTCCCTCCCTGGCTGAGCCCCTTGCTCACAAGCTGTTGGGGACACTGATCCTGCCTTTGCGGGGCCGGGGAACATCTGGAAGGAGACCAGCGGCTCCCTAAATGACCACAGTTGCTCAAGCCTCACATAGTAAACCGGGCCCTGCTGGATCCAAGATGAGGGGCCCCAACCAGGGTGGGGGTGAGGCAGGAAACAAGTAGAGTGAAAACGCTGAATGGCAGCCGTGATCAACACTGTTAGTGAAGATAGAAGCGCATGGGGAGCACAGGGAGGACAGCGCTGGGTGTGAGCTGGACGGGCCAGGAGGGGCAGGCTTACGACAGCGGGCGGGCTGCAGGCAAGAGGGCCTGCAGAACAGCAGTCCAGGGCATGGGGTTGGTCAGGGCTGTGATCTTTGTGCTGGGGAGCTGAGCAGGGTGTAAGCAGTCAGCACTGGGAGATGCTGCAAAAGCCCTCTGGGATGAGGGCCTGGAATTTAAGTCTACTGGGAGCCATGCAGGGTTTGAGGGAGGGACTCTTGTCTTAACAGGGCCTTCCCACTACGGTGTGGCTTGCAGGAGCTAGGTCCCTTTTGCTGGTAGAGCCACAGGACGTAAGGAAGACCTGGGGAAGGCTTCTCTGAAGAGGGGTCATTGTGACAGGGCAGCTCAACTGGCTCAGCAAAGTACCACTGGCCCTGATGGTCCCAGGATGGGGAGTGTTTCCGCCAGTGCGCCTGGGAGAGCTCTGATGCTCATGGCAGCTCTCACAAGCGGGTGCCACCGTCCTCTTAACCTAATGAAGAACTCATCCGAGGGGAGGGGGCAGCAGGGTGAACTCCCTGCCCTAAGGGGCCGGGGCAGAGGCGGTTCAGACCTGAGTGGAACAGCGGGAGCCTGCTCCGCACCCACCCCCATCCTGTTCTACCATCAGGGGCCTCCCCATACCCTGGGGTGCAGATCAATGAGGAGTTCTGCCAGCGGCTGAAAGAGGGCACCCGGATGAGGGCCCCAGAGCTAGCCACTCCTGCCATGTGAGTCTCTCGGGAAGCCGTGAGGCACTGAGGGGCCATAGCGGTGGGTGGGCACCAGGAAAAGGTAAGGGGGGTTGTGCGCAGGCTTGGGAAAGGGGGCATGCCAGCAGCGAGGGGGGGGGGGCCTCAGGCACAGGAGCCGGGCTGTAGGCCTGCAGACACTATCTCTCACTCCACCACGGGGCCGCTGCCGACAGCTCTCCTTCCTGCAGGTAGGGGGGACGGCCTGGCCTAAGCCCGGGGGAGGGAGGCAGGCAGAGCAGGCGTGAGGGATCGGCAGGAGGCAGGAGACTTGGGTCTGCTGGGGTCGGGTGCGGGGTGTGCTCAGACAGCCGTCCAACATCCAGTGTACCCACAGACGCCGCATCATGCTGAGCTGCTGGGCGGGAGACCCCAAAGAGAGGCCTGCATTTTCAGATCTGGTGGAGATCCTGGGGAACCTGCTTCAGGGCAGGGCCCAGCAGGTGAGGTCCTGACTCTCCCTGTCCTGCTGCAGCAACCTCTGGCCTCCAAGCCAGGGGCCATCACATGGATGGTCAGAGCCCAACTTTCCCATGAAGAGGCCCAGGCAGGTCCTCAGGGAGCCAGCAAGGAGCCCCACTTCCTGGCAGAACAGTGATATGTTCTACCTCACGCTTTGCCCCTCTGCCCCCTGCACCCACCTCTGACTTGTATCTCCCTCCCCTAGCTCAGGACTGGCTCAGGGCAGCCCTGAGACCTGGAGGAGGAAGCAGGGAGCTGCCTGCCGCCCCAGCCTCAGGGACTTGAAGATGGGCGCTTGGGGGCCAGTGCTGCCCCAAGGTGAGGGTGGGAAGTACTGATGTTCGAGGCTGTGGGACAGCCAGGCTCTGGAACGAGGATGCTGTTATGCCTGCCTCCTCCTTAGAAGGGGCACCTGGAAGGGCTGTGGGGAGAACCTGCCCAGCTCCCTTAGTCCTTGGAGCCCTTGAGAACAGCACTTGAAGGATCAGGAACTCTAGAAGTCCTGAGTGCAGGAGTAGGGGCGAAGTGGGGCCTAAGAGCCTCTGACCCTGGCTTTTTGTGCCATTCCTGCCAGGAAGATGAGGACTGCATGGCTCCTCGCGGTTCTCAGAGCTCGGAGGAAGGCAGCTTCTCGCAGGCATCCACCACGGCCATGCACATCACAGAGACGGATGCTGACACAGAGGACAGCCCGCTGAGCCTGCATCAGCACAGCCTGGCCGCCAGGTCAGCCCCATTCTTCAGATCCAAGCATCCCCCGGGCAGGGGAAAGCAGTTTGGACATATAAGTTTTATCCTCATCAGTCATCAAGGAAAAGTGAAGGACAAGGACTTAAGAGGCCATTGTATATCAATTCGAAGAGCTAAGTGACAGCATTGCTGATGCCCTGGCGGGTGTGGTCAGTCTTGAGGTCCTTCCAAGCCCATGTGGCCTTTCAACTTTGCTTTTCTCCATGCCCCCTCTGGCCTCCTCCGCTTGCCCACACTCCTAGCCTCTGAGAGGCCCTCCACCATCAATTTCAAGGGAGCGCCCCTCTCAGGCACAATGCCCTGGCCAGCTCCACCCTGTCGGGAAAGAACATGGAGCAAGGGAAAGAGGGGCGAGTTCCCGGGACCCTGAGAGTGGGGCTGGCCACTCACTAACCTTGTTCAGGATTTAGAATGGAGCCTAACTCTCCAGAGTTTGGGGTCAGAGGCCAGTGAATATTTACCTTCCAAGAAGGTCATGCATCCACATTCGCATTGGTGTTGCTGAGAAAAGAGCTCAGGACTCTCCACGCCATCCTCCCCAGCAGAGAACAAGGTCGAGCGTGGGCTACAGGAACACCCAGCTGGTTTTTGCCGGGCTCCTTCCACCAGCCCCGCCCCAGGCCCTCGGATGTGCACACACCCGTACACACAGGTCAGACAGGGGCGCGTGACATCACTGCTGCCTGCCCTGCACAGGGCAGCCCGTCCTGGAGGGAAGTCCTCCCCAGTCTCTCTCCAGCTCCACGTCACACCCAGGCCATGTGCCCTCTGCTGCTCGCTTCCCGCATCCTCCCCAGCAGTGGCCTCAGGGAGGTTCACTCCTCTCGCCTGGGAGCAGAGGCAAGACTCAGGTGCCTGGGGAGCCGTCTAGACCAGCCCCTGTGCTCAGCCCCAGGCCTTCCCAAGAGGAGAGGGGTACAGAAGGAAAGGTGCAGAGAACTTTCAGGAAGGGTGCTGGACTGCACTTCTCAGCACTTGCTGTTTCCTCCCCACAGATATTATAACTGTGTGTCCTTTCCGGGATGCCTTGCCAGAGGGACTCAAACCCAGGGTTTCTCCAGGATGAAAACGTTTGAGGAATTTCCCATGACCCCAACTACCTACAAGGCCATAGTGGTAAGTGGAGTGAGTGGGCTTGTGCCCTCACCCCAGGTCACGGCCCCTGGACTCTTCCCACAGGGAGCTAGATGTAAGGAAGCCCTGAGGCTTGTGGCAGAAACCAGCTCAGCACGAGGAGCCCAGTGCCCCATGTCTCTGCCTCTTTAACTCACCCAGGGTCGCCCCTCCCCAGCACCCCAGCCTCTCTCTCCCTGCAAGGTAGAAACCCAGTGGAAAGACAGCTCCTCCTTCTAGACGGTTCTCCTGGGATCAACCCGAGTCAGGGCCCCCCTTGGGTGGCCCCCGGGCCCCGTGACCAGAGAGGAGATGGTGTCACCAGGCAAGAAGTCTAGGGTAAGAGGCATGGGAAGACCACTCGTGTTCTCACATGGCAGTCAAGCAGAGTAGACCTCTTACAGCTCAGTGAGGCTGGAGGCAATCTGACCGTTTTGTAAAAGCCCAGCCTTCCAGCATCCATCCAGATGGGGCTGGTGAGTGAGGACAGGCCCGGGGGAAGCCGGGTACACGGGTGGCGGTGGGTGCCCTGAACCAGCGCCATGCAGACCCGCACTCCCATCCCCAGGGTCAGACAAAGATGCAGGGGGAGGGCTCCCCATCCTTGGCGAGAGTGTGGTTCAGTCCCCCTCCACAGAAATCAAGACCACTCCAAGTCACGCTGATTGTGACATAGCCCCACCAAACCTTGGACGCATCTGAGGATCCTTTTCCTCCACTGTGACCTGTCGGACTCTCTCTAGACTTCCCCTGTTTCTCCCGGTGCTCCTGCTCTGCTGTGTCCTGAGCAGGCGTGTGGCCACCTTCTGCATCTCCCAACAGGGGTGTCTCAGTCTTGCCACCCTCTTGAATCACAGGGCGTGGGCCCGCCAGACGCGGTGTCTCCCTCTGCGGCAGGGGCGTGTGACCCTGACCGACAGCCTCCGGTCTCCCACACACAGGATGAGTGTCCGGGCAGCGGTGGGGCAGGTCTGAGGGGGGCTGCCTACAGCCCACCCGCAACCTCGGCATGGTCTCTCTGCGCAGGACAGCCAGACGGACAGTGGGATGGTGCTGGCCTCCGAGGAGTTTGAGCAGCTGGAGAGCAGGCACAGAGAAGACAGCAGGCTCAGGTAGGGCTTCGGGAGCTGCCTCCTGGCCGGGGCCCAGCGCAGGGAGGCCGGGCCTGAGTGTGCCACGCACTCTCTCCTGAAACTTTTCCTGTCTCCAGATTACCTTTTGTGTGTTCAGGGCAGACCACTCTGGGACTTGAGGGTTTTGTCCACCAGCCTTCCCATAAGCCCCACCCCTCATCACTGTCCTGACCCAGCACCCTGGTGCTGGTCCCCTTTGTCAGATACTAGACAATAACCTCTTTGTGAAACCAAGAAACATCTGCTATGCCCAATGGATGTAGCACCCTTCCCCCGGCCAGGAGAGGCCACAGATCATGTGACCTAGAGCTGGCTGTTGTACTTCTTTGATGAGAATACAGTTACAGAGAAATCTTCCAGTGTGCTTGCATAGGGGGTGAGCTCCATAAACAGTGACCTCCATTTTCCAAGAAGATACCTCCACTCTTTAAAAGTAGATCTGAATATTTAAACTTTTAAGGGTATACATAAAACAGTTAAATGTGTACATATTTTTTTAAACTTTTGATCCATTTTTTCAACTTTATTGGAACACACAGTTCTTTTTTCACACAGCATCTCTTAAAATCCAGTGGAAACTGCACATTAAAGATGAGTCTGCTCAATGGCCTAAGATACTCTGTTGCATATAGAACCATAAATGAAGATTAGTGTCTTTTTGCATGCAGTCTTTTTTAACTTTTTGTTTTGTATTGGGCTGTAGCCGGTTAACAATGTTGTGATAGTTTCAGGTGGACACTGAAGGGGCTCAGCCATACATACACGTGTGTCCATTCCCCTCCAAGCTCCCCTCCCATCCAGGCTGCCACGTAACACTGAGCAAAGTCCCATGTGCTATACAGGACATCCTTGTTGGTTGCCGTTTTAAATATAGCAGTGTGTACCTGTCCATCCCAAACTCCCTAGCTATCCCTTCCACCCATCCTTTCCCTCAGCAACCCGTAAGTTTGTTCTTTAAGTCTGTGAGTCTCTTTCTGTTTTGTATCATATCTTTTTGGATTCCACCCACATGTAAGGGATGTCATATGATCTTTGTCCTTCTCCGTCTGACTCACTTCACTCAGTATGTATGACAATGTCTAGGCCCATCCATGTTGCTCCAAATGGCATTGTTTCATTATTTTTCATGGCTGAGTAATATTCCAATGTATATATGTACCACATCTTTATCCAGTCCTCTGTCAGTGGACACTTAGGTTGCTTCCATGTCTTGGCTATTGTAAACAGTGCTGCATATTGAGATGCATGCATCCTTTCAGATCATGTTTTTCTCTGGATATATGCCCAGGAGTTGGGATTGCAGGGCCATATGGTAGCTCTATTTTTTGTTTTTTAAGGAACCTCCATACTGTTCTCTGTAGTGGCTATATCAATTTACATTCCCACCAACAGTGTAGAAGGGCTCCCTTCTCTCCACACCCTCTCCAATATTTATTGTTTGTGGGTTTTTGGTGATGGCCATTTTGACGAGTATGAAGTGATATCTCACTGTAGTTTTTATTTTCATTTCTCTCATAGTGATATTGAACATCTTTTCATGTGCCCCTTATCCATCTGTACTTCTACTTATTTACTTTAGTAATTGACTTGCTCATAGCTGTTTAAATGATAGAACCTAAAATATTATATTAATATAAAACAGTGCTCTTTTCCGCTTTTTTCAGATCCTTGTGTGACCCCTGTGTCTATCAGGGACCCCTTTTGGGCTCATCTGATGTAGTTTTACTTGTCTTCTGCCTAGGCTGTTTTTGAATCAATGGGTGTTGTCATTGAATAGTTTACCCTAGACCACAGGTGTTAATTTGTATCACAGTAGGATAGTTGAGGTCATTCTTCGCCTTTCCGGTAGGTGTCATTAAGATCTCAGCAACTTAGCCAAATGTCTGTTACCTTCCCAGCAGCCTACAAAGGCATGTTTGCAGCACTGGGAACACCGGAGGTTGTGGGGTTGTATGCCTACAGATAATTGCTGCATCTCTCTCATGCATCTTGGCCTCCTTCTTTGTTTTTATTGATTCTGTCAGGTAATCTCTATGAGTAACCTAGTTTTGAAAAATTAATGCTTTTTATTTATTCAACAAAAATAGTTTCTGGCTAATTTTTCTTTGCCAAACAGTTTTTTTTTTTTATTTCCCCCAAAAGTATTTCAGTAAGAGGATAAGCCAGAGGATGATAACTACTTACATTCCACTCTCCACACATCTTTCTAAAATCAGCTCATGAAACAAGACCTCTCAGAGCCCGTGACTATGATATAAGCAAGGGAGAGACTCCAGTTGTATGTGAGTCGAGAACTCAGCAGCAGAACCAGCAGAGCCATGCCCGCACCCTGGCAGAGGAGAGCAGTCTGGGGACTGCCCCCGGAGAGGGGACCGTCAAGGTCCTTGGGACCATGGCCTCACAGACTGAGGCGATGTCCGAGTGTGAGCACTAGGACAATGGCCTTAGGAAGGCACTGTTTCTGAAAGGACAGTGGGCAGGAGGGGAATGTGCACCTCAGGTGCCTGGCGGTGAAGGAAGAAGAGAGTTGGAGAAGTCTTATAGAAACAAGATTATATGAAGAGTTCAAAAGACAGTCACACTCCCAAGGGTCTCTTCATTACAGAAACTGCACGTCGTGATGGGAGCAACAGAGGACATTATTCTCTTCCCAGGTTCCCTTGGAAACACAGTGTGATGAGCCGCAAAGAGGTGTAGCAGGTCACTTGGCAAATGGAACATTCCCCAAACAGATGTAGAGGTGGGATGGAATGTGCCTTGAAAGCATCTGTCAGGGAGAAGGAAGGAGTTCAGGTCCTCAGTTCTTTCCTATCTTCTGCTCACCACTGGTCAGTACTCACCCTGTGGGAAGTTAACTCATCCTCACTCCAAGGTGGCTCACCCCGTCCTTTCAGTGGCCCTGAGGATGCCATTCCCCATTCCCTGTGACGTGGCAGCTCACCCAGCTCTGCAGGTAGAAGGGAGATCGGAAAGCCCGAGGCTTTCAGCACAATAGCAGCTGGGGAGGTGTCCAGCACTCCCTCTTAAGTGGCTGGCGAGTCCCCACTGGTGAGACACCATGGGACATGAATGGAGCCTTTGGAGAGAGGGATTCAATGTGTTATGGTGTTATAGTACTCCTGAATGAAGAAAGCTACAGAGACGCCCACATTCCTGGCCCTCCTCCCATAGGGTAGTTCAGTTCAGTTCAGTCACTCAGTCGTGTCTGACTCTTTGCAACCCCATGGACTGTAGCACACCAGGCTTCCCTGTCCATCACCAACTCCCAGAGACTGCTCAAACTCATGTCCATCAAGTCAGTGAAGTCATCCAACCACCTTATCTTCTGTCGTCCCCTTCTCTTCCTGCCTTCAATCTTTCCCAGCATCAGGGTCTTTTCCAGTGAGTCAGTTCTTCACATCAGGTGGCCAAAACATTGGTGTTTCAGCTTCAGCATCAGTCCTTCCAATGAATATTCAGGACTGATTTCCTTTAGGATCCACTGGCTTGATCTCCTTGCAGTCCAGATCAAACCCATAGGGTAATCTCAGCCTGAATAAGTGTGAACAGAGAAAAATGAGCACTATCCATACAGAGTTATTATAAGAATAAAAAAGAAAATTAGATTTAAAACTTTTCAGTAGCCATAAACACTCCAAAAATAGCATGGAAAAACTGTGGTACAACACAATGACATAAATTAAATTCATAATGAAATAAGTAGCTGCACATAAATTCAATCATAAATTCAAAAATTCAGAATAAATATAGACAAAGTGTGATAATATCAAATGGGAGCCAACTAAATTTATGGAAGGAATTGAAATAAAAGACAAATCCTCTCAAAAATGAAGAGCAGAGTACCCAAGGGACAATTAAATATGATCAGACTTGCAGTGGAGGGCACATTTGATAGATAGGAAAAGCGGTCAAGAATAAATCAAGAGGTCTAAAGGGTCAGAAGTAATGTGAAAATTTTAGAAGTTAAATAGAAAACTCCCACATATGTACAACTGGTGTCTCTGAAGAAGAAAAATGCCAACAGTGAAACAGAACTAATATTTTTAAATATGTAATTCAAGATAGTGCTCTTAAATGAAAGGAACCAAATCTACATATTAGAAGGGTACCTGGGAAAACTGGTCCAAAAAGAGTAAACTCTGAGACATAACCTAGTTGAACTATCAGATTTTAGAGATAAACATTCAGGTAAAACACCAAGTCACCAAAAAAAAGAGAGAGAGACAGAGATTGAAGTATCAGGCTTTTCAGTAGCACCATGCAAAGCAAAAACAATGAAACAAATTTTCAGAAAGCTCAAAGAAAATGAGTGCTGAGGAGGGAGCATCACTGGGCCATCGGCGAGGCAGGGGGGGACCCAAAGCTGCAGGGCCCTCTGGGCCAGGGGCAGAAGCTTGGACTTTATTCAGAGTGAGTTGTAGGGAGTGAGTTGTATTGAAGGGTGTAACTTGAAGGATCTCTGAAGACTGGCCTATAGGGAGGCATAAGAGGGGGGAAACGATGTGCTGGGGCAGTCCCGAGCGCTCACTGATGCAGCTCACTCTGAAGCAGCGGCGGGGCATGCACGGGGAGGCGTGCATGCCTTTTGGCGTAGGACCGCTGTGTGGGCCGGATGTGGGGGATGAGGGGAAGGGAGGAAGAGAGGATGACACCTGGGTGCTTGAGGCTTTAGAGCAAAGTTGGTGCCATTTACACAGATGAGCAAGACCGGGAGAGAAGCAGGTTTGGGGGGATGGAGTTGGGCTTTCTCCATTGTCCCGCGCCCAGGCATGGGACAAAGAACCGTTCTGCTGTTTGCCAGCAGGCACACTGCTTTGTTTTTCTATTTAAGTCAAATCTGTGTGTTTCCATTGGCCTTGCTTGTTGCTCTAGTTGTTTCTGGTGATTCCGGTCAGACCTCAACACGGTTCCGATCGTTCTTCTTTTCTGACTGATGTCACCTTCCTGTCTCAGCAGCTGTAAAGGACCGGGCAGGAATGTGAACGTGACCACGGCCCACCTCGACCCCCAAGGGAGGCGGCGGCCCGAGCTGGGGCCCCGGGGCCAGGTGTTCTACAACAGCGAGTACGGGGAGCTGGCGGGGCCCCCGGAGGACAGCGCCAGCACCCCAGCCGCCCGAGCGCCCTTCTTCACAGACAGCAGCTACTAAAGCAGCTTCGGACAAGCCACCCTGGACCCTGGGCTCTGACAGTGGGTGGGGGTCACGCCTGGCCAGTGAGCAGAGGGCTAGAGACCCAGGCTGGAAGCTCATCTCATCCAGTTTGGGCCAGGAGACATTTCTTTCTCCTTAGCTAGGAAGAGTAAAACCCAGGCTCCAGCGTTCCCTTCAATTCCATCACCATGCCTGCCCAGGACACCCTGCAGATCCCTGGGGCCCTCCTCCCCTTCAGATGCAGATTCCACTCAGTTCAACATCCACAGGGGCCAGCTCTGGGCTGGGCACTCTCATAGGAAATATCTCTTTGGGTGCCTCATCTCAGCATGGTAGATGGTGTGATCCCTGACTTCTGATGAGAAGTATGAGAATGACATAATAGTCGAGGTTGAACTGTGGGCTCCCAGCCCTGCCCCAAATACTGCCCCTTCCCGTGGGAATGGCTTTCTTCATTTGCCCCTCCAAGGCTCAGAGAAGCTGCCATATTTCCAACTCAAAGCAACAAATGAGAAATTTGAGTGGAGAGGAATGAAGTGTCCTCTCTTGAGCCTGACCAAACAGCTCAGAGTAGCCATCTCTGCAGTTCCAAACCAGTTACAGCAGCCTTCTTCTCCTGAGTGCTGAGAACTATTCAACATTGGTGTTTTTTTTTTTTTTTTAATTAGAATTTCAGAGGCTATTTGAGCTGCTATGAAGAATTTACTTTTAAAAAGTTCAGTCTGAAGGGAACCCAGGACAGGTGTGTCTGAGTCTGGAAAGTTCTTGGCTCTGACACTCAGTCAACTGCTGTCATAAAAGACCCCACTGTGGCTGCCACCTCTTTCTGGAGAAGCCCCCAGCCGTACCTGCCTGGTCCAGAATTGGAAGAGTCATCTGACGGTCTAGAGCTGCCCATTTTAGAACCACCTGGTTCTTCCCTCTGGGGCCTGGATCTGCTACCCAAGGCACCACCCAAGCTGTGAACATCCTTATGAGAGGCAAATACTGTGGGTTCCTTCAAGAAAGGCTTTGGGGCTGGCCCAAAGGACCCCCAGTATTGCAGTATACCAGGAGGCAATCCACAGATGTCCCTACACCCCCATAGAGGCCCCTGTCTCCTGCCCCCTGCTCTGTGCCTGACATCGGCCGTCTGGCAGGTCAAGCCTTTGTCACAGAACAGTGGGGGACCCTCTGGAGGCTGGAGCCATTCCCCCCAGGCACCCCACCTAGTTCGCACTGGCTGGCCACCCACACCCCAGGAGAAAGACCCTCATCCCAGCTAGCACCATGGAGGTTGACACCCTGCTCCCCGGCATGAGACGCCTGCAGGACAGGCAGCCATGCAGCGAGCAGGGGCGTGCCTGGGAGGGACCACCGCCCCCCACCCCCACCCCCACCGTGTTGTATATTGTTCCTTTAAGATTCATTGAATGTAAGTGTGGCTGTAGCCCTAACTGTCCCCAGGTGCCCTCCCCTGGTATCACCTGCTTGTGAGACCTGGGTCTCAGCTTTACCTGGTTGAAGTCCAGGGGGTGTTTCAATCAGAGAAGCATCTCAAGGATTTGCGTGCAGTGGCCCAGGCCCAAGACCCCTCCCGACATGTGTCCCACCTATGCTCCTGTCACATAACTGCACACACAAAGATGTATTGAGAAGAAAACCTCCCCCTACCCCTTGCAGAACATATGCTCCGAAAAGATAAAATATTTAACAAAAGATAATAATAAATTTGATGCCAGTCTTGAGTTAACAGTGAATAGATTCTCAGTTAAATTCCAGATCTCTGTTAAGATTTGGTTCTAGCCTTCCTCCCACCTGATCATCAGCCCTACAAGGCCATTGGACAGGCCTTGCAAAGGAAACAGCAGTAGAGGCAGCTGAGGCCCCCTTTCTCTGCCCAAAAGGCTATTATTGTTCAGTCACTCAGTTGTGTCTGACTCTTGGCCACCCTATGAACTACAGCATGCCAGGCTTCCCTGTCCTTCAGTATCTCCAGAGTTTGCTCAAAATCATGTCCATTGAGTCAGTGATGCCATCCAACCATCTCATCCTGTTACCCAGTTCACCTCTTGCCCTGGATCTTTCCCAGCATCAGGGTCTTTTCCAATGAGTCATTTCTTCACATCAGGTGGCCAAAGTATTGAAACTTCAGCTTCAGCATCAGTCCTTCCAATGAATATTCAGGGATGGTTTTCTTTAGGATGGACTGGTTTGATCTCCTTGCAGTCCAAGGGACTCTCAAGAGTCTTCTTCAACACCACATTTCAAAAGCATCAATTCCTCAGCACTCAGCATTCTTTATGGTCCAACTCTCACATCTATACATGACTGTGGGGGAAACCATAGCTTTGACTATATGGATCTTTGTCGGCAAAATGTTGTCTCTGCTTTTTAATATACTGTCTAGGTTTGTCATAACTATTCTTCCAAGGATCAAGCGTCTTTTAATTTCGTGGCTGAAGTCACTGTCCGCAGTGATTTTGGAGCCCAAGAAGATGAAATCTGACACTGTTTCCACTTTTTCCCCATCTGTTTGCCATGAAGTGATGGGACCAGAAACCATAATCTTTGTTTTTTGAATGTTGAGGTTTTTTTTTTTTTTTCATTTATTTTTATTAGTTGGAGGCTAATTACTTTACAATATTGTAGTGGTTTTTGTCATACATTGACATGAATCGTCAGTTTTTTCACTCTGCTGTGAAGTCCCCAAAAGCCACCAGCAGAAGGCACTGGAAGCACTCAGGGCTCCACTCAGTTGAGAGCTCAGAATGGGCACTCGCCAAATGTTTATGAATAAAGTGACAGCATTTTGTCCTCACCCACTAAAACCCAATGCTACTTCAGGCCCTGAGCTCAGGTGGCCCATGGACTTGAGAACACAGCCCAAGCTCAATCCTTGCAGTCACCTCCCCTAGTCTCACCTGCCCCCTCCAGAAAGAGCCTGTGAACACCTCCATCACACCACAGATGAGGACAGGACACGAGGGGTGAAGAGTGCATGCAGGACGACCTCAGGCATGCCTGAACTCCAAGATCAGGGGGCTCTAAGCTAAGACCCCAACTTCCTTCTCCACCCAGAGAGATGAACTCAGGTCAGGAGTATGTGGCAGGGCCCTCCACAGCCCTGCCCTAGGATGCTTGTATGACTTCACAAGTGGCGTAGTAGTGACTTTAGATCAACGTGTAACACTTGCCTTCTGGACACAGCCTCAGAAGGCATACCAGGAAGGGCTAGACCAGTAGCAATGCTAGAGGCTCAGGAAGGAAAGGGGGCCATGTCCCATGGACGCAGCAGTCAGCCCAGTGGACACCTCAGGAGCTGACAGAGGCCCAGCAAAGATCAGGAGCCAGAAGCCCCGCTGTGACCGGGCTCTGCTCGTTTACCTGTTCAGACTTCTCTCATTCCTCGGGGATGTGCCCACACCCCCAGGGGTGATGCCCACTGTGCCAGTCTTGTTTGCCACGCTCATGGACAGAGGGCCTCCCCACAAAGGCAGCTTTTGGTGGTACTGGGCTTGCTGTTATTCTTACCTCTATAATCATCCTTAATGTGGATACAGAAAAGACTCCCACTGAGTTTGGACATTTTAACTTTATAATGTCATTGGTTGAATTTAGCCACTTTTCCTTCCTCAACCTAGAGGTTAGCCCTCCAGATGCCTGCCTGGCTACCCAGCCCAAAGCATGCCCACATGCGGTGGAAGCCAGTGTCCCAACTGTGCCCAGTTCCAAGCTGGCCTGCCCTTGTGGGCCTCCTTGGTGCCACCGGGGCTGGAAGCTCAGGGCTGCACTGAGTGTCCCCGCCCGCCGTCTGTCCCCAGAACACCGGAGACTCGGTGTGAATGGGAGCTCAGCCGGCAGGGCCCTGTCAGGGAGCATCTCACCAGGCAACAGTGTGTTCCCGCCTCTTGACCCCTCAGCCCCTCCCGCTTCCTGGAAACTTCTCTTCTTCTCTCAGGCCCCAGCCCCTTACAGGGTGCCCACTCACTCCCTCATCCCCCCTCCCCTCCTCCGCAGCCTCACACTCCTGCTCACTTCATGAGTCACTTCCTTTGGGGGAATCAGGCCAAGGGCACACTTGATTCTGTACTAATGTCACCACTGCTCCTTAGCATCGGTCCCTGCTCTGAGCACACACCGTCCTAGGCCCTGGAACACAGCAGAGTCTCTGTCCCCACAGCCCCCATCGTAAGGAGCGACATGTGGGCAGAGCTTTGCAAGGGAGGGCGATTGATGTTGAAGGCCTTGAGTCAGAAGAAAAGAGAGATCTGGAGAGGTGGGTGGAGGTGAGGTGCAGAGGCTGGCAGGAGCCCACCCTGTGGGCCTAGGAGCCCAAAATGAGGAGTTGGTCTCTTGTTTTAAAGCAAAGTTTAGAGAAAGCGGCAACAATCTTTGACTTATATGTATGCTCTGAGAAGCACACCTCTTAAAGGAGCAAAATAGGACCCCCTGGAAGCTGGGTGACGCCTTGGTGGGAAAAGGCTGGGCTGCACCAGAGTGATCTGTGAGGGGTAGGAGAGGAGAGCTTTGGAAGATGCCAGAAGGGCAGAGGAGTCCCACTCTTAGGAGGGTCCTTATCCAGGCTGGATATGCAGAGAAGTCCCTTTTCCTAAGTGGACTTCTATAAGAGCCAGTCCTAAAACCTGCTCTACCCACATTGCCTGAGGCCCAGGGCATTCTCAGTCCAGGAGCCCAAGTGCCAGGGGAAGAGCCCTGAGGACAAGAGAACAATGGGGACATGGGGCCTGACCCACACTTAGGGAGGGCACTTGCTGACTTCCTCGGGTCTGCACAGGGGCCAACGTCCAAATGGGAGAAGAAATAGTTGAGAAGACAGGGGAGAGCAGGACTGGAAGCACCCAGGACTTGCTGGATGGAGTGGCAATGCTGGGCTCCTGGGGAGACAGAGGGACAGCCTGAGTGGGTCGGCTAGGACGCCCGGCCCTGTCAGCGCCCTCAGACATACAGGATCCATGAACTCAGTGTTCACTGTCTGCAGGGGGACCCCAGAAAGCAGCTTCCAGCACAGACACTAGCCTCCCTCACCCCCACGTGGATCCCTCAGGCCGCTTGTCTCTAGCAGTGCCAGGCCAGCTCTTGAGGCAGGGCACTCAGCCCAGACAATCCGCTGGAGACAGTCTCTGAGGCGCTAGCCGGTGCCCATGTCCTGGGGTCCGGCCCACCAGATGTCCACAAGCAGGTTCATAGCGGGAACTGCAGCATCGCCAGGATGGAGGCCTGCCCCCTAGTGCCCCTGAGTGCGGCCCGGGTGCCTTGAGCCGCCAGGCAGAGAGCCTGGGTCAGGCTGCTCTGCAGGCTTCTCACAGCCGAGAGTGGCGACGATGGCACCCTGCGGCTGGGTGGCCCTGGGCCAGGCACTGCCCCTTTGGGCCTTAGTTTCTTACTTGTGACTTGCTACGCTGCCACCTTGATGATGAGATAATGATTTAAATACCCATAGGAGTGACCACACTTAGGAGGAAACCCTGCCCTCACCAATCATGTCCTTCAATGCAACATTAATTCAGCTTGAAAAGACTGTCTGCAATGGTACCCAACACCAACACCTCCCCTACATTGACTCACTCTCCTGCTCATCATCCAGATACCCACTGCGCCATCCACCCACACATCTGTCCACCCGTCCATCTATCCACACCCATGTACGCATCCATCCCTCTATCCATATATCTATCTATCCATACGTGTGTGTGTTTGTGTGTGTGTTAGTTGCTCAGCTGTGTCCAACTCTTTGCAACCCCGTGGACTGTAGCCCACCAGGCTCCTCTGTCCAAGGAATTTTGCAGGCAAGAATACTGGAGTGGGTTGCCCTTTCCTTCTCCAGGGGATCTGCCCAACCCAGGGACTAAACCCAGGGATTAAACCAGAGAGTAAACCCAGGTCTCCCGCATAGCATGCAAATTCTTTACCATCTGAGCCGCCAGGGAAGCACCATGTCCACATACAAACATACATCCATTTCCCCACCCATCCCCCCATGGCAGAATAAACGGGAGCTCAGCCACCCAGAAATATCCCTCTCAGGAATCACAGAGACTTTGGGGGCTGTGGCCACAGGATGGGGACACAGCTAACCTCAGCTAGTTGGTTAGTGCTTCAGTAGGAGAATAGACAGGGGAGGTGGGAAGCCTGTTTTTAGGAGGATTAGGGTCAAGATGACATTAATGGAAGAAAATGTATCTGTTGTATGAGACCAAACTGGCACCTTCTGGAAGTCAGTGAGCCTCGTCTGAGGATCTGCCAGAGCAGCTGGCTACAGCCACCACTGCGAGTGAGTCGTCCCTGGCCTGGTGCCCAGCGGGAGGAAAGCACCTCTGTCTCTAGATCCTGATGGAAACCCCTTTACTTCCGGCTGTAGCCAGAGGAGGCAAAGTTTGTCATCAGCCCAGTGTGGGGGTGGGGGTGAGGCAGGGAGGGATACTGACAGGGAAATACAAAAGGGCTAAGGGAAGAATTCAGAGAGGTTGGAGGGACAGAACTGAGGGCTTTGGACGGTGGTAGGGCAGCATCTTTGAAAGCCTCAGTCAGCCTCCATGGGACATGAGGTCCAGTTAGACAGGTCAGAATGTCTCCCCGGGTGATGTCCATCAGACCTGGTTTGTGTGGATCAGTACAGGCAGGCATGGACACCCTGGGCGCTGATGGGTGTCACGGCTCCCTACATGGCCTGTGAGAGATGGGAATAACAGAGGGATTGCTGTTAAACCCTTGGGTTTGAAGCTGTTGAATAAGCTTCAGAGTCCTCACTTGAAATGGCAGGGAGTACATCTCTGTATGGGTAGGCTCTGGGCTGGGACGTCCCTCGGGGCTTAATCCACCAACTCCCATTCCTCAGCTGGCAGGAGGCTGCTCCCAGCCCCTGTGTTTAGAGGCAGGGCAAGGTTCTAGTCAGCGGGGGACCTTCCAGCCCTGAGGAGACCCTGCAGACACACCTGGAGCTGGCTGGAAAACCCGGCAGGTCCCCAACATTCTCTGAGCTGCGTTTCTTCTGATCCATACAGGTGGTGCCCCTCCACGTAAGGAACCACTGCTGACCATGCCTTCAGGCCATGAATTGTAGGACCCCTCTCTAGCTCAGGCTGAAACAGGTAAACAGGACGCAGCTTGGCCACTTGGAGCAGAGCCACACAGGGCCTGAGGATAGCAGCTTGTCCCCCTGGCCTGAAATAGTGTCTGAGGCTTGGTGCTGCTGGCTGCCAGATGCCTAGCTGAAAAGGCAGAAGTTCATTCTTTGCTTAAGCCGTAGCCCATCACTTTTACCAGTGCAGTCCACCCCTTTCACACAGCAAAACCTTGTGGATGGCAGCTGACCCTGTCCACCCTCCCCACAGCAGGGCTCTGAGAGAGGGAGGGCCCTGCACAGGGAAGGGGAAGAAGGAAGTAGTTGAGGGAGCCTGATAAATATTGACCCAAGGGAAGGTGCCCATGGAGGCAGGAATAGACGTGCTGGTGACATAGTCCAGAGCCCAGGGCCCTGATGAATGAGCTGTGAGGAAGACGGAGGAGCCAAACGTGGTGTTGGCAGAGATTCATGGTGTGACCATGGGGAGGACCACACAGCCACAGCTCCGAGCCCAGCAAACTTTCTGCTCTGGCCCTCCCCCGTCCTGCTTATCATCAGCTGCTCTGACCTGTACAAGAGAGAACCCCGAAGCCTTGCCAGGATGGCCTCATCTGGGCCCCAGGAGGGCCCTGGGCATGACTGCCCGAGTCGTGGTGACTACTTAGGACAGGAGAGGGAGGGACCTTCTCCCGGTCGGCTGGTGCGGCAAGTCCTGGCCCACGAGGATATCCCTGGGAGGGGACGGGGTATCCAGAAGGGCAGGGCGCGTCTCTGAGACCAGGCTACGGCAAAGGGGCCTCAGGATCCTGGGAACCAGCTCAAGACTGTCCTTCCATCCCCACCTTCCTTGGGAAAGGAGCACCAAGGAATGAGGCAAGGCACCGTGGGGGCTGTTTCCAGGCTTGTATGTGCATTGGCTTCAGAGACTGATGCAGGAGTTTATACTTGAGGAACATCACAGATATGAGGAGACTACACCATAGTGAGTTATTGCAAAAAAAAAAAAAAACCTGTGGGCATCAAGAACCCTCCAGTGATGTACAGTAACCAAGGCTCCAGCTGCCCACTGGTGTGAAAGGCGAAGCTGGGTTAGGGCTAACCCTAGCCGTAACCCTCAGTGAGAAGTGGAATTGGTGTCCATAATCTGTTCCACTTTGCCTAAAAATTGACTTGACCAGATTCTCAGACAGGGCTCAGAAACACAGATGCTGGTCTAACAGAAAGAGAATGAGAAGAGAATGAGGGATCTCTTGGGACCTCAGGGGCAGAGAGTGGCTTGCAATGTAGCCCCAGCCCAGTGTGAAGGAGCCCCTGGTCCCTGTCACAACACGGGGACCACTGCCAAATGCCCTCTCCAGGGGTTTGCTGAAGTCAGAGCCACAGAGGAAGCCCAGGCAGAGGTGGCTGCACGTGCCCCTGGGCTCCCTGTGGAAGCACTCCGTCTGAGCACCTGGCTCTCAGGTCTGGTTAGCCCCATGGTCTGCCTCAGCCCCCAAATCTGGTATTTTAACTGCACCTGGGACTGCCAGAGCTGCCCAGGACAGGCTGATCATGTCATCTGCAGGAGGGACATCTGTGTGTCACCTCAGCCCTCTGCCAACAAGAGGAAGGCGTGCAGGATCCAGATCCAGGAGGCCCAGGCAGATACTGATGTCTTCTGTTCATCTCTGCACCCTTGCCCTGAGCCAGGTGGGCTTCCAATATCCCTCTGAGCACCCTCTACTGACTTGATGGGGGTGTCATGCAAAGCCTGCAGGATGAGGTGGCCTTAGACGTACCCCCAAAATATCCAGCTTCTGATTTCTGAACCTTTGAATGTTACCTTATATGGAAAAAGACTCTCAGCATATGTGATGAAGTTAATTATCTTGAAATAAGGAGATTATCTTGGATTATACAATGAGCCCTGAATGAAATCACATGTAAGTCTTCTAAGAGGAAGGCAGAGATTTATCTCTCTTTCTCTGTCACACACACATATAGAAGGAAGAGGCAGTGTGATCAGGTGTGATCCCTCAGATACTAGAGTGGTGTGGCCACAAGCTGAGGAATGCTGGCAGCCACCATGTGGGGAGAGAGCAAACTGACCAACATGGCCTGTTTAGTCTCTCTCACCCCACGTTTTGTAAATAATGACTATGTAAGAGCTGAGATCATTTGTAGCACTGCCAATGAGCTTCATGAGGTGCTCACTTGCTAACAGGCTACTTTGTGTTGTAGGGATATATGAGCTCCACCTAGAAAGCAGTGGCGTTTACTGCTGTTTCATGGCTGTGTCCCTTGGGTCAGCCACTAGAGGAGAGAATATAGTGTTCTACTGCTATGGTACTGCGTCAGCTAGGAGAGAATAAACGTGTCTGCAGTTCCCATGGCTCCTCAAGTCTTTTTCCAGCCTCTTAGCTCATGCCTTGCCTACCCTGGGCTCAGCAAACAGTGCACACAGTGAGATACAGTGAGATAATTGGCATCACGAACAGGATCAGCCATACAACAGGCAGTCAGCAGAGTACCCAGCAGGTAGGGGAGCCTGAGGCTCCGCTGGATGGAGGAAGCCAGTGGCCGCCCTATAGCACGTGGTGCCATGTGGCTCGGATTCTCTCAGTGTGGCCTCTGGTGGAAGACTGGGACGCAGTGGACGGTTCACTGTATAACACCAAAAAGGCGTTACAGGTGGTGAGTTCCCGTTTGCCAAACAAGGCTGCATGGACTGCCTGGCACTGTGGGGTGGGTGTTCCTGATTGACCTGAAGGCAAATATGGATCATGCCCTGTGTATTGCCATGTTAGTGCATGATGTGCAGAGACGCTTGGAAGAACTAGAGCAATGTATATTGGCATTAGGGCAAGAACCCCGTGGCCCTGAAGAACCCAGCATCTCTGACAGTGAGGCAGTAAGTGACGGTGACGATGAACGTTATGAGACTGAGGGTCCCCACTTGGCAGAGAGGCCCATTGTGCAGCAGAAAGTGAAGCATGGGCACCTTATGGCCCGGGGAGGGGGCATTCTCAAGGGTCCCCAATGTGACTGAGTTCATGACGTATTGACCATGTTCTCAGGAGGTATTGGTCGACTTGGTAAGCAATTTTGGCAAAAAGCAAGGGGAAACTTTGGCAGGTTGCATTTTGCGACTCTGGAACACAGGGGTGGGCTGAGCACCTGTGGGGGGTTTGTGGGTCTTCACTGAGAGAAGTAGAGGGGTGTCATGCAAGACACCATTTTGAAAGCATAAAGACCCAGAAGGGGGCTTGAGCTGGCAGGGGTCCCATCTGGGTTATGCAGAGGCAATGCGGGCTGATTTCTGTGAAGGTGTACTATAAAGGCTGTGTCCTGTGATGCAGATATAGAACAGTGTACTGTAGAGGCTCTGTCCTAGGATGTAGACACTGTATTAGAAAGACCATGTCCTTAGACTTAGAAAGGTGTGATCAAGTGAATGGACTGTGAACACTGCAAAAAAAAAAAAAATTCCCTCCTTAAAGGGGTGGGCTCAGTGCCTGTCAGGGGTTTTGCAGTCCTTAATAAAAAAATCCCACGGGAGTGGAGTTGCCCTTGTGGAGATGTTCGTGCAATTTCACATGGACAGAGAGTAGACTGGATTTGGCCGTGGAAGATAGAGGCACTCCACCGGCAGTGGGTGGCTCTGCTAGCCCTGTGAGGGCAAGGACTGTAACATGAGTTCCAGGTGACACCTGGCGTTGGGTTTTGCAATGCATTGGGGACGTAACTGTTTGTTGTTGTAGCTACTGCTATTGCAGGATGTAAGCCCAAGGGTCAGCGTCACTCTTCAGGGGAGTATTACAGAAGATGGACTGTGCATAGAACATGAGGCGAGAGACGCTGAGGCGGTGGAGAGAGCAAATTGGCCGAGATGGCCTGCTCAGGCCGTCTCTCACCCCACGTTTTGTAAATAATGACTCTGTAATAGCTGAGAGCATTTGTAGCACTACGCAGGCACCTCACGAGGTACTTGCTTGGTCACGGGCTATGTGAGCTCCACCTAGGAAGTGGCGGCTTTAATGCTTCGTCATGGCTGTGTCTGTCGGGTCAGCCGCGAGAGGAGAGAACTGTGGTGTGGGTGGTGCACCAGCCAGGAGAGAGGCTATGTTGTGTTCAGTTGTGCTACGGCTGCCGAGTCAGCCAGGAGAGAATAAAGGTGTCTGCAGTTCCTGTGGCTCCTCAAGTTTTTTCCAGCCTCTGAGCTTTAGCCTTGCCTACCCTGGGTTCAGTGCCCAGTGCACACAGTGAGATACAGCAAGACAATTGGCATCACGAGCAGAATGAACAGAGATATGCACCAGAAGCTGGGACAGGCCCATAGAGCTTCTCTGACAACATGCTAGGTGTCCTCCAGTTGCTTCTGTTCAGGGCTTACATTCTCCATAAGACACGTCACGTCCAGAGAGGAGCTGAGGACCAGTGATGCACTCAGGCCATGTAGAGCTTTCATTGCAATTTCTCTTGAAATCAGAAAAACATCATAGTCATGAATATATATAGTTATATACATAAAATAATGCATCCAACATGGATTATATTTTTTTTATTGAAGCATCAGTTCAGTTCAGTTCAGTCTCTCAGTCGTGTCCGACTCTTTGTGACCCCATTGACTGCAGCATGCCAGGCCTCCCTGTCCATCACCAACTCCCGGAGTCCACCCAAATCCATGTCCATTGAGTCAGTGATGCCATCCAAACACCTTATTCTCTGACCTCCCCTTCTCCTCCCACCTTCAATCTTTCCCAGCATCAGGGTCTTTTCCAATGAGTCAGTTCTTCCCATCAGGTAGCCAAAGCATTGGAGTTTCAGCTTCAGCTTCAGTCCTTCCAATGAATATTCAGGACTGAATTCCTTTAGGATTGATTTGTTGGATCTCTGTGCAGTCCAAGGGACACTCAAGAGTCTTCTCCATTGATGCTTCAAAAGCATCAATTCTTCGGTGCTCACCATTTTTTATGGTTCAACTCTCACATTCATATATGACTACTGGAAAAACCATAGCCTTGACTAGACAGACCTTTGTTGACAAAGTAATGTCTCTGCTTTTTAATATGCTGTCTAGGTTGGTCATAACTTTTCTTCCAAGGAGTAAGTGTCTTTTAATTTCATGGCTGCAGTCACCATCTGCAGTGATTTTGGAGCCCCCAAAAATAAAGTCTGACGCTGTTTCCACTGTTTCCCCATCTATTTGCCATGAAGCAATGGGACCAGATGCCATGATCTTAGTTTTCTGAATATTGAGCTTTTAGCCAACATTTTCACTCTCTTCTTTCACTTTCATCAAGAAGCTCTTTAGTTCTTCTTCACTTTCTGCCATAAGGGTGGTGTCATCTGCATATCTGAGGTTATTGATATTTCTCCTGGCAATCTAGATTCCAGCTTGTGCTTCATGCAGCCCAGCGTTTCTCATGATGTATTCTGCATATAAGTTAAATAAGCAGGGTGACAATATACAGCCTTGACGTACTCCTTTTCCTATTTGGAACCAGTCTGTTGTTCCACGTCCAGTTCTAACTGTTGCTTCTTGACCTGCATACAGATTTCTCAAGAGACAGGTCAGGTGATCTGGTATTCCCATCTCTTGAAGAATTTTCCACAGTTTGTTGTGATCCACACAGTCAAAGGCTTTGACGTAGTCAGTAGAGCAGATATTTTTCTGGAACTCTCTTGCTTTTTCGATGACCCAGTGGATGTTGGCAATTTGATCTCTGGTTCCTCTGCCTTTTCTAAAACCAGCTTGAACATCTGGAAGTTCACGGTTCACATACTGTTGAAGCCTGGCTTGGAGAATTTTGAGCATTTCTTTGCTAGTGTGTGAGATGAGTGTACTTGTGTGGTAGTTTGAACATTCTTTGGGTTTGACTTTTTTTGGGATTGGAATGAAAACTGACCTTTTACAGTCCTGTGACCACCTGAGTTTTCCAAATTTGCTGGTATATTGAGTGCAGCATGTTCACAGCATCATATTTTAGGATTTGAAATAGCTCAACTGGAATTCCATCACCTCCACTAGCTTTGTTTATAGTGATGCTTCCTAATGCCCACTTGACTTCACATTCCAGGATGTCAGGCTCTAGGTGAGTGATCATTGTGATTATCTGGGTCATCACTGTGATTATCTGGGTCATGAAGATTTTTTTGTATAATTCTTCTGTGTATTTTTGCCACCTCTTCTTAATATCTTCAGTTTCTGTTAGGATACAATTTCTGTTCTCTATTGTGCCCATCTTTGCATGAAATGTTCCCTTGGTATCTCTAATTTTCTTGACGAGATCTCTAGTCTTTCCCATTCTATTTCTTTCCCTTTATTTCTTTGCACTGATCACTGAGGAAGTCTTTCTTATCTCTCCTTGCTATTCTTTGGAACTCTGCACTCAAATGGGTATATCTTTCCTTTTCTCCTTTGCCTTTCACTTCTCTTCTTTTCACAGCTATTTGTAAGGCCTCCTCAGACAACCATTTTGCCTTTTTGCATTTCTTTTTCTTGGGGATCGTCTTGATCACTGCCTCCTGTTCAGGGTCACAAACGTCCGTCCATAGATCTTCAGGCATTCTGTCTGTCAGATCTAATCCCTTGAATCGATTTGTCATTTCCACTGTATAACCATAAGGGATTTGATTTAGGTCATACCTGAATGGTCTAGGCTAGGTCCTAGTCCTCATTGATTAATTTGATCCAGAAGATCAGATAAAGTACTAGAAAAAGTTAGCTGCCCCTTTGGTGCCATTAAATGGGTTTTGGCCAAGAACCCAAGCAATTCTGCCTTGCTTCAGTGAGAAGAAATGGCAAAGAAAAACAAAATGCCGGAGTACTTTGAGTCCTGAACTCATAGGTCTGATATGTTGGACTGGAGCCAAGAGCCTAGATCGCAGGCCTAAGGGGTTACTTCCAGGTCCTATAGCTGCGAGAGAGAAGAGCTAAGGGGCAGAGAAGGTCAGCACTGGGTGAAAAATAGGCACCAGGAAGAAGAGGAAGAGCAGTGGGCCGACCACTGAGGGACCCGCCATCAAACTACCCAAGGCATGGAACTGGTTGGCAGGAGCTCTCTTTTAGGAGAGGCTGGAGTGAGAAGCAGAGGAGCTGAGTTCTCCTTCCCTGATAGGGAACTTGGCCCATCTTTTTCTTCCTTCTAGAAACCCACTGTTTCTTGAAGCTAAAGATGTGGCCTCCTAGGGAGAGTCAGGACTTCCTGACTCTGGTCCTCAGGGACTGGGCTGTAGCCTGTGTATCTCAAAGAAAGCTGCCTAGATGCAGCCCCAGAACTGTGAAATGGTTTAGGAGTTATGTTGACTCTGAGGACCCACTAACACCAAGTTCTGCCATGTTCCAGTTCCAACTGGGAATCATGCTAAGTTGTACTCTCCAAGCTCTACAGGTAAGGCTGCTCTTTGACCACCAGATGACAAAGGGGTCTGGGTGAAGTCAGCAGTTGGCCATCTGTAGGAGTGTAGTCCCTTCTGAAATCCCCACAACCAAATATCAACTGACGAAGCCATGACTCAAGTCCACACAGCAAATGGCAGTCTGACCTCAGCCCTCCTCAGTCTTTCCATGTGGCTCTCCCAGGCCAGGGACCCCTTATGCCCACCACTGCTGGCCCACAGCGGGTCAGGACACTTTGGCTGTGGGTGGCCCTGAGCCATCTGGGACCCCTGGGAACCACTGACATTTCTCCCCAACCCCAAGTTGGCATGAACCATACATGCTCTTGCAAGACCCATGTACCCCAGGTCTCAAAGGGACAAGAGGGCATGTAAGAGCATTCTAGCACCAACCAGCACCATGCTCCCAACATACACACACACACATTGAAGAAACTTTACTGACAATTCTGCCCCAGCAGATTCTCCTCAGGGCACATATTCTCCATCCCAAGAAAAGGTGGTGCTCCTGGGAGGGGACACCATGCCCCTGTCCTTAGGCCTGAGAAAATGGCAGGAGACATGCTGATATGGGGAAGAGGAAGGTGGGCAAAGACAGAATCTCCTTGGTTTGAAATTGGGAGAAATCTCTCAACTGTGTCTGTGTTTTCCTTACACAACTTGTGCTATTGTTTCCACTCACCTGGGAACCAGTATCCAATTTGGAAAACCCTTAGGCCTTGAGTTTCATAGAGAAATCCCTCTGGTTTTACCCCACCTCTGGCACCCTCTGCTTGCTGGGGAGGTAGTTACCCTGGCTAGTAGAAAATGGTAGCCTCACCTTTTCAGGAGGCGTCCCCTTGAGAAGATGAGGCTCGGGCTCCGGAGATGGCCATGGCCATCTGCCTTTCCCACCCTGCTGCAAAAAAAAAAAAAAAAAAAATCCCCAAACAAAACAGTCAAGGACGAATGGGAGAAAGGAGTGTGAGACCATGTGAATGTGCACACGCTCATCTGGGCTAATACCAAGTCATGCAGTGCCTGCAGGAGGAAGAATATGAAGCACCTTGCAGAGGTGACTATCAAGAAAGGGGCCCAGAGACCCCTCCAGGCTGCAAAGGTCAAGACCCACTTGTAACCACGATGGGGGTATTCTAAGACATTCCCTGAAAAGTCATTGTCCCTCTGATGCACCAGTGTCAATGGGGCTAAATGTTTTGTTCACTCTCTCTGCAGTCACAGATGTGTGAGGACTCCAGGAGGAACCCCTCAGTATGTCGACTGATTTCAAAGATGGAAAAATGTCTGGCATCCTTCTGTTTGCTTTAGTAGCATTCTGTGGCCCTAACCAGCGAGGTGGCCAGCAGTGAGACCTGGACACCTGAAGGGCTACCCAGATTTCCCACTGGTCAACCTCCCTAGCCTCCCCAGGACTGGAAGGAGCCACAAGGACCCCCACTGCACAGCATTTCTATGGTCTGAGAGCAAGGGAAAGGACTGGGGTCACATACCTGTCCCTTTCACACCCACAGTACTACTGAAGGCCAGATGGTGTCAGGCTAGAGAGCTCTCCAGACAGGTGAAGGCCTGGGTGGGCCTCGTGCAGACAAAGCACCACCTCTGCTCCTGCACTCACAGGAGGGCCCCGCCCTCTGGCCCAGGAGACCCTGCCAAGAAGCCCCTGAGACCTGGGCTGGGGTGGGGGTCCAGGTCTCCTAGGACCCACTGGCCTGAGCAGGAAGTTGGCCAGGGCTCTGCCTGTTATCTGAGCAAACAGTGCATTTCTCAGGAGGAGGGAGTAAGGCCCTGGTTCTGGAGAGGGGTGAGGACGGGGTACATGAAGCCCAGGGCCAGGCTCTAGGAAGAGCAACTTTGGTCCTAGGAGCATCCACGGAGCCCAGCCTGCCGTGAAGCTTGCCACCGCCTTCCTGAAGCTCTGTGGGGCCCTGCTCAGCTCCTCTGGTGAGTGCTGTCCGGCCTTGGCTCCTGGGCCCGCACCACGGGCTCCTGACAGTAGCTTTGCTTGTCCCCCTCTTCCATGCCAGCTGGTCTTGACCCTGCTGCTTCTGCACCTTGGGCACCAGGCTCCTCACACCCATCCCGCCAGTGCCGTGGATGAACCAGGCCATTCCTCTGCCTACCACCTCCTAGGGCTCCCCACCCCTCAGGGCAGGAAGTCTTGCTCCTCTCTAAGGTCTTCCAGTCCTCTGGGGTCCCCTGAGCCCTCAGGCCTCCTGCCCATTCCAGACTCTCTTCTTTGCTCACCAACACCAGGCTTTCCCACCCTCAGTCTAGTGCAAGTGCAGGCCCTAGTCTGGAAACGTTGACTTGATCTCTGCTTCAGTCTTTAAGGCACAGCCCAGGCATCGCCACCTCTGGGAAACCTACCCGTGCTCCCACAGAGCTCAATTTCCCTCCCTCCACTCCCAAGCTGCCTCCCATGTCCTTCTGTCTAACCAGACCCTTGCTGGGTCCCAGCTCTCTGCTTACATAGCCACCTCTCCCCCCTGGCCAGGCCTGCCTGCACTCAGCACAGGGCAGGCATCAGTGAGGGTGGAGTGGGTGGTCAGGGGTGCTGGTCAGCTGGAAAGTCTCCCTAGGCACCTCCTGGTGGAGACCAGCCTTCAGCAAGCCTCCTCGGGACACCCAGGTCCAGGGGAGGGGCTCCTCTCTACTTGTGTTCACAGCTGCTGCTTTCTGAACTCAGTGGCCAAGTGTGTGGTTCCATTGGCAGCTGCCTGTGCCCCTGCCATGGAGGCTGGGGTTGGGGCTATAGCCAACCCCTTTCTCAAAGACATCAACCCTCTGAAGTGCATGCCGTCCAGCCTGGGAATCCCAGTGGAGCATCTAGAGGAGAGCTCCAGGAAGTGTGTGGCTGAGCTGGGCCCTGAGCCCACAGGGGCCCTGAAGGTTCTGTTGGTAATTTGGGCACCTTCCCTGTGGAGGCAGTCCTCTCCAGCCATCCTCCAGCAAAGTGGAAATACTCCACTCCTCAAAATCCTGCAAGACACATCTGGGTCTCACGTCACTGAAACTTCATTTCCCAGTCAATCCTAAAGGAAATCAGTCCTGAATATTCACTGGAAGGACTGATGTTGAATGTGAAACTCCAATATTTTGGCCACCTGATGCAAAGAACTAACTCATTGGAAAAGACCCTAATGTTGGAAAAGATTGAAGGCAGAAGGAGAAGAGGATAACAGAGGATGAGATGGTTGGATGGCATCACCAACTCGATGGACGAGAGTTTGAGCAAGCTCTGGGAGTTGGTGATGGACAGGGAAGCCTGGCGTGCTGCAGTCCATGGGGTCATAAAGAGTCGACATGACTGAGTAACTGAGCTGAACTGAACTGATCCAGACTTAACTGGCTCGAACTAAACACAGCTGACTCCAAGTTCTGGAGAATAACACAGGGAAACATCTCATTGTTTAAGCCATGCAATGCTTGGAGGATATACAAGAGTATTTCTTAGCAACAATTAAAATAACCTTGATTAGTGAAGCTGGGTTTCAGATGCAATGAATTTAACCAATGGTTACCCATGGTTTCAATGGACCTGACCTTTTTCTTTTCCTATTTTTGACAAGTATATGCAGTGAGTTAAAATTTGTGTGGGGATCATTTTGATGCATTCACAGTCAAATTAGAGTAGGTAGGAGGCCACCTGGATCCAGATTAAATTTAAATTTCACTGTTCACATGTTGACCACAAGGTTCTCAAGGGTTCTAAATCTTTGTGTAAAGCTCTGGTCTGGACAAAAACGAACCAGTAATGAGATGAATTATTATCTCTGGCAAAGAAGGCAAGAGGGACATGACCTGATCCCAGGCCAATCTCTTCCAGCATTATATATGTATCAAGGCTCTTTGCAGGTGGTCTGGCACTGGATTAAAACATTCAAGGGGATCTCTGAGAGAACATTGTATGCACAAAACCTTGTTGGAACTGACAGTTGGCTTGGGAACTAGACCAAGGATTCCATCATGACATGGCCCTGCTACCTTCCACCTGAGAAGCCTTCTCAGGAAAAATACTAGAGGGGAAATCAAAGTGCCTAGAAAAGGAAGACCATGAGTATCACTTGAAGTCCCAAGGCTAACTGCAATAGCTAGATTCTTTCTTTCTGTAGATTCCTGGGGAAGAGGGAATGTGGTGGAGAGAAAGCTAGATTTCTTTAATATCTTATTTTGCCAATTTGAGTTTGTAACCATGTAAGTGTTTTACAAGACTAAAAATAATTAAAGCAACATCAAAAAATTTTAAAAAAGAAACAAGAATATCCACAGGCATATCAAAAGATGCTCAAAATGGCTAATCATCAGAGAAATACAAATTAAAACTACAATGAAATACCACTTCACATCTGAAATACCACCACACAAACTAGTGACAGAGAATATAGCCAATATGTTGTAATAGCTGTAAGTAAAATGTAACCTTTAAAAATTGTGAATCACTATGTTGTACACCTAAAACTTATGTAATGCTGTACATCAACTATACCTCAATATAAATAAATAAAACAAGGTGTCACACATGAAAAGATGCTTAGCATTGATAGTCATCAAAGAAAGGCAAATTAAAAGTCACAGTGAGATACCACCTCACGTCTGTCAGAAAGATCACAAATAATAAACGTTGGTGAGGATGTAGAGAAAAAAGAACCTTCATACATAGTTGGTAAGAATATAAACCAATGGAAGTGGAAAACAGAATGTAGATTTCTCAAAAAAGCAAAAATAGAACTTCCATATGATCCAGTAATTCCGCTCCTTGGTATATCTGAGGAAGATGAAAACACCAATTCGAAAGACATATACACCCCAATGTTCAGAGCAGCATTATTTACAATAGCCAAGACATGAAAGTTGGCAACCTAAGTGTCCATCAACAGACAAATAAATAAATATATGATAGATATACACACAATGGGACATTACTCAACCATAGAAAAAAGAATGAACTTCTGCCATTTGCAAGAATGTGGGTGCAGCTAGAGGATATTATCCTTAGTGAAATAAGTCAGACAGAAAAGACAAATATCGCACGCTATCATTTATGTGTGTGACCTAAAAAATAAAATGAATGAATGTAACAAAACAGAAACAGACTCATACATAGAGGAAACTAGCAGTTACCAGGGGGGAGAGGAGTGGGAGGAGGAGCAAGATTGGGGTAGGCAATTAAGAGGTACAAACTATTACTTACAAAATAAATAAGCAACAAAGATATATTGTGCAGCACATAGAAATATAGCCACTATTCTGTAATAACTTTATTTTGTTTATTTTTTGGCTACACTGCGTGGCTTATAGGATCATATTTCCCTAATCAGGAATTGAGTCCAGGCCACTATAGTGAAAGCATCAAGTCCTAACCACTGGACTGCCAGGGAATCTCCTGTAATAATTTTAAAAGAACTATGATCTATAAAAATTTGCCTCACTCTTGTGCACAATTGAAACTAATATAATATTGTAAAATCAACTACACATCAATTGAAAAAAATTTAAAGAAACATATAAACCAAATCTTGTTTCCAGTGGTGGTATAATCAGCAGAGAGAAACTATTTCAAGTAACATGAAAATGCAGTAATTTGGAACTCGGCATCCTGCACCCCAAGAACAAGAACTGTAAAAACAATGAAATTTTCTGGTTGGTGGCATTGCTATACTGAGGCCATTCTTTGCATATTCTAAGCCAAATGAGTAATTATGTTAGTGTCATTGAAACCTGGGGATTCCCTGGTATCTCAGCTGGTAAGGAATCCGCCTGCAATGCAGGAAACCTCGGTTTGATTCCTGGGTCAGGAAGATCCACTGGAGAAGGGACAGGCTACCCACTCCAGTATTCTTGGGCTTCCCTGGTGGCTCAGATGGTAAAGAATCCGCTTGCAATGCGGGAGACCTGGGTTCAATCCCTGGGTTGGGAAGATCCTCTGGAGAAAGTAACAGCTACCCACTCCAGTATTCTGGCCCAGAGAATTCTGTGGACTATGCAGTAGATAAAATTCATTAAGCTTGTTCAAATCCATATGATTTTGATATGGGGGAAATAGTTTGTGTAGTAACAGAGATACAAGGAAATCAACTCAGTGTTCTGAAAACTGATAAACATTTTTTAAAAATGCTTATCACTTTGATATTCATACTGAAATATTTACAGATTAAATGATATGATGTCTGGACTTTGCTTTGAAATAACCCAGGGTGTACACAATAGATAGGCTAGTTGACCCAAGATTAGTTATGTAGTGGTAATTGAAGCTTGATGATGGGTGAATCAAGTTCATTCAGTTGTTCTCTGCACTATAGCATATGTTGGAAACATTTCAAAATACAAAGTCAAAAAAATTAAAAGATTGAAAGTGAGAGAATATATGCAGCATATATAGTTGATAAAAAGTATCCTGAGTATGCAAAGAATTATGCATCAACCAGAAAAGGGCAAAACATTCAATAGGTATAAAATCATAAGAGGAACCTGAAATATAATTGAAACCACAGTGAAATATCATTATACCTACCAGACTGCCAAAAATTAAAAATCAGATGAAAACAAGCATTGACTAAGTTGTGGTGAAGTCCGGCATGCCTTCACCACATGGGGTCCCAAACGGTTAGACACAACTTAGCGAATGAACAACAGCAAGGTATGGAAGGATGAAAAAATCTCACATACTGCTAATGGGAGAGTAAATGGGAACAAACACTTTGAACAAAGTTAAGCATACCTAGTAAGTCAAACATGTGCTTGCTTTACCACCTAGCAATTCCAACCCTCAAGTTAACACTTCAGAGAAGCTCTTGTGCTCCAACACCTACCAGAATGTTTAGAGCAGAATGATTTTTAAAAGCAGGGGTAGGTAAGGAGGAAGTAAACTAGAAATAACAACACAAAGACACTTGCAGAGAAGAATGAATAAATATATTTTGGAATATTCACAAAATATAGTATCATATACAGTGAAAACAAATTAGTTATTACAACCACATGCATTAACATGAATGAATCTCAAAAATGTAGTGACCAAAGAATTCAAGTCCCGGAAGAAATCATACAAAATGATTTCATTTGTCAACTACAAGTAGAAACTCACTATTGACATCTTCAAGGACTATTGAAATATGTACTGCTTCAGCTGCTGATTTTCAACACCCCGCTGCAAGGAGCTCAAGATAGCAGAAATGAGGCACTCTGTGCTCTGGGAAAACTGGCAGAACAGGCTTTCAGATAGTTAGATACTTTCAGGAGCAACATTATGAACCCAATTCTTGTATATACTCATATCTAGAAAAGCATTAAAATCCTTCATGGTGACACCTGCTCCTCGTGAATAGCAGAAACCTGGGAAAAAAGTTTCTGCTTGATTGCATGTATTCCCCCTTCACCAAAACGATCCTCCCTGCCCCACCCTGCCTCTTTGGAGCAGTTTCTCAGAGCTGTCTGCAGTGCTGTCTGAGGGCTACAGTCCTCATTTTGCCCTCAAATAAAATGTAACTCACAGCCTTTACATTGTGCATTTTTTAAGTTGAAAGTTCTTCAGTGACCCTGAAGGACCCACAGTGGACCTCTCTCCTTCACCTGAACTCTGGGAAGGACTGGAGTCTTTGTAGCAGCAGCGGCCCTTGTGCCCATCTGCCTCCTCAGAAAGTCCAGAGAAACTTGGGTAAGTCTGTCCTGGTTCTTGGATCTCTCATACTGGGTGATGATCCTGAGCTTTATTTGGTGTTGCATAGCAGATATCTGCCCCCTCCCAGTTGAAAGATACTGGTGAGTCTTTCCAGGGGAAACTGGGGGTGGTGGTGGTGCTGGTTGAAAGTTACCAGGGAATACCTACCCAGGTGAAAGATACTGGGGGGACGGGCTTGATTAAAAGATTTCAGAGTTTTCTCCGTTGTAGGAGACAGTTGTCTTGGCTGAGTGGTTAGGTAAGAGGCTGATCTGGCAATCTTCCTCAATTCAGCTGCCTTAGTAGAATTTGTCAAGATAAAAGGGAAGATACGAGGACTTTGCTCTGAAGAAAAGTGACAAGACTCCTAGCAGGTTCTGGCTTTCTCAGGCAACTGAAAACTTTACAGGAGTGGTGGAGGCAGAGTCCTCATACTGTGCAGTGGTCCCACAGGGAAACCCACTCATTAATTAAACCACTTGCTCATCGGGGATCACAAATAACAATTGCATTCAATGATCCAACCACCCATGTTGGTCTTAAGCTGCCGAGGGAAAAACCAAGACATGTAAGAGGGCTGAAATGACTCTGTAGAGAGTGATGACTAGAGGAGATAAACTCTCAAGCAGCACAATAGTCCACCACACAATTTCACTAGTAAATTTTATCCCTGGCAAATTCAACTTTAAAATGGGAAATAACACCTCTCAAACACGTAAGTAAGGGCCATCAGAAAGTCAACCTCTAACTAACACTTTGTCCAGGGTTATGTACAATAAAAATCATACTTACAAGTACCTAGTTAATTGGGAAAATTATACTAAAGATGATGTCACCCCAAAAATGGCCAAGTTGAGGTTCTTTTGATATTCCAACATTGATATTTTTGCACATAAGTTAGATAATGCTGGCCATAAGATCAACACACTGAATGGATTGGTATTTTGATTTATATTTAGAAGTTTCTAAAAGAGGAAATGATGGAGTAACTTCTTTGCAGGAAACCAACAAGATTGCTTGAAACTATATCAGAATTTAAAAAGGTCACTAGAAGTACTCTCTGTCTGTTCCTCCCATGTATCTTCTTCTATTTGAATTGCCTGGCCCAGACACTATCTTTTTTTTCTCCTCCAACTCTTCAGCCTCCTGCTGCTCCCCTTTCTCCAGCAAAGGAGAATTTTAAAAATCAGAAGTGATTATAGTTCCCTTTAAGGAGATGCCTTTCATAGGAAGAGGTGACCTGTCCTTAGTCCTTATGTACACACCCTGGACCCAAACAGAACCTAGAGCTTAGCCTTAGCTAAGTCAGGATGAATTGGAATTTGCTAAGGAATTTGAGTTAACCACCCAGTCTTATGGCAGTGGGTATTCAAATCTATTAATATATCAACTAATACAGCTGTTGGACTGCAAGGATATCCAACCAGTTCATCCTAAAGGAGATCAGTCCTGGGTGTTCATTGGAAGGACTGATGCTGAAGCTGAAACTCCAGTACTTTGGCCACCTCATGCGAAGAGTTGACTCACTGGAAAAGACCCTGATGCTGGGAGGGGCTGGGGGCAGGAGGAGAAGGGGACGACAGAGGATGAGATGGCTGGCTGGCATCACCGACTCGATGGACATGAGTTTGAGTAAACTCCGGGAGTTGGTGATGGACAGGGAGGCTTGGCGTGCTGTGATTCATGGGGTCGCAAAGAGTCGGACACGACTGAGTGACTGAACTGAACTGAACTGAATACAGTTGTTAGTTTCTGAAAACAAAGCAAGGGAATGAATAAATAAAGCAGGAGGGGAAAATCCCTTTATGGATTTTGAACCACAGGCTTGCACTAAATGCAAGGAATTAGCACAGAAATTACTCAAACTTATCCCAGAGCTTTTTCAAATAAATGTATACTGGACAGATTCAACAGTGCAAGAAAAGATCAGATGAATTAATTCTGAACTATTGTGAAATGCTTGAAAAAACTTTAAAGCAATATTCTGACTTGACATTTAAATCATTTTCTAACCACCAAAATGATCCTTTGCTTAACTACACCTCTTAGATGGAGGATTTGAACCTAGATGAGTATTTGGCTAGTCTAGTCAAAAGACAGTCTAAGTTGGTCAGAGTTATATAAACATGTCCTTATTACACTGGCTGACCAACTTTTCACAATCATTAAGAAAAAATGGGGTACCTACAACAATTATGAACCTTCAGTTATGCCAATTAAGTACACATTTTATTGGCATATGGCTGCTCATAGTGGTCTCTTATGATCCTTTGTATTTCTGTGCTGTCTGTTGTAACTTCTTTTTCATTTTTAATTTTATTGATTTGAGTCTTCTCCCCCTGCCTTTATTTTATTTTTGATGAGTCTGGCTAATGGTTTGTCTATTTCATTTATCTTCTCAAAGAACCAGCTATTAGTTTTTGCTGATCTTTGCTATAGCTTCCTTCATTTCTTTTCCCTTTATTTTTGCTCTAATCTTTATGATTTCTTTCCCTCTACTAACTTTGAGGGGTTTTTTTCTTCTTTTTCTAGGTGCTTCAGGTGTAAGGTTGGGTTTTTATTTGATGTCTCTCTTGTTACTTGAGGTAGGCTTGAATTGGTATGAACTTCCCTCTTAGCACTGCTTTTATTGAACCCCATAGACTTTGGGTTGTTGTGTTTTCATTGTCATTTGTTTTTAGGCATAGTTTGAATTTCCTTTTTCATTTCTTCAGTGATCTGTTGGTTATTCAGAAGCACGTTGTTTAGCCTCCATGTGTTTGTGTTTTTATAATTTTTTTCTGTAGTTGATACCTAATCTTACAGTGTGTGATCAGAAAAGATGCTTGAACTGATTTCAGTGTTTTAAAATTCACCAAGGCTTGATTTGTGACCCAGGATGTGATCTATCCTGGAGAATGTTCCATGTACACTTGAGCAAAAGGTGGACTCCATCGTTTTGGGGTGAAATGCCCTTTAGATGTTGGTTAGGCCCAACTGGTCCAATGTATCATTTAAGCTTCTGTTTCCTTAATTTTCTGTCTGGATGATCTGTCCATTGTTGTGAGTGGAGTATCATCAGTTCAGTCAGTTCAGTCGCTCAGTCGTGTCCGACTCTTTGTGACCCCATGAATCGCAGCACGCCAGGCCTCTCTGTCCATCACCAACTCCTGGAGTTTACTCAAACCCATGTCCATCGAGTCGGTGATGCCAGCCAGCCATCTCATCCTCTGTCGTCCCCTTCTCCTCCTGCCCCCAATCCCTCCCAGCACCAGGGTCTTTTCCAATGAGTCAACTCTTCGCCTGAGCTGGCCAAAGTATTGGAGTTTCAGCTTCAGCATCAGTCCTTCCAATGAACACCCAGGACTGATCTCCTTTAGGATGGACTGGTTGGATCTCCTTGCAGTCCAAGGGACTCTCAAAAGTCATCTCCAACACCACAGTTCAAAAGCAATTCCTCGGTGCTCAGCTTTCTTTATAGTCCAACTCTCTTATCCATACATGACCACTGGAAAAACCATAGTCTTGACTAGATGGAACTTTGTTGGCAAAGTAATGTCTCTGCTTTTTAATATGCTGTCTAGGTTGGTCATAATTTTCCTTCCAAGGAGTAAGCGTCTTTTAATTTCATGGCTGCAGTCACCATCTGCAGTGATTTTGGAGCCCAAAAAAATAAAGTCAGCCACTGTTTCCACTGTTTCCCATCTATTTGCCATGAAGTGATGGGACCGGATGCCATGATCTTAGTTTTCTGAATGTTGAGCTTTAAGCCAACTTTTTCACTCTCCTCTTTCACTTTCATCAAGAGGCTCTTTAGTTCTTCTTCAGTTTCTGCCATAAGGGTGGTGTCATCTGCATATCTGAGGTTATTGATATTTCTCCTGGCAATCTTGATTCCAGCTTGTGCTTCCTCCAGCCCAGAGTTTCTCATGAGAGTACTCTGCATATAAGTTAAATAAGCAGGGTGACAATATATAGCCTTGACGTACTCCTTTTCCTATTTGGAACCAGCCTGTTGTTCCATGTCCAGTTCTAACTGTTGTTTCCTGACCTGCATACAGATTTCTCAGGTGGTCTGGTACGCCCATCTCTTTCAGAATTTTCCACAGTTTATTGTGATTCACACAGTCAAAGGCTTTGGCATAGTCAATAGAGCAGAAATAGATGTTTTTCTGGAACTCTTGCTTTTTCGATGATCCAGTGGATGTTGGCAATTTGATCTCTGGTTCCTCTGCCTTTTCTAAAACTAGCTTGAACATCTGGAAGTTCCCGGTTCACATATTACTGAAGCCTGGCTTGGAGAATTTTGAGCATTACTTTACTAGCATGTGAGATGAGTGCAATTGTTCACTAGTTTGAGCATTCTTTGGGATTGCCTTCCTTTGGGATTGGAATGAAAACGGACCTTTTCTAGTTGTGTGGCCACTGCTGAGTTTTCCAAATTTGCTGGCACATTGAGTGCAGCACTTTCACAGTGTCATCTTTCAGGATTTGAAACAGCTCAACTGGTATTCCATCACCTCCACTAGCTTTGTTCGTAGTGATGCTTCCTAAGGCCCACTTGACTCCAGGATGTCTGGTTCTAGGTGAGTGATCACACTGTGATTATCTGGGTCGTGAAGATCTTTTTTGTACAGTTCTGTGTATTTTTGCCACCTCTTCTTAATATCTTCTGCAGGGTTCTTATTTTTTCTTTAATCTAGACTTTTATACCTATAAATTTCCCTTTATGCAGCTTTGACTGCATCTCACCAGGTTTGGTATGTTATCCTTTTTATTTCAAAGTGTTGCTAATTTCTCTTTTTTCATTTGACCCTTTGGTTTTTAGGAGTGTATTGTTTAATTTCTATATATTCCCAAAGTTCCATACATTTCCAAAGTATCTAACCTCATTATGACTGGAGAATATACTTTTCATTTTAGTTCTTTTAAAATTTTGAAGCTTGTTTTTGATGTAGCCTATGGAATATTGAAGTCCCATGTGCACTTGAGAAGAATGTATCTGTTAGGTCTAGTTGCCTTGTAGTGTTGTTCAAGTCTCCTGTTTGTTGATCTCCCTGGTTCTATCCATTGAAACTGTGTTAGTTGCTCAGTTGTGTCTGACTCTTTGTGATCCATGGAATTCTCTAGGCCAGAATACTAGAGTGGGTGGGTAGCCATTCCCTGCTCCAGGGGATCTTCCCAATCCAGGGATCAAACCAAGGTCCCCTGCGTTGCAGGCAGATTCCTTTACCATCTGAGCCACCAGCGAGTGGGGGTATTAAGTGTCTGGGCTTCCCTGGTAGTTGTGGTAAACAATCTGCCTGTGACCCCCTGGAGAAGAAAATGGCAATCCACTCCATTCTTGCCTGGAAAACCCCATGGACAGAGGAACGTGGTGGGGTACAGTCCACTGGGTCACAAAGGATCTGATAAAACTTAGTGACTAAACAGCAACAATAATTTGTGTCCAACTATCCTTGTTGAATTGTTCATTATTCCCTTCCATTTTGTCAGTTTGCTTCATGTAGTTTGGGGCTGCTTATCATTGGTGCTGCTCATGGTTATAAAACGCCCCCTTTTATTTCTAACAGCATATTTTGTTTTTAAGCCTATTATATGTTAGTATAGCCACTCCAACTTTCTGATAGTCTGTTTGCCGGACACTTTTTCCCATCCTTTTACTTTCACTACCTGTATCTTTAAACCTAAAGTATGTCTCCTATACACAGTAGATAGTTGGATCGTGTTTATCTTTATCCAGCCTGATCTTTTGTGTTTTGATAGGAGCAATTCATTCACATTTAACATTATTGGACTTAGGTCCACCATTTTACTTTTTTTCAGTGTCTCATGCTTTTTGTTGTTGTTCATTTATTCCTTTTTGCATTAAGTATTTTACAGTATAACACTTTAATTTTTATAAATTTTGCTCTCAATTTCATAATTAAGTTCATAGTTGAAAAAGTAGACTCATGTATCCAAATTGCTTGAAATATTCTTGTTTTCCCACAACTGAATCAACTACTTGAAAATCATTAAGACATTTCTTTTTGGATCCATAGCAACAAATATTTTTTAGAAGAACCTATTTGACTTTTTAGCAAAAGGTTATCAATTTTTCTCCAAATTAATAACATTTCTATTCCAGTATCAATCCTTGTCAACTCTAGATTAAGTCAAATTTAAAAAAGTATTTGCATAATTTGCAAAGAAACTCTAAACTTAGTATCAGTACCGTGCTTCAAATTTTTCTGGTAGCTTTTGTTGCAAATTTACAAAATGCCTGATTACAATGAAAATTTTAAACAATGTCAAAAAATATGTACAATCAGCATTTCTTGATCTGTATCATGATGCTTCAACATAAATTTTTGTACCTGGTTGTGAATGTGACAGGTTTTTCCTTTCCTTGGAGTTTCAGTATTGGTTCACTAATATAGTCTGTGATATAGGCAAGCAAATGTGTATTATACCGACATGTTTTGCTTTTGATTACTGGATATTTGGCACGAAAATCCAAAATTGGGATTAACAGAACAATAAATCATTGTTAAGAAATTAACAATTCAACCAATGAGCATTAAGGTAGACAAGATCATTAAATTGTCTTTATCAAAAACTGGTTATGGCACTTGGATTTGAATCTATATTCCGATCAAGTTTTGACAACTGTGACGTTGTTCAAAGAGTCTGTTTCAGAAAACTTATTTGCAATAAGCATCACTAGATGAAACAAAACAGTAAGAGAAATCCAGGCTTATTTTAAAAAATCATAAGAAATCCAGATCATTGACCTGACATAGCAGAAACACATTCTGTGGTGATAGGAACCTCTTTCTTCATATCTAGCAAAATTCCTCAGCAGATGTCAAAGATGCAAAAATATGCCACAAGTGATTTTTTTTTAGGCTGAGAAGTCACCTTTTTCGGGTACATTTGAAATTCAAGACAAAGCATACAAAGTGTTACCCGAGCAGTGTCTTTTACATCATAGCTCATCTAAAGCTAAAATAAATATTGGGTTGGCCCAGAAGTTCATTCAGGTTTTTCTGTAACATCTTAAGGAAAAACCCAAGCATTTGGGGCAACCCAATACTTTCAATTTTGAATTAATCTTTAGTACTATCAGAAAGGTCTTATAGTCTATAGGTGTAATCTGCTTAACTGAATATATTTCATCTTTGTAAAACATTGTCTCTTCTGCAATTTCCAACAAGATTTCCATAATATAAACCATAAATCCATCAAAAAATTTTCTTCTTTCCTAAGTACAAGATCTTTTTTAGCTAGCCAAGGATATAAGTTCTCATCCTCTTACTCTGTTGGACTTTTATTTCTGATTTCAGGTGATTAACTTCATCCATACTTTTTTGTCTTTTTTTATTTAAAACAATCCAATATGCATTTGAACAAAATATATCTTGTTCATTTTATTACATTTTTTTGCATAGTTTTTCTTTTGCTCTGGTGCACAAGTTACAATTATTAATATTTCACTGTAAAATTTATATCTCCCAGTCTTTTCCAGTTGTGGTACTAGCTCAGTTCTATATTAGTAGAACTGATTTTAAATTTAGCAATTTGTTCATATTTATTTTTGAACAAGAAAAAATAATTTAATGATATCAAAATGAATATAGGTATCTCAATTATGCATTGTGATTCACATAGGCACAGTGGCTTGTGCTGCTTGCATAATGCATTCAGATGAACACATATTACTTTGGCTAGTAAATCATTGTTAGAACGTAACTAGTTTTTTGACATCAACTGCTGATGTGTTTATGTGTAGTATGAACAAGCACAGCGCAAGAGATAAAGGGAAATATGGTCCTATCAAAATTAAGTTTCATTGAACAGAAAGCATTTTTACAGCTCCATTCACACTAGCCGTATTTCAAGTGCTCAAACACCATGTGGTCAGAGGGCGCCACACTGAACAGTCTAATTCATTGCATGAGGGGAAACAAGTGGGTTTAGAATGGCTCGATTCCTCCCATTTAAGGGTTCCTCTATTGAAATATCTTCTAAAGAATAATCTTGCATGAGACAAGTGCTCCGGCCTGGTGCACTGGGAAGACCCAGAGGAATCGGGTGGAGAGGGAGGTGGGAGGGGGGATCGGGATGGGGAATAAGTGTAAATCTATGGCTGATTCATATCAATGTATGACAAAACCCACTGAAATGTTGTGAAGCAATTAGCCTCCAACTAATAAAAAAATTAAAAAAAAAAAATAATCTTACCTAGTAATCTCGATTTTAAAAAGTCTTTTTATACATATGGCATTTTCAAGGACATAAAAAGCCTAGAGGAAACAGGCTAAAACAATCAAATTAGCATCAAGTGCTATCTTCTATTACTTTCCAGGATTACTTAACTGTCTAGTAGAGGAACATGGGATCTCTTCTGCAGACTAAAATCTGAAGGAATTATAATGGGAAATGAAGTAAAATGAAACTTGAGGAAAAAAAAGTTTGACTAAATGTTGTCAGGCCAGTTAAGGGCCTGAAGAACAAGGGCCTTGGTGGTAAAGATGGAAGAGATGTTGAGTCAGGGTTTTTCTACTGGAAATAATCAAATAATGAACAAAATTCACTTACCTGTCTTTTCTCCCACAAGTAAGGCAGGAAATCAAGTTTCTCACTGATTCTATTTCCTAAATATGTCAAATTTCCCTTCTACTCTTACTGTCCTGCAGTCTCTCCTCAGCTTATCATCTGACAAATGGACCACAAGAGAACCAGCTAACAGTCAGTTTTAATCCACCCTCCATGGTACTGCTAGAAGGACCTTTCTAGAACACAAACTGACTTAATGCTGCTCCCATTGAAAACCCTTTGTGGCTCTTTACCGCCACCTACAGGATGAAAGTCAAACTTTAGTACATGCTTCAAAGTTCAAAGGTGCCCACTGTGTTCCAGACAATACACTAGGGCACATTCCACTGAAAGATCCTCACCATGTTAATATAATACATGCTAATTAATACAGCTCCTACTATATTAATACACCATGTTAATTAATACAGCTCCTATTAGACAGTAAACAAGCTCTTAGTCCTTTAAAACCAGCTTTACAGTCACCTCTGGAAGACCATGTAGACAGACTTGCTCCCTTCATACCTGGTATATCTTTAGCACATATTACACTAGGTTATAATGACCCATGAACAACTTAAAGTCAGAGGACATGTCTGATAAATCTCTATTTCTAATCTAAACATGGGGTTGAAAAGAAGAAATTCTAAATGAGTATTGATCAGTATGTATGTATGTCACTCAGTCGTGTCTCTGAGATCCCATGGACTATAGCCTGCAAGGCTCTTCTGTCCATGGAATTCTCCAGGCAAGAATACTGGGGTGGGTTGCCATTCCCTTCTCCAGGGGATCTTCCTGACTCAGGGATCGAACCCGAGTCTCTCGAGCTGCAGGCAGATTCTTCACCAGGGAAGCCCATTGATCAGTATAGTAGTAGTCATGTTGATCAGTATAGTAGGAAAAGTAGATTAATGAAAACTCTGATTCATCAAAAGGGACCAAGTACACACAGTCCTCCCACTCATCAGGTCTCTTCAAAGTCACCACTAGGAAGCATCATGTTAATGGAGAGGGGAGAAAGTTATTTCCCATATAAAGCTCCGAATGTGAGCACATACCCCTCACATCTTCATCACTATGAATATTAAAAGGAAAGAAGTCCTACGGTTTTGCAGATTTCTTCTGCCTGAATTTGATCACACCAGTGTCCCTTTTCAATGTCTTTCATGGACCATACTTTCAAGAATTACACAAAGCTTGGGGAAAAAAAGTTACTAGTAGGAATTGCCACGAAGGGGACATACCAAAATCACCAGGGCTACAGGGATGAGAGTCAAAAGCCATTAATTAATTAATTAATGAAGCAGTCTCAGACCCCACAGCTTAAATTCACTTTACCGGTAAGCCTGAAAAGTATCTGGCAGTAAGAGCTCTTGGGATGACTTACAGTCATGCTGGTATAGCGAACAAAGTTTCTCATGACAGGCCCAAAATAATTCAATAGCTTTTGAATAGATTCGAGTTATTTGAAGAGTGCAGTTCAAAGAAAATGAGAAAATGGACATCTCCCTACTCATTTGATTTAAAATGTTAATGTTGCTAAAATAACTGTAGAGACTGGTCTTCAGTCACCTTATAATCCCAGAGATCTTTCTTCGTATCTAGCAAAACTCTTGTTATAGAGGTAAAATTATGTATTAAGGATTATGTAGAAAATGCCTGCTTTAAAAACTGGACATCTCAGCAAACATTTTATCTAAATTGTGCTGTATTTTTACAGGATTTTTTTCCCCCAGCATCTACATAAAAATTTACATTTATTTATTAAAGAAGTAGTTTCTAAAAAGTAAAGAGACGTAATGCTCTGAAGAGATGAGAAATCAGACATTTTAAAAGTTTATATATACAACAAAATATACATGTAACAATTAAAACATTTAATTAGTATAACCCCACCAATACAATGTTTGCTACTGTATTTAAAAGCATTTATTCAAAATATGTCAAGCTCATTCCAAAGGATGAAAGACACATGAGCCCATTTCTTATGCTATGAGGTATATGGTAACAACAACAAAAATCCTAAATGCAAAAGGACCATCAGTTGCCTAAATATAAAATTAATCTTTGGCAAAGATGTGTTACACAGGATAACACAGCAATAAGGAGATCCTTAATTTTACACCATCTCCCCATATCACAGCCCTGTTCACTCTTCCCTTTCAAAGAGTTACAACTCTGTTCCAGATAACTCAGAGAATTTTACATAGGTGGTCTGCTGATTAACATGTGTCTCCTCAAACCTCAGTACTACAGCTATACAAATTACACTTTAAAAATATTTGAAACAGATAATTGAATTTATTGGTTGGCTATGAGTAGGAAAATACATCAGTAAAGAAAAGAGACCCTGTATATAAATATAATACTAGCTAGTTACAATGAAGGTTCCACTGAAAAGAACAGTAAAAGCCCTTGTTACCACCAGTCCATAGGTCATATTCAGTTTCCCATTACCCTTATTAAAGAGCTGCCTAGGCAAATGGGACATTCCTTGAGTTTAGTGCAGATAACGTGCTGGGTTTTGTTACATGAATGGTAAACGAAAGTTAGTCCAGTGCACTAGATAATATAATGTGCTGTGAACAAAGACTGGATACTCTATTTTAGACACTATTTCAACAGAACGGTTACTAAAATTTATGTAACCAAAAAGAGCATAGTGAACATCTTAAAACACTGTTTACAAGTGCGGGATAAACACTTGCTATAAACGTTCTTTGAATTCTCTGCAGCATCTCTACTAGGTATTCTTATTGTTTCATTAAAAGAACAAATCTGCTGTAAATTGTTCTTTTGCCCAGGATGGTTCTTGTACTTGTATAGCATAACCCCAAAACCTTAAAAGTTACTATGGAAATTCTGTAAGTTTAAGTAGGAAAAAGTGGAATACTAAAATTTAAATTTATTATTGAAAACTTGACGTCTTAGAAGAGCTTTGAAATTTTAATGTCAACATTTAAGAAGTGCATTCCACCCAATTTAATCATGTCCTTAGGTTTCAAAGTGCTAACTCAAGTTTTCCTGGTTGTCACCAAATCAAGTAAAATAGAAAACATTTCTTGGGAGTTGTTCCCTGCTTATCTTCTAGGACTGTTAAGTTGCAATCAACAATTTATTTCTACAACTTAAAATTATGCCATAAGTTAATTTTGATGAACATTATTTAAATTCTTAAAGCATAAATAAACAGCCACTAATACCATAAACTATACTTCAAGAGATTTTACAAGGAATTGAGCACCTCTGAAGTTCTGATCATTAAAAAGAAAATATACCCCAAATTTTCTGCAAAATATTCATAAGATGGATTTATCCTGTAAGAACACTGAAATTACATTATGGCAACACCACATTAAATATATTTGTTACAGAATTTTTGAAGAAAATCTATACTGTGAAAACATACTAGTTTTTTTTTTCTTTTCTTTTTTTAACTCCATTTTAGAGAGTACGGATTACTGGAAATTATCCAGGACACAGGAAATATTTAAAACACAAACCTTGCTTAACCAAAGATTCAGTCTATTTTGGTGTGATCATTTATTCCCTATAGACTGAAAATATTTTTTCTCTTTTGAAGGTTATGGTTGTAAATCTACACTCCTGGTTCAATTTATCACTATCTAATAAGGTGGAGAAGCTGTTCAAACTGACCCACAGAATGCAGTATGCCTAGAAGAGGCAAGAAGAAATATCTTCAAGACATAACCAGCCACTGTATCTCAGTATGCTGGTTCCAAATTAAAGTATTTTGTAGACAATAACAAATACACATGAAAATATTTTGTGTAAAGCTCAAACCTTTAGCATCTAACAAGTGCACTCTAGTTCCAGCATCTATGAAAAGAATACATCCTCCATTAAAAACAGAGTAAGTGCTTCTCCCCTTCTTCCATAAAGCTCAAGCAGTTTCCTTCATCTCATCAGTCCAACCAGCTCCAGCTCGCCTTTGCTGGAAATTGTCATGATGCACTACCAACACAGTGTTTAGGAAAAATGAGCAAACACATCTTTTATTCACACTTACAAAAAAACAAAAACCCAGAAAGAAGCCCTAAAGAAAGCTATGCATCGGTTCTGATCAGCAACACCAGCTTTCCCACGTACTGATTATAAACCAGATGTGTTTGGTGTCAGCACAACTTAGAACAAAAAGTGAAAAATGAAAACTATCACAACAAAATCTTAAAAAAAGAAAAGAAAAGCAACCTCAAAGGAAAAACCAGGTCCCAGACAAAGATTCAAGATCAAAACCTTTTGTAGAATTTCTTTTTAAAGGAGAAAAAAAAAAAAGAATCTTTTACTTAAACAGTATGTAATTTTATTTTCTCTTAGAATAAGCACATTTAAGTGCTGAACATTTTTCATAAAATTTTAAGTCATTATCCAAAATGACTCATTCTCTGTATAAAACCTGTTATTAACATTCAACAATTTCCTTCTTAATGCTCACAGGATACATGGTGTCCTTTTGCTTCCCTGCCTGCAGCTGAAACAAAAGCACTCAGACCACGCTCCCTCTGAGTTCATTTGCTTTTTGAGAGAATGAATGGAGGCGAACAGAACATACAGGAGTTAACTTTGCGAAGTTAAAGCTGGCTTTCATCTCTATTCTACTAATGGCACTACAGGCAAAATACAAGGTATAATGTCTTTTATCTTGGTTGACATATTAAAATGACTTGGTCACTTTAAAAATGATCTGAAGTATTGTCTTGGGGACCTGTTTTGAAAATACATCTCATTTATTTTATACTGCTTCATAAATGGAAAATTACTTTTTTTCTTTTTTAAAAAAAGGGAATGATTTTTTAAAAACATGGAAACTAAGGAATACATGGAAAACAAAAAGGATTCACATGATAGTAGCACTCCGGGTGATGAGCAGCACCTGCAGTGACACCAGAAAGCAGTGCTTGGGTCTGGTAAACAAAGACCCAGGGTCCCCAGCCTAGGAACACGTTCCAAAATGTGATACTCGATGCTTCACAATGGAAAAAACCCACAGCTCGTACAAAAGGATTTTCATAAAACTCTCACAAATGTTAAACAGTATTTAAAAAATACAAAAGAGGATGCACAGATTTTCTCTGCATGCACAGGCAGTGCTTGGTGGGAACAAATTCAGGCAGGCACAGTGGAGATAGGACAAGAAGTGTCTCAAAAGGAGTTAAGAAGCTGTACCTAAGCAGCCATAATTTTTTAACTTAAAAAAGTTAAGGATTTAAAAACATCAGAATGTACATACATCAACCATTAACACATTCAGTCCATAAATGCCTTCAGATCATTCACTACTCAGATTATCTGTCCTGGTAAATAGTTTTTTGTAAAAATCCAGGAATTCATAGGTAAGTTGTCTCTGGTCCAAGCAAATGTCCTAAACTTTAAACAGAGTTAAATTTAAAGAGCAATGTTCTCAATTTAAAAACAAAGTAGTACAAAAGGGCTAACAAAACCCTAACAGTGCAAATCATCAGCAGAGAAAGTCTGTTGCAACTTCTTTTACAAGCTTTATAACACATGAAACAGGTAAAAAAAACTTAGCCTTAGATTACAATACAATCATTTCCAAATCTGATTTTTTTAGTACAAAATTTCATAAATCAGGTCTTTTGTGGATCATATACAATCATAAAGGCTAAATTCAAATTCTATATTTTACAAACAAGTCTGAAAAAGGAGGGAGTAAAGTATGAAAGAATGATCTGTGGATGTTATTACTGGCCTCAAAAAAGTAGTGCTACAGATTTCTGTGCAAAGAGAATACGCTGTTCAGTTTCCTATTTCAAGGCATGAAAATATTATATTGGATAGAAGAAACAGGAAAATTATTTGCAACAAATTAAAGATAGGTGCAAACACACCAATCCCTGTCTAACAGTATATAAAGCATACTGGGCTCAGAATTTGTTTGCTAGCACCTGGCTTTCATACTATATCCTTATCAAATGATCAGACTGAAAACTCAAATCATCATTAAGAAAAAACAAATAAATCTTAGTGGCCATACCTCACTCCCCTATATTCAGAATTTTTACAAGTTCACGAGTAAAACTGAGGTCATCCTCTGAAGGTACTTGACTACCTCCTGCCAGGAAGGTGAACGCCATTAACCTGGGGCAGCAAAGGCAGTAAGAGCTCCAGTTGTGCAAAAAGTGAGAAGTGGTCCGAGGGGATGAGGGGGTGCGGGCAGCCGCTGATGTTGTTCTCAACTAGCCAGTGGTGGTCCAGAGGCCCCAGGATGCCTAGAGTGTTCAGCTGAGGTTTAGAATAGAAGATGTAGTCAATTATACCCTGGAAAACAGAAGGCAAAAAGAAAAATAAGAAAATGACACACAAAATGACACTGAAATGCTGAGAACTTTCAAGACACACCTTAGTCATGTTTGGTAAACAAAGAAACTTACTAGCCTGTAGAGAAAGGCAGTTATTACAAAGACCAAATGGCATCCCCAAATTGAGAATGAAGAAACCTTACAGATGGCAATCATTCTTCCTCCTATCTAGATCGTTTCAAAATCTGTAACGAGACCTAAAGAACCCTTCACGACATGGCCTCTGCTGCTGCTTCCTAACTTAATTTGTGACACTTTTCCTTGCTCACTACCCCACTGCCGTACTAGCTCTTTTTGGGGAAGGAGGGGAGGGGGTGTGAACTGAGGTACCTTTCTTGAAGGTGATAAGCTCCATCCTCCTCCAGGGCCTCCGCACATGTCTGGAACACTTTCTTCTACTTGTCACCTGGCTAAATCCTTCTTAACCTTCAAGTGCCAAATTTAATTACTTTCCCAAGGCCTTCTGGAATCCTACCCTCATCCAGTTAAAGCTCCTACCACCTGATTTTTTCGCTTGCTAATGCACACCCTAAAGTGTAACTATACACTCATTCGTGTGGCTGAGATCTACCTCTCCCACCAGACCATGATTTCACAAAGGCCCAAACACATCTCTGCCCTCCACACCTTCAGCAGCACTCGGGCACAGCACCCGGCACACAGCTAGGATACTCTTAGCTTGCTCCTCTCTGTCCAGTAACTGTAACAGTCTGTCCTTTACATGCTCTTGACCAAAAGTATTTTAGCATGTTCTAAATTCTTCCTAACTTTGTACCAGTAACAGTAGTCAGAAGGGAAACAGCTCTAATCTCTCCTGCCTTTTGGTTATCATCCTCCCCTCTTCTGCCATCAACCTCCTTGAAATGAAAATCTGTAGCTGGTTTTTTCTCTCATTGCTCAGTTACTCTTCAACTCATTGGATTCTAGTTTCTCTGACCATCTCTACAGACAACTCGGAGCAAATCTCTCTGAAACTTAACATTCACTCCTCTTTCCCTGGAAAGGCTTTCTTTCCTTGGTATTTAAGTTCCTATCCTGTCATGGCTTTCCACCGCTTTGGTTACTAACATCATTTACATGTTAGTTTTGCCCAGTCAATTCTAGTCTCTCTTCAACTATACATACTCATCTCTTCCCAGTGTTAAATCATTATCTACAGTTCTGTAGATCCTCGAAAGCCAAATAAAAAATTTTTTTAGTTTTCAACAGTTTCTCAAAGGAGTCTAAATAACCCTCGCCTCTAAAATTAAGCAACAGTTAACACAAGTATTTACACTATTCTAATACACAATCTAACCTGAATGATTATTTTTTCAGCAGGTTAGAAATGGAAAACTAGGATTTAAGAGAGTAAAAATGCAAAAGATGGCAGAAAAGGACAGCTGAACACAAGTCCTAAACAATCACAGATAATTAAAATGAGGAGAATTACTAAGGGAAAACCTCCATATTGTAATCTATTAATTGTATAAAGCGGCATATAAACAATATGTGTATTAAAAAATTTACAGCAGCTAACAGTAAACTACATTTTGGTTCTCAAATAGTAGTGTCAGTTAAACTGAAATAGAAGAAATGGAACATCAAACTAACATCAAATTAAATACAATGGTCCTGCATATCCAGCTGTTGGTAATGAGCCCATTAAAAAAAAAAAAAATGCCTTAAAGAGATGACAGGTAACTCAGGATTTAATATCATTATTTCATCTGATTTCTAACCCTGGAAATGATTCTAATAATATCTATAAAGTAGGGGTGGAATTCTAATCACATGGAATTCTACCTAAGAATACTGCTGTCATCTAATTCGAGATGGCTTAATTTCATTCTAAGTGTTAACATTTAAAGCCATCACAAAATTATAAAATGCTCTTAAAAAAAAAATGGAGTTTTAAATGTTTATTTATCTCAAAACTCACCTTAAAATCAAATGTGTAATTGGTGTAAGGCATCAGGCCACTCTCATAGGCACTCTTTAACTTGAAGCCATGAGTGATCCTTCCATTGGTTGTCCCATTTTTCCCATTACAGCTGAAGTTTGTAAGACTTTCATTGTATCTCAGTTCCTTAAAATCTTTATGATTTGTTTCTACTCCACCAGTGCTCAAATATTCTACAACACCTATAAAGGATATAAATGTACTTTCTGCATTGTTAAGTATAATATACAATGTGCAATACATAACCAAACAGATAATTCAATAGTAAACTTTTAAATCACACATATTCTCACTTTTTAAAATGTTTCACTATTTTCCACCTTTGCCAAAACTTGTATACACACATTTTTCCATGATTTTAATCACAGTGAATATTTTACTCAATATTTTACACTTTACTGTACCATACCAACTTACATCATCTCAATTATTTTTTTTTAATAACTGTGTAATACAACAGGGCTGACATATAGTATTTGTTAAACCAGCTCCCAATTTCTTAAAAAAAAATTCATGCTATTCCTGTTTTTTAAAAAAAAAAAAAAAATTAACACCACAATCAACATCTTAGTATGTAGGCATCTGCTCAGATTTAGCATGAAATACCAAGATTAGGATTCACTGTGCTTATGAAAACGTGAATGACCAGTTATGAAAGAATGACAAAGCCGTCTCACCACCTCTGGACACTATTTTTCCAGTGTGCTAATAAGCATAAGGTGGGGCTTCCCTGGTTGCTCAAATGGTAAAAAAATCCACCTGCAATGCGGGAGACCTGAGTTCAATCCCTGGGTTGGGAAGATGCCCTGGAGAGTGTGGCAACCCACTCCAGTATTCTTGCCTGGAGAATCCCATGGACAGAGGAGCCTGGAGGGATACAGTCCATGGGATCGCAGAGTTGGACATGACAGAAGTGACTTAGCACACACACAGGCATAAGGTGGGCTCTGAAATTATTTAACTTTCATTTAATCAGTTAGCAAAACCAGACATTTTCCCATGTGTTTTGTTATTACAATGCAACACAGAAATGAGTCTTAAGATCTGTATCATGTGACAAGAGTCTCTCTTTGCCCCTCACATACTTCGTAGCTAAAGAGGATGAAAAGCAAATAAAGAACTTTCCAGTAATCCCCAGATGGCTTTGATGAGATGAACTAAATAATTATGGATCTTAGGCACCTTTATTTTCCCGAAAACAGGTTTTAACATAAATTTTATTTCATTATCTATTCTTTCATCTATTGTGATAGCAGCAATATGCTACTGAATTTAACTACTCCAAGTATATATGTGTGTGAATGCATGCATTCATGCATGCAAGTAAGTTCAAGGAAAAGTTCTCTTGAGTAACCAAGAAAGTATGGTTGTTACTCACTGTACTATCTATGGAAAAGTTTAAGAATAAGGCTTTCTGTATTCTTCCACTCTGTGACTAAAAATCAACATTCTTGATCCTTTTTTGTTAAAACCACTGTCTGACCTGTGTAAATAAAAAAACTCAAGTTCCACCTGAGGTGCACAATGTTTCTAATCAAGTCGGCCAAAATTTGAGATTGTGTGATATATGGTCAAATTTAAACTGGATTATATTACCACATGCTGGACTCCCAGAGTCTGTCTTAATAACCTTTTCAGAGTCTGCAATACATATAACATGGGGATAATAAAATATCCCCATGTGTCTCCTGAAGATGATTAACATCCTTCCTCTGGAGGTACCAGAGGATAATACCATTACCATTTACCATTTCATTTTATAATGAATTGGTAATAATACCATTTCATTTTCAAAATGGTCTCCCTACTCCACACACAAAAAATTTTTTTAACCTGAATGATAGCGGCCACTGAATAAAACTATAATAAATAAAACTATAAACTGAATTTTCATTTTGACTAGATTTGGAATTATCAGAAACAACACATTACAAAAACATTTTAAGTCAGCAAGTGTTCTATGTAAGATAGCATTGTTTACCAGAGTCCGGCAAAGAATTAAGATCTGCACACAACACTAGTGGAATAGTTCCAAATTCTCCTAATACACTGGACTGGAGACTTCTCGAGGCTTTATCAATAATATTCTTCACTTCTGAGAGGAACATCATCGTTTGAACCAACTTCACATCAGAGTATTCAGGGTCCCAATGCATATGAGCATTAGCCACGAGAATAAGTTGCTTTTCTGTTCCAAGATGTGGCTTTCCAGCTATATTAGATAAAAAGAAAAGAAACAAAGGCCATATATTCTCACATGGTCTGAAAGCAAGTAATATCTGAGTCCTGGGAATAAAAAAAGAATGCTGAAGTCTGGTTGAAAATGTCCCATCTGAAGACAGACCTCTGTGACAAACCCGAGAAACAGACATCTGACCTCTAGGACAAGGACTTCAGCACAGGGTCCACGCTGAACAGAGAGCCCATTCTACCTGGGACAGCTTGGTTTTTAAACAGTTCCAGCTCCTTAAAACTTCTGATCTTCTAGATGTCCTACACTGAGCATCAAAAAATTAAACGGACATCCTTCTTCTTAAAAAATATTTAAAACAGTCACTAAGTTCCATCTTTCATCTTTTCTATCCCTCGGATTAAATATCCCCATTTCCAACTGCTCCTCAAGTGACAGAAGTCTCAGTTCTTAGCATGATGATCACTCTCTAAATATACGTTTAATTTGAAATAGTGGTCCATTTCTCCAAGACTTAAGACCTTTAAAATAATGACTAAAAGCAGGTCAGGAAGAAAAGTCAACACAGAAATATCCCTATTGCCAAGAAATTGTATTAAGTGTATGGAGTTCTTCTCTCTGAGCAGTTATTTTAACTAATATTTACTTCAGCATTTTATGTGAAAAATTCTCGAGCAGAAAAAACCTTGTTTTATGCCTTTTAAGATTTGAAATACTTTTCTAGGCAATGCTTCCTCTTCTTGAGCTTTGTGGTAGAGAAAAATGGATATGAGATTTTAGAAAAGATTTAAATTCTGAGTTTCTTCAGGCATTAGACAAAAGAGTATTAACATGAAACATTTTCTGACTTCTATTCCATTTTGGAGGCCAAATTTTATAGGAAGTGAAAAGGTCACTCACATGATATTTCAATCAATTCCTTTCGAAGTTCTAGCAGTACAGCAACTCCTATGTTATCTTTTGTCATGACTCTGTTCAGCATGGCTTCAGACCCTTCTGAATTTGCCATTGCTAGTTGATTAAATTCAACAGTGTGTTTCTGAACCAAAGTAAATCTAAAACAAAACACAAATATAAAATTGGGAATACCAAGACATTCGTTTTGTGGTAAATGCAATTTCCCCCCAACTTCCTTAACAGATATGATGACATGTAAATTACATTACAGAAAATCCTCCACACTTAGCACCAAGCTTCCCATGTCCATTTCAGTTGCTCTCAGTCTGCCACAGATACAAATAACATCTTGAGAAACTTTTACAACTTAAGATAATGCAGTCATTTTCTGTTTAGGTTTCATGTTGGAATATTCCATCTTACAATTTTAAAATAATTTTCTTCCAAAGTATGGGCTTAAGAATCTCTCTACCATTCCAGAGGGAATGCAATTACAAAGTGTTTCAATTAACAACTGAAGACACCTGAAAAAACAGGAGAACTTTCAACATGTATTCCAAAAAACATTTTTTCTGATGAATCAAAACAAAACCTTCTAAATCACAGTATTGTTTTCCTGAGAAATAATATGGTGCCTCATTCTCTTAGTTGCCAACTGATTTCCATTCCCTTGACCCTCATTCTGCAAATACAGAGAATATTTTTTTTTTTTTAAGAAATAAGATGACTGGGGAATTCTCTGGTGGTCCACTAGTTAGGACTGTGACTTCCACTGCAGGGGAACAGGTTCGATCACTGGTCAGGGAACTAAGATCCCCATGTGGCATGAACCAAAGAAAAAAAAAAAAGAAGAAAGAAAGAAGACGACTTACTTTTCTGTTTTAAAGAATATTGCACAGCCATCAACATGTTTTCTTTCTTGTTCTGACATTGTCCTAGCTCTAGACTTAGGACTAAAGAATCCATTATAGCCACGTTCTTTCAGTTCTACCAGAAAAAAACTGTAATACTGTTCTGTTTCAACTTCCTGAAAAATTGTAAACAGCAGTTATTTCATAAGACAAAAACTAGTCCTATGCATTATCTTTATATGTACAGTTTGAGACCTTAAAATAAATTCAAAGGAGTGACCTGAAGAAAGAAGAATTACATCTTTTCAATGTAATTTATCTGAAACCAATCACAACCCCTACTTGTCATTTTACAGGTCCGAGTTGACAAAGCATCTCTTTGCTGCTTAGGAGTAAAGACTGGAAAGCCATGTACCCCATGCATATGTATTTCCTCATGCTTTAGAATTGGTGTAAACAAAACTCAGAGCGGCAGAAGGAAACCCACAGATCAAGTTTCAGACCACAAGGAGAAAGCCACTTGCTGAAGGTCATGTAAGTTATGATGAGGGTTGGACTGAGAACCCAGTTACTGTGTATCAGATTCAATGTTCTTTCCACTTGGCCCTAATTATTAAATTACCACTGGTAGTAAAGCAAAATTATGCCTTGACAGTGCCACAGCTTCAGTAACACTGCCACCCAATTAAAAACAGTGTGGAGGGGCACAAGGGAGGAGCAGGTAAAACATTCAGTTGTAATAGCAAACACCTAAACACCCAGCTTAACCCACTTGCTTAACTTGCCAGCACAGTGCTAAAAGCACAGGCTCCAGTGAATGTTCCCAAAATTCACTCAATACAGGAAAAGTCCGTATTTTAAGAACTGCTAAAGCCAGGACTTCAAATGTGTTAATGTAATGCATTCTCAAGCTATTCCTTGCTTGATCAAGGTGCATTTCTGCAATTTAAACAATATTTTCTGATGACTTACCTGAAGACTTATGATATCAGCATTGCAACTCAAGATTTCTTGAATAATGGCCTTTTTCCTGTAGTCCCAATTTAGTGCCCATGATGGACAGTAGCCATATAACTGCCGGGTCGCATATTTATCACAAAGAACATTATAGCACATGACAGAAAACAAGGCTGTAGGAAAGATAACTTTACTTATTCACACACGTGGCAGAAAAAAAAAATTAACTTTGTTTCACTTTAAACTAAGTTTGATTTTATTCATTCAATAATATATTCACAGAAAAGCTACCATATGCCAGACATGGCATAAGTCAGATAATAAATCAAGAACAAATATATGAACAAATATAAATAACTGTGTTTCCCACTACAGAGGTACAGACAGAAGGTTCAAAAGGAAACAGGCTAAGATCTTGAGTCCTTCAGCTTCTAAGTCCAAGGCTCCTCATTGCTATGCTCCCTCCACCACTTCATCAATTATTAATGTAGAATGTAATCTGACATTTATCTAAGAAAACATGTTTTTTCTTAACAGCCATCTCTGCTTTTCTTCCACAAAGCAACTATTAATTCACATGGAAGAAAAACACCATTGCACACACAACAGAAGTGCCCAAACTACTTTCATACACTTTTAAAAGATCAGAGTCACTAGCTTGATTTCTCTCTCAAGTAGGTGTTTTTGCTATAATTTTGCATTATCAAATACATCTGGAATACAGTAGAATTTGGAAAATTACAATATAGAAAGATTTTGGTGTATTTATTATAACTGAATTTGATCAATACTTTAGAGCAGCGTCTCTACACTGACATCACGGGTAGGTAATTCTTTGCTGTTGGGGGCTGTGCTACGCACAGCAGCACCTCTGATCTCCAGCCACAAGATGCCAAGGGCACATCTACCAGTTGCTGACAATGAAAAAGTATCTCAGACGCTGCTGCATGTCTTCTGGGAGATGAAGCCACCTCTGGTTGAGAAGCACTGCCTTATACCAGACTTTCCTTCCCTGGTGGCTCAGACGGTAAAGATTCTGCCTGCAATGCAGGAGACTTGGGTCTGACCCCTGGACTGGGAAGATTCCCTGAAGGAGGGAACAGCTACCCCCTCCAGCCTTCTGGCCTGGAGAATCCCTATGGACAGAGGAGCCTGGCAGGCGACAGTCCACGGGATCACAAAGAGACAGACACGACTGAGCGACTTCCACTTCACTCACACAAGCCTTTATTATTATTATTATCTTCAAACCAAATCAACCTTAAGCATTCTACTGTAATACTGCCCATAATCTGAAGCATACCAACAATACTATTAGGTTTAAAAAAGACAAAGTAAAAATAAGATTGAAAAAAAATCAGGTTACCAACCCGTTGGCCGTGTTCTGTCTGGTTCTTGTAACATAATCCAAGATCTTGGAGGTGGCTGTTCTGTTGAAACTAGTTGAACATAAAACACAAAATTAAACAATATTCTTAGATGTCTTTCTAAAAAAATGGTTTAATCAAATGACCACTTACTTCTTTTTGCAGTACCTGCCAAATTATCAAGCAAATAGTTCAGTAGCCTTCTTGTTCCATCTGGCTCCAGATAGAGGTTCAATATATCCTGGGTAAGTGGATTTCCTGGAAATATTTTTAAAATAGGTAAAATGAAACAAAGACAAATATTAAAATATTTCAAAACTGAAAAATATACCAAAACTATCAGATCATTTGTATATTAACTATGTAGTTATATATATTAACCACACATATAAAAACATATACATTAACTCAATATATCAAACTAGAAAAAATATTTTTTTCAGTTTTTGATGTGAAGAGTAAAAATGATTCATACCACATTACACAGAAGTATCCAAAAATGATTACTAATGGACTGATGTCAATCTAGAAGATATCTAATAGTGCTCTGCATTTGACTCTGCCTCTTCAAAACTTTCATAATGATCAAAAGCAAGTAAAATGGGATTGGGGAAGAGTGGGAAGAAGGACTAGGAGAAGGAAAGATGAGAGCCAATATAATCAATCTGAGAATCATAACTTAAGAATGCTACAAAGTTAATAAGGAAATATCCTACTGAGAAATGCAGTCTAGCACTTAGATTTTTTTAAAATTCTAAAGAATGAAATAGCAAGATGAGACAGATTTGGTTTAAGATTAACTCACTAATGAAGGGGGAAAACCCCAGAGCAGTATTCCAACAGCAAACTCAATCACTGTCTCATAAGTGCCAAAAATGAAAGCAAATGCAATGATTTACATGTATTGTTAAGAGTCCAAAATTCTCAGAAGGGTTTCTTACATACGAGAAGTAACAACACAGTACACTGTTTAAAACCAAAGTTCCCATCCATGCTTCATTTTAAGAAAGACTAGTAAATTCTATAGACTGAAGATAGTTAAAATAATAAGACATTTTAGCCATTCGAAAAATTTTTAAAAAGCATAGAATTTAAGAATCATCACCAAACAGAAAAAAAGTAATTTGCATTTATTCTTTTCTCTTATGAAAGAACAGACACAAGAAACAGAATGAGGACAAGGGGCAGGATCTGCCAGAAAGCCAGCTCAGAAGAGAAGTGGTTGGGAAGCATTAGGACTATTTATGGTGACACGCCCTCACCTGTGAGATACTGGAGTATCCTTCATAAAAAGCCCAGACTAAATGGGTGGGAAGAACAGCTAAATTAGTTGACTTTTAAGATCTCTATGATTTTAATAACTGTAAAGGTAAAAATGTGCTCCTATAAATGCAAAGTATTAATTGCAGGAAGACAAGTTACAACCTATGTGTACAGTTCTTTACAGATACCAGAGTCCTGAAATTTTCATTTAGTCACAATCCTATGAAACAGGTAGCTATAACTTGAAAGTTACCAGGACCCTATGAGTGTGTTGAGAAAATGAAGTCAACTAAAAATTTCTCAGTACCAGGTAAGCAACCCATTCTAACCAGATTACACTTACTGCTGTCTTTTTACTACTTTCTAGCGTAAAAAATATTTAAAGGCAATCACTGAGGTTACAGAATTCCAGCTGAGCTAATTAAAATCCTAAAAGATGATGCTGAGAAAGTACTGAACTCACTATGTCAGCAAATACGGAAAACTCAGTAGTGGCCACAGGACTGGAAAAGTTCAATTATTATTCCAAATCAAAAGAAAGGCAATGCCAAAGAAAGTTCTCATTACTGTACAATTGCACTCATACCACATGATAGCAAGGTTATGCTCAAAATCCTTCAAGCTAGGTTTCAGCAGTAAGTGAAATAAGAACTTCCAGATGGAAAAGCTGGATACAGAAAAGGAAAGGCAGAGGAACCAGAGAACAAATTGCCAACATCCACCTGACCAGAAAGAAAGCAAGAGAATTCCAGAAAAAATACCTACTTCTGCTTCATTGACTATGCTAGAGCCTCTGACTGTGTGGATCACAACAAACTGTAGAAAATTCTGAAAGAGATGGGAATACCAGACCACCTTAGGTGTCTCCTGAGAAACCTACATGCAGGTCAACAAGAAGTACCAGAACCAGACATGGAACAGTGGACTGGTTCAAAATTGAGAAAGGAGTTCGTCAAGGCTAAATACGGTCACCCTGCTTATTTAACTTATATACAGAATACATCATGCAAAATGCTAGGCTGGATGAATCACAAACTAAAATCAAGATTGCCAGGAGAAACATCAACAACCTCAGATTTGCAGATGATACCACTCTAATAGCAGAAAGCAAGAGGAACTAAAGAGACGCTTTATGAGGGTGAAAGACGAGAGTGAAAAGGCTGGCTTAAAACTCAACATTCAAAAAACTAAGACCATGGCATTTGGTCCAATCACTTTATGGCAAATAGAAGGGGGAAAAGTAGAAACAGCGACAGATTTTATTTTCGCGGGCTCTAAAATCACTGAGGACAGTGACTGCAGCCATGAAATTTAAAGACACTCGCTCACTGAAAGGAAAGCTATGACAAACCTGGACAGCGTTTTAAAAAGCAGAGACATCACTTTGCCAACAAAGGTCCCTACAGTCAAAGCTATTGTTTTTCTAGTAGCTACGTGTGGATGAGAGAGCTGGATCATAAAGAAGGCAGACTGCTTAAGAATTGATGCTTTCAAACTGTGGTGTTGTAGAAGACTCCTGAGAGTCTCCTGGACAGCAAGGAGATCAAACTAGTCAATCCTAAAGGAAATCAACCCTGAATATTCACTGGAAGGACTGCTGCTGAAGCTCCAATACTGTGGCCACCTGCAGTGAAGAGCTGACTCACTGGAAAACATTCTGATGCTGGGAAAGATCCAGGGCAAGAGGAGAAGGGGGTGACAAAGGATGACGTGGTTGGATGTTATTGACACAACGTACATAAATCTGAGCAAACTATAGGAGAAGGTGAAGGACAGGGATTTGACTTTATAAGATATTAAGATGAGGTGGCAAGAATACACAGAACTATACAAAAAGATCTTAATGACCTGGATAACCACAATGGTGTGATCAGTCACCTGGAGCCAGACATCCTGGAGCGCGAAGTCAAGTGGGTCTTAGGAAGCATCACTATGAACAAAGTTAGTGGAGGTGATGGTATTCCAGCTGAGTTATTTCAAATTCTAAAAGATGATGCTATTTAAGTGCTTCACTCAATATGCCAGCAAAGTTGGAAGACTCAGCAGTGGCCACAGAACTGGAAACGATAAGTTTTCATTCAAATCCCAAAGAAGGGCAATGTCAAAGAATGTTCAAACTACTGCACAATTGCATTCATTTCACATGCTAGCAGGGTCACACTCAAAATCCTCCAAGCTAGGTTTCAACAGTACATGAAACAAGAACTTCGACATGTATAAGCTGGATTTAGAAAACGCAGGGGAACCAGAGATCACATTGCCAAGATCCGCTGGATCACAGAAAAAGCAGGAGAATTTCAGAAAAACATCTACTTCCGCTTCACTGACTACACTAAAGCCTTTAACTATGTGCATCACAAAAACTGTGGGAAATTCTGAAAGAGATGTGAATACCAACAACCTCACCAGTCTCCTGTGAAATCTGTATGCAGGTCAAGAAGCAACAGTCAGAACCAGACATGGAACAACGAACTGGTTTCAAATTGGGAAAGAGTATGTCAAGGCTGTATATTGTCACTCTGCTTATTTAACTTATATGCAGAGTACATCATGCAAAATGCTGGGCTGGATGTAGCACAAGCTGGAATCAACACTGCCAGGAGAAATATCAATAACCTCAGATAGGCAGATGACACCACCCTTATGGCAGAAAGCGAAGAGGAATTGAAGAACCTCTTGACGAAGGTGAAAGGGGAGAGTGAAAAAGCTGGCTTACAACTCAACATTCAAAAAAGCTAAGATCATGGCATCCAGTCCCATCACCTTATGGCAAATAGATGGGCAAACAATGCAAACGGTGACAGACTTTCTTTCTTTGGGCTCCAAAATCTCTGCAGACAGTGACTGCAGCCATGAAATTTAAAGACGCTTGATTCTTGGAAGGTTTGAAACCTATGACAAACCTAGAGAGCATATTAAAAAGTGGAGATGTTACTTTGCCAACAAAGGTCCGTCTAGTCAAAGCTACAGTTTTTTGAGTAGTCATGTATGGATGTGAGAGTTGGACCATAAAGTAGGCTACCATAAAGAAGCACCAAAGAATTGATGCTTTCAAACTGTGGTGCTGGAGAGGACTCTTGAGAGTCCCTTGGACAGCAAGGAGATCAAACTAGTCAATCCTAAAGGTAATCAGCCCTGAATACTCTTCGGAAGGACTGATGCTAAAGCTGACGCTCCATTTCTTTGGCCACCTAATGCAGAGCACCTATTGACTGGAAAAGACCCTGATGATGGGAAAGACTGAAGGCAAGAGAAGGAGACAACAGAGGACAAGATGGTTGGACAACATCACTGACTCAATGGACATGAGTTTGAGCAAACTCTGGGAGATGGTGAAAGACAGGGAAGCCTGGTGTGCTGCAGTCCATGGGGTCACAAAAGATCAGACATGAATGAGTGGCTGAATAACAACAATAAATGGATGAAGTCAAATGGTATATTTCCCACAATGTAGGAGTGCTTTTTGAAATTCCTTTAAATTTATAATTAATCCGGCTCTCCACTGCCTGGAAAAATAATATATATAGGGTAAACTTTAAAAGTACAACACAATTCTGCAATTAAAACATGATGTTGAGTCCTCAAAACTAAGGAAGAAAAGTGAGAGAAGCTGCTTCTGAAAAGATGAAGTAAACATACTTTTCCCTATTCCTCCTACCAAAAACAACTAAAGCCTCTGTAAAGAAACATAAGGCTGAATGAAACGTGGTAAGAAGGCAGAATGATCATATGGCAGTTCTATTTCCAGTTTTTTAAGGAATCTCCACACTGTTTTCCATAGTGGCTGTACTAGTTTGCATTCCCACCAACAGTGTAAGAGGGTTCCCTTTTCTCCACAGCCTCTCCAGCATTTATTGCTTGTAGACTTTTGGATAGCAGCCATCCTGACTGGTGTGTAATGGTACCTCATTGTGGTTTTGATTTGCATTTCTCTAATAATGAGTGATGTTGAGCACCTTTTCATGTGTTTGTTAGCCATCTGTATGTCTTCTTTGGAGAAATGTCTGTTTAGTTCTTTGGCCCACTTTTTGATTGGGTCATTTATTTTTCTGGAATTGAGCTGCAGGAGTTGCTTGTATATTTTTGAGATTAGCTCCGGCCTGGTGCACTGGGAAGACCCAGAGGAATCGGGTGGAGAGGGAGGTGGGAGGGGGGATCGGGATGGGGAATAAGTGTAAATCTATGGCTGATTCATATCAATGTATGACAAAACCCACTGAAATGTTGTGAAGTAATTAGCCTCCAACTAATAAAAAAATTAAAAAAAAAAAAAAAATAATGCTATGATGAAAAAAAAAAAAAAAAAGAAGGCAGAATGATCAGGACCTGAGGAACAACACAGCAGAGAATTCCTTGAACTATTTGCCTAACACAGATACAGAACTGAAGCAGCCAGCAACCTGAACATATAAATGGGAACAGGAAAAAAATCCAACAAAAGCCAAAGGACGAGGAAAGGGCAACCTAACGGAACAAAACTTATAGATAGTAGCAGTTTTACTCCAGCTAAACACCAAAGAAATAAAGAGCAACTAGTAAAGAAGATGTACAAATAGTTCATTCAAATGTACTTAGACAAATTAAAATAGTAATATATAAAGACGTTCAAGTAACGCATAGGAAGACAAGAAAAGGAAAACAAAAAACAAAGCAAGGAGAAAAAAAGAGAAAACAAAAAATGAAGAGGCAGCTGAGGCCCCAATAAATCTGTATGCGGGTCAAGAAGCAACAGTTAGAACCAGACATAGAACAATGAACTGGTTCCAAATTAGGAAAGGAGTACATCAAGGCTGAATATTGTCACCCTGTTTATTTAACTAATATGCAGAGCACATCAGGTGAATTGCTGGACTGGATGAAGCACAAGCTGGAATCAAGATTGCCGGGAGAAATATCAATAACCTCAGATATGCAGATGACACCACCCTTATGGCAGAAAGCGAAGAGGAACTCAATAAAGAGCCTCCTGATGAAAGTTAAAGAAGAGATTGAAAATGCCGGCTTACCACTCAACACTCATAAAACTAAGATCATGGTATCCAGTACCATCATTTCATGGCCAACAGATGAGGTAACAACGGAAACAGTTAAAGACTTTATTTTCTTGGGCTCCAAAATCACTGCAGATGGTGATTGCAGCCATGAAATTAAAAGACGCCTGCTTCTTGGAAAAAAAGTTAATGACCAACCTAGACAGCATATTAAAAAGCAGAGACATTACTTTACTGACAAAGGTCCATCCAGTCAAAGCTATGTCTTTCCCAGTAGTCATGTATGGATGTGAGAGTTGGACCATAAAGAAAGCTGAGCACCGAAGAATTGATGCTTTTGAACTGTGGTGTTGGAGAAGACTCTTGAGAGTCCCCTGGACTGCAAGGAGATCAAACTAGTCAATCCTAAAGGAAATCAGTCCTGAATATTCATCAGAAGGACTGATGCTAAGCTAAAGCTCCAATACTTTGGCCACCTGATACAAAGAACTGACTCACTGGATAAGACCCTGATGCTGGGAAAGATTGAAGGCAGGAAGAGAAGGGGACGACAAGAGGATGAGATGGTTGGATGACATCACTGATTCGATGGGCATGAGTTTGATCAAGTTCCGGGAGTTGGTAACGGACCAGGAAGCCTGGTGTGCTGCGGTTCAAGGGGTCATGAAGTGTCGGACACAACGACTGAACAACTGAACTGAAGTGAATATCGCCTTGATACCGAAACTAGGCAAACTGAGTATAAAACAAACAAAAAACAAAAATACAAACATCTCTCATGAATAGAGTCATGAATCCTTAAGAAAATATTAGGGTACACACATGGGCAATAAATAAACTATTCACCATGATCAAGCAGATTTTATTCCAGGAATGCAAGCGTGGTTCAATATTCAAAAATTAGTTACCAGGCTAAAGAAGAAAAATTACATATTACATCATATCAACTGATATAAAACAAATATTTGATAAAATTTAATACCCATTCTTGATTTAAAATGCTCAGAAAAAGGACAGAAGGAAATTTCCTCAAACTGATGAAGAGCATCTACAAAATACCTACTGCTAACATTATACTCATAAATGAAAACAATATTTTCTGAGATCAGGTAAAAGGAGGGATATCTGCTTTCATAGCTCTTACTCAACATAGTGCTGGAAGTTATAGTAAGTGCCATAAGGCAAGAGAAAGGGGGGGAAGCATATATATTGGAAAAAATAAAATACACTTGTTCCTATTTGCAGGTAAGTAATTTTCTACATATTTTGTAATTTTGTAATTACCAAATAACCTATAAGAAAAAAAAAAAAAAGGAAAAGAAAAACCAACTCCTAAAAATAAAATTGGGTTCTACAATGTAGAAGGACATACAATAAAAATTTTAAAATCCATTATATTTCTGTATATGGGGAATAAACATGAGGAGGGCACTGCAACAGCCCACTCCAGCATTCGAGCCTGGAGAACCCCATGGACAGAGGAGCCTGGTGGGCTACCGCCCATGGGGTCACAGAGAGGCAGACATGACCAAAGCCACTTAGCACATCACACACATACCGGAATGAACACGCAGAGAGCAAACTCTAAAATGCACCATGATTTACATTCACTCAAACAAACACACAGAAAGACCAGCATTAGGTCTAACAAAATACTTACAGGACTTACATACTGAAAACTATACAACCCTGATGAAAAAGATCAAAGAAGATCTAGATATAAGAAAAGATATAGCACATTCTTTGATTGGAAGATTCTACATAGTAAAGATGTCAGTTCTCCCCAATTTGATATACAAGTTACCAAATCCAAGCAGTATTTTTTTATAACCACAGACAAAATTATTCTAAAATGTACATGGAAAGGCCAAAGAACTAGAATAGCTAAAACCATTTTTAAGAAGACTATAGAGGAAGAATCAATCTATCTATTAAGAGTTATTACTCTATTTCAATTTCCAAAAACTATGTGATATTGGCAGAAGGCCAGACACAGAGACTGATGAAAAGAAGAGAATCCACATAGATATGTTCAACTGATTTAGGAACACAGTGCAAAAGCAATTCAACGGAGGATAAACTTCTCAACATGTGGTGCTGGAGCAGCTGGACACAGAGCGCTGTTTTAAAGGGTTCTTAGACCTGACACCAGAAGCAAGCTCCAGAAATAAAAAACCAATAAACCAGACTTTACCAAAATTTAAAACGTTTGCTATATAAAATACCCTGTGTGATAGTGTGATTTACCTTAAGGAATATATATTTACCTTCTGTCTGGTGTTCCTGATACATAGATCCTAAAACTTCTGAAATTTCCTAAGTGATGAGATTGATAAAGATGCTTCATATTAATGAGGTGATATCTGGATTTCTCTCAAAGATAGGGCTCGTTGCTAAGAGAACCATTATGTGACTAGAAGGCTGGAACTTTCAGTCCCACCCCCAGAAGGGACAAAACACCAACAGCCAATGATCTAATCAACAAAATGGAGCCTCCATAAAAACCCAGTAAGATGGTTAAACAACCCATGAATATATATATCTATACCAAGGAATACTACTCATCAATATAAATGAGCAACCTGGGTGACTTTCCAAAGAATTAACCCGAGTTAAAAAAAAAAAAAAAAAAAACTCAAAAGCTTAGACACAGCATGATTCTATGTACCCAGTCTTTTTAACTAACTAATTTAATGGCCGCACCGGGTCTTCACTGCAGCGCGGCGTCGCTGTGAGCGCACAGCGCAGGGGCCGCCCTCCAGCTCGGAGCGTGGGCTCCCCACTGCGCGGCCCCCCTTGCTGCCGAGCAGCCCCTCGGCGCTTGAGCTGCAGCAGCTGCTGCACTTGCGCTCAGGCGCTGAGGCTCGCGGGCTCTAGAAGACAGGCTCAAACGTTGTGGCACACGGGCTTAACTCTGCAGCATGTGGGAGCTCCCAGACCACGTATCGAACCTGTTGTCTCCTGCACTGGCAGGCAGATTCTGTACCACTGACCCACCAGGGAAGCTCTACATCTTATTTTTGAAATAACAAAATTCCAGAAAGTTTTTTTAGTGGTTGTAAGAAATTCAGGAGTGAACTGGGGCAAGAGGCAGCAAGTGTGGCTATTAAAGGGCAACATGAGGGATCCTTTGGTGATGGAACTATTCTGTACCTTGACTGTGCATGTGTGTGTTAGTAGCTCAGTCGCGTCAGACTCTTTGCAACCCCATGGACTATAGTCCGCCAGCGTCCTCTGTCTGTGGAATTCTCCAGGCAAGAATACTGGAGTGGGTAGCTATTCCCTTCTCCAGGGGATCTTCCCGACCAACACCCTGCTTGTGAAGCTATACTATAGGTTTGAAGATGTTATCACTGGAGGCAAACTGGTAAAGGCAGATGAACTGGTCTCTGCGTTATTTCTTACAGGTTCATGTGAATCTTTTAAGTACCTCAAAATTTGTTTAAAAAAATGAATGTGCATCTAAGGTTACAGCCCTATCTTTCACAGTAGAACAATTTTGAAGAACATGGAAAAACGTTTAAAAAAAAAAAAGTGACACATGCTACCCTTAGGCAAACAACTTTAAAGAAAATGGTATGAACTGATTTATGAGGCAGAAATACTCTGGTTCTGCATGAATGGATGATATAGCAAATAGACTTGATTTTTGAACAAAGTGATACATTTTCTCTTTCAAATAATGAACAGTGACATCAGAAACTATGAAAGTTTTCACAGAGTAAGGGTAATGTAACTGTTTTTTAGTAGCTAGCACAACATTAAGATGCAAAATTGCAAAGTTCAGGAAAATAACAGAGATCTGTCTTAAAACGGTGAAATTAAGTGAAAAGACTGCTGTTGCAGACAGATACGTAACAATGTCCAACAGAATTGCTGAGATATACAAACATCTCAGTGAAACTACACTTCCAAAAGAGAAACATAACAGCACAAATGTCAAATGGTAAAGGCTCTTTCTGAAACAGAAAACCAAGGAATCAAAACTGAAGGTGCCATATAAAGACTTTCCTACCCATCCCCAGCATTTACTTTCACAGGCTTTCACATACATTAAATCAGTGTAAAACTTGTGACCAATGACGCTAACCTCAAATAAAGTTTGTAACCTTTAGAGGATGACATAGTTGGATAGTATTACAGACTCAATGGACATGAGTTTGAGCAAACTCCAGGAGACAGTGAAGGACAGGGAAGCCGGGGATGCTGCAGTCCATGGGGTCGCAAAGAGTCAGACACGACTTAGCAACTAAACAACAGCAAAATATTTAGAGAAATGAATACAGGCTAAGGTTTGTAAAATATATATACTATAAGATTACAAAAAACCTTAAACCAGAAGGACATACAACAGTAGCTGGCACTGGGAGGAAAAAAAGACTAGAAGAGGAACAAAGAACAGGGCCTTAACATTCTGTAATGTTTTATTTCTTTTACATTAAAAAAAGACACAAAAGTGACAAAATGTTGCTAATTCTGACAGTCCTTATATGGATTACACTTTGCTACGTTTTATATTTTTCTGTTCTTCAAATTTAAAAACAGGAAAGTAAGAATAAATCAGACTTACCATAGGGAAATAGAACAGAAAAAGGCTTTTGCAACTCACATTTCCCTGATATCCATTTTAAGAGGCAGGCCTCACCCAGTGTAACCATATAGATAAAACCTTTCCAAAGAACCATTTATAAAAGTGATGTCTGTTGAACATGGTTTTACATGTATTTGTAAAGGTAGTATTTATATTCTTCCAGTTGCTTTTGTGAACAATAACACTAATTTTATAATATGACATGGATTTATATAAATAAAAACCTCATTCTATAACTCTTTTTAAGAAATAAAATTCTTGAAGACCTAATTATGTGATTTTGGAGTGGAAGGGGTGACCCACACACAGCATGTGGGAGTTCTCCAACCAGAGACTGAATTCAGGCCCCTTGCAGTAGAAGGGCAGAGTCACAACCACTTGATCGAGAAGTCGTCTCCCTGTGCTCTCTATTTAGGAATCAATTATAGAGTAAGCTGGCTACATCTACAAGACTAGTGAAGATCATAATGTGATAAAAAAAAAAAATTACAAGTATTAACATATGCTTAAAATGTAACTTTCAATCTTGCTGGTTTAAAAAAATATTTCTCAATACTTCTTACTGCGTCAGTTATGTCCCCAAGTTCTAACATATTAATGAAGTCCTTATAAATCAATTTTATTTTTGATTTTTTTGATCTTTAAAAAAATGCTTATACTGGTCTTTATATTAAAGGATTCAAACGTATCAAAATTGTCTGTTTTCTGCACTTTGTAAGAATTTCCATTTTTTGAGATTTGAACATTAAAAAAAAAGAAATAAGCTGTTTTACAGCATGATGAAATAAAGTCTGACGTCAAGAATGTATCACCAAAACAAAGAGGTGACTGAAATAAGGGCAAGAAAAGCAAGGCTGGGCTAGGACGAAAAAACATTAAAAAGACTAGCAGACGATCTATCAGTGAAAAAGAGAAAAAACTAGTGGGCTACATCTAACAAACTGATGAACTCTTGGGAAGAATGAACCTTCAAATCCCTGGCAAAAAGATTCCCTCTTATGCCTTCTTTAGACTCAAAGACATACATGTAAACCATAAGCAGCACAAATACGGGAAATCATACCTTTCAGGCCTAAAGTCTGCAACTGAAACAGTTTTCCCAGCTCAAAAGGTAGAACTCGTAACAGGTTGTTATTTAAATGGAGTTCCCTGTAGATGTAAAAATTCCAGGAAGTCAAAAGATATATTAACTTTAACAGCTAAAATCAGCAATATGATTTCTAGGAATATAAAGATATAAATACCTAATACAAATTTAGTATTATATGCTAATGTCCAGCACAGTGCTTCTCAAATCATATGTGGTTAAAAAAAAAAGACACAACAAAAAAATCACAAACTGCCAAAGACAAACATTTATAAAACACAGGGGGAAAAAAATCGATTCTTGTAAAAGTGAGAAAGAAAAAGACCAACAAAATATAAGCCCATTTTTTAGGAGCATGATATTCAACAGACACATGTTGCGTATCTCACTGCAAGCTGGTGACGCACTCTGAAATGGCAGTCCAGAGCCTACACTGGTCGGCACAGATGGAGGTCTCCCACACATATTTCAGAAAGTGGGAATGAAAATACAGCCTAACATGTAAATTGTGAAAACAGAATTTAAATGATAGCATCATGCCAAAACAAAATACTTTATGGTAGCTGCATAATAAGTTTATGATTGATATTTTTCCAAATTTACTAATGTTTCATTTTATAAATAATGGCAGCTATATTAATAACTACTGATAATTTTAATGATTTGTTTTGCACGGAAAATGTAACTATGAAAGGCATCTTCAGTAGTAAAAGAAGATCCAATACAAAGATACTGGTAATATCCTATAATAGTAAGTTTTGTCAATTTTTACATGTGAATGAGAACTACTTTTAAAATCCTTGGTTCTTAGAATTTAAAAGAAGCTTGGTTACTACTGAGTAAAACCAGAGGTTGGTGAGGCCATAAAATGAACAAGAAAAACTTGTTCCGAATACCTGTTATTACCAAATATATCACATAGGAAAGAAGGTCCTTTAAGTAAATTTAGTTCAGAGGATTTAAAGTCATGGTATATACTCATTAAGCCTGAAACTGTCAAAGGGCTGGTCTGGAAACAACAGAGGTTTTACAAAAAATAAAAAAATACCACCTCTCACAAGGTCCTCATTCCTTTTTATTATGCAGCAAATGATAGAAAGCAGCAGAAAAAGTCGGTAGAATTTTTTTTTAAAAGGCAGATAATATGAAATGGCACAAGATTTTCCATTAGGATTAACATAATAGCTAGAAATTGGCTTTATATTCAACTTGAGTAACCCTCATCTATCCTAGAAAACAGAGGTTACAGGAATTACCATTTACTAATACGGTATTTACCAAACAGGGTTGCTGATAGCTTTTTAGTCAATATCTCAAATATTGCTGATCTCAGCTTGGTCATTATAGCAACTTCACAGATGAAGGAAAACTCAGCAAGGTTCTAAGAAGCTTGCCCCAAATCACACAATTTATAAATGACAGAGTCAAGTTTCTAACCTGAACTCTGTGTGACTCCACATTCTACCTGCCTTCTAAACTCCACACTATATTCCCCCACATTCACTCACTAATTCTAGCTTTCAAGTCCCATCTTTCTTACTATCATGCACAGAAGCCCTGGGACAGTCAAAAAGGTCACTAATTGGGAATGACTTCCTAGATCCTGTATTAAGGATAAGGGGCCCCAGAATTTAGTGGAGAAAAAGCACTTCAACTGTGTCACAAGTAAGTGCATATATGGAATAACACAAGCACTTTCTACTTGTTTGCTCCACTTTGTCTTAAAATTTTGTTTCAAATATGAAGTATATTACACAAAACAGCAATTAAATAAATGTTAGGCAACAGATCTATGTGACTTATGATTTATTAGCTTACATTCAATTTTCCCAGAAAACTTTACCTCATGTTTAATTTTGTTCAACATTAAACTGACAATGTTGTTTCCTAACAAAGTGGTGTTTCCTAACAATATGATAATATTTTGTTTTAAGGGTATATAACTATGCACTGAGTTGAATCTGTATACCTGAGTGATACCATGTTTCCGAGTTCTGCCGGTAAACTTCGGATTTTATTAGAGGACAGGTCCAGATACACCAGATTGTGAAGCTTGGCAATGTCTGAAGGAATGCGGGACAGGGAATTGTCACTTAGATACAAAGCTGTCAAGTGAGTTAGTGACCACAAAGATGAGCTTAAGCTTCTTACTTTTCCTGTAAAAGAAGAAAAATGGGACAAGAATTAACTCTACAATTTGGTCTCTGGATTAAGTAGCATTTAGATGTTTTATTGAGTAAATAACTTACCATACAAAAAATTGTGGAAAAGGGGTCAACACTAAAACCTTATTGATTCTAGAATGATTCACTGCTAGGATTAAGTTATAAACTCTCCACTTAGCAAACTAACCACAACTCATTTAAGGCAATATATCAGTATTTAGATTGCATTGTTATTTTTAAGAGCACAATAGTTAAAAGACTTTATCCTTTAATTAGCCTCAGCTATGTATGACAAGAAAAAGCATGAGTAATTCAAAGTAATAAGTCTAATAAACATAAATCAACAAATTTCAGAGATCAGACACCAATCAGTGCAGGAGAATGATCCGTTAACGACGAGAAACAATCAATCAGGTCTACTATTATCCGAGCTAACTTCTTGAACAGCAGCACAGCCAGGGGATTCCAGGGGAAGAACACTGTTCTTCCCCAAGTACGGGACACACAGCAAATGTCCAGGGAAGCCAGGATGACTAGAATTTATAAAGGCAGAGTACCCGAGGAGAGAGATGAAGAGAGAGGTTTAGAGATTTTAGTTTCCCCCTCAAGTTATCAAGTGATCAGCATATGCATGTGAGAAACTGCCTGAGCCAGAGGAAAAAAAACACCCAAAAGGAGCAGAGGTAGTAATCCCTAGGTTCACACAGCACTCAATAAGGTAAAATCCACAATATCTAGCACCTAATTAAAAATTACTAGGTACACAAAGAGACTGTAAAGTAATATCCACAAGGAAAAGTCAGTCAGTTAAGACCAGTCCAGAAGAGATGACGACAAAACTAGTAGAGATATTAGAAGCTACTCTAATTATATTCCATACTGTGGAAAGCCAGACACTGAAGACAGCACCGGCGCTCACACTGAACTCCCACAGTCCAACACCACGGTGACAGGAAACGGAGAACGGCTGCTAATGCAGTCAGGTTTCCTCTGGGAACGATGAAAATGTTCTCAGGTTAACTATGGTAAGGGGTGCACAACAAAATATATAAAAATTACGGAACTTGTACTTTAAGTGGGTGAACTGTGTGAACTATACTGTTATCAATTATAGCTGCCACCAAAAGAGAGACAGACAGACAGACACACACACACATATGGGCAGAAAAATCCCCACATTAATGCAACAATCTATCAACCCAGAGAGAGATTTTCAAAAGTGAGGGCAAACTACAAGGTGAAAAGAGCCATGGAGACGGACGGTAGTGATGGATGCACATTATGAAGGTATCTAGAAAACTTTCCATAGAGAGTATT